>NC_133951.1:14421595-15121595 GCF_031877795.1 Strix aluco
TCCCGCCGGCACAGGGGCATGTGCGAGGTGCCCACTGCGCCGGTGCTTGGGCACCCCGTGAAGCACCTCAGTGTCCTTCTGCGCTCTCAGCAGGCGGGGAGCAGAGCTGCTGGGCCCTCGAGGGGCTGCTGGGCTTGGGGGATGCTGGTGACATCTCCCTCTGCTCGTCCCCTGGTGCGTGTGGCTGCTCGGTGCTGGGGCTGGGCTGGGGGCATCGTCTTGCACCGTGCTGGGGCTCTGCTCCGCTCCTGGGGTGGTGGCTGGGCTGTGCTGGTGGCGCTGAGCTGTTGCTCTATAAACCCAGGCAGAGTGTTCCCAGCAGCAGCCGGGGGGTGGTGGGGGGCCCGGGCAGGCCGGTAGCACCCCGGGGGCAGAGCCCTGCCCGCGCTGCAGTGCGTCCGCGCGGGACGGTGGTGGCAGGCGAAGCACTGGCAGCATGCAAAGCAGGCCGTGTATAATAGATAATAATTAATAGACTGCTCCGGCGGCTAGCTAGGTAAGTAGATAAATAATTTTAATTATCCTTGGGGAGGCTGTAAATTCGCACACAGCCCTTTATTAAACTCTCTGTTTACAACAGTCATTTATATTGTGTGTCATTTTGCATAAAAACCCCTTGGGGCCGAATAACACTGCGTAAGAACGGCTCCGTTAGCGCCGGTGCCGCTGCCGCGCGGGCAGGAGGGCTGCGGGCAGGGCCCCGGGGGCACCCAGCCCAGGGGCAGCCCTGGGTCTCCTGGGAGCCCTTGGTGTGCTCCGGGAGGCGAGGAAGTGGGTGCTGCAGACCCAGCCGCGCCGAGCCCTGCTCCCCCGGGGGGTCCCTGAGGGGTCCCCCCGGAGCCCTGCTCCTTCCCAGTGGAGTTTATTTTTTTAGTGCTGATGGCAGGGTAATTTTTTCCCCCTTTTTTGCGCATGTCTCTCAAAAGAACCATAAATTCCGAGCTGTGAAATCCCGCTGCGTCAGCAGTCTGCAAAATGAATTGATATTAAACGTGACAAAAGTCTCTCTAATTCACCCTGGCCAGTTTCTGCTTCCCTCCCCGAAGACGTAATTGAAAAGTGGAAGAATGGAGATTGCCATCGTCCCTGCCTGGAATAACACTGAGCCATCTATTACTGAAATCTCATTAATTAAGGATTATTTACAAATAACTGTGCCCCCACCATGCCGCACGCACCGCCCCGTCCATGCGCGTGTGCTCCCTCCCGTCACTCGCGTGTGCACACGCGCTCCCCGGGCGCCCGCACGTGGCTCCAGCTCCCGCGAGGCCTCTGCAGACGGTTTTGCCGGGGCAGGGGGTCGCGGGCGCCGGGCGAGCGAGCGGGGATGCTCACAGTGGCCGCGGTGACCCGCTCGCTCGCCGCAGTGACCTCGCTTGCGGAGGACCGCGCTCCATGGACTAATTTGTTTTCAGTGGCAGCTTCTGGCAGAGTCCCTGCCAACAGCAGGACAAGAGTCTTTGGGGGTTTAAAATTACTTTCACAGGAACAACGTGTGTTTCTCTGCTCCTGGATGACTTTAAGGGCTTTTTTGGTGCAGGAGGGGCTGGGTGCTGCCGCTGGAACTGGCCAGGCTTGTGCCCGGTGCCCTTTGCTCGCCCTGGAGGGGGGGACCCAGCGCCCAGCGCGTTGCCAGGAGGGGGTTCATCATCTTGGCAGTGGGTGGCTTCCTTGGGGAGCCCTGACCAGCGGTGTTGGGCAGCGGGGTGGCCACTGGCCCGTGAAGCGGCTGCCTGGCACCGTGTGCCCATGGGCAACCGGCCCTCAGAGCGGCCGAGCAGCGCGGTGGGGGGCTCGTGGCGGGCAGAGCTGGCCCCGGCCCGGCGGAGCCGCCCGAGGGACGTGCTGGTGCTGCCTTTGGGTAGGGGCAGCGTTTTTTGGTGCCGCCCCAACGCGCAGCGGTGTTGGTGCTCCAGGCGTGTGTGAGCGAGGTAACTTTGGAGAAGGCAGTCAAACAACCGTATAGTTTAATATCCCCGCGATCAGGGCTGACATTTATGTCGTTAATTTTAAAACACTTTATTTCTTCTCTATTAAGTTAGACTCATTTCCAACAGACTAAATAACTCTCCCTAACTGCGGGCTGGTGTTTTATCGTTTCCTTCCCTCTTTGGTTTTTTGTTCCCTTTCTGGGCAGTTCAGCAAGGGAAGGAGGGCAGCGCTGCGCCGGCGTTACCTGTCCGGGTGACCCTGGGGTGTCCCGGCGGACGGGCAGCTCTCGCCTTCTCTCCTCTGGAGGAGGCAGGGGAGTGCCTCTGGGCTTTTTTTTGGAAATGTCAATGACAGAAGATACAGGGATTGGAAAAATTGGACACGGGGACCTTACCGGTCCCCTCTTATCCATTTCCAGAGCCTGGAGGGATTGCATCTTGTGGTGGCTTCCCAGGATTTTAAGTCCCAGGTGGTGGCTCTGGGTGGGGACAGTCCCTGGCCTGGCAGGTTTGTGTGCGGAGAGGGACGACAGGCACAGGTGTGCGGGTTCTCCGCTCCTATCGGGCACCGTGTCCTGCAGAGCGAGTGCCTGCGGCTCCATTCTGGGTGGTTTGGGCAGGGTCAGGGGGATGTGGATCAGCCCCGGTGAGGCCCTGAGCCAGTGGCTGCCGATGCAGGAGGGGTTTTCTGAGTCTGAAAGGGAATCTTCTGCCTCCTTCCCCATCCCTCCGCCTCAGTCCTCTCCTGGTGGCGTCTCCAACTCCTCTCCCGGCCCTTCCCTCCTGCCAGCCCTGAGCCCAGGGCTTGTGCACCATCCCCTCTGCTCGTCCTGTCCCTCCCGTCACCCTCCTGTGCTGGGGGGGGGCTGTGTCCATCCTCACCCTCGCCCTGCCAGGGCTCCGCCAGCCGGCCCTGGCTCACCATGGCAGGGTACACGGGGCTGGTTTGGGGACCCCGTGCAGGGCGGAGCACTCCCTGGCCGCGCCGGGCCAGGGTTATTAGTTATTTTTAGCAATCGATGTTATTGATGCCGTGCTAGCTGGAGGAAGCCACTGGAGGGCTGTTCTTCCATCTCATTACATTTAGAGCTGAACTATCCCCTTTTTATATAAATTCTGACACATAAAGATAAAATACGCCATTTTCCGTAGAGCTGCAGCCCAGAGGCAGGGCTGGCTCTGGCCGGGGCCACCCTGCGCACACGCGTGCCGGGGAGGGTCCCCCGGCTCTGCCAGGAGCCAACGTGCCAGAGGCGCCAAAAACGGCTCCAAGGGGGCCGTCACTGTGTCCCCACTGCTGCGTCCCACCCTGGGGCTGGGAAACCTCCTGGGGGTCTCCCCGTGCTTCAGGACCCAGGCTGCTCCCTCCTCCCGGCTTTGTGAGGGTCTGAGCTGCTGGTGATATCAAAGAGGGGTCAGGCTGGGAAGAAGCGCCCTGTCCGTCAGCCCGTCTGCGCTCCCTGTGGCTGCGGGGTCCATGGGACCCCCCTGGAGATGCTGCTGGGGGGTCCTGAGCCCCTCTCGGGCTGCGCTGGGCGATGCTCGCTGCGGGCTGGAGGGCTCCGGCCAGGGGTGACGCAGTGCTGAGACCCTGTCCCAGCCTCCGTGCCCCCTCCCCAGCCAGGCAGAAGCCCCTCAGAGGGGCTGGGCTCCCCCTCACCTCTGCCTGGTGCCGTGGGGGGGCTCCCCCACCCTGCGAGAGCCGTGCTGCGGCTGCTTCATTAGCATTAATACTTGGCCAATCTCTTTGATTAATGCAGACTTGAGCAGCAGAAACCAGTGTGGAGATGAAATGGAAACCCCAGGCTTCCTCCCAGCTCCATCCCTGCCCCAGCCCGCGGAAACTCCATCCCAGCCAGAGGGGTTGATGCTGAACCAGGGGAGATGTTGCTCTTTAGGGGGGACGGGGGGGTGCTGCTGGCATGCCTAGCCCTTGGGGGGGGGGGGGCTGCCCTGGACCACCGCCCGCACGGCCAGAGGGCACGGGGTGCCCTTTGGGGACAGACCCCTGGTCGTGGCTGTCCTGGCCACGTTGCTGGGGAGCCCCGGGCAGGCGAGTGGGAGCAGCCCCCAGCAGCCGGGGAGCAGGAGAATGTCCGGGTTTCCCTCGGGCCGGTGTCCCCGCTCCTCCCGGGCCGTGGCAGCGTGTCCGGCCGGAGCTGGGCACATGGAGCTGCCCCTCCGGAGCCCCCTCCCCAGCGCGGGGGCACGTCCCTGCCCGGGCAGGGAGCAGGGGGCTCCTGCGCTTCCAGCGGAATCAGCCCAGCGCTGGCGAGGCGGCCGGCCGGGCTCTTTCCATTTACTTTTGTAGTTTTTCCATTTCAAGATGAAATTAAGCTACAGAGAGCAAAAACCAAACCTTTTTTTAAAGCAATGCATCAACGCATCCCTTAAGGGGAAAACACTCTTACACGGAGGTTTTCCTGCACTTTAGTTGTCCTCTGTGTCTCAGTTCTCCTGCGCTTTCAGAACACTCGCCCCTGGCCAATTCCCCGCGCGTTCGGGATTTGTGACGCTTTGGCTTTTTTGTTTCTTTTTTTTTTTGCTATTGTTTCCAATCAATTTTACAGTAGGTTTGTATTTAGGATAAAAGCCTCCCCCGTCCTCCGCTCGCCCCCACGCCTCTGCTGACGCAGCCTGGGAGCGGCGGGGGCTGAGCAGAGGCCCCTCACCCGTGGGTCGCCCACCTGTGCTGGGGGGCTCACCCCGTGCCGGCGCCGAGGACGCCCCGATACGCTGCTCGGTGTTCCCGCGGGCTGCTCCGGCCGCGCCGGCCCCCTTGTCCCCACTGGCTCGGTCCCGGCCATCCCACTAGCCACCATGGGCCTCCCTTGCTCCGCATCAAGTGGTCTCGGCGGTCGTCACCCCCGGAGCGGAGCCGTCTCCTTTTGTTGTGTCCCATCAGGTTCTTGCTAAAGAGGTTGAGCCGCAGGTTAATTTATGGTGTACGGGGGAGCCGGGGATGGGAATAGAGCCTGCCCTCTAAATAAGTCATGAAGCAGGATCCCAACAGCACAATTAGAACCCTCCGTTAATGATTATTTATGGGGCTGGGAATGCTTATTTAACCTGACTATATTAAATATTAAACCAAATTATAATATTTATAACTGTATTTACAACAAAAGGGAGCGACGTGTTGCTGGGGCCGTGGTGTGCGGGCGAGGTGAGGGGTGTGTCGGCACCGGAGGGGCTGCGGGCAGCGCACGGCGGCTCGCGGGGACCAGAGGAAGGGTCTCGGCCCCGTCCCCGCGCCAGCCCAGCCCGTGGCTTGGAAGGGGTTTGTCTGGAGCATCCCAAGCCCGCAGAAGGGTGAGGGGTCTCTGCCAGCGCTGAGCTGGGGTGGGGGGATGCTGCTGGACACAACCTCTGCTCATCCCTCTGCCTGTGGGTGCCCAGGGGGCTCCTGGGGCCGTGTGGTGCCCACAGCCCCCTCCTGGGAACCGGGGGTCCCATCCGGCGGCGAGGCACAAGCCCTTTGCTTTCCGCTGGCCCCGTCTTCCCCGCAGTCAGCCCCAGCACTCCAGCGGGGCGCGATCGGCTGCGGCTCTCTGAGAGGGGCAGAGAGCAGCCGCTGCCAGCAGAGTCCTGAGCGGGTCCAGCTCCAGTTGCGCCGGTTTCGCTGTGATGGGGAAGTCTGTTGGTGAAGCAAAGGGCGTCATCAGCCCGCCAGGAGCTGAGCTCCTCCCAAGAGCGTGCTGGGCTCTGCCGCGGGGTCCTGCCCGCGCTGCCCGGGGGCTCCTCAAAACCAGGCTGGGAAGGCGGAGGGGCTGGGGTCAGGCTGTACAACCCCCCCGGGCAGCCGGCTGCTCTCCGCCCCGAGAGCGGCAGCTTTGGCAGACACGAGGGCACGGGCACTCTGAGGAGCAGCCCGGGGGGGTTCCAGGTGCCGAGGGCAGCCGAGAGGAGACCTGTGGCTGGTTTCTGTAAAGGTTCAATGCCGTCGTGACCACTAACAATATTTTCAGGTATGCAATCTAAGATAATGACAGGGCTAATCAAATCTCCGGTGGAAGCTGTTGGGTTTGGGGTCAGGAGGGAATGTACTGCACCGAGAGCAGCAGCGCTTAATTGCTTTTGTCTCCCGCTGAATCCGAGCAGGCAGCTGGGCTTGGTGGGCCACGGGGCCTCACGCTGGGGGCTCGCAGCTGCGTGTGGCCGGGCGGTCGCTGCATGTGGAATTCAGCTGCTTTATGGCAGAGCCACGGCTCCTGTTCTGCTGGCCCCAGCAATTGCAGGAGATAACTGAAAAATCCCTCCGTGCTCCCAAAGACGGTGTGATTGCAGGTTCCGCAGCCTATTGCAGATAAAATGATGATTAAGGGGTCCTACCCTATAAGCAGACAAGCATGTTGACCTTATTTAGGCTCCTAATCAATTTGCCCCCGGTGTGATTAATTGAGATGCTTGCCATTGATTTTCTGTGAGACAGGAGCGGCTGAGGTGGGATTCGCAGGGATGCCTGCAGGGAGATCTCCAGGTCTGTTTGTGCCGCGGCAGCAGCGAGAGGCTGAGCCGTGCCGAGTCCTCTGCCAGGAGGGGATTATCCCGTCTGTCCCTGGCCGCAGCTTGGGGGGCTGGCTGCCGTGGGGCTGCTGTGGGGCTGCCGGGCCTGTCACGGAGGTCCAGGTGGGATTTGGGCTTCCTGGGAGCCCTCCTGCATCCCACAAATGGGGCAGCGGACCCAGGACCCCGGGCGGGACGGTGGGTTCTTGCTCCCGAGCGAGCCGGCAGCTCGGGGAAGAGCCTGCGCAACCGGTGCCACTGTCGGTCCCTCCGTGCAGAGCTGCCTGCCCCCTGCCCAGCGTCCCTGCCTGCTGCTTGCCCGGACACCGTCCCTCCTGCCCACGGGCGCATGATTTGGGTCCCCCCTTGCCACCGGCTGCGGCGGTGCCGGCGACAGGGTCCCTGGAGTATGGGCTTGGCCCGGGTGCACCCCCGAGGGGTGGCGTGACCCCCTCCCCAAGTGTCCCCCCGACGGTGCTGGGGGATCACCAAGCGCTGGGGCCCCACCTGAGCTGCAGGAGTGGGGAACGCTCTGCCCAGAGCCGCATGTTGGGGGTGAGGGACCTACAGCACGGATGATTGGAAAGGATTTTCTAGCTAAATTGCTGAGCAGATGGATTTACCCTGGACTGGTCCTTGTGGACTCTGGAACATTTTCTCTTCTGTCACGGTTCCTTTTTATGACCTGCCATTTGCTCCAGCAAGCGAGGAGAGAGCCCTTGGCGTCCAGCTCCCGCTCCGGCTGCCGTTCAGGAACACGTCGGCATCGCTGCTGGGAGCCGCTCGCTCCTTTTCAGGAACGGTGCTGGGGCCTGGCAGGACACCCCTGCCCACCCCTGTCCCCCGGCCGTGCTGGCGCCGGGCGTGCGGGGGCTGTGCCGCTGCCTGCACGGCCGGAGCTCTGCCTGCGCTGCCCGCCCTGGCTGGTGGGTGCTGGAGAGGTGGGAAGGGGCAGCTCCTGCTGAGGCAGGAGGAGCTGGCAGCTGCCGGCTGGCGTTGGAGGGTGCTGTGCCAGCGATACGGCGGTGGTTTTTATAACGAGCCGTGACTCGTTACAGCGACCACCTGCAGCGTGTGCGGCAGCCAGCTCGTGGGCCGGCCGGGGGGGTTCTGCTGCGCGGGGGAAGAGCGATGCCCCATCCCCTCTGCCGCCCCGATGCTGGGACGGGCGGCGCTGGCAGAGCACTGGCGGGTCTTGCCTGAGGCAGAGCCCTGAGCCCTGGCGCCGCGGTGGCAGTGGGTCTGTCGTGGCTCCGGACACGGTTTCTCTCCGTGCGTGGTGCCCCATCGGCTCTGCCCGAGACACACGGGCTGAGCTCAGCCCTGGCCGAGCAGCTCCCGGCCACGGCGCCTGCCCTCGGCAGCTCGCCAGAGCTCAGCACCCCCCGCGTGCCGGGTGTATTTTTCCATCCCTCCATCGTCTCCCCGATGCTGGTGACGGTCCTTTGGGGGTGGTTTCTTGCGGACCTCGTGGTGGCAGCAGGGAGGGTGGGCTGGGTACAACCCTCGCTCCGTCGTTGGCGCTTCCATGTGGTGAATCGGCCGGTTACTTCGATTTCCACCGTCCCTTTATGACGGATGTTTCTCTTTCTTAGAAGAAGGGGGAAGGACGACACACGATCTCCCACCAAAAGCCCTTCCCCTTCCTCCAGCAGTGTTTCTGCCATTTACATTAAAGGCTATAACGGGTTGGAGTAAATGGAGCAGGTTTGCAATTAGTTTTCAAAGTACTTATCTCATTAAAGTAAATGAATTATTGATTTAGTGACACTCATGCTTTTAGTGAGCGGCACGGTGCCATCACCACTCTGTTCCCTGGCTCACGGTGGCGGTGTCCGGCCCTCGCACGCCTGCTCCTCGTGTGCACACGTGTGCGGTCACATGTGCGTGAGGAGCGAGTGGCCTCTCTGCCTCTTACTTGCCTCCGTAGCCGGCGCAGCCCCACGCAGGACACGGGGCTCGTGTCCGTGGGAGCACGGGCACGGGCGTGGCTTTGCACGGGGCACCTGTCCCGGTGCGGGCAGGCAGCGGGCAGCAGAGCCCAGGACGAGGTCCGGACCCCGGTGCCCTGACACGCTCCTGTGGGCATGGCAGCCACGCCGGGACACGTCCCACCAACCCGTCTGTGCTGTGCCGAGGATGACGAGGGAGGGAGGGAGGAAGGCAGCTCACTGGTGCCGCAGGGTGCTGGGCTCACTCGGTGCCCAGCAGAGGACTGGCGTGAGGCTGCTGGCGGCACAAGGGGGCCAGGGGGTCCCGTCCAGCACCTGTGCTGGCTGCGGCTCCTCCGGCCGGCCCGGCGCTCGCCGCAGCAGGGACAGGGTTGCGGGGCCGGGCGCTGCCTGGCGGAGCGTGGCTGCAGGAGGGTGAAGTGCCCAAGTGCTGTGCTGGAGCCAGATGCTTATGGCTGAACCTGCCACCCCCCAGCCAGCTGCTGATTCAGCTCTTCTGTGCTTCTCTGTACAGAGATTTAATCTCTCCCGTAAGATAAAATACTCCATTAATGGGAACCTGCCTACTCAGAGCTGCCCCTCTCCAGGTTCCAGGCAGGAAGGGCTCCGCTCTCCCGCCGCCGAGCGCTGAGGCTGCCGCTGCTGGGGGAGCACCGGGAGGTGCCCAGCCCCGCACGGGCCAGCCGCGCGGCCGGACACGCTCCCCCGTTGCTCCTGTGCCCCCCGTGTCCGACGCGGGAGGGCTGGCAGCAGGATGAGCCGGGAAGGCCGGGCTCCTCCAGAGGTGCTGCCTGTGCCAGCGGGTGCCACGCGGTTCTGCCGGTGGCTTCCTCGGGTGACACAGGTGTCGGAAGCGCTGGGAGCGCGGCACGCTGGCGGGGGGAGGTGGCGACGCTGCGAGAGCTGCAGTGGTCAGGCGGGAGGGGAACGAACAGGAGTTGCAGTGAGACTTTTGGTTGAAGGGGTCGCAGCAAAGGCTCAGGCTGGTGTTTTGGTAACTGGAGTTCGGGTTGGTGGCGCGGGCAGGCCCGCTTCGCCGCGGGCTGGTGGGTCCGGTTGTCTCTTGCCAACGGAGACGGTTGTCCCTGGGTGCTGGCCTCTGCCCCCGAGGGCCCTGCGGCTGGAGCTGGGGTCAGCCCTGTGCTGGGACCCTGCCCAGCCCTGGGAAGGAGCGAGCAGCGCGGGTGCCACCCTGCCTGCACGCCCTGCCTGCGGTATTCGGCAGGGGGTTACCAAAGAGGGGGCAGCGCCGTGTGCCGTCACTGTCCCCGGGAAGGGGTTTGTGCTTTCTGGCCTGGAGCCGCTGGTTCGAGGCCTCTCCCGAGCGGTCACTCACCCCAAAGCCGTCCTGGTGACAGCCCCTCACCCGTGGGGGGGCTCCCCTGGGCGCTGCCCGAGCGGCCCCTGCCCGCAGCTCCTGGCTGGCAGCGCGGCACGGCCCCGGCACAGCCGGACGGCGGCGAGACACGTCCCAGCCCCGCGCCCCGGCCCCTGCCCGCGCCTGCCACGCACCTCTGGGAGCTGCTGGGAAGGGAACGGGGCGTTTTATCTTTAGTTAAAAAAAAATAAAAAATCCTTCTCATTTAATTAAAAGTGTTGACATTGTGCCTGGCCATCCCGCCCGCCAGAGAACGTGGTTATAAATTAAACATTAAACCTTTAATGGCCCATAAAGAAATATTCGCTGCTGCTTATGTATATAGGGGATATAAATAGAGAGGGCTGCTGGGGGAGGGGCAGGATATTATTTTTCCTCAGCCAGATAATCTTTGCTAATGAATTTAATTAAAAGCAAAATTAATTTAGGGTTTTTGGTGGAGGGAAGTGGGGGGGGTCAAAACGTACTTTGAAAAACTACTGAGAAGTTTCCCAGCAGAGCGGAGCGTGCGGCTGGCCCCGGCCTGCCGTGGGGTTTGCCCCACGGTCGCAGAGTGGAGCTGGGGGGTGTTGGGGTGCAGCACCCGCAGGGCCCCCTGCAGCCGCTGGGCTGCATTTCTGGGGGCGCCGTGCAGACGCCCCGCTTCGGATCCCCGAGGGGTTTTAGCTGGGTTGGGCTTTGCTGGACTCGTCTGTTCTGGGTGCGGGTCCCTGCGAGGCTGCTTGGGGCTCCGGCCGGAGCCGATCAGCCCGGAGCTTCGCCGGGGAAGCGGGGACAGGGGCAAGATCCCCCCCAAATCGCCAACCCCCATCGCCCTGAGCTGCTCCGAGCCCACCTCCCATCGCTGCTCTGCCAGGGCTTTTCCTCTCCCGCTCTGGCGCGTGCGGCAGGGCCAGGAGGGTTCAGCTGAGCATCCTGGTCCCTGTGGTGCCTGGGGCCGCCTGGGAGCGGTGGCTGGACTGGTGCTGGGCTCGGCGAGCTCAGGCGAGCGCGGCGCGTCCCGACTGCCGGGGCCTGGAGCTGCTGTGGGGAGTTTCTCAGAAGGCGCCTTCCTTGGGAAATGTGTTTGGGAAATGAGATTTTACCCATCACTTGTGCTTCCCCGAGGAGAGCGAGCGTCCTTCAATTATTCATTGCCAAACAGGCTGCCTGGGCTCCCAGCACACCCAAACCTTCTGTGGCACACGCTGGCGTTCATGGCTCCCGCTCTGCCGTCTCCAGCCGCGGATCCTGGCGAGCGACGCCTCGGCAAAGCCCAGCGAGCCCACGGGAGGGCAGGAGGCTCTGCCGGGCCCACGGCCCTGCCGGGGTGTCCCCATGGCGGGGTGTGGGGGGCCGGGAGGGGAGACCCCTGTGCCTGGAAAACACATCTGACTGGGCGAGAGCTTTCTGGAGGGTTTTTATCATAAGAGCACTAATGGAAGTCAGCACCAGCCTAATGAGCTGTGCTCCTCCATGAATCTGATTCATTGAGGCAGGAATTACCATAATTGATTATCCTGCTGTGCGGCTAAGAGCCGTGTTTGCTAACAGAAGTGCCTGGGAACCGGCTCCACTCTTCCTCAGCCACCGCCGCCGCGCGCGGCTGCACCTCCGGGATCCGGCCGGGGGTCTGGAGTGGGGTCCCTACACCCACCTGTGTGCCCCAGGGTGGCCTCTGGGCCGGGGATTGGGCAGCTCCGGCGTTTAAAGCAGAGCTGTTGCTGCCGACCCGGGCGGGCGGGGAGCGGCCGCGGGACTCGACACCTCCAGGTCCCCGAAGAAGCGGTTAACAGACAGAAACAGCCCTCGCTTACACTTTTTTAAAAACCTCTGGTGATGTATAAGCTGTTCTCATTATTTTTGAGGGTCTGACATGATGTATGAACATTTGCATTGGCAATGTTGCAAAAGCCAATTAGTTGAAGTGCCGCTTTCAGGAAGTTTTCTTTGAAATTTGGCGATACTCTCCAAGAAGCGCCCGGAGCCGGGACGGCAGTGGCGGAGCCACGGGCTGCGGGGCTGGTTGCTCGCGGGACCGTGGCACCGTGCCGGGGAGCGAGGGGCAGGGACGGGCGCTGCTGGCGGGCAGGAGCACAGGAGCACCCTTGGGGGCGGGCAGAGGGCGCGGGACACACCGAACTGGCCGCGTGTCCGGCGCGTCGGCGACATCCTGTCCAACCCCGCCGAGCCGCGGGCTGTGCGCGGGGCCGGGGCTGCGCTTGCAGAGCCCCGGGGAAGCCGGGGAGGGGGCCCGTGGTCCGCAGGAGCAGGGTCGGGTTCGGGGTGTGCTGGCAGAGCCGGAGGCAGGGTCCCGCTCCCGTCACCCCAGGCAAAGCGCAGGCAGGCGCTGCCCAGCTGCCAGCTCTTAACCAGCGCCGGGCTCCCAGCGCGTCGGGGAGGTAACACTCACATTCGTACTCGTAGCCGAACGTTCTGCCCGTCGCTGAGCAAACAGCATTGACTGTGAGCGGGTTGGCGATGATGATCATTGATTTTAATTCTTCCTCCTCTTTCCTGTCTTTTCTCAGAGAGCCCAGCGCGAGCACCGCCAGAGGAGCTGGGCTGAATAAAAGGTACGAGGCGTTTGCTTCTGAGGGGTGGAGAGGCGAGGGGCTGCTCCGGGGCTCTGCCCGCGGCTCCTGGGCCCCCTCGGCTGCGCAGCCGGAGCCGCTGCTCTGGGGGCTCCCCCGGGGTCTGCGCTAGAAGCTGCATGTCAAGACCTGCATGTGTAGGGCAGGCGATGGGGGCTGCTGCCTGAGCTGCACGGGGCTGGGTGGGACAGGGCAGCACCCTCTGCCCGTGGCTCTGGGGTCTGGCAGGCGCTGGGGAGGCCGGGAGGAAGGCTGCCTGCCTGCTCCTCTCCGCCAGCGGCCCCTGGCACCCCCCGGGCGCTGAGCCCCCGCGCAGGCGTGACGTGAGTGGAGTGAGTCCCGGGTGAGGAGGGCCGAGGGTTGCGGTGTCTGTGAGCTGTCCGTGTGTGCTGACGTTGCTGTCTGTCTGTCTGTGCTCCGTGTGGCTCCTGGGAGCAGCCCCATTGAGGGGACCCTGCGCTTCCCAGGGTGGCGCTGGCCCCCGGGTCCTGGCCCAGACCTGGCAATTGCCCACTGTGGGGGGATGTTTGCCCCCGGGGTCCTGCAGCCTGTGCCGTGTCACACCAGCTCAGTGTCCCCTGGGCTGAGACCCAGCTCGAGCAGGCGGTAGCTCGTGCACATGACAGGGGGGCCAGGCTGGGTGCCCCCAGGGGATGGAGGGAGGGGAACACCCCCGAAGGTCCATCCTGCTGAGTACAGCACAACCCCCGTGCTCCCCCCGGTCTAGGCCAGGGAAGCAGAGGAGCAAAGGTAAAACAAGGGGCTGGGGTGAGGATGCTGGTACGTCCATTGCTCCGTGCACTGGCCTGGAGGCACCTGTGCAGTGGGGGGACGGGGGTGGCCAAGGCACCCGGAGCTGTCACCCTGCGAAAGCGATGGAGGAGAGAGGTTGGGGGGGGGCAGTGCTCTTGTCTCTGACAGCAGCAGAACGAGGACAAAGGTGACCCACTGGAGGGTGTTGTGGTCTAGAAGGGTCCTGAGATGCTGTGAGAAATGTGGAAAAGGAGCCGCTAGAAGGGGCTGGGGTGGGAGCTGGGCTCACCGGCAGCATGAGCCGGGAGCCAGGATTAACGGGACGAAAGCTGGGCTGCGGGTGTGAGCCGGGGGGGGGGCGGATGTGCTGGTTGGCGGCAGCGGGGCCGGGAGCAGGGTGCTGCAGCATGGTGCTTCGCTTCCGTGATGGGCAGGGAGCTCCCTGCGGGCCCGGGGCTCGCCCCCACCTCTGGCATTTGCGTCCGTACTGGTGTCTTTGCAACTCGCTCCCCGTGCCGAAGCAAGGTCTTTGCTCCCTCCCGGTGTCCGGCCGCACGTGGGGGACGGGTGGGTGGCACTTGGGGGTTCCTCGGGGCTGCGGGTGCCCGGAGCACACCAGGCCGTGGCTGCACGGTTGTGTTTGGCGAGGAGACGCGTCCCGCGACGGAGGGGAGGCGGCAGCGGGGCTGGTGTCCCGCGGCTGAGCGGCCCCCGGCGCCACATTTGGGTGGGAGAGTTGGGACGTGGCTGCGGGGTGACGGGGGCTGTTTGCAGCGGCACCCCTGGGCGAGGGGCGTGCGTGGACGTGGGGCTGGGGGTTCTGAAGCGGGAGAAGGTAAAACAGTGCTGGGAAAAGGGCCGGGCCAGGGAGCCGAGCTGGGGAGGTGCTCCCACTGCCGACCCTGCCCCGGCTCCAGGATGGTGCTGCCCCCCCGTCCCCTGACCCCCCAGGTTTTGGCTTGCGTGGCAATGGGGGGGTTTATTCTGCTGCATCGGGCCCCTCTGCCCCAGGTCCCTGCGCAGCCGGCGCAGGCCGAGGGCACGGTGCAGGCAGCAGCGCGGGGGTGCAGCCGCCCGGGGCTGGGGCTGGGGCTGGGGCTGTGCTGGCAGGGCACAGAGAAAGAGGAGAGGGTTTTGATCACCAAGATATAAGAGGGAGTGGGAAGCCCCCCGCCCCAGCTGCCTGCAGTGGTGGCTCCTCTGCTTTATCACCCTCTCCTAGTGCTGAATTATTGAGAGTGTTGCTTTCTTTTATTGCTGTGCTGGAGGAGAAATGCCTCAGCCCGGCGCTGCTTTGAATATGATTATGGGGCTGGAGATGTCAGAGCCAGCTGGGCCCCAGAGACCGAGCTGCCACCCCTCTCGCTCCTGTGCCTTCCCTTATTCTTATTTATTCCCTTGCTCCCGCGTCTGGTTCAGCGCACACGGTCCCCTCGCTCCCGGGGGCCCCAGGAGGACGGGAGATTTAGTGCCTGCGGAGCCGAGCTGCTGTGCCGGGGGGGCCGGGGTCCCGCTCCCCGCGGGGAAGCTCCGTCTCGCCCCGGGACCCCACTGCCACCGTGGCCCCCCCTGCGGCCAGTGCTCCCCCCGCCTCCCGTGCGGGATCTCGGCCGGTCCTGCGGCTCTTTCCTGGGGGACAGGATCTCCCCCCAGCCACTGTGCCAGCACTGGGGGGGACTTTTGGGGTGTCCTGCTCGTGCAGAGCGCAGTGGCCACGTCCTGGGCCGCCAGCTCATGCAGGGACCGTCCCCATTGCTCCCGCGCTCAGGGACTGGGGGCTGCTGGCTCTGCCCCCCCTCAGGCCACAGCGGCCGCATCCTGCAAAGCGGGGGATGCTGGGCCCCCCAAAACAGCCCATCCGAGCACCCCTGCCTGCCGGGAGCAGCGATGGGGAGCGGGCGGTGTGGCGGGGGGTGCCGGCAGCCGGCTGGCACCTCGCAGGTTAACGGCGAGCGCGGCCGATTCCTTATTGACAGGACAGCTTGAAAAACGCTGAGGCAGGACATCGGCTCCTCGGAGTGTCCGCGCCGGAGCTGCCGCTGCCGCCACCCTCGCGCCCAGCCGGGCCCCGGACCCCCGCCCCGGTGCTGCGGCTGCCCCTCGCACGCTCCCTTTGCTCTTAAAGACGCCAGAGAGCGTTTCATTTTTATCCCTCCCTCTCCCGTTTGGGTTTTTTTTTTTCCCCCTGGGGTGAACAAGCCCCTGCCCCACTGCCCGCCCAGGGCTGCCCTCGCGTCCATCCCCGGCCCCGGCTCTCCCGCTCGCCCAGCAGCAGCATGTCGGAGGCCGGCAGCCGGCTCTGAAGCGTGCGGTGGCCCGCGGCGAGTGACCACGCCACGCCGGGGAGGGAGGCGAGCGTGCCGGGCACCCGGCTGCGCCGGCCCTTGGTGCTGGAGCCGGACAGCGAGCACCCGAGGGGAGAGAGCCCAGCCAGGAGCAGCAGCGCCCAGCACAGCCCAGCACCCTCCTGCCGACCCCGCGGAGCTGCTCAGCACCCCGCCGCCGACATGATGATGTATTTTTGGGTAGGTACCACCACCAAGGGTGGGCATTTCCCCTCCCTCCCTGCCGGGGTTTTGCTCGGGGTCTTTTCTTGCTGCCGTTTTGCATCCCAGCGGGGCCGCTGGCCAGGGAGAGCTTTCCTGCTCTGGCGAGGCACCCGCTGCCCTACGGCTTGCGGGCAGGGGCCGGGCTGCGATGCCGGAGCCAGGCCTGGCGTTGGGCAGGAACGGGGCAGCGGCCCAGAAACACCCCCACGCCCTGTGCCGTCCCTGCGCCGGGGTGCTGAGTGGTGGGTGCCGGAGCCTGGGGGGCTGTGCCGGGGGGGCCGTGGGGCCACAGCCAACCTCTCACCGTCCGTCCCCCATGGGTGCCCACCCAGGGTCTGGAGGGTGCTTGTGGGGTGGCCCCCATGCTTGTATCCCAAGATTGAAGTTGGTGGCTGAGGTTACTAAGGGGGGGCCCTTGGGGGACCCCGAGGCTGCTCTGTGGCACCACAGTCCCTGTTTGGGGGGTTTGGAGCCCCGCACGGTGCTGCCTGGTCGTCCCCTGCTGAGCCCGGAGCTGGGGGGCACGGCGGGGGGCAAGGGCCGGGCTCTGCGGGGGCTCGGGCTCTCCCTGCCCGAGCGGAGCTGTCGAGCCGCTGGGGGGGACGGGTGGCAGGAGACCGGCTGAGACCCCCCCCGGCCATCCCAAGGGCTTTGAGGGAGGAGGGGGCCGTGATGGGGTCTGTGCAGGCACTTTGCTTGGGGACGGGATGCTGGGTGTGGGTGCGAGCTCCTCTCCAGGGGCGGCTGGGACAGCGAGCAGAGGAGTTGGGGATGGAGGCAGGGGCCAGCAGCCTCCCGGGGGGCTGCACGTCCTCCCCAGAGGTGCAGGAGCTGGGCTAAGCGTCAGGCTCTGCACTGTCCCCGTGGCATCCCAGCCACGAACTGGGGCTTAAGCCAGTAGCACCAGCTCCTTCCACCCCCCCACTCCTGCTCCCTCGGAGCTGCCCGAGCTGGCGGGGGGCCGGAGCAGGGGGTGCGGCAGCCCTTGGTGGGGTTACCTGCTCCCCTGGATTTTGGAGTAAGGAGTGGAGCAGAGCCGGGTGAAGGGGCATGTGGGGAAAGGAGCTGACGGGGAGGAGGAGGATAATGCCAATTCATTGTTTCTCAGGGAAGCAGCTTTCAGGCATAAGGTGCTTTGTCATGAGAGACCTGGGTGCCGGCGCTGATCCCCGCCGGCCCGTGGGGGCTCGCAGCCTCCTCCTGCGCTGGTGGTAATTCTGCCCAGGGACTTAATGAGCCGCCACGGCCGTGGAATCAAACTGCTCCGGAGCTTCTGCTTGTGGCTTCGCGGAGCCGCAGCCGGTGTGGGGCACAGGGCAGCAGTGCCGGGGTGCCTGTCCCCGGGGGAGCCCCAAGCACGGCTCCCCGCAGCGCATTGACTCGAGGGTCCCCCCCTTTCCCTGTCCCGCGTGGTGCACGTGGCCAGCAAGTCCGGGCCGGCCGGGTCCCGGCATCGCGCCGGGCACAGCGGCATCCCCAGCCCTGCCGGGAGAGGGGCTGGGCGAGGGCCTCGCTCCCGGCAGAGCGGCTCAGCATCATTTCTTGGCATTGCGGGCGTCTCTCCGTCGCGAGCGTGGGAGGAAGCGGAGGGTTTGGTTTCCCTGCGTGGCGGGAGCGTGGCCACCGTCGGGAGCACTGCGGGGAGCGCTGCGGCGGCAGGCGGCAGCGGGCGGCTCGGTAATCGACACCGCAACAGGCTGAGACGCCAAAGCAAAATGTCTTCAAATTAGCAGTAATTGCAGGCGAAATAAAGAGCATGTGGGGCGAGTGGAAGGAGGGTTCTATAAATATTATGATTTTTAAAGTTTGCCCTGGAGTCCTAGAGCCTGTTTAAACGCTAATATCCTGTCTGTGCATTTAAAAAGCCTTATAATGAGGATTGAGTGTCTGCTTCCAGAGCACCTCCTGCCCGGTGCTCCCCCTCTGCCCACGTCACCCGTCTGCCGCTCCCGGTGGCCCCTGTGCCCGCCACTGGCAGTGCCACGCATGCCCCTGTCCTCGCCCCTGCTTGGGGATGTGCTACCCCCCGGCCGGCCTCAACCGTCCCATCCTGACCCTTGCACTGGCACCCCCCAGGCTGCCAGAGCCCCCCCGCTGCAGCCTGCGAGGCCGGTGTGCAGCATTGCACCAGCTCGGGGCGGGGGGTACCTTTTCTTTGGAACCCCTTGTTGGGCAGCGGGGAAGGGGGGGCTCTGGGAAGGCAGCGTTTCGGGTCCCCGGGTCTGCAGTTGCGTTCCTGCGTCCCGCGTCGGGCCCTGCGGTGCTGCCGATTTACCTGCCGCGGCTGCCGGCGCTGCCCACCCGGCCCGTGAGCTCGAGGTGCTCAGCAGCATCTGTTCCGCCAATGTTCTGCTGCCTGCACGTTAATTCTCATTAAATCTAGGGAGCCTAATTGCCATTTCATGTAAATATTTTGTCAAGTGAAAGGGCTTTAGGAAGGGCCACGCTGACTGAAGGCGAGAAGCCAGGCGCGCTGCAGTGACGAGCTCCTGCTTGTCCTGCCCAACCGCAGGCGTCAACCGTGTCCCCGCAGGAGCTGCCGCGTGTCCCGCAGTGAGCCCAGAGCTCAGATGTGGCCGGTTACCGGGAGGTGCCTCTGCTCCGTTTGCTCGTGGTGGGGGGACACAGATTTCCCTGCTCGCGTGTCTCGCAGGACGGCTGCAGCCCGGGCTCCGTGTTGTGGGGGGCACTGAGGGTCCCGAGGCGCTTCCCGTGTTGGCTGAAGGGCAGAGGAGGGCTGGCCCGGGGGGCAGTGGGGCGTCCCGGGGATATCCAGCTCTGCACGGTGCTGGCGGCTCTGGCTGGAGGTCGAAGCGTCTCCTGGTCCCCGTCCTGTCTCCCCCCCCGCAGCCGGCGAGGAAAGTTTCAGTGAGGTGGTTTTTCCCTAAATCCCATTAAACTTTCATGTGTTTCTCTGCATTTCTCCTCCCTTCCCGCTGTCACAGCTGCTGTCGCAGATACTTGCTGCGTGTTGGTCCCCGTCCCCTCCTCACCTGGTGATGTCACACCCGGGTACTGACATCACCCCCCCCCCGCGCCTGGGACCTGGGACCTCCCGGCCGCTGTGGCAGGCAGGGAGGCAGCAGCGGGGGACAGAGGCAGGATCTGGGGCGGCAGCAGCAAGAGCGCTGGGAAGGCACAGGGGTTTTGGGACAATTTCCAGCTTCTTTGGGAATTCAGAGCAGGTGGGGGCTCTGGTGACCTCCCGAGAGCCGCTAGAGGAGGAGGATGAAGGAGCAGAGGAAGACAGAGAAAAAGCCTAATACCTGCAGTTAGTTTAAACCACATCTGTCTTACAGAGATGGAGCAAGAAAGCAGGAAGCTGAGGGGGCTGTGCAGGGACGGGGGGTGTGTGGGGAGCCGGGGCAGCACGTGGCGCTGGGCTGGTGTGAGCTGAGCCGGCCGGGAGCCGCGGCACGGCCGGGGCTGGTGGTGCGGGAGCAGGAGGAAGCGCTTTGGTCTGTGCTGGTGCCGGTGCGGGGGGTCTGTGCCTGCAGGTCCCGCAGTTGGGGGACTGGGGTGCTTTGGAACGCTCAGCCTGTGCATGGCCACCCCTGCTCCTCGCTGCCCGTCACGCGCTGGAGGGGCGTCCCTCTCCCAGTCCAGTCCCAGTAAAACCTGGTGCTGCTCCTGCAGAGAAGGGCCGGGGGAGCTCGGGCAGGAGGAGCAGCGGCACAGCGATGGTGTGGGGGTGACCGGGGTGATGGGCAGGGCCCGCTGGCACACGCTGCCCTCACCCGTCACCTCTGCGCGTCCCTTCCCGCTGTCCTGGTCTGCGCCCAGCGCTGGGACAATCCCCGTGGCCGAGCCAAGGGGGGGTGCGGGACCTTCCCCTCCCTTCACAGCAGCTCAGACCCGTCAGCGCCTTCATGTAATTGCTTTATGCCTATGATTAACTACTAATGAGCTTTTAATTAATGAATGCCGTGGCTTGGGGGCATTCTGGAGTGGGTGGGAGGAGAGGACTAGACGGGTGCCCCGCTCCCTGGGTACCACGGGGCCGCCGGCGCTGCGCTTGCGGGCTGACCCCGCCGTGACGGGGGGACACCCGACCTTCCCAGTCCTCGCCACAGCGGCTGCGCCTCGGCCTGACCCACGTCCCCTTTCGGCAGCTCTCCCAAGCAGCAACGTCCGGGCTCACACCCTGGTTTTGCACTGTGGAGCGTGCTGGGGGTGCCACGGGGGTCCTGTTAAGGGCCAGACACTTGCAGGCCCTGGGGCACGCAGCCCATCTGCGGTCGTGCGTCGCATCCCCACAGCAGGTCCCTGGGCCACCGCGTCCCCGCTTTGTGCCGGGAGGGGCTGGGGGATGGCGTCCCGCTGCGGGCTGCGGCGCTGGGGGCTGCCATTTCCCATTGTGTCCCACGGGGAGGGGACTCGGGGCTCTGGGGGTGGCGTTGGGGCAGCCCTCAGCGGGTCTGACGTGTGCTCGGGCGCTTGGTGCAACGTGCGCGGGGGCCCCTCGGCACCTGGGTTGGGGAATGTGCCACAGCCGAGCCGCGTGGCCGGCTTGGGCAGCTCCCGGTGGGTCCCTGCCACTGGGCCAGCTCCTGACCACGCGTGGCCGGTACGTTCTGGCCACCTGGGAGCAGCCCGAAGCATTGTGCCGTCCCCAGCTGGTCCCCTCAGTGGTCTGGGGGGCGAGCACCCATCAGCCCTCCCGGCACAGACTCTGCCCCTTGGCTTGGGGCACCTCGCTGGGCCCTGGACCAGCGGCCGAGCCTGGTCCTGTCCTGGTGCCATGTTGCTCTCCCTCTTCCAGAAAACAAAACCAAGGAGCCCTCAAGGGTTCATTTAAAATAAATAAAAAATGAAAATAGTGCTGATTTGAAGGAAAGCCAGCCCCATCCTGTGCATGGGAGCGCATCGCCAACCCATCCCCGAAGGGCAGAGAGAAAGATGTGCTTAGAACTGCAGCCCTGTGCAACTTCTGCCTTTGATCATATATCTTACATGTGCCCTTTGCTTTCCCTCGTCTGATATTTATTAGGTTTAATTTTACTGGGACGCGGCTGTAAGTGAGACAGATGGAACGGGGTCTGTGCGCCTGGTGAACACATCTTAATTAAACAGATAAATAAACTTTCATTCCAGGAGACTTCAGTTTCGGAGGGGTTCCTCCGGGGCTGCGGCTCCGCGGGGCTGGGCAGCTCTGGCCAGGGCTCCTCGGGCCCGGGTGCCGTGGGGCTGCCCCAGCACAGCCCCGGTGCCATCGGCCAGGGCTGCAGCGCGGCATCGCCACCGGGGCGGCCGGGAGCTGCGGCGTGAGGGGAGGCAGCGGGTGGTGGCCAGGGACACGTTCCCCACTCTGGGGCTGGCCAGTGGGTTGGTGCAGCCCGGCTGTGGCCGCGTCCCACGGGGGTCCCCACTGCTGGGGGGACACCTCTGCAGCCAGAGGAGGGACCGTGCCCAGTCCCGCCACTGCCGAGGTGTCTCTCCCGGGGAGCGGCGGCCAGTTCCTGCTGCTGGCAGCGGGGCCGAGGGTCTGCACCAGCGGGGCCGGGGTCTCTGCCCAGCATGTCCCTGCAGCAGAGCAGCGTCTCTCCTCGCCCCACGGCTGCCAGCCGGCCCTGCCCACGACGCGGGCTGCTGGCTCGAGGCAGTGCCAGGGCTTGTGGCGCTGCCACCGGCCAGAAGCGCCTTTGAGTCACCCTGCCCGCAGCCAGGCTCCGGCGCGGGGGAGGACGGGCAGATTACCTCATCCCGGAGCTGGCTCCCGGCTCACGGGGTTCACTTGGTTGGGCTCCGCGAGCCCAGAGCACTGGGCCGTGCCCTTCCCTTTCCACCTCTGCCTGAGAGCGGCGCAGGAGCCGTGGGGGGCTGGAGCGGCCCAGGGCCTTTGGAGCTGCCTGGCACCTTGCCCAGGGCGTCCCTCGCCCTGTGCCAGGGTGCTGTGCGGTGCTCGGGTGCAGGTGGGTGCCTGGTGGGACCCCTCGTCCCCCAGCCCTTGCAGAGCTGCCCCGTGTCCTGCCCCAGGCACGGGAGCGTGTGGGAGAGCACGGCAGTGGGGCCATGGGGGGTCTCTGGGGAGGGGGAAGTGGAGGCGAACAGGGAGTGCCAGGTCTGAGAACCAAGGGGTGCTGGATGGGCCCCTGCATCCAGATCGGTCCTCGTCCCTCGGGTGAGCGGTTGTGGTGGGACACAGGAGCTGGCTGCAGCCCCCATGCCCCGCAGGCATCGGCCGGAGGATGCCCCAGGCTCCTTCCGGCTCTTGGTACCGAGGTGGCAATGAGAAACCTTCCCCAGCCCCCCCTTTGGCACCTTGCAGTCCCTTTGGAGCGTGGTCACCCCAGCAGCAGGACACAGCGGGGGGGCTGGCACCCCCTTAGTCCCGGTCGCCGCTTCCTCGGCACGGCTTTTCCCGGAGCTGTTGGTTTGCCGGGCGGCTGCGGGCCGGCCGTGCCACACGCCGGTGAGTATCTGCAGCAGAAACGGGAACCGCTGCGAGTGTACCAGGACACTGCAGCATGTCGCTATGTCTGGGGAGACTGTGGAAAATCCCAGCCTCCGAATAGGGCTGGTCGTGTGCCGGAGGCTCCGGTGGAGCCGGAGCATCAGCAGCTGCTGGCACAGACCTGCCTTTGTGCATCATATTTGGCCAAGATGGAAACTGAACCGAGCCCAGGTTTCCTTGCCCACATACCCAAGCCCAACGCCGTCCCGGCGGCTTCGTCGCCGGCCACGTCTCTGAAGTCGGGTGCGAGGCAACGCCGGTGCTGTGGGGTGCTGGGGCAGGGACCCCCGTGCCGGCACTGAGGGTGCCGGGGCTGCGACGGCGGGAGGCGCGAGGTGGGACCGGGGACCTGAACGAGCACACGTGTGTTCCGACGCCGCTGTCCCTTGCGGGCACCGGCACGTAGGCTATTGCCATGGCAGCTGTGACAGGAGGTGTGCGTGGTGTTGATGCGTCAGGTCTGCTGGCAGCACCGACAGGCCAGTCCGAAACGCCAAAAAGCCTCTCGAGCTCTGCCGGGGCCGGTCTCTGCCCGCTGCAGGGTGCTCGGGGCAGGGGGTCCCCATCGCTCCGGGGAGGCTGGCGCCCGCAGGCAGGGCCCCTCCGTGTCACCCCGGGGTGCCGGGCTCCCCCTTGCCAGCGGGGCCGAGCTGGCAGCGCCCGGGGTGCGCAGGCAGCGCCGAGGCTATGACCGTGGCTGCTCTGGCAGGGAAGGCCGGTGGGCTGCCGGCCCTGCCCACGCTGGGGTGAGCCCGTGGCCGTGCAGTGGCTGCCGTGGCCGTGCATGCGGCGGGGCTGCAGGCCCGAGCGGGTATGTGCCTCTCGGGGGAGGCGGAGCTGGGTCTGCTGCATGGCTCCCTGCCCGTCCCTGCCAGCGCGGCCGTCCCCGTCTGCCTGTGTGTCTCCCACGGAGAGCGTGGTGCGTGTGCACGTGTCCGGCTGTGTGTGCGTGGGGGAGTCCCGCGGCGGCCAGGCGCTGCCATCGCGGGGGCTGCCGCGGCTGCAAGGGCCGGCTGCTCGGCACGGCTTCCCGGGGCGCCCGTGTCGCACCAGCGAAACTCCCGGTAAGACCCTCTCCATCCCCTGGGAGCCAGCGCCGGGAAGGGAGACGGCTCTGCCCGCTCGGCCCCATCCTGCCCGCCGGCTGCCCCGGCGCGGCGGCGCGTGGCCGGGGGCTGCGAGGGGCTGCCCGGGCGGCGGGGAAGCCATCTGCGAGCGGCGGCGGCGGAGGGGTTAAGTGCGGGATCAGCTGTTCTCATGTCATTACGGATTCTCTTCATTTTATACAGAGCTCTGTTTGATGTCTGAATGCACAGGGGACTCCCCCTCCTCCTCCAACTCCCACCCCTTTTATTTCGCTCCCTCGCCCTCTCTCCCTTCCTCCTCCCCTTCCTTTCTCTCCCCGCTCCCGCTCTGGCTCACACACACCCTTTGCAGACCGTGCGCTCAGTGCCAGTGTCTGATGGCACCGAAGTGACCAGGCGAGCGCGGCTCCCGGGGCACGCGGCGCAGATGAATCCCTCCTAACTAGCGCCGAGGGGTCGGGAGGGACGGCCGAGGAGGGGAGAGCCCGAGGGGCGAGCCGGGAAGACGAGGATAGCGGTTGTGCGGAAGAGGACGGACCCGCGAGCAGCTTCACGGCTACCTGTCGACACATGCTGTGCTCCATGGCTAACTCGGGCTGCCTCCTTGTCTCCAACTCAGGCATGCTTCCTCACTCTCTCCCCTGTCCTCCAGCCTTCCTCTACCTCCAACAGGTAAGTCACCCTCTCCGGGGGATTTTTTTGCTTTCCGGTTCACACGTGTTTCTGGCCGGTTCCCTCTCGGCGGAGGGTCGGAGCTTAACTGCTTCCTCCCCGGCCGCGGGGCCTCGCTGGCGCCAGCCCCACGGCAGCGGCGAGTTGCGTTGCAGCGGTGGCTAGCGGTCCTCGGCCGCGATTCCTTTGGGGTTTCTCCGGTTTCTCTGCCGAGGCGGCTGGGAGCGCGACCGGGGCTGGCGAGCGGCTGAGACGCGGGCAGTGCGGCAGGCAGAGCCACCGGCGCGGGTCCAGCGCGTTCCCCGCCTCGGTGCTGCTGCCGCTCGGCAGAGGCGATGATGATGGATGCTCGGATAAAGGGACGAGGCTCCTGCATGGCCTGAGCCGCCTCTGGGGAGAAGGGAAGGTGATGAGCTTGTGCGTGCACACGCGTGTGCAGGGGTGTGTGTGTGTGCATGTGCCACCGTGTCGCGTGTGTCTGCAGCGGGGTCGAGTGTGCAGGGGTTGGTCTCGCTGCCAACAGGAAGGTGCTGCAGAGGGACCCGGGGGGGTGGTGGGGCCGGGCGAGCCCCAGCACGGGGTGGCCCAGCCAGAGGGTGCCCGGCCTGTCGGTTTGGTTCTTAACTTCTGTTCCGCGGGGCTGCCCTTGGGTCCCGTGCTGGACCCGGCACGCCGGGTTCCCGGGCTCGTCGTCCCAGGGGACGCGCAGCTCGGGAGAGGCAGCGTTTTCTTCAAAAGCCTCTTTGCTGCGTCGGAAATCCCGTCTTTCAGCCAGGCGAACCGCTCCATTTGTGCTTTCAGGAGTTTAAAAATTCATAGCATCCTCACCGCGCTCGGCACGGCCTGCGCAGCTCACCCGGCAGCCGAGGGCAGGCGCCGCGGGCGCAAACTCTCCCGCCCCGGCGGGGAAGGGCTGGGCAGCGTTTCGGTCCCTCGGGATGCCCGTGGCCTGGGTCCGAGCGGGCTCGTGGCCGGCAGTGGGGCCGGCGAGGCCCAGGGTCGCTCCATCCGGCGCGTCGGGGATGGGGTTGGCAAAGCCGGTGCTGCCGCTGGTTACACAAGTGCGGCGGCGGCTGCGGGGTGTGCGCGGGGCCCGGGCTGACGCGGGGGCTGCTGCAGAGGCCGGCCAAGACGGGAGCGTGATTTATTGCACCCTCCTGCAGGCAGAGGCTGGGGAGAGCTGAGGCTGGGCTGGATTTCGGTGACGGCTTCCCCAGGCTGCACCGAGGTTCCTGCGGCCGCGGCTCAGCCGCCCGGGCACGTTGACACCAAGCAGCAACCACCCCCAAGCCTCCCCCCGTCCCTGGGGGGGGTCTGTCCCTCGGAAGGGAGCGCAGGGGTGCTCTGAGCCAGCGCAGGGCCCGGAGCCTGTGTTGGGAGCGGGCGGCAGCGCGGGGGGTTTCCCATTTCCCTCTCTGGCCGGGATCCCCTCATCCCCCGGCCACCTCGGCTGCGCCGCTCGCCCCGGGAGCTCCGGCACGGAGCGGCTGCGCTGCCTGACGGCTCCGGGGGCTGCGGCTGCAGGCGGCGGGGGCCGGCAGCGTTGCAGGCAGGCATGGGCTGCCTGCTGCTGGCGCCCAGCTGGGCCACGCACAAGGGGAGTTTGGGGTCGCTGGGAAGGGGAAGCTTTTCCCCCGTGCGTGGCTCTTCGCACCCGGCAGCTCCTGGTTCCCCCCTCGCCCTGTTTGTTTTAATTTCACCGTCGTGTTTAGCGTCTCTTCCTCCACGCTCTCCCAGAAGCCTCCTGCTCCTTGGCAGCAGGTCTGGACTCACGAGCCAGGAAGGAGGGTTTTATTAAGAGATTTGGAGTTGGATTTTCACCGAGCTAATGGGCATGATGGAGGCCAAAATCTCCGTCCTTTTCCCAGGGCTTGTCCCTTGCTGAGGTTCTGCACCCAGCGCTGGGGACGGGCTGTTCCTGGTGCGTGTCACAATGAGGCGTGAGGCAGAGGGACGTCACCGGCCACCATCGCGTGGGGAAGGGGCACAGGGCACGCACCACGCCGGGCTCCTCATCCTACCCAGCTGAGCAGTGGGCCAGCGCCTGATGTTTTAGCCCTGAGCTCGCTCTGGATTTAGGATGTGTGCACCTTCGGCACGCCTGCGCTGGAGGAGCACATGGGGAACGACACTGCCGCTGCCCGTGGGCACGTGCCCGCTGCGGAGCTCGGCCCTGGCCCACTCTCCCCCAAGGTGCTGTGAAGTGGGGTATGCGGGGGGCTCAGGCAAGACCCCCCCTCCCGGGTTATGGTTCCCTGTCCGGATTGTGCGTGTATGTAGGGAGGCAGATGTCCGTGCATCAGGCCTGGGGTGGGCAAATACCCCCAGATGGTGCCTGAGCCCCATGGCTACAAGGGCCTGTGGTGGCCACCAGCTCCTCCTGTGCTGGAACACGCACCCAACTGCGCCAGGGTGGGCCAAGAGCTGGGGGGCCACAGAGTCTGCACAGAGTAACTGGCCTCACCCCCTTCGGGCACGTGCTCTGCCCGCAGGGAGCTGGCTGGCGTTTGCAGGATTTGTTCCTGAGAAGGCTGCTCGCATTCAGTAGCTCCCCAGCCCCGGCGTTTTCGACAGTGCCGGTATTTGAAGGAACGACCAAGAAAGTAAGCTGTCTGCAAAACTTTGATTATCCCCACGCCAGGGAAAATGCAGCTCCCAGCAGGCTCTGGCAGCGGGAATGGCTCATCCAAGCGGCTGCGGGGACCTCACGCCTCGCTCAGCTCCCACCACGTGAGCGCCCTGGTCTCAGCCGTGGGTGCCGTGGGTCGCGGCACCGTGTGGGGCAGCCGTGCTGTGTGCAGGAATCCCCCCCCAACCCTGCTGTGCTCCAGCCCCAGTGCCAGAGCGGGGCTCCTGGGGGGCCAGGAGGGGCTGCAGGGCAGGCAGCAGGGCTGGGGGTGCCCACGGTGGAGCGGCTGCGCCGGCGGGGCAAGCGGGAACGCCGCATCCTTTGGTGGGGCTTGGTGGTGCTGTTTAGCTCTTGCTCAGCGAGGACCTGGGGGCAAAGGGGGACTTTGGCTTCATTCTGTTAACAGAGGAATCTGTCGCTGTGGAAGAAGCGTCTCCGCTGTAGTTACACGTGAGCAGCTCGTTGCTCGGGCCGAGGCACGGTGCTGACCCGAAACAGACCCGGGCTCTGAGGCGCAGCGTCAGTGCTGGAGCGCGGTGCAGGCCAGGCTGAGCGTGCGGGGCTGGGCGCGAGCGCAGGGTGATGGGCAGATGGGCTGAAACCCGCCACCGAGCTGCCCCCGAGGTGCCGCTCGCAGGGGACATCCCCGGTGCCATCCCCGGTGCCCACGGTCGCAGCGCGGTGCCCAGCCCACGGCGCAGGAGACTTGGCTGAGCAGCGCCTGGCCCGCTGGGAAACAGCCTCTGCAAAAGGCTGCTTGGAAAATTCCTTTCCAAAAGGGCTGCTGCCAAGTTTAGCATATTATATTTTTAGGGAGCAAGTCTATTCCGAGCAGTATCGTAGCGTGTTGCAGCAGCGGGTTGGTCTCAAACCTGGTTTCTCCCCCTGCTCGCGCGTCGCTCGGATGCGAGACCCGGCGCAGCGGCTCCCGGCTCCGGCCCAGCGCCCGCACTGCAGCGGCCGCCTTGCACAGCGGAGGACAGGCTTTAAAGCCGCAAAAAACATGTTTTCCTCTTTTTTTGTTGTTATATTGAAAACACTGACATTAATTTTGGCTTTGCAAAGCTGGTTTTCCCACAATAGCTGTAATTTAGGCCTACACTGCCTGGCGATGCTCTTTTTATAGGTATATTCCTATTTTAGTACTATAGTGATGGGTGAATGAGTAGATTAAATTAGATTTAGTATCTATCATTCTTTAAAGCATTACAGGCAGTTGGTGGAGGGGTATGGTTTAACAAAGAAGACGGCTAATTAGGAGAGCAGGCGCAGGCTGCCCACGCCAGCTCCTGCTGCCCCCGGCCCGCGGCCGCCCTTGCTCAGGGCCTGGCATCCAAGTAGGAAAGTGCATTTGAAACGGGATTTTCTGCGCTGCCCCGGGGCTGGGACGGCTCCAGGATTTGTAGCCGGGGCCAGGCAGGGTGCTGGGTGCAGGGGCTGAGCACCCCGGCTCCCCACAGAGTCACGGCGGTGACTTGGCTCCCCAGCTGCGCTCCCCACGGGGCTGCTGGCCCCGGCCAGGACTCGGGTGTGTGGGTGCATCGTGTCTGTCGCGCCAGAGGGACCTTGGCTGTGGGGCCCCAAGCCCGGCGTGGGCGCTCTGCGGGCAGCAGGAGCTGCACTGCCCCGATCCCTGGGCTGGCGTCTGTAAAATAACGGCTCTTCCCCGAGCTGGGACCCCCAGACAGGGGCGGCGGGGCCGAGGGGGCTCCAAGCCCGTGGGAAGCTGCAGCTTTGAGGTTCCTGCCAGGGCCACGGCAGCCAGGTCACCCCGTGTGCTTGTGCCAGGGCCTCGGCACCCTGCGGCTGCTCCTGCGGCAGTGGCTGTCGCCTGGGGAGCCCCGCTGGGCCAGTGTGAGCCCCGGTGTGAGCCCGGCAGCATGCGGCCAGGGGGCTCTGCAGTCCCGGCCATGCTGTGATGACTGGTTTGGTGAAATGCCGCTGCCGTCGAGCAGGCGCGGGGCTCCAGGCTGCCCGTGGGGCTCCGCACCTCCGCTGCACCGCGGGCAGCCCCAGCAGGGCTTTAACCTCGGCGTTCGTCCGGCCTGGCAGCGCTGGCACCGCCAGCAGCGCAAGGCCACGTCCCAGCGGGTGACAGGGTTTGTGGTGGCCGCCGCAGCACAGGCACCCCCGGGGCTGGGGGCGGGTGCGGTTCCCAAATCCCCTACAAGCCCCGCAGTCCCCCTGCTGGGTTCTCACTTTGCTCCCCTGGCACCTTCCCGGGCGCCCAGCCGGCTCCCGCGGTGACCAGCTCCGGTGCCCCCCCGGGGCAGGGCCCCCTCCCCAGCAGCCTTTGCATCCCGGCTGCTAACGGGGTTCTCATGGCATCAGCGGGATTCGCCCCATTCCCCGTGCGAGCGGCGCCGCTGCGCCGGGATCCCTGGCAGCGCTAATGCAGCGAGACGAGCGCTGGAAGGAGACCCAGTCGGGGGGGGCAGTTTGCGGGGACAGCGCGGGAGCGGTGCTGGGGCAGCCCCTGCTCTGTGCTGGTGCTCCAGGGCTCCGGTGTGCGGGACCGGCCGGTGCTGCTGCGGGAGGCGAGGTGCTTGGGGACCTGTCATGGGATCTCGGCCGTTCCCCGCCATCAAAGAGCCAGGGGGTTGCTGCACCCCAGTCCCGGGGGGGCCCCCGCCAGCATGAAATGGGTTCTGGGGCTGGAGCGTGTCTGGCCGTGTGCCCAGCAGGTCCCTGTGGCCAGTGGCCAGGCGCGGTGGCTGGTGCAAGCCGGCAGGGCCATCGCTGCAGCACGTGGGGGTGGTGGCCCCGGCGGTGGCCCTGTGGCGGGGGGACGAGGCAGGTCTGGCTGCTCCCGCTCCCCCTTGCCGGAGCGCCGGGTGTGCAGCACTTTGTCATGATTTTCCCCCGTCTCCCAGCAGCGATCCCTCACCGCTCGCATAACCCGAGTGGAAAATGACACATAAGCTGCCATGATTGTCGCGGCTCCAGCGCCCCGCGGCAGCTCTTCCCCGGCGGCGCGGCGGGTGGGCACAGGGTGCTGCTGGGCCCCCGGCCCCTCTCCCTGAGCCCCCCGCGCCATCGCGTCCCCCTCCAGCCGAGCTGTGCCAGAGCCGGCGAGAGGAGGGGCCCGGCGGTGCCGAGGGGGCCCGTGGGCGAAGCTGAGCGGCAAAGCGCCGTGGCCAGCTGCCCGTGTGCCCCGGCTTGCCCCGGCCGCTCGTCCCCCGCTCTGCTCCGTGCCCGGCACCGCGCTGGGGATCCTGCACCCACCCTGCGGCCTCCGGCAGCTCTCGGCAGGGCTGGGGGGCAGCGCGTGCTGCCGACACCCTTCAGCGGCTTTCGGGCCCGTGCGGCCGGTGTTTACCGGCAGATTCCCGTCCCCGTGCTTTGGCCCAGGCTGGCCGGGGACACGCGGCGCTGGCAGGGCCGGAGCTCGAGCCTCAGGGCCTGGGCTGCAAGCAGGGGCCGTGCTGGCTCCATCCCCTCCCCGGCCGCCTGGCAGGACGCGCAGGGACCGGGTGTGCAGCGGGGCCGGCCGGGATGTGCGGGCAGAGCCCCTCGTGCGGGCAGGAGCTGCCCAGGGAGGGCAGCAGGGGCGGCACGTGCGGGTCCTGCTTCGGTGTGGGGTCGGAGAGCCCGGGGTGAGCTGAGCTCTGGCTCGGGGACGGGGCCCTGTGTGTGCCCAGAGGAGCCCTGGCACCGGCCGCAGCGGGGGAGCGGCCCCCAGGCTGGGGGGATCCCACGTCCCCTCGCCCCGGCTGCGCCCACTCGGCATCTCCCCGCCGCGGTACCGGCCGCGGCCTTCGAACGGCTCTGGTATAGAATCAAAAATGGGGAGAGAAGAGCAGGAGCAGGCGACAGTGGCAGCTTATTTGTGATCTGCATTGTGTGGGGAGCTCTTAATTAGAGCTAATTAGACTAATTAACTTGCAAATGAGAAACTCGTCTTTTTCTCCTTTTCTTTCACAAGAAAAAATAAAAAAGACGAACAACAAGATAAATATTGAGGCTAATTACTTTGTACCTGCTGCAGAGCCCCTCCAGCTTGCGGGATGCCCCTCTCCCGACCGGCGTGCCGTGCTGTGCCGTGGGGTGGTGTGATGTGATGTGGCATGGCTGTCCCCATCCCGGTGTCCGTGCATTGCCTGTCCCCACTCGTGGCTGTTCCCAGCGCAGGACACGGCTGCTGTGGTCCCGCTGGCAGAGAGGGACCTCCCCCCATCCTCCATGCACCCTCGTGCGCCGGTGCCTGGCAAGGAGCCGGAGGCCACTGTGGCCTCCATGACACTGGCCATCGCCAGGACCTGGTGGCCAAGGCCCGACACCCAGCCGAGCACTTCTGGCGATGGCGTTGGGCCTTGGCCGCTGGGTCCTGGTGATGGCCGGAGCTGGCGGGGGGTCGTTCCCTCCACGGCACCATGCGGTCCCGGCTGTTTTCCAGCTCTTCCCTCGTGGCGTCTCTGGTTTCCCCCTCGCTCTGCCGCCACAACACCCTGGGGGCTTTGTTAGCACAGCTCGGTTCAAATGTCTGATTAGTCTTTAGGAGATCGAGGGGTCAATTTTCCACAGCTCCTTCCTCTCCATTTAACTAATTTAACTGCGCGATTGTTACAAATTTCATTTTATTATAGCCCTGCTTCTCAGTCCAATTGAATTACCAAAATCTCATTTTCTCAGAAGTGCTGAATATGTAATTAGAGGAAAAATTATGCTCCTGACTGCCTATTAGAGAGGGCTGTGTGAGAGAGCTCGTCGGGGCGCACACGCAGGTCCACAGTTCCCCGAGCTCCCACGCTGGCCGGTGCGAGCATGTGCGCGCTTGCGAGGCTGCGCGTGAGCGAGCGCCACGTGCAGTTGTGCCAGAGCCCTGGCGCGGTGTGAGGGCGACAGTGGCGGGGCCGTGGGTGGGCTCCTGGGTGCGAAGGGCGTTGCAGGGGCAGGGGCAGGGTGCGGGCGGTGCTGGCTGGGCTCCTCAGCGACCTGCGAGCGGCGGGGCAGGGCGCGGCGATGGCGGCTGGAGCCGGCGTGGTGCGAGCGGCGGAGGCGTGAGGCCGGCGGACGTGGCCGCTCATCCTGCTGTTGTCTCGAGCTCTCTGGATCCAGCCAGGCCGCACCCGCTGCGGCAGCCCCGGCAGCGGCAGCTCTCGGGCACTCGCAATGGGCCGGGCACCCTGGTCCGCGCTCACCGCCCCGCACCCGTGGTGGGACCCGCTCTAGGGCTGCAGAGGGGCCGTGGCCCTGCCAACGCGGGGCCCCACTGGAGGAGGATGCTCCTCTCCAGGCTCTGCCCGCCTCTGCCTGGGCTGTGACAGCCACCCCCGGGCTTAGCTGGCACCCAAAGGTGCCCTGTCCCCTCCAGAGCCCCTCTGTGCCTCTCCTTGGGGTGCGCTGGGGATGAGGCACCCTCAGCCCTTCCCTGAGCCCCCCAGTCCCTGCCAGCAGTGGGGAGGCAGTGGCTGCCCCCTAGAACCGCTGGCAGCAGCAGGCAGGGCAGCCCCCGGCACAGAGTGTGGGCACCCGCATCAGACACCCCGGTCTCTGCAGGGCTCGGGAGGAGCCGGTAGCTCAGGCGGGTGCTGCCGAGGACTCGGGTCCTCTCCAGCCCATCCCCAGGCTCTGCAGCCTGTGTCTGTCTGTCCCAAAGCCTTTGGTGGCCCTTAGGGACCAAGCGCTGCTGGGAATCCTGGCCAGCACCGCGCACGCCGCGTCTGCATCGCTCTGGTGTGCCGGTAAGAAGAGCTGTGCCGGGGGGATCCGGCCTGGCTGCTGCCCTCCAGCAGCGTCTGCTCGGGGCCGGGAGCTGCTGCAGGTGGGCCCCGGCGATGCCGGGCTCTGCTCGAGGGAGGCGGGTGCCGCGTGTCCCGGTGCTGCGTTCCTCCCGCTCGTTGTGGGCCGGATCCTGGCGCGTCTCTGGCGGTGCTGCGGCCCGGTGGGTCCCTCGCCGGCGCAGCGGCACAGGTACACGCGAGCCAGGGAGGTGTCAGCCACGCGCAGGCGGGGGGTGGCCGGGAGCCCCCCCCCAGGCACCCCCGCCTCGCCTCGGTTACACAACATTATCATTTCATAATACTCTGAAATATAGATGGAGTTGGCTGAATGCAGATGAAATTGCACCATTTACTTCATGAATATTTCATGCAGCCTCAGCTCCGAAGTTTCCGGCTGGTGGAGCCGGGGTCGGACCCTGCTCCCCCCCTGCTCCACGCAGGAGGTGACGGGGACACGGGCCGGTCTGCGCCAGGCTGGCGTCTTGTCCCGCTCCTCCCGGGCATCGCACGGCCGCCGCGGCCTTCGTCCCTGGGCTCCCGTGGGCAGGGGGGAGGCAGCCTCTGGCCCTGGCCGTGCCGGGGGGACTGTGCTGGGGGGACTCATGGGGCTGAGGGCAGGATCTGGCCCCGCTGCCCTGGGCAGCTCCACTGGCAGGGTCCTGGCGCAGGGGAGCGGGGGCAGAAGGTGCTGGGATGGTGTGTGGCAGCCCAGAAAAATGGTCTTTTTCCCATGCCGGCAGCTGCCCTGCCTTCCTCCCGCTCCTCCTTCTCCTCTCCACCGCTGGGGTCCTGCCCGCTCTCCCCAGCTCCGCTGCTCTGTGCGGAGCTTCCACTCCCGCATCCCCGGCAGATGCCATTAGCGGGCTCTCACCCCCCCCACCCGCCTCCCCTTAATGAAGACATTAAGCACCGCGGCTGCTCCCTCCAGCCCCCGCAGCTCCTCACCTCCTTCCACAGCTCCTTCTCAGGGGGGCGGGTGTTCCCCTGTTGTCCCCCCCCAGCTCTCTGTGGGGCCGCGATGGCCCCTGTTCTGGGGCCATCTCCTCCTGCCCCCCACAGCGGGCAGGGCTCGTCCCTCCTGGGGCTGGGGATGTCCCCACAGTGAGCACCCCGTCCCCGCAGCGAGCACCCCGCTCCCCCGCCGCAGCCCGGGGCTCTGTGGCTGGTGCCCGCTCGGGGCCGGGCGCGCTGCTTTGTATGGATGGCGCAGCATTTTGGGTAATGAAATATTCACAGGTCAGTGATTCCTTGAGAAATGACGGGGATCAGTCAATCCCTTTTCAGGGAGTAATTTTCTTCCCCTTCACGGCCTCTGTTTCATGTTGACAGTCATTAGCATGAGCGAGCGGCTGGATCGAAGGGGGGACGTTGTGGCTGTCACGCAGATGAGCCGCGGCCGGGCACGGCCCCGCAGTGACGGCACGGCTGTGTGACCCCTGGGGGGGCGCGGGGGGTGCGCGGCCCATCTCTGCTGCCCAGCACAGCACGTCGCTGCTCCACCGCCATGCTCTGAGCCGCGGGCACGAGGGCGGACGGTCCTGGTGGCCTCCCGGGCTGTCCCCAGCGCCGTGTCCCACAGGGGGGCACAGTGGGGTCCCGTGTCGGAGCTGCCCCGGTGCAGGCCCGGGTGCGCTCAGGGAATTGCTCGACGCCCTTCCCTGCGCTCGGCTGGTGCCTCGGGCTGTCTCGCCATGCGGCAAGGGGACACCCGGGCAGCGGGCGAGCGAGCAGAGCCAGGCTGGGTCAGAGTAATGCGCGCGCTGCCTGATGGATGTGCTGCCCGCTGAGGCTTTGGAGCTTGGAGGAACATCTTGGTGGCCTCCTTGGATGCTGTGATGGGGTTTGGACCCCGGTCCCTCACTGCTGGTTCCCAGTGGAAGGAGTGGGATGGACGCAGGCATCGGGGCTGGAGCTGGGCTGGCTGCCCACGGCTGCCTGCAGATCTGTGCTGCCTGTACTGGGACCTGACAGTGCTGTACTGGGAGCCGGTGGTGCCGTGCTGCCCTGGCACCCTGCACCAGCAGCACTGGCCCGCGTGCAGCTGGCAGAGCTGGCTGGGTGGGGGTTGCCCTGGGCTAGGGACGGGCCGAGGCAGCGAGGTGGCCACGAGGCTTTTGGAGGAAACTCTGGGCACGTCTGCGGCGGTCGCGGGCAAGGGGACTGGCCCCGGGTTGTAAATCCTGACTCTGTGTGCGAGCGGAGGCTCTGGCTGAGCACGGGCACGGCTTGCTGGCCTTGCGGGCCACCACGGGGCCACCGCACTGCCGGTCAGTGGCCAGAGGCGGGTGGCAGCAGGTGACAGTTGCTGACGAGCGGTCGATAACTGGGGGCAGCTCACGGCTGGCTGCCCATCGCGGGCGAGGTGTGGCGGCACATTGAGGGGTGCCCCCTCGTTAGCGCAGGTGCTCTGCACTCGGCTAATTGCTCAGACACGTTCTCTGCGGCCGGGGGCTCCCGGTGCGTTATTTTCTTTAAAAGGAGCAAATGTTAAAAATGGCGTCGTCAGCCCCGAGCTGACAGGCGCAATCACCAAAGTGCGGCGTCGGCAGGAACCGGCCCCACGCGCCGACTGACTTGAAAGGAAATGGCCTGGATTGTGCTGAGGAGGCAGAGTGCGGTGGGGAGAAAGCAAGTGGAGCAAACAAAAAAACTTCATTAATTAAAGAAACTCGTTAATGAGGGACATTTAATCAGCTAAAGATGATATCCACCTCCTGCCTGCTGCAGCAGCCGCTGCGCAGGGCTGGTGGCAGGGGGCTGAGCCGTGGGCAGGGCTGGGGACACCGCGCAGGGGACGGTGCTCAGGGGACCTCGGGGTCCCCTCCGGGGCTGGGGAGCGGCATCACGCAGCCGGCTCTCAGGGGGCTCCCCCGGCCCCGGGGGCTCCCCCAAGCCCCTCAGCCTGGTGCTCTGCCGAGGCTCAGCGGGACGCAGCTGCACGTGCTGCGCTTCCCGTGACAGCGAAGGCCTCAGGTCCCAACCCCGCTGCTGCCGTCCCGGGGGCCGGGGGGGTTTTGGCACAGGGGGGTTTTGGCACAGGGCCGTGCCGCAGCCCTGCCGGCATCCTGCCCAGACGAGCGGCACGGGTGGTGGGGCGCTGCTTTTGCCCCCCGTGCTGTGTTAGATACCGCCGGCTTTGCTCTGTGCTCGGTCTCGGGTACCGCACTAATATCCTGTCTCGTTTAGTAAATGAGGGCCACGGGCTGTTAATAATCAGAATTTCTTTTAACGGAAATGCAGAAAGCTGCCCCACAAAGTGCCAGGTGGGAACATCCCCCACGCCCCCGGGAGGGACATGCATGTGCGAGCAAGGGACGCCCATCAGAGCCCCCCGGCACCCCGGCCCGCACTGCACCACGGGTCCCCCACACAGCCGGGCACCCCGAGAGGGGAGCACCCGGCTGGAGGCTGGTGCTGCCTGGCTGCCCTCCCAGGGTGCTGCCGTGGGTCCCCAGGACCCCCCAGGCACTTGGCCCAGGGAAGGGGCTGCTCCTGGTGCCGGCCCCGGCTGCCGGGGGGCCGGAGCCCCATAACCCTGCCCGGAGGAGCTGGGGGCTGCCAGGGGACACGGGGCCTTTCCCGCGCCGCAGGCAGCCCCGGGGAGGATGCAGGCAGCGCAGGGTGCAGAGCAGCAGCCGTTTCCCCGTGACGTCAACAAGCATCGCGCAGCCAAACCCGTCGCCATCCCGCTCCCCAAGGGGTTCTCGCCCCCTGCAGCCCCCCGCTGCCGACCCGAGCAGCCCCAGGGATGGACGGGGACGGACGGGCAGCACCGGTGGGAGGGACACGCTGGGAGCCGTAGTTCTGCGCCTCTGCAGCACCAGCAGCCCCGGCAAGCGGCAAAACAGGGGAACCTAATGGTCCCTGAATGAAATAATGCCTGGGCTGACAAGCACTGCGACAGCCCTAATTAATAACAGACACGAATGTGGCTGTCGGGACAGGCTGGCGAGGAGCCAGCGGGGCCCAAGACCTGGGCAAGTGGGGACAGTCCCTGCCCCGGCCCCGTCTGCCTCCCCCTCCCTGCTGCCTCTTCCTGCCCAGGCAGCGGTGCCCAGCCCCGCTGTGGCGGTGGCTGGTCCTGGCTACAGTGACAGCAAGGATGAGTGTCCAGTGCAGAGCGAGCGGGAGGGCTGCAGGCTGCTCCTGCTGCTGGCTCTGTGCACACGGGCAGCGAGGGTTGGGTGCTGGGCAGCAGGGATGCAGGCAAGGAGGTTGGGTACCAGGGATGCAGGCAGGGAGGTTGGGTACCGGGTACCAGGGATGCAGGCAAGGAGGCTGGGTACCAGGGATGCAGGCAGGGAGGTTGGGTACCACGTACCAGGGATGCAGGCAGGGAGGTTGGTCTCTGGGTACCAGGGATGCAGGCAGGGAGGTCGGACGCTGGCTGCGTGGCTGCTGTGACTGTTCGGTGTCTGCCCACTCCCTGGAGCAGACTCGGCTGCCGGGGCCAGGCTGGGGGTGGGGTGGGGTTTGTACCCACGGTACAGGCAGCTGCACTGGGGGGGGGGGGGGGAGCACTGCCCCTGCAGCGTGGCAGCCCCGTCCCGCGCTGGCAGGTGCATCCCACTGGCGTGTCCCTGAGCCGCTGCGTCAGCGCGGGAAGCGCTGCCCGACCTGCCGGTGCCTTGCAGCTCGGGAGCGGGATTGTTCACGCGGGGTTCGCGTGGGGTGCCCCCGGCGCGGGCGCGACGGTCCCGGCGGCTGGGGGAGGGTGGCTGGCAGCGCGGCCCCCCCACCTGCCCCCCGCCCGCGCTCCGCACCGTAAATCGGCCTCACACACAATTAAGGAGCTTGTCTCCGCGGGCTGAGCCAGGGATGTATTTCATGGGCGAGAGGCTGCCACGGCGGGTTGTAAAGCACCCGAGGGGCTGCCGGCTGCTGCCCTGCACCGCGGCGGGTGCAGCACACGCGTGTGCAAGGGGGGATGGCGGGTGGGTGGACATGCGGGAGAGACCCACACCACCCCCCTTAGCCCCACGCCGCCCCCCCGGCAGGCAACGGGCAGCCCTCGGCGCGTGCTGTGGGTGCAGCTCACCCCGTTTGACCCCAGCGGCCAGAGCAAAAGGCCTAATCAAATATTTAGCAGTTAATTGATCCCTGTCTGGTGTTTGCCAAGGAGCCATCGACATCCCTCCCCGGCTGCCCCTCCCTGCCCCTGCGGCCCCGCTCCCCTTCGCTGCCGCCCCCATCACGGGGACACCGGGTTTGCTGCCGGCGGGTGCCGGTGCCGCACAGCCCCCCCGCAGCGATCTTGCCGGCCCGGCGTCGCTTGGCCCCTCGTCGGGCTCCAAACCGGGGGCTGCCCTGGTTTCCCTCCCCACGGCCAGCGATGCGCAGGCTCCCCGAGCTGAGCCCCACCGGGGGGGTCCGAGCCCCAGCGCACCGGGCAGGGTGGGGGCTCGGCTGCGGGGGCAGGGGCCACACCACAGGCCGGGGTGTGATGGGGCGGGGGGGAGGCCTGGGTCTGGCTGCGGGGACCAGAACCCCTCCCCGGGGCAGGGCGCAGCCCACGCACCCCGGGGACATCGGTGGGTAAGGGGGATGGTGCCGCTGTCTCACCAGGGTAACCAGGACGCCACGGCTCCGCCGGACGCGATGGCTCAGCCCTACCCCCCGGCCCAGTACCCCCCGCCCCCCCAGAACGGGATCCCCGCAGAGTACGCGCCGCCGCACCCCCACCCCACGCAGGACTACTCGGGGCAAAGCACAGTACCGGAGCACGCCATGACCCTCTACACACCAGCACAGAGCCACGCCGAGCAGCCGGGCACCGACGCCAGCACACAGTCCATAGCAGGGACGCAGACGGTACCGGTAAGGGAGCGGTGGCCGGGGGGGGCAGCCGGGGCTCTGGCAGGGGCTGGGGCGGCAGCGCTTGCCTGGCCACGGTCCCTCGGGGTGCGGGGCTGGGTGTCCCCACCGCGGCCGCCAGCTCTCTCCCTCGCAGCCCCCCCCCGTCATCTCTAATCACTCGTAATCTACCTGCTTGGCCGCTTTCCCACCAGATCGCTTCAATTACGGCGTTGTAATGCAGCGCCAGGAAAATGCTGAGCCAAGCACTTCCCAGCCCGGCTGCAGCAGCCCCCACCTGCGGGGTCTGGCCCCCCCCCCGCACCCCGAGCACCCCGTGTGCCGCCGTCACGGCCCCTGGGCACCATCACCGGGCTGACGGCGGGGAGAGGCCAGTGTGAGGCCACTCGATGCCAGCCGGCTCTCCACAGTGGGTCACCCCCCAGCCTTCCCCTCCCCGGGGTGCGCTCCCCGTGCCCCCCCCCCCGGACCCCAGCACCCACTGATGGGGTGGGTGATACCCTGACCCCGCTGGCAGCACCGGCCGAGTGGGGAGGTGCAGGCAGGGCCGGCAGCTGGTTCCCCAGTCTGGGCATTCCCTGACTCCTCGCAGGCAGAGATCCCCTCCGGCATCCCCCCAACGCGCCGGGCTGTGGGGAGACCCCCAGGGTGCTGCCCAGAGCTTGGGGACCACAGGGTGTCCCTGGGGGCAGGCCCCGAGCCCCGAGGCTGATGACCGGTGGTGCTCCCCGCAGCAGACAGACGAGGCGGCACAGACAGACAGCCAGCAGCTACACTCCTCAGACAACACAGACAAGCAGCAGCCCAAGAGGTTACACGTCTCCAACATCCCCTTCCGATTCCGGGACCCTGACCTGCGGCAAATGTTCGGGGTGAGTCCGGCCCCTCCAGCCACCCGTGTCCCTGCCCTCCGCTCCGGCGCTGCCCCGCGGCACCGGCCCATCCCCAGGGCTCGTCCTGCCCAGTCTGCACCGTGCCTGGGAACCCCCCACTCGCGGGATTTGCACCCTGGTTGACGCTGGGCTGTCGGACCAAGGCCCGTGCGTGGAGGGCGCAGTGACACAGAGCCCTTGTCCCCTCCCCTTGCCCCCTTCCCAGCCCTCATTAGGGTTCAGAGTGGTACAGGCTAATGAGATTTTGGGTGGTAGTCCTCTACTGTCCCCTGCGCGGCACTGAGGGTCCCCAGGCTGGCCCCCAAGGCAGCCCCCTGCCCACCCCTGGCCCAGCGGGGCGCAGAGCCCTGTGCCAGCCCCCCCCAGCTGCAGGCGTGGGGCTGGGGGCTCTGTGGGCGCTCACCCCTCTGCTCTCTCCACTTGCAGCAATTCGGGAAGATCCTGGACGTGGAGATCATTTTCAACGAGCGGGGCTCCAAGGTGGGTGCTGCCCGCAGCCGGCACTGGCACGGCGAGTCCCGGGGGGGGCCGGGCGAAGCCAGGGTAACCAGCAGCTCCTCTGCCCGCTCTTCCCTCCTCTCCTGCCCCGTGGGACCCGGGCCCGGGGTACCTCATCTCGGTACCCACCCCGGCTGCGGGGGCCGTGCGGGACCCTGCACCTCGAGCACAGGGGGGAGGGGAGGGCTTGCTCTGCCCCCCCTGCACAGGCAGCTCGTGTCCCTCTGTGTGTGGATGTCTCTGTTGTATCTTCCCTGCTTTCTGTGCCCCTCTCCCAGACTCTTCTCCCAGCTCGCAGGCGATGCTGGGGCCTCAGCGGGGACCCCCGGACCCAGCGGGGGCCCCAGCCCAGGCTCTCCACCTCTGCACTGCGGCAGCCTCATCTCCTGCGCCAGCTCTCCTGATTCACCCCCTCTCTCTCTCTGTCCCCGCACCCTCTCTCTGTCTCTCTCTGTCTCTTTCTTTCTCCTTTTCTCCTCTGCTCACAGGGTTTTGGGTTTGTAACTTTTGAAACTAGCACAGATGCCGACCGGGCACGGGAGAAGCTGAATGGCACCATCGTAGAGGGCCGGAAGATTGAGGTGCTCAGATAAGTGTGCTAGTGCCATGCCTGCGTGTGCGTGCGTCCCCTCGCCCTGCCTGGGGACCCTCTGCTGCCGGGGGCTGCGGGCAGGGCAGAGCCGGGACAGGGGACACTTCGGGGCAGCGCCGGGTCCCGCATGCCGCGGGGGAGGCCGGCCCGGCGGTGCATGCGTCCCTGAACGCGGCACGGGAGCATGTGTGCCGGCTGCCGGGAAGGTCGTCGCTTGGCGCAAGGAGTGTCCAGCTCAAACGAACCTCCCGCAGCCGGGGAGAGCTGCGGCGCGGGGCTCAGGCTGCGTTTTGCCACTTACAGGGGGGTCTGGTGGACCCCAACTGCCCGCAGCCGCCGTGCCCATCACGCAGGCCCTGCAGGGAGGAGAGGGGCTCTGCCCCGTGCGCTGCCCCCACCTCCCCAGCGCCCGGGAGGGAAGGGTGCTGTGCAGGGCTCCCGCACCCACTGTGAGGGCAGCTGCCGTGCTGCCCAGCCCCGGAGGCTTTTATTTCTTCAAGCCAGGCAGAGGGATCAGGCTCTGCCCGGCCGTTGGCAGCAGCAGCGAGTGGCGGGAAGCGGGGCAGCGCATGGCAGAGGGAGCCGGACGCAGATGTCCCTGGCAGCGCTGAGCGCAGGGAAAGGCGGCCGGGCTGGGCACGGCGATGCCCCGTGGAGGGGCCCTGCCTGTCGGAGAACGTGGTCTGACAAAGCCAGGCAGGAGCTTGCGGGAGCAACCTGGGCTCCCACTGCAAGTGCGTCCTTCCTGCAGGCTGGGTCGGGTGTGGGGTGGGGACAGGAGGTGGCCGAGCCTGGTGGCAGCACATTGGGGCTCGGCCTGAGCATGGCACCGCAGCGCTCAGGGCAATCGGCCACCAGCCCGACCGACGCTGGTCGCCGGAGCCGGGAGGCCTGGGCTGGCCGGGGGTAGGGGCAGGACTGCGTGACGGCGGGGCGGCTGTGGGCAGAGCCTCGCCCCCCGTCTCCCCGCGGGCTGGCATCCTTCGCTCCGGCACCTGAAGCAGCAGCGACGCGCACCGAGTGCGGCCGAGCGGGCCCTGGACCGCGGCCTCGCCAGCCCCGCTGCCTGCAGGCGCTGAGCTCCCCCCCCCTCTCTCCGCAGGTGAACAACGCCACGGCCCGGGTCATGACGAACAAGAAGGCTGCCAACCCCTACACCAACGGTGAGGGCCAACGCGGGGGCAGCTGCAGCTGCAGCGAGCAGGGGCATCCCCTCAGCAAACGCCCTCCGCACCCTTGGGCAGGCGGGAGAGCGGCTGGTCCCTGCCCAATGCGGGGGTGCAGCCCCCTGGGCACCCCCCGGCCCTGCAGCTGCCTGGGGATGGGAGCTGTGGCCCCTCGGAGCCCAGCTGGGGGGTGGGGGAGCGCCGCGGGGAGGGGACCCTCGGCCTCACCAGCTCTCCCTGCCCACAGGCTGGAAGCTGAACCCGGTGGTGGGAGCAGTCTACGGCCCCGAGTTCTACGCAGGTAACGCCGGGTGGGGGCCGGCCCCGCCGCGGGTCCCCCCGAACATCCATGTCCGTCCCCACCGCTGCTCTGAGCAGCTCCCAGCCCCTCCCGCACCCCTGCATGCACATTCCCCCCTCCCCGCCCCAACGTCCCCGCAAGCCCAAGGACTGGCACAGGGGTGCCCCGAGGTGGCTGCGGGGTCCCAGCCGAGCACTGTGGGGACCCTCTGCGGGAATCCCACGTTTGTCCCCTCCCTCCCGCAGTAACGGGGTTCCCGTACCCCGCCACGGGGACGGCCGTGGCCTACCGAGGGGCGCACCTACGGGGACGAGGACGCGCCGTCTACAACACCTTCCGGGCTGCGCCGCCGCCGCCGCCCATCCCCACCTACGGCGCGTGAGTACCGGGGCACGGCGCGGGGCCGGGGGGCCGTCGGCTGCCGCATCGCTCCCATCCTGCTGCCATCGGCGGCGGCACTGCCGGGCTCTCACGCTGTGGGGACGGGCTGCAGCTCCCCCAGCGCCTGCCTGGCCGCGGGCTCTGTGCAGCCCCCCCCCGCCTGCCACCCCTCGGGGTGACCCAGGTGCTCGCCAGCCCCCCAGGCACGAGCCGCTCTTCCGTCCGCCGCGGTTGGTTTAGTAGAAATTCCTGGCACACGCGGCCGCTCCGGTGTCGGGCCTGGCCACGGGAATCTGTGGCTGCTCGGTTGCTCCCAGCAGCGATCGTGGCCCAGATTCCTCCGTCCCCTCGGCTGTGCCCCCACGTCCGTCCCTGCCCTCCTGCCAGGAGTCCCAGCCCGGGACGTGTCCTCGGGCTGCCGGGATGGCCACTCCTGGCCCGTTGGCTGCGCTCCCCCGGTTCCCCGGCTTCACCCTGATCCCTCTGGGCCGGTGACACGGGCGGGCTCTGACGACGCCTCCTCTTTTGCAGGGTCGTCTACCAGGACGGGTTCTACGGAGCCGAGATCTACGTAAGTGCCGGGCCTGGGCCTGGGCCACGCCGGGGAGCTGTGCCGGGGCGGGGGGCGAGGGCACCGGGCGGCTGCCCCCAGCCAGCCCCTTCCCCCGGGAAGTGGAGAGCGGAGGGGGGTGGCACCGCGCAGGGTCCCGTGCCCCCAGCGCTGAGCTGGATTTACGGCCTCGGCGAGCGCCGGCGCGCTGTCGTACACCGGCATTTAACCTCCATATTTAAGAAGCCATTGGCGATATTTCAGGCGGGCGGCTGAAGGATTTATCTAACGTGACACCTCATTAAAGCGATCAGGGAGGTGACATTCTCTCCTCTGGAAATTTAATTTTTTAAGGTTAATGTTTGTGAAGGCCCCTGGGGAATGGTAATGAGGCTGGTGTGCGCCTGGTGGCACGGGCACCGGCTCCCCGCAGGGTCCCACCGCAGCTCTGTGGCAGCGCCCGGGGGGTGCCCAGCTGCCCCCGGCCCCCCAGGCCTCCCCCGGCGCGTGCCGCCCCCCGCTGACCGTGGTCTCTCCTCCGCCGCAGGGGGGCTACACTGCCTACAGATACGCCCAGCCCGCAGCGGCAGCGGCAGCCTACAGCGACAGGTAAGCACTGCTGCACTGCGGGCATCACTCCTGGGGAGGGGGGGGAGCCCCGTTTCACCCCCCGCGCTGCCCCATCCGGCACACCCCAGCTTTTGTGCCCCTCCGGATGAGGAAGGTGTCCTGCAAACCCTTGGGCTCGCTCTGAGGAGGACTGACACGCAGGCAGGGAGACGTGCAGAGATCCCGGGGCAGGGGGGGTCCCAGGTGCAGCAGGGGGGAGCAGCGGCCAGGCAGGGGGGCTGCTGAGGGCAGACGGGACCCCAACCCCAGTCGCTAACGCCCGCCACTGTGTTTGCTCCTAGTTACGGCAGAGTGTACGCAGCGGCAGACCCGTACCACCACACCATCGGCCCCGCCGCCACGTACAGCATCGGCACCATGGTAAGAGCAGCCCCCACCGTCTTTCTTTGCTTCCTGGCGCGAGCTTCGGCCAGCCCGGGGATGGGGGGGGGGCGGAACAGCACCCCAGGGCGCCTGCGGGGTGTGGGGGCAGGCGAGGGGCAGCCCCACAGGCGGGGGCTGGGGGGGGGGCGGGGGCCAGGAGCTGGCGGGAGCAGCGCAGCCCCTGCCTGGCTCTGTCCGCAGGCAGGCAGGAGAGGGGAACCCCCCCAGCCCCGTGCCTGCACCCCACACACCCCGTTACGCCCGGCCGCTGGCAGCCCCGCACAGCCCCGCCCGCACACGCCACTTCCCGGGGGCCCGGCTGCCCCCCAGAGCCCTGCCTGGGGTCCAGGACCCCCCTTTCTCCTCCCCATGCCCGCAGCCCACCCCCGCGCCAGGGCTCTCAGCTAGCTTCACAACCAGCATCAAAGATGAAAAATCCCACTCGTGGGCAGGATCTCAAAGCCAACCCGTTTTTTTCTTCCCTTTTTTTAACACACACCCCCCCACCCCGACTCCCCCGGCTGGGGCCGGCTGCCCAGCGCCCCTCGGCCCCCCCCCAGCCCCGGGCAGCCGCCTGCGAGGGGCCGTGGCCCCTCGGTCCCGGGCGGGGTTGGCACCAGCCCGGCGCTGCTGCGGGGACGGGGACGGGGACGGGGCCAGGCTCCTCCGCGGTCGCTGCAGGCGGGAGGAGGCCTGGCTATGGCGGTGCCACGCCGGGGGCACCGTGGCTCGGGGCACCCTGCGGCCCCTGGCCCACCCAAAGCAGCGCCTGTGGCCGTCCCAGAGCCCGGGCAGCACTGGGCACCCTCGGCCCTGCCCACCCCTCGTGTCCCAAGGACAGAAGCGATTTGGTGTCATTTTAAAGAGAGAAAAAAAAAAAAAAAAGAAAAGAAAAAAAAAAAGGGAAGAACTGGGCTTTGCCTCTCTCTCGAATACTGATTGGCTTTTTTTTCATCTTTGATGTTGCAGGCTAGTCTATACCGAGGAGGGTACAGCCGCTTCACTCCCTACTAGCAAGACAGACCCAGCCCCTCCCACCACTAACACTGACCGCTCACTAGCGCCAAACCAAACCAGGCAGACAGAGCCGAGGCCGGGCGCTGGAGGAACCGCGGCCTGCCCGGGCGGGCGGGGGCTGGGGCTCAGGCTGGGCTCAGGGCTCAGGCTGGACTCAAGGCTCAGGCCAGGCTCAGGGTTCAGGCCGGGGCTGGAGCTCAGGCCGGGCTCAAGGCTCAGGCCAGGCTCAGGGCTCAGGCCGGGGCTGGGGCTCAGGCCAGGCTCAGGCTGGGCTCAGGCCTCAGACCGGGCTTAGGCCGGACTCAGGGCTCAGGCCAGGCTCAGGCTCAGGTTGGTCTCAGGCCGGGCTCAGGGCTCACGCCGGACTCGGGGCTCAGGCCGGGCTCAGGGCTCAGGCCAGGCTCTGCTGAGCCACAGAGGCCCCCACCCGCAGGGTCACCTCAAGCCGCTCCGTCCCGCCGCCCGCCCGCATCTCCTGCAGCGTCCACCCGCCCCGGCACAGCCCCGCGCCTTGGCTGGGTCCGGGGGGCTCCTGCCCCGGCACCCCGGGGGACCGTGTGGAGCGGGGCCAGCGCTCGGCCCCAGCAGCACCCTGTTCCCAGAGCCGGCTCGTGGGGTCCCCGTGCAGCTCCACCCCGGCCCGAGCCCCCGGCGGGTGCTGCCCTGGCTGGGGGTGCCGGGGCCTCGTCCCCCCGGCTGGTGCGAGGGGATGCTCTGGGGGCAGGCACGGGGGGCACGGCGCTGCCGGCACCCCAGGAGCAGCCCCTTTGCCCCCCGGAGGAGAGACAGGAGCTGGTGGGGGCTGCTGCAAGCTCCAGGGATGGAGCTGGGCTGGGACAGGTGTGGGATCCCGGGGACAGACCCCCCGGGACAGCTCCCCCCGGGGCTTCTCTGGGACGGGCTGCGCAGGCGTGAGGCGCGGTGTGGGCTTGGGGGTCCGGGCTGGTGGCCGCGTCCCCACCGGCCCACGGCTCGGCCCCCCCGCGCCGCTCCAGCGAAAGACCTGCCTCTCTGTTTCTGTTGTAGTGAAACCGCGGCCGTTTCCTTCTGGGACCAGGAAGGGCAAAAAAATCCACACGCACACACACACGCACACACACACACACACACACACATACCAAAAAAAAAAATCAAAAATAAAAAAATCAAAAGCAAAGCAACAAAACAACAAAAACAAAAAAAAAGCGAAGCGGTAACAGCCAAGTGAAAGTCCCGTACTGTCCACACACGCACCGAGCGAGCGAGTCCCGGAGGAGCGCCGCGGCGAGCACGGACCGGCCGGACATGCCCGAGGGGCCCCTCTCCGCCCCGGCCCCGCAGCCCGCGGCAGGGAGGGAGAACCGGCCCCCGCCGCGCGCGGGGGTGTCCGGAGGGGCCCCCGCCGCCCGGGCGCAGGGCCTGGGCACCACGTCTTCCTTTCAGCCCCGGCGCGGCGTTGCTGGGGGGGCCGGCGGAGAGCTGCGGCACGCCGCCCCTTCCCCGGCTCTGGGGACCGGGCGCCGGGGTGGGAACCCGGCTTCGTGTTTCCCGAGCTCCGGCGCTGGCCGGTCATCAGCGTGTCGAGTGTGCGAGGCCTCGGCTCCGCGTGGAGCTGGGGCGGCGGCGCAGCCGCTTTGCTGAGGCGCTGGGCGTTGCAGGGGGACGAGCCTCTGCCTTTTAAAGGGAATTTTTGTTAAGAGGAGCTTGCAACTCGCTTGCGATCCCTTTCCCCTCCCTCCTTCCCCCCCATCCCCTGACGCACCCGGGGCTCCCGCGCTGCGGGGAGCAGCCCTGACCGCCGCCGCTGCGCTGAGCCGGGACGGGCGCTGCCCCGATCCTGCTCCGCGGGGCGGGACACGCTCACGGCCACCCGTCCCTGCCCGAGGCGGCGGAACCCCGCCAGCCCTCGGCGTGGGGTCTCCCCATTGCATCGCCCAGGACCGGGGCCCGGCGTCGCCCGCGGGGACCAGCCCGAGCCCCGGGGTCGCTCTGCGGCAGCCGGCACAGCGGGTCCGGTGCCCGGCGGCGCGGGGCTCTGCGGAGCCCACCCCGGGGTGCAGCCCCGTCCCGCAGGGCGGCCTGCGCTCAGCCCCCCCCACCCCGCCCCGCGTGGCTCCGCCACTCCTCAAACCTCACTTTATAGTCTGCAGACGCCCCCGACGCTCCAGCGACGAGCTCCCCCTTTTCTATTCCCGGTGTACATAGCCCCGGCCGCCCCGGCCCCGCGCCCCCGCCCCTGTACAAAGCTCCTTCCATCGCTGTACTGGCTTCTTCCTTACAGCAAACCCCTGCGCCGGCCGCCGGCGCGCAGGCTGGCGCCGGCCCATCCTGTATGCTTCAAAGGTGTGACCATTCTAATAAACAGTATTATTATTATTATTATTATTATTATTATTATTATTATTACAAGGATTATTATTATTATTATTGAAATTATTAATAAAGATTTCTTTCTTCAACCAGGGCGACTCAGGTTTTGACTGGGGCGCTGGCGCGGGGCCGTGGCTGCACGGTGGGCAAGGGGGGAACCCACCAGGGCCCCCGGCCTCGCCGCAGCGGGGGTGCAGGGTGCTGGCACGGCAGGAGCCCTCCCCTGGCTGCGCCGAGCCCTTCATTTTTCAAGCCGTCAGATAATTCATTTCAGAGCGAGTCCCTCACCGGAGGAGCAGCAGCTTAACTGCTGACATATTAATTTTCCTGACCAGGAGCCAGCATTGTTTGCGGGACCGGGGCCGGCGCTCGGAGGGAGCTGGGGCTGGGCGACCCCGCTGCGCGGCGCGCTTGCCTGCCTCCCTGCCTGCTAATTGCTTGCTCACCAGACTGTAAGAAAATAATTGCTGCTATAAATTTTCTCTCTTTCTCCGCATAAGCTATCCAGAGGAGGCAGCATGGGGGCAGCCTGGGCGCCCGCAGCTCGCAGGCAGCGAGGGTTGCGGGAGCTGGGGGGGTCCCTGGGCAGCACCCAGCACCCAGCAGCCCCCCATGGCGGGGAGGGACCCACCGAACCAGGGTGACGAGGTGCAGCCCCCCCCGCCCGCCCGCCAGCACGGAGGAGACACGGACGCGGGGCTGCACCGCGATCGCCTTTAATGCCCGTCTGGGCTGGTGCTGCCGGCTGGCTCGGAGTAGACCAGCACCAGCCGCCCCCAGCGTTCCGGGTCCACGGGCAGCTGGTCGCGCAGCACCGGCTCCACCAGCAGCTCCAGCTGGCAGGACTGCCCGGCCGCCGGCCGCGGCACCGCCAGCCCCACGGCGCGGTACAGGCAGGCGTGCGCCAGCCCCAGCAGCTGCGGCGGCTGTTGGCCCTGGTGGCAACCGGTGCCCCGGCGGAGGACGCGGAAGCAGCCGGCGCGACCGGGCGGGAAGGTCCAGCGCAGGGTGAGGCTGAGCGAGAGCTGTTGCGGGTCGGGGCCCTCCTGCCACCAGAGCTGCGAGGCCGCCAGGCCCTGCACCTGCGGCGGGGAGGCCACCGCACTGGCCGCGTCCAGCACCTGCCGAGGGAACCACGGGACCGTTGGGGCCGAGAGGACCAGGCACCCACCCACCCACCCGCCCATGTCCTGGGCACGCAGCGGGGGACTCCCAGTGGCGGGTGCTCACCCGGACCTCCCCGAGGAGGCAGGTGAAGGGGGTCTCCTGCGGGCTGGGCTGGTGGCGGGACACGAGCAGGAAGAGGTCTCGCAGGCTGCAGTCCTGCAGGTCCAGCTCGTAGCACCTGAGGGGGCAGAGCGGGCACGGTGCTGGGGGGGCCGTGGGGTACCCGCACCTGCCCACGAGCACGGGGTGCTGGCAGGGCACTCACCGGCTGGTCCAGCCGTGGGAGCCGCCGTCGCAGGCAGCGAGCAGCTTGGCGAGGCCAGGGGGTGGTGCCGGGAGGAACCGCGGGTGGTGCCGGCCGTTGGGCTCTGCCAGAGGGAGCAGGTTGTGTTGGGGGCTTGGGGTGTGGAGCTGGTCCCATGCCCCACAGCGGGTGCTCCATGGGTGTGGGGGGCGGGCGGGGTCCTCACCGGGCAGGGAGGTGACGTTGCCTTCGTGGCAGGTCCCCGAGTCCCAGGTGGTGAGCTCCAGCGCAACCGTGAACTCGTCAGGGTGTGGCCCCTCCAGCTTGTAGAGCAGGGTCAGGAAGAGCTTGGGGGGCGCTGGCATCTGCAAGGAGAAAAGGCTGATGACCCCAAATCCACCCAGAGAGAGAGAGAGAGAGAGAGAGAGGGGAGAGAAAGAGAAGATGCATCGGGTTAGGTCTGCAGGGCAGTGCGGGCCGAGCGCCCCGTGGCACGCTCACCGCGAGGCGCCAGAGCCACACAGCCTTCCCCAGGCCGTGCCATGCCGTGCCAGCCCGGCGCCGAGCGGGGGGGCGAGGGGGCTTTTCCCCGACTCACCGGACGGCCACACGCTCCTCGCCGGGGGGGATGGTCCCCTGCAGCCGCAGGGAGCTGCCCCCACACCAGGCGTCCCGCAGGCAGCAGCCGGTGCTCAGCCTGCCCTCGCGCTCCGGGTAGAGCGGTTGGATCTCCTGCGCGCTCAGGTCGTACCAGGGCCCGGCCTCTTCCTCCTGCGGGACAGGGCGAGCTGGGCTGGGTGGGGAGCCAGGAGCAGAGCCCCCCCCAGCCCAGCCCAGCCCAGCCCAGCCCGAGCCGCGCCGTTGCCCCAACCCACCTTGCCAGCCAGGAACCTGCTGGTGCCCATGCCCAGGCTGAAGGAGGTGGCGAGCGGCAGCGTGCAGATGCTGTGTGTGGGCAGGTACTCGGCCAGCGAGGCCCAGAACCTGCAGGGAAAGGCAGAGCAGAGCCCTGGCATCGCCTCGGCTGGGGCAGAGCGGGGCCAGACTGGTCCTGGCTGGTAGCCACAGTCTCCCAGCGGCTCAGTCCCACTGCCCAGCAGCCCCCCAGGCCCCATCTCTCCCCAGCCCCCACCCTGCTGAGCCCCCCCCTCACTTGTTCTCGTTCTGCAGGAAGTTTTCCTCTCCCAGGTGCTCATAGACCCAGCCAGGAGCGAAGATGGCTGCGGAGAGGCCATGCTGGCGGATCAGGCGCAGGGACTGCAGAGACGAGCGGTGAGTGGCACGGCACGGCACGGCCATCGGTGGGAGCCCAGAGCCCTGCACTAGGGGAGGCCCAGGGTCCCGCGCTGGCCCGGCCCTGGCACACCCACCTTGCCAGTGTCAAAGCCGCCACCGACCACATCCCCGCGGGCAAAGACATCGACGCCAACGTAGACATCAGTGCGGCGCGGCCCGGCCAGCCCGCGTGTGCGCTCCAGGTGCTCCTCCTTCCAGTTGTAGTTGGTGAACAGCCCATCACAGGCATCAAAGAACACCCTGGGGATGAGGGGCAGGGTGGACCTTGCAGCTGTGCCTCACTGAGGGCTGTGCAGGCTGTGCCCTGACCCCCCCAGGTTTGGGGTGGGCTCGTACCCCCCACCTGAGGCTGGTTTTGCCTGGGCAGGGTGGCGGGGCAGGGCCCAGCCTCACCTATTCTCCTCATTCAGCTCATTCTGCCATTTCAACGCGCCGTTCTGCAGGACACTGTCGTACCAGATCACCAGCCCCCCCGGCACGGCGTCGTGCACCCGCGCTGTCAAGTGCCGCAGGAAGGGGAGCAGGTTCCCCACCGCAGCCGCCTGGCCGGAGAGAGCAGGGAGGGGTCGGCACGGGGCGGATGAGGGGCCTGGTGTGAGGGCAGGGGGGCAGGCAGGGGGACAGGAGGGGGGCAGGCAGGGCATGACCGCAGCTCACGCTCAGCGTGTTCTCGATGTTGACCAGCCAGCCGTCGAAGCCGTAGTGCTGGGCGATGCGGGCCAGCTGCTCGCCCACGGCGCGGTACGCCTCCTCCCCGCCGGCCAGGAACGCCTCGCACAGCCTCTGCCCGTCCATCCACTCCGTGATGAACGTGCCTGGGGAGGCGGCGACAGCAGCGTCGGCCGCTCGCCCTGGCAAACCCCCCGTGTGCCTGGAGGCTCCCCCGGGGCCCGGCCCTGCAGCCACCAGCCCCGCAGCCGGCCCTGCCCTCACCCAGCACCGGGACGCCGTTCCTGTGCGCCGCGTTGGTCCAGCACACGGGCGGGATGGTGACGGTGCGGTGGCTGAAGTAGATGAAGATGTCGATGTAGCGCCAGTGGTAGAAGACGTAGGGATTGCGTGTGGCTGAGCCCTGGATGAACCTGCAGTGGCAGAGCGGGACGAGGGTTGGGCAACGCGGGAAGGACGCCGGCAGACGCTGCGGGGCTGGGCAGGAGCCTGACTCACGGCCCGGGAGTGGGGCAGAGCTGTGGCACTGAGCCACCCCTGTGGACCCGGCTAAGGTTGCCCCGAGCAAGGTCACCGTGCTCCGGCACTGAGAGCCGAACCCTTCCACCCCTGCCCGTGGCCGAGCCGGCGGGAACCGAAGCGGGCAGAAAGGGCAGAGGTTTGGGGTTTGAGGCGCTGAGCCCCGCTGCCGCGTCTCCCCTCCAGCCAGCATGTACCTGTCCTCCAGGTACCCGCCGCGCATGTCGTGGCACACCAACGTCCGGGGCCTCTCGCCATGGAGCGGGGGCTGGCGCTTCGCCAGCGGCACGGCCGAGACGTTGAAGTCGTCGTTGCCGTCGGGCTGCCAGGCCAGCAGCTCCTCCAGGCCGGACAAGAAGAAGCTGACGGGCTCCGTCGTCTTGGTGTCGAAGTGCCTCGCTGGGGCAGTGGGGAGAGGGGGGACGGGGGTCAGCGGGGAGCACTGGCCATGGGGCTCCGCACCGGCGGTGGGGACACGGTGGGGTCACGGTGGGGACACAGTGGGGACACGGTGCCTCACCTGGCAGGGGCTGCGGGCGGGTGCTGACCGTGTCGTGCAGGACGGTGGTTCCCCGGGGCTCTGCCGCCGGCTGGAAGCTGCCCGGGGAGGGGGGTGAGAGCCGGGACAGGTCTCGGGGCTTGTCCGGCACCCACCGCCGGGCCGGGCCGGGCCAGCACCGCGGCCAGCGCCCGCCCAGCCCCGGTCCCGGTCCCGGTCCCGATCCCGATCCCGATCCTGATCCCGATCCCGATCCCGATCCCGATCCCGATCCCGATCCCGGGCCCGGCCCGCCGCCCACCTCCTCCGCCGGCCGCCCCGCTCCGCCTCCGCCGGCTCCTCGGCCCCGGGCCTCTTCCCGCGCCGCCCGGGCCCCTCCTGCGGCTCCGCCATGGCGCTGCCCGCTCTGACGGCGCCGCCGGCCCCGGCCTGGCCCGGCAATCCCGGGGGCGCGGCCCGCGGAGCTCCGCCCGCCCCGAGCCCGGCCCCGGCCCGGCCCGCACCGCCCCCAGCGCCCGGCCCGCCCCGGCCGCGCTCGGCACCGCCCGGGCCCGTGTGCGCCGGGCTGAGACGTGTGTGCCGGGCTGGGACAAGTGTCCCGGGATGGGGACGTGTCTCCCGGGATGCGACGCGTGTCCTGAGACGGGCTGCGGGTCCTGGGATGGGGCCACATATCCCGGGATGGAACATGTGTGCTGGGATGGGACGTGTGTGCTGGGATGGAACATGTGTGCTGGGATGGGACGTGTGTCCTGGGATGGAACATGTGTCCTGGGATGGGACGTGTGTCCCGCGATGGAACATGTGTGCTGGGATGGGACGTGTGTGCTGGGATGGGACGTGTGTCCTGGGATGGGACACTTGTCCCGGGATGGAGCCATGTGTCCCAGACTGTCCCTCACACTGGCCTTGTCACTGCGCTGGGTGATCCGGACTCTCGATAAACACGGCCACCACCCCCAGCCTGCCCAAGGCCGTTTCTGTGCTCAGCTCCCTGGGCCTCGCAGAGCACAGCTCAGGTCTCCCTGGCCCTCCTGGGACCATCTGCCCTTCCCACCAGCTCGCCAGCCCACGGCTCTCAGGTGCCCCCACACTCCGAGAGCAGGACCCTGCCCTGAGCTGCTCGGAGCGTCCGCACACACAAAGCAGGAGGATGCGCTGGAAGAGTGAGTAGGACTCGAAATCGTGGGGTGTTTAATGTGGTCACAAGCTGTACAGAGGGCGGGGGGCCCCGCTCTGCCGTTGCATCTACAAAACCCAAAGCCTGCCCAGCAGATAATCTAACTGAGGAGGAAGCGGTTGAGGCCAAAGGCCCCGCGCCCGGCTGCCGGCAGGGAGCCAGCTCCTCCTCGGCAGCGTCGGCACCGAGCAGAGGCTGCGGCGGGGAAACTGCGACAGGGACTGGCAGAGGGGAACCGATTCAATCCGCTCCCCGGTGGGAGAAGGGTCAGCCCCGAGGGTACCCAGCACCGTGCTTGCACCCTCCGTGCTCTGCGGGAGGGAAGAGGGGCCCTGAGTGGTTTTATTGCTTTTCCTGCTGGATGCTGAGCACCCTCTGCCCTTTTCCAGGAGAAGGAGCTGGCAGAGCGTGGCACAGCGCCGGCAGGGCAAGGGAGGAGCAGAGTGTGTGTGCCTCGCACCGGAGCACCGGCGCTGCGACTCGGTGCCAGCTCCCAGCCAGTGCCACCAACACCTGTGCCCTGCAAACCCAGCTCCAAGGCAGGCACGGGGAGGGGGGGGGGGGGACACACAACAAGCTCCCTGCCTGCCCCAGGCCAGCAGCCGCTTCCCGGCTCACAAAAGGCAGCAGAGGCTGGAAACGGCTCCGACTCCTCCAGACACAGCCGATGGGCCTCGAGGAGCTGGGGGTTGGGGTGTTCACATGCTCGCGCAGCTGCGGGGGGTCGCGGCACTAGAAGGGCTAACAGCGTAACGGCGGGCGCCGTGCCCGGGGCGAGAGGGGCGCAGGGGCTCCCCGGCCACCCGCCGCAGGGGAGGAGGAGCAGGGTGGGGCAGGGGCTCAGGGGTCCCCGCTGTACTTGATGAGGTGGCCGCTGAAGGTGATGTAAGTGTCGTACTCATCGCTGAAGACGGCGTTCTCCCGCTCGCCCTTGTAGAGCCGCACCCAGACCTCGTCCTGCTCCCGCAGCTCCAGCATGACGCTTTGGCTCTGCATGATGCTGCGGTCGCTCACCTGGGCGTAGAGGATCACCACCTCCGCCCCGTTGCGCACGATGTGCAGGTACGTCTCCTTCTGGTTCCAGGTGTGCACGTTGAGGCTGAAGTAGTAGATCCCGGGGACGTAGCAGTAAAACTTGCCCGTGAACATGTTGAAGTGGTCATAGAGGTTGACAAACTCCGTGTCGAAGATGAGGGTCTGGTAGTAGTCGTTGCTGTGCAGGGGTTTCTTGCGGCCCACCGAGAAGGCGGCGTAGTGGCTCTTGCAGCGCTCCCCTGGGGCGCCCACGCTGCCCTTCTGTCCCTTGGGCCCCGCGTGGCCCCTGCTGCCGGCCACCCCCATCTTGCCGAACTTGCCCTGCATGCCTCGCTCGCCGCGGTCCCCCTTCTCGCCTGGGCAAAGCAGGGGGGACAGTGGTGCTGTCAGAGGCGGGTGCCATCTCTAAACCCTGGAAGCCCCTTTGCCTGATGAAGGGATGGAGACGGCAGGGACGGCCCCCCAGCCCCTGCCCTCTCCCTGGGCTCCGATGCAGCCTCCAAAGTTGTGCCCAGAGGCCACCAGAGCAGGAGCAGCTCGTGCCCCGAGTGTCTCCCACCATCCCCCCTCTGCTTCTCTCCCAGTTTGTGTGAGACTGGGAGCCCAGCTTTGCACTGGCCCCGGGGTGATGCCGGCAGGTGCCCGGGCCGCGGGTTTGGCTGCGGGCAGCGCGGGGTCCCGCCAGCCCTCACCTTTGAGGATGGTCATGTTGATCTGAGGCAGGGGCTGGTACTGGGGGTAGGAGAAGCGCGGCTCGGGCAGCTCGCAGCAGCGAACGCAGCGGGGCCGCAGGGGCAGCCCCTCCTGGGCACCGCCGGCCTTCTGCTCCCGCGTGGGCCTGGGGAGGGCAGAAAGCAAAGAGCAACAGAGAGCTACGGGTCGGGGTGGGGGCCCTTCACAGTGCCAGGGCTGCCCTGGCCCCCGCTGCAAAATGCCTCAGCCCCGGCGTCCCCTCACCTGGCAGCGTGGTGCTGGGTCGGTGCCTCCTCAGGGTCCATCTGCAAGCGCCGGTCGGGGCTGCTCTGGCTCCCCGCGGGGCCGGGCAGCAGCAGGCAGGAAAGCAGCAGGACGCCGAGTGCCCGAAGCCCCCCCATGCTGTGGCGGTGCCCTGTGAGGTGGCAGGGACGGCTGAGGGGGGACAGCAGGGCCTGGCAGAGCCGGGAGCCGCAGAGCCGAGCGGCCCTGCCGTGCCAGCCCGGCTGTGCCCTGTGCCGTGCCCAGGACAGGACCCGTTGCACCACACAGCCCCAGGCAGGGCACAGCGGCGTTTCCAGCCCCAAAAAGCTGCTCTTGCTGCAGCCCTTTCCCAGCGGAGCTCACGGCGTGGGCACACGCGTCCCTTGCAGCTGCAGGGACCGTCTGTACCTAAATACTTTTAGCCAGGTCATGCGCCTTGGGGACGCTCCAGTGAGTGCCTGGAGAGACCCACATTTGGGGCAGGGCAGGGGCTCTGGGCTCGCCAACAAGCTGGGGGCTGGGGCCACGCAGCCCCCAGAGCCCTGACACGCGGGGAAGAGGGAATTACCTGGGGAGCCAAGGGTGGAACAGAGCAGCAGCCTCCGGCTGCCCAGCCAAGCCCTGGGCCAAGCGCTGCTGTTCCTGCTCAGCCGGGTTTCAGCTGCCTCCCATGGCTGCCCAAGAGCCGCAACCGGGGGGGTCAGCACCTGAAAAAATTACAGGCAGCTCTAGATACCATGGGGCAAATGTCAGGGGGCAGCCCTGCCTGTTGTGGGGGACCCTAGCCCTGCCTGGGGAGGGTGTCTTCATCCCCCCAGGGCGTGAAGGATGCCAGCAGCACAGGCTGTACCCCCCCACACCCCGTGAAAGGGGCTTCTCTGCCCCAAGAGCTGCCAGCCCTCGGCCCCCACCCCTGCGCCCGGGCCCTCGGTCTGAGGGTTTGCAAGGAGACAAGACCCACTTCTCTGGAGACCTGGATGTGGGCTGGTAGCCCCAACTGGGAGTTGGCCACCACAGGGAAAAACCTTCCTGGGTGCCCACACCCTGCGTGGGGCCAGAGCTAATATTTGCAGTAGCCGGTGGCACCACGGCCCACCCTGGGCAGCCCCGCTGCCCCTCCCTCCCTTATCAGAGCCGTGGCTGCTCGAGGCGTGGGGCCGGGCACGCAGCACCTTGCCCCGCGCCCCGAAGGCACCAGGACAGCCGTGGCCAAACCGCCCGGCATCCTGCGGTGCCGGGGCACGACCGGCCGGGCACAGGGCTGCAGGCTGGGGCTGCTGGTCCCACACGCTGCCGTGCTGGGGCCCTGCAGCGCCGGGCTGGGGGTGGCTGCTCGCCTTTGCCTCCCTCCCCTCCCCACGCAGCCTCCCCCCGCGCTGGCCACAGGCTCTGCTGCGATCCTGGAGCGCCTGCCCCAAGGGGCACAGCACGGCCCCATGTCCTGGGGGTGGGCCAGGCCACGGGGAAGGATTCTGGGGCAGAATTCTGTTGTTTTGGTGAACAGCTGATCTCTGAGCATGAGGAGCCCCCGTCAGTGACCACCGGGCTGGGCCAGCTGGTGTTGCCCCCAAAAGTGGGGGCTGGTGGGGTCGGGGACCGGGCATGCGCTGGCAGCGGGCACAGAGGGCGTTTGAGGCCAGGGTGGATGCCTGGCTCGTGAGTCACCTTCGCTGGGGCCAGGAAGGGGCGGAAGGGTGGGGAAAGGCTCCAAAGGGCTTTTCTGCTGCACCCCCTGTCCCCTCATGCACTTCCGGGGTGCCTGTGTCCCCCACCCACCTCTCACCCCGATATCTCAGCCCGTCCTGCTGGCGCTGCCGGCTGCAGGGAGAGGCAGGGCTGTGGGCAGCGTGTGCGGGCAGCCCGGTGCCGTGTCCTCCGTGCCCATGCCCTGGCCTGGGCCCTGCCCGTGCTCGGCTCCACGGGCAGGGGAGAAGCGGATCCGCGGGCACAGAGGCGGCCAGCGAGGGGCTGGTGAGCAGGTACCACCCAGGGGAGCCTCGGCCCCGGCTCTCTGCACCCTGCTCGGCTCCAGCAGTGCCAGCCACACGCCGGCGAGCACAGCACGCAGCCCACTGGGGTTTTGGGAAGCCCGTGGCTTTCCCTCAGCTCTGGGACCATCAAACCAGACATTCCCCCGGGACCCGAAGCAGGCTCGACCCTGGGGAAAACGCAGCTTTGCAGGGAACTGCTCCACAAGGAGGAGAAATCCTTCCCCAGGAAATTCCCACCGAGAAAGGCAGCGCGCTTCCCGGGCTGCAGTAGGGCTGGAAACGGGGGCGAGTGCGCCGGGCCCCGAGCCCGCGGCTCCCCCTGCACCCCGCAGGCGCCGGGCGGGGGGTGCCCGCGTACACTCGGGCATATCCAGCCCTGCTGAAGGGACGCTGTTTTTTCCTGTCAGGGTTGGATGCTCTCCAGGAGCATTTTGGAGATTTAAATTCAGTGGCTGCTCAAGCCTTGGGACTGCAAGTCAAAACATCCTGAAATACATTCCAGGCAGCAATAACGACCGTGAGGAAACAAGAGCAAACGCCGGGGGCGGGATGAGGGGGCTCAGAGCGGCGGGGCGGTGGGGAGGCGGCGGGACCCACGCGCCCACCTCGCCCTCCCCGTGCAGGGTGGTGGGTACAGCCCTCCCCAAGCCGCAGCAGCTGGAGCCGCGGTGCCCCTGGGGGCCTGCTGCTGGGATGGCTCCCCCCGCTTTTTGCTGCCGCAGCCGGGGGGGTCTCAGAGCCGTCTGCACCCCCGGAGCCGCGCAGAGCCGGTGGGCAGCAGGGTGGGGGCTGCACGGGCCAGCGGTGGTGAAGGAGCAGCAGGGCGGTCGCAGCCCCCGCAGCCAGACGCTGTGCTGAGGACCCCAGCAGCCACCACATCCCCCCCCGACATGCCGGGGGTGGCCCAGCCTGGGTTTGACGTGCTCGTGGGGACTGGCTTTGTGGGCGCAGGGCTGGGGGGGCCGCGGTGGATCCGTGCAGGGCCGAGCGTGCGCCGCAGGCTCCAGCAGTAACCCCCCCCCAGCGCCTGCCCGCCCGGAGCTGCTGGGGGCCGGGCTGCGCCCTCGGGACCGTAAGGGTCAGCCCTGGGGTCCCCCCGCGGGCAGGGCCCTTGCTCACTGACTGGACCGGGGTCCCCCTCGCTGGCCGCACCCCAGGGCACCCGAGGCAGAGCTGCCTCCCGGGTGAGGCCGCAGCGCCCGTCGCCAATGGCACCCACAGACGGGCCCGCAGGGCCCCCCCCAAACCCGCCCCCCCACCTACCTCTGGGGCAGGGCTGCTGCCTCTAGAGCATCCCCCCGCTGCCGCCCTGGAGCCCCCGGGCCCGGGGCAGAGCCTGCCCGCGGCCGATCGGCTGCCGCCCACCCCGACGGCCTCTCCTCCCTCGGCCCGGGCGGAAACGCACTTTCTAGAAAGCGAAGGAGGCAGCGGAGGAGCGGGACGAGGCGCAGCCCTCCCACCGCCAGATGGGAGCCCAGCAGCGCGGCCGTTAACCGTCTGTGCTCCCGGCGCCGGCCAGCACCAGGCCCACAGCCGTCACCGGCGCTGGCCCGAGGTCGGGGTCTGGGGGTGGCACATGCTGGGGGCTTCGATGGACTCGGCACGGGGGGGGGGTGGGACCCCGGCGGCTGCAGCTGCGCCCCGGGGCAGGACCCAGCCCCGCACCGGGAGAGCCGCTGCCCGTTCCCCAGCCCCGGGGGCACCGGAGCCTGCGCGGCCCCGACCGGGAACGGGCCTTTCGCGGGCAGCCGGACACACACACATGTCCCACAGCGCCGGGCAGGATCTGTCCCTGTTCCCCGCACCCCAAGTGACTTTGGGGGGGGTACGACACACGGGGCGCGTCCGGGCCAGCGCTGCGGCGGCAGAAGGAGCCGCGGGGCTGGGGCCAGCCCGCACCGGGCGCCGCACCGGGGTCGTGCCCGCCGGGGCTGCCGGGCGGAGCCCACCCGGGGCAGAGACACCGCCCCGCAGGGCCGGCTCCGGCCCCCGCACGGCGGCTTCCCCGATGCCGGGCTCCAACCGCCCGTGCGCTGGGGCGGGTCCGGGTGTGGGGGTCGGCTCCGGTCGGACCTTTCCCGCCGGGCCCGGCCCGGTTCGGCCGCGGGGTGGACCACAACTCCCATCAGCCCCCGCGGCGCGGCGGGCGGGCGGGGGCTGAAGGGAGTTGTAGTTCCGGCCGCGGGGATTGACTGCTGCCGGCTGCCGTAGCGGCGCGCGGGGGCTGCCGGGAGCTGTAGGCGGCGGCGGCGGCTGCGCGCGGCAGCAGCGGCGGCGGGGGAGGAGGCGGGCGGCTGCGCTCGGGCGGCGCCGCGGTGAGCGGGGACACCGGGGCGGGGGGCGCCGTGGGGTCCTAAGGCTGGGCCGGGCCTGCGGCACGGGTGTCCCCGCCGGGCTGCGGCGGGAGCACCGCGGGCCTCAAGCACCGGGCTTGGGCGGGAGTATCGGGGTCCCCGAGGCCGTGGCCCCCGGGCAGAGGGTCCCCGGGAAGGGGGGTGGAGGCCCTCAGGGCCCCGCTCAGCTCGGGCGGTTCGCCGCCTTCCCGGCAGCTCGCTCGGGGAAGGGGCTCGGGGGTCCCCGGGGGGGGGGGCCGGGGGTCCTTGTGTCCGGTACGGGGGAGACCCCGTGCCCACGCCTGGAGGGGCCGGGGGGTCCCCGTGTCTATGTCCGGGAGCACCCTGTGTCCATTCCCAGGGGTGCCCGGGGGGTCCCCGTGCCCATGCCCGGGGGGGCCGGGGGTCCCGGGGCCGTGCTCAGGGCAGGTGCGGTGGGTCCCTACAGCCGCGGTGCAGGGCGCGGGGTCCCCGGGGCCCCGAGAGGGCGATGCTCTGGGGTCTCCGCAGGACAGAGGGGTGCTCCCTCCCCGCAGGGTTTGTCCCCCGCAGCAGCGGGGCCCCGGGGCGAGCGGCCGTCCCTCACGGGCTCTCCCGTGTCCCAGCCGCCGCCGGCAGCGCCCCCCCCTGCCGGGGCTCGGCCCCCCACGCTCAATGCAGCCTCTGTTCGCCCCTCGGGCTGCTGAAAGGCACATTGAGGGGAGCGTGGCTGGTGCCCAGCGCTGGGCCCGCAGCCCCACCGCGGCCAGTGACAGGCCCTTTGGGGACATCCCTGGGCTGGCGGCTGGGAACCCTCTGCCCTGCCCCGGGCTGGGGGTCCTTGCCCCAGTGCGGTGCGTGGTGGGTGGTGCTGGGGCCGCCTCCAGTCCTGGGGGGCTGCTTGCCCCCTGCCCAGTCCTCAGTGCCCGTCTGCAGGCACTGCAGGTGCTGCACAGAGGGAGGTGACGCTGAGAGGTGGCAGCGCCCTGGCCCCGTGGGTGGGCACAGCCTGGGCTGGGCTGAAGGTGCCCACAGGCGAGTCCTGCCCGGAGGAGACGCTGTGACCGTGGGCAGGCCTGGTGGGGTGGGGAGGGGGGGCTGCTGCGGCTTTAAGGCTGGGCAGGTCGGGGTGTTTGTCCCTTGGACCCGGGCGCTTCGTTTCCTGCTCAGGCGTTGGCATCCTGCTCAGGCGGAGCTGCCACGTGTCTCACGGTGTCCCCGTGGGGCTTGGGGACACGCTCACCGCTCACCTGCAGGGCCGGTTCCTGGGGGCCACGGGAGCTGGGCCAGGCCGGCCACTCCGGAGGCACCAAGGGTTGTCCTCGGCTGCCGGAGAGGAACCTCCTTCCCCCTGGGACCGTGCGGGGACGCGGGGACACTGCTCAGCAGGACGCCCCAAGATGGGGCGCAGGGTCTCGCCCTGGGCCGCGGTGCCTCAGCTCCCCGCCTGGGCTGCTGCGGGCCCCGGGGCAGGCAGAGGTGCTGAGCAGGTCGTGCGGGGGCTGCCGGCACACCGGGGCTGGTCTGGGGGTGCAGAGAGGGGGTGAGAAGGGGCTGAGGGTGGCTCCAACAGCAAAGCAGCCCCCTTGGCACGCTGCGTGAGGCAGAGAGGGGATGGGGCCCCTCGCCTCTCCCTCCTGGCCGCCCCCCGAGCTCAGCGCAGCGCCAGGCTCCAGCTCTCTGACCCGTTTCCTCCCCTTTTTCCACCAGGCTCTCCTCGCCCCCAGGCTGATGCCCGGCCCGCCCTGCCATGAGTCTATGAGCCCCCTCCGGATCAGCGTGGGTGGCCTGCCTGTCCTCGCGTCCATGACCAAGGGTGCTGACCCCCGCTTCCGACTGCGCTGGAGGGCCATCGTGCTGTCGTCAGCCTGCGTGGGGTTTGTGCTGCTGCTCTTCTGCCTGCACCGCTCCTCCCCGGCACGGCCCGTCCCACCCAATCCTCGCAACTGGCAGCTCGGCCTGCGGGCAGGGGACCGCTACAATGACACCTACCCCCTGTCCCCACCCCAGAGAAACCCCGAGGGCGTGCGCTACCGCATCGGAGTCATCGCGGATCTGGACACGCAGTCCCAGGGCTCTGAGGAGCACACCTGGTTCAGTTACCTGAAGAAGGGCTACCTGGTGCTGTCGGACAGCGGGGACAGCGTGATGGTGGAGTGGGACAAAGACGAGAGCGTGCTGCAGTCCCACCTGGCCGAGAAGGGCAGGGGCATGGAGCTCTCCGACCTGGTTGTCTTCAACGGGAAGCTCTACGCCGTGGACGACCGGACAGGAGTGGTCTACCAGGTTGAGGGCAACAAGGTGGTGCCCTGGGTGATCCTCGCGGACGGGGACGGCACGGTGGGGAAAGGTGAGCTCCCCTTGGAGCCACTGAGGCCCTTGGCTCTTTGCGGCTCGCCGGGGGGGGGTGCACCTTTTCTGTGACCCCGTAAACCCAGCTGGGATGGGGGCAATTCCTGCCCGGGGACCAGCTGGCTGTGTGGGGGGAGGCTGTGCCCAGCAGCGGCCCGTTGTTCGGGGGAGTGGGGGCCGGGCTGGTGTCTGTGCGCTGGCCAAGCCCCGGCTCACGGCGTTTTCTCCGCTGCAGGCTTCAAGGCGGAGTGGCTGGCGGTGAAGGACGAGCACCTCTATGTGGGGGGGCTGGGCAAGGAGTGGACCACGACGACGGGGGAGGTGGTGAACGAGAACCCCGAGTGGGTGAAGGTCATCGGCTACAAGGGCGACGTGGGCCATGAGAACTGGGTGGCCAACTACAACGCGCTGAGGGCTGCGGCCGGGATCCGGCCCCCAGGTACCGAGCGAGGCTCCCGCCTGCCACCCCGTGCCCCGTGCCCTCTGCAGGGGTTTTCCCTCCCCGTAGATACCGGGACTGGCATGAGACTTAAACATGCTGGAGGGCAGAGACCTCCCCCTGTCCTGGCGGGGAGGCCAGAGCCGTCCCTGGCCGGTTTTCTCCCCAGTCTGTGCCACGAGCCGCTGGAGGGTGGCTCGGCCGGCGCTGTGCCTGGCAGCCAGGCCCCCGGGCAGAGCTGGCAGTGCCGGGGTGCCCCTGTCCGGCACCAGGAGGGACTGGGGCGGGGGGCTGCTGCGCAGGCAACAGGGCAGGAGGAGGCAGAAACGCTGGCAGCGGTCGCCTGCGCAGGGCTGCGGGGTCTTTGGGAGGGCGCAGGGTCCCGCCGTGGCTGGGCGGGTCCCCGCTTGCCCGGTGCCGTCAGACGCCGCTCCCCGCCGCAGGGTACCTGATCCACGAGTCGGCCTCCTGGAGCGACACGCTGCAGCGCTGGTTCTTCCTGCCGCGCCGCGCCAGCCACGAGCGCTACAACGAGAAGGCGGATGAGCGGCGAGGCACCAACCTGCTGCTGAGCTCCACCCAGGACTTCGGGGACGTGACGGTGGGACGTGTGGGCGAGGTGGTCCCCACCCACGGCTTCTCCTCCTTCAAGTTCATCCCGAACACGGACGACCAGATCATCGTGGCGCTGAAATCGGAAGAGGACAACGGCAAGATCGCCAGCTACATCATGGCCTTCACACTGGACGGGCGCTTCCTCCTGCCCGAGACCAGGATCGGGAGCGTGAAATACGAGGGCATTGAGTTTATTTAACCGACTTTTGCGCTGGACCAGAGGGGTGAGGGAGGCCGAGGGGCGCTGGGGCCGGCCCTGCCAGTGGCTCCTAGCCAAGCGCATGCCCCGGGCAGCGCTCCCAGCTCTGTAGTTGGCCTTGACCTCTCCTGTAAAGCGTTGGCTCTGCTGCAGCAGGCGTGGTGCGAGTGTTTCGGCAGTGGCACCTGGTGGCAAGGGATTGCCACCACAGGGTGCTGCGAGCCCCAGCAGGTCCCTGCGCCGCAGCCATTAGTGCCAGTCCCTAATTGCGACAGGAACCCTCTGCGGTGAGTCGGTGGCTCTGGTGACATCCGGGCTCTGCGTTTGCAGCCGAGGAGGGGTCTGAGCCCCAGCTCTGCAGCTCTCCTCGTGCCCCGCCATGCTCCCCGGGTGGAGGGGGGTGTCCAGTCGGGGCACCGGGCCCATCCCGGTACATGGGAGAGCAGGTGTGAGCCGTCCCTGGAGCCCAGCCGTGCTGGCAGCCAGTCCTGGGGTCACTCTGCAGGAGAACCCCTGCCCCGTGTCCCTGGCACATGCCAGGGAAGGTACCGGAGCCGTGGGGACAAGCATCCCTGGGGGAGGAGCATCCCTGAGGGTGCGATTGGCCGGATCCTGCCCCGTCCCTGACCCTCACGGCATCAGGGTGACGTGAGGGGACAGGGCCACAGCCAGGGCTGGCAAGGGTTGTCAGATGTCACAGCCTCGGGGGATTTCATCAGGTTTTTTTTCCCCAGAAGCTGGTTTTCCTTCCCTTTTCCTGTAAGCTGGGTGAGGTGATGGCCGGGGTGACGCACGGCCCCGAGCGCTGTTTTCTGGGAAAAGTCTCATGTGGGAGGGGACTGCAGCAGCGTCCCTCTGCCCCTGTCACCGAGGGGGACGCAGCAGTTCCCACGTTGCCGGTAGCATCAGGGAAGTGGCTTTTAGCGGCCTCAAGCCCCAGCAGCTGGGGCCGGGGCTGCTCCTGGCGCCACTGTACCGGCATGGCGGGGCTGGGGTAGGCAAGTGTGGCCCCAAAGCCACTGATGGGGCCAGCGGCCGTGGCTGGGTACAATGTGGGCACGTCCCTGCACCTGGGCCGCGCCGTTCCCAGCCTGCACCCCGAGGAGAACAAGGTTTGCTGGCCCCGTGTCCACAGCTCAGGCCCTGGAGGTGCCTCCAGACTTGGAGCTGTTGGCTCTGGGAAGAGCCGGGGCCCGGAGGGAGGTGGCCGGGAGCTGGCAGGCGGCGTGGCCGTGGCTGCTGCCCGGGCTGCCGTGCCGGGCGCAGCGAGGGAGAGCCAGAAACACCAGCTCGGCTCCCCGGGGCCGGCAGCGGCTGGGAAGCGTTCGCAGCAGCCCCAGGCTTTGCTGGCCGGGGAACCCTTCTGAGCTCACCAGCAGTGTTGTGAAATCACCCCTCAGGAGGAACTTGCGCAGGGCTCGGGAGCCAAAAGTGCGAAACGTGGGCCACCGCAGGCCCCCGGGGCCTCCTTCCCACCTCAGTAACGCCGGGGCTGCAGCTCCTGGCCTGCTCCCCCCGCTCAGCCGAGCCCTTGCCCGTGCAGGGCAGCACAGCTCCACGCCAGCCACCGGTGTTTGGCTCCGCGGTGCCCCCCCGGTTTGGCAGGGGAGAGCTGGTGGGGGATGGGGTGACTGCGGTGCCAGGACCCCCCCAACCCTGACAGCTTCCCCCGGAGCCGGGCTGCAGTCTGGGGCCCCCCAGGAACAAGTCCAGGGCAATGTTGGGGCGACCTCGGGTGCCTGTGCGGATGCTGTCAGCGGAGCCGCTGTTGGGGCGTGCCGGTGCTGGGGGCGGGGAGGGGGGGGCGGCAGAGACACAGCTTAGTAGCGGCTGTCCTGTAGCTCCAGGCACGAGCCCCCAGCTGACACCAACGTGTGCTGGGGCTGTCGGGGTGTCTCCCAGCGGTTTGGGGGGGCCTTGGGGTGCCTCCCCTGCCTGTGCCGCTGCGGGGACTGGCCACACTCGGGGGGAGGGAGGGGGCCTGCAGATGCAGTGGCTGGGCTGCGCTTGGGTGGGAGGACGCACGGTGCAGGGAGCTGGCAGGGATGGGTGTCCCCCCCCCGAGAGCCCAGCCAGGCTGGGCCCCCCCCGCTGCTGTTTACAGTGTCCGGCACCTCGGCGAGCGGAGCGAGCAACGCTCGAGGACACGTGTTTTCGTTTAGCCCAGACAATGACTCAGGCCGGCGCTGGGCTGCGAGCAGACGTGCTCAGCTCCTCAGCGCGGGCCCGTCCGCGGCGCTGTGGGCAGAGCCGGCCCCGGCCCCTGCACATGGCCTCTGGGACTGCGCAGCACCCGGCCTGGGGCACCCCAGCCCACATTGGGTGCCAGCTGGCCACGGGCCACGTCGGCCACTCGACCTTTGCCTGCGCTTCGCTTGGCACAGCCTCTCCTGACCTCGCTCACCCGCCTGGCCCGGGGCCGGCGGCTCTGCAGCACCTGTCTTGGCCCAGTGGCTGGCCTGGTGGCTGGCCCTGCCCTGTGACCCCTCCTCATCCCTGGGCTCAGCCAGGGAGCTCTGCACCTTGCAGGGAAGGGGGGGCTCCCTGTACCACATCCCCCTGTGCCCCCAGACCATCCCACGGCTGCCCTGCCCGCCTGTGCTGGCCCTTCTCCCACTGACCTGGCTGGACCCCATCTCACCCCTCCTCGTGCCGGCGGGATATCGGGGGCCAGGGTGGCTGCGGGGGCAGCGGCACAGTGAGGGGACCGTCAGCCCCTGCCTTGCTGTGAACGGGACCAGGCCGCAGTGTCCCTGGGCCCATGGCTCCTCAGGCCCCGCGGCGATGCATCTGCAGGCCGTGTGCCGTGCAGTGGGGCCGGGGGCTGGAGCCCCCTTTCCAGGTCCCCTTTCCAGGTTCCATCCAGCATCCCAGTGCCGTGGGGGCAGAGTCACCTCCCACGGGTTCCTGCAGGCTCGAGCAGGGCTCGGACCTGGGTTCTGCTGCCGACATTTCTGCTCTTTCTTCTCATCCTCAAGGGCAGCAGCTCTGGTATCTCCCTCGAAGGCGAGTAGCCCTGGCGGGGCAGCTCTGGCGAGCAGCTGGCTCTGGAGCGGGTTTTGTGGCCGCGGCGCTGGCTGTCCCTGCCAACGTGTGCCCGCGGCGCCTGGCTTGGCCGTGCCCAGAGGCCGTGGCCGTGGCCAGAGGCCGCGCTGGGCTCCTTGCCCACTTCGTGGGGACAAAGGCGCCGCTGGAGAGACGGAGCGTGGTGGTGCAGCCGCTGGGCCGGGGGCTGCGGGTGCTGCCGGTGTGGCTGAAGCTGGGACAGGGCCGGGGGGGGGTTTGGGGGTGTGCTCCAGGGCAGGGGGGGCTGCTGGCCAGGGGGAAGAAGCCCCGGGGTCTGCGGGCAAGTCACAGCAGTGTGGGACCCACGGGTGAACGCGGCCGGTGTGGGAGCAGGCGAGGGGGCACGGGGGGTGGGATGAGCGGGGAGGAGAAGGAAGGCGGGGGCACAGCCCTGAGCGCCCCCCCCCCGGCAATTTACGGCCGGGCGCCAGGTCTGCGAGCCGGGGCCGGGCTCCGGTACCCCCCTTCCCGCCCGGGCGGCGGGTCCCGGGGCCGCGGAGGGCGGGCGGGATGCGCGGGGCTCGCCCCGGGGGCGGGGGGGGTGGCGGGGGGGGGGGCGAGCGCGGCCGCGGAGCCGCATCCTGCGGAGGGGCGGGAGCAGCCGGGCTGGCCCCGCGCCACGCAGAGGAGGAGCAGCAAATCCCCGGAGTACGTTAAAAAGCGAGGCCGAGCGGCGGCGGGGGGAGGCAGGAAGAAAACACCCTCCGGAGAAAAGCAGCGCAGGGGCCGCGGCTGCCGGACCCCAAAACTTCCCGGCGGCGGCTCGGCCGGGCCCGGCGGTGGATGCGGTTCGTGGGCCGGGTGGCCGAGCCCGCAGCCCCCCCGCACGATGCCCGCCGCGCTGCCCAGCCTGCTGGCCTGGCTGGCGGTGCTGCTGCTCGGCAGGGCCCGCCCGGCCGACGCCTGCAGCTGCTCGCCCATCCACCCGCAACAGGCCTTCTGCAACGCCGACATAGGTGAGCCCCCTCCGCCGCGGGGCCCCGCAGCCCCCGGTACCGGCCCCGCAGCCCCCGCCAGGGACCCCGGTAGCAGCCCCGGAACCTCCCCCATCCCCCCCCCCCCCGCCCCGGTAGCAGCCCCGGAGCCCCGGCCCGGCCCGCGCGAACTTCCCGGCGGGGGAAGGGGCGGAAAGTTGAAGCGGAGCGGGCAGGGAGCGGGCAGGGAACGGGCAGAGCCGCCCCCGGCACCTGCCCGCAGCCCCGCGCCGGTGCGGGTCCGCGCCCCGGCCGGCCCCGGGGGTGTGTCGGCGGGAGCCGATGCGCGGCCGGGCGCGGTCCGTCCGTCCGTCCGTCTGTCCGCCCGGGGTGTGTCCGTCCCTCCCCGCGCGTCTCGCCGTCTCCGGGGGTTGGGGGGGGGGGGCGGTGGGGGGGGACCGTCGCGGCCGCGCCCGGCATCGCTCCCCGGGGCGTCCCCGGGCGATGCGAGGAGCCGCCGGAACGTGGCTCTGTCCCGGGCCCGGGCCCGGGCCGGGGTCCCCGCGGCGCAGCCCCGGTGAGACGGGCGAGCCCGGCCTCCTCCAACTTCGATTACACCGCGATGGTACGTGGCAGCGCGGGGAGCTGATGGCCCCGGGGAAGGCCGCGAACCGCCGCCTCTCGCACGGCCCCGGCCCGGGAGAACGGAGCCGGCACCGGCCCGGGAGAGGCAGCGCCGGGCTCGGTCACCTCCCGTCTGTTCCTTATTTCCAGGCATTTCCTCTCCCCCGTCCCACTTTGTTCGGCTTGGATGCTGCTGAAAGGGAGGGCTTGGCAGCACCGGGATCTGGATTCCTCTTTCTATGAATAATGCCCTTATTAAATTTTAACATATTAAACAAACAGACCAGCCCCAGTTCCTGACGCTCTCCTTCGCGGGGCCGTCCCCGGGCTCAGCTGGAGAGGTAACATTCCCAAACACTGAGGCAGCCCCAACCTCTGGCCGGCCCTGCCCTGTCCCCGCTCCTGAGCCGGGATGCTCCTGACGGATTCTCGGGCTGCCCTCGCCCCTTCCAGACCCCGCTCCCGGCCCTTCTGCCCCGCGAGCGCGACTCCCACAGCGTCTGGCCGCTGCCCTGCGTGCCCCGGCTCTGCCTGGCCTTGCCGCGAAGCATGTTGGGGACAGGGAGGTTTCTAGACAAAATGGAGCGCTGAATTTTTGGAGCTGCCGCTCGAGCCGGTGTCGCTGGGCTGCGGGATTCCCCACGCCCACTCGGGGAGCGGGGCTGTGGCTTCCCGTCACGCTCCCATCCGGATCAGCTTTCCGCGCCACTCGTGACTCACTGCCCGTCCCGGGGTGCTGGCTCAGCCCTGACTCAGCTGCTGAGTCACCGGCTGTCTCGGCAGCCCCGGCGTCTCGCTGGCCCCCGGGAGGACACGGTGTGGCCAGGCAGCGCTCTCCTGCGGGCCGGGCTGCCCCGCTGCCCTCGGCAGGTGCCGTCCGGTGCCCGCCTGGAGCCTGTCCTGCCTCGGCGGCCTCCTCCCGGGCCGCGCTGGCACCGCCTGGCTCCCAGCCCGAGTCCCCTCTGCGGCTCGTCCGGGTCACTCTTGCCTTGGCTGAGCTGGGGGGACAGCGCTGGGCTGGGGGGAGCAGGGTTTGTCCCGCAACACGGGTCTGTCTCCTGCAGCCGGTGATCCTTGGCCTTCTTGCTGCTTCTCATCCTCCCCCTGGGTGCTCTCTAGAGCTGGGAGGCTCCTCAGCCGGCTCCCTCCCCACGGGTGTGCGGAGCCCAGAGGTGCCGGGTGCTGCCGGGACCTTCCCCGGCGGCTGCGGATGCAGTGGCCCGTGCCCAGGCTGGGCCCTGGGTGGAGACATGGTGGTGGGGGATGCCCTGTGGTGTGGGGCACACCCGGGGCGGCCGATGAGCCCCAAGGCTCATGCCCAGCCCTCGGTAGTGGGGAGCTGGGGGAGTGTGGTTCAAGGCCTGGCCCCGTGGGGCTGGGACCCCCGCTCTGTAGCGTGGGGGGTGCCAGCCACATCCGTCTGTGCCTCCCCACGGCCCCCCTGCCCTCGCTCGCACCCCTGCAGCCGTTTCGCCCCAGGAGCGGGGCCGGGGCCCAGGGCTGCGTTTCTCTGCTGTGGGCACGGGGTGCCCGAGGGGCTGGGAGTCACCTCACCGGAGCTGGTGACTTGGAGCCAGCAACCCAGCACTTGCGCTCCCTGGCCCCCAGGACAGCGGGTTTCTGCAGGGCCTGAGGGCTCGGGGCTGCCCTGTCTCCCGTTCTCCCGTTCCTCGCCGGGGCTGTGCCAGGGCGGCGGGGGCTGGGGGCTGCTCTGCTGGGGCCACTTCTGCGTGGTCTCCCCTGGAGCAGCGGGAGGGGGGTGATGCCTTCTGGGCACGGACGTGGCTTTGGCCTTGTGTGGCACCAGGAGGGGTCAGTGGGGCTCGGGGTGCCACCAGGGACGGGGGGGACCTTGGGTGCAGCCCCTGGCAGCGTTGTGCCGATCCCAGTTGTCCCAGCGCTTGGTTCCTCGGGACGGGGCGCAGGCAGCGTGGCGGCAGGGGGGAAAAGTGGGGGCTGCTGCAGGGCCCAGGCAGAGGAGGGGGTTTGGGGAGAGCGGGGGGAGCGGTCCCTGCCCGAGGGCTGCCAGGGCGAGCGTGGCTGCCCGGCCGGCCCTGCCGAGCTCTGCTGGAGCCGGGGGGCTGCCGGTCCCCGGTGCCGCCTTGCCGAGCTCCGGCGGTCGGAGCCCTTCCCGTGCGGCTGGCGCGGAGGGGCCGTGGGCTGACTGCCGGGGCCGCCGCTGATTGGGCCCCATCCCGCTCCCGTCAGAGGCCCGGGATGACGCACGCGGCCATGGCAGCACAGAGCCCGTGGCTCCCGCGCAGGCCGGCAGGCGAGTGGGGCCTGGTGCCCCCCGCGTCCCCCTGGGTACTGCCAGGCACCGGTGGAGCCCCCGTGGCCTCTGCTCAGCCCCCTCACTCAGCTCCACATCCCTCCTGCCTCCCCATCCCCGAAACTGCTGTGCTGGGGCGGGGGGTGCCCCGCTCTGCTGCTCCTGGGGTGCGGGCAGGCTCCTGGGGGCTGGTTGCTGCCCGTGTGCCAGGCGGGGCTGGGGCCGAGTCCCTCCCGGCGGTGGTTTGGTGGCTCCCCCACCTCCGCTGGCCTCAAGCGGGGCTGGAGTGGCCCTGGGGCTGCCCCCGCTGCGGGGAGGGGTGTCCGGGCTGGTGGTGCCAGGTGGGCAGTGCTGGGTGCCAGCACCCCCGCAGAAGGGAGCTTTGGCTCCGCGCTCTGCGGGCACCGGCGCTTCCCGGGCAGCCGCGGGCGGGTGCTGGTGGGGCTGCCCCACGGCGTCCGGGGTGGGATGGCGGAGAAGGGGCGGCCATTTGGCACATCCCGGGGCGGAGGCTCCTGGTGCTGCCACTGTGCAGCGCCCACACCGCTTCCCCCCTTGGCAGGTCACCGCTTCCCAACACCCTTTTCTCCTTCCCTGGGGAGAACCTGGGGCTGCTGCATCTCCCCGTAGAGGGTCTCGCAGCATCTCACCGCCGCCTGCCCACGGCGGCTCCTGCTGTGACGGCAACTGTCCACGGCAGGAACCCCCTGCTCAGCAGCCAGAAACACGGGGTGCAGCCCCCCGGCTGGGGCAGAGCGTGGCGGGAGCTGGGGAGGACAGCATTGCCCCGGCTGGCAAGCCCAGAGGGGCATCCCGGTGGGGTTGTGGCACTGGGTGACTCTATTTGCACCCAGCTTTGCTCCTGGAGCTGCAGCGTGGCCCCAGTCTGAACCAGTTGGTCACGGGGGGAGCGGTGCAGGGTCGGCTGGTCCCCAATGTGGGGACCTTCCTCGTGGCATGGGGACCGCTCTGCCGCAGGATGCCCGGACTCCTCGGCCCCAGGCAGCCCCGGCTGGTCAGGGAGGGAAGTCACCAGCTCCCCACGGACCCCCACCCCTCTGCAGCCGGGGGCCAGACCCCCCACCCTCTGCCTGCCCTTGTGCCCGTTACCGCATCCCGCTGTGGGCAGCGGTGCTGGGTGGCAGCCACAGGCCGCGCCGGGTCACTGCAGTGAGGTGGGGGCGGATTATTGAAACCCCTCGGAACCGGCCCCAGCCCTGAGTCCCCCGAGGCAGCGGGCACGGGGGGGCAGGAGCTGCGGGGCTCCGAAGGCCCCAGCTGCCAGTGTGGCTCTGCTCACGCAGCAGCTTCTGTGCAGAGTTAAAGGTGAATTCTCCCGGTGCAGAGGCAGGACGCCGTGGTGGGACCGACCCTGGGGGCAGAGGGCAGCGAGGGGACCCCCGTCTGTCCCCGGGGAGCTCCAGGTCCTCATTGTGGGGTGGTCGTGGCTCGCGGCCCTGGGGGCCATCACAGGGGGTGTCACCAGTGGGGTCCCATGCTGCCGGGATGGGGTTGCTCCACGGTGCATCTTCTTGTGGCAGCTTGTCCTGCCTGGGGAAGGAGCAGCGCTGCCCTGGTCGGACGGTGCTGCGCCTGCCGGGAGCCTCGGCTCAGCCTCATGCAGGGTCTGGGCTCCGGCAGCTGGTGGCTGCCCAGGCCGGTGGCAGGAGTGGTGATGGCAGCGTTGGCACTTGGGGAGGTCCGACTGCCGGTCTCTGCGCCCCCGGGGGTTCCCTCCGCCCCTCGGCCCTGCCTCCTCGTTGCGGGGACCTCAGCCGGGCTCTCCTCTGGGGCTCCCCGCCACGATCCCTGCGGCTTCGCCCTCCTCGCCGCTCCGGTTCCTGGCTGGTGCGGAGCAGCTTGGCTGCGCTGCTGGGGTCTTGGCGGGGAAAGCGCAGCGCAGCCGTCCCCTCCACAAAGCCGCACTGTTCAGAACAAATCCGCCTAGAATTGGGCTGCATTTTTGTCAAGTGATTCATCAGCACGTGAATGGAAAAGGCTGGAGCCCACTGAACCAGTAACCGTTCCTCCGCGCCTGGAGCCACGGGGCCGGAGTCGGCTCCCCAGCTCGCTCGCCCCCAAGTTACGCCGCAGACACGCACGGAGCGGCGAAGGGCCCGGCTCGCCGCAGGACGCGGCAGCGGCTGGGTCGGGGGCGAGGGGCGGCCCAGGCCTGCGGCGACCCCGGTGTGCTGGAGCGGGCACAGGCAGCGGGCAGGGACCGTGTCTGCAGGTGCCAAGCAAAGCCCCTCCAGCCAGGGTGGGGAGCGGGGTGGGGGCTGCCCCAGGGGAGGGGAGCACAGCCGGGAAAGCCCTCGGGGCAGCCCCGGTACCGGCAGGTTGTGTCTGCTAGTGCCCGCGTTGACCTGGGGCGACTGTTCTGGGAAGTCTCTTCCCTGGCCCCTGCCAGGGCTGGTGACCGCCCTCTCCTTTCCAGAGTAAACTCAGCTGGCGCTTACCGGTACCCACGTGGGGCCGTGCCCCTCCGACCTTCAGCTCAAATAGCCCGTCCGCGTGCCCCCCTGCCCCCTGGTATTTATAGAGCACGGTCAGATTCCCTCTCCTTGCTGTGCCGGGCGAAAGGAGGCAAGTGTGTCTGTGCCGGGCTGGTGGGCGGCCCCCGGCACGTCCCTGGCTGCTCCCACCTTTCGGTGGGGGACACGAGCCGGGTCCCCAGCTCGGCTGGCACTTGCCCTCCCACTGCCCCGGCCATCCTGTGGGTCCCTGCTCCCTGCCCGCGGCACGCACAAGGGACGGGGTGCTGGCCTCCCGGTGGGTTGGGGTACCCCCAGCAGAGGGGGGAGCCCCACAAGCCCCTGCCCTGCAGCCAGGCCCCCTCCCCGGCTCTGAGGGTGCTGGGCAGGAGCTGTAGCCGCTGCCCTCACACCGTCAGCATCCCCGGTGCTGCCCGGGGCGGCCGGGAGGAAGCCGGGCAGGGAGCCGCAGGTCTCGGTGCAGGGACCCAGGCCCCACGTGCTTGAGCAGCTGCGTCCACCGCACAGCTCAGCCCCGAGCCAGCCGCTCTGTGCCCAGCCGGTGAGTCAGGGTGAGCTGGCTGCCTGCTGCCTGCCTGCCTGCTGCCTGCCTGCTGCCTGCCCTGCCTGCAGGTCACTGCCACGTGCCGAGCGCTCACATGCCGGTTTGGGTGTCCCCGGGCTGTGCTGGCAGCGTGACCGCAGGGACCCTTCCACGGCAGAGTTGGCTCCAGGGTGCCGCGTCCTCACCGGCACGGGGGCACCCGGCCTTGTCCCCCAGCACTGAGCACCGGGACCCCCCCCCCCGGGGCCGTGGCCTTGTTGCCCTTGGCCGGGCTGCTCGGGGCTGCCCGCTGGGGAGCTCGCTGCCTCCCCTCCCCGGGTGGTGTTTTTGCACCACCCCGGCCGTCGGCGTCCCCAGGTCAGTTTTGCAGGCAGCAAGGGCAGGAAGTGACACCCCGGTGGATGCGGTTTCTGCGCCTGCACGGCGTGAGGCTCACACGGCAGTAGCGGGGGTCTGGCAGGGAGCCGGCAGCCGGAGCATCGCCCTGTGGCAGCCGGGACCCCTCCGTGGTGGGACGGGGACCCCCCGCTCTGGCTGTGGGGTGCGGAGGCAGCCTGGTCTCAGGACCCCCACTCCCCCGATGTGGGGATGCAGAGGGGCTGGCAGGGGACCCTGGCACGAGCTGCCTGTGCTGGCACTTGGAGGGCAGCGCCTGTGCCTGCACTGGCTGTGGCGAGCAGCTGGGACAGGGACGTGACTCCCACCTCCCTCTGCACCCAAAGGTGACCCTGCAAATAACTCCCTCTGCCCTTTCCTCCCCCAGCCTGGCCTGGCCACACGGGCATTTGGCTGGGCCCCTTGTCAGAGACCGGTTTAATTAATGACAGTGGGACAAATACCACAGTGCTCCCAGGATGCTGCTGGCGGGTTTTAGCTGTCCTGGTGCCATCTGGGTGACGAGCATGAGCCCGGGCAGGGTCTGGGCAGAGACCGGGCCAGCGCTGGCCAAGGGCAACCGGTGTGGCACGGCTGGTGGCAGCGGGGCCAGGCGATCCTGGGGTGACCTGCCTGTACCACCTGCCAGGAGGGTGCTGCTGCCACGCTGCCCGTCCTGTGCCTGCCAGAGCCCCATCCCTTTGGGGACAGCGTGTGACAGCCAGCTCTGCAGGCAGCTGGGCTTTGCTGCAGGCAGCCGGCCCCGTGCGAGGGCGGGAGCCGCTGTGGGGTGGAGGGGCTGAGCGGGACTGTCCCACCGGGGCGGGCACCTGGGGTCCCCGGGCGCCCCTGCTGACCTCGACACCTCTCCGTTGCAGTGATCCGAGCAAAGGCCGTCTCTGCGAAAGAGGTGGATTCGGGGAACGATATATACGGGAATCCGATCAAACGAATCCAGTATGAAATCAAGCAGATCAAGGTAATGGGGCACGTGGGGGCCGGGGGGGCCGGGGCAGCCTCTGTGCCGGCCGCTCACTCCTGCTCCTTCTCCCCAGATGTTTAAGGGCCCCGACAAGGACATCGAGTTCATCTACACGGCCCCATCCACCGCCGTGTGCGGCCGGCTGCTGGACACCGGCGGGAAGAAGGAGTATCTCATCGCAGGTGGGCAGCTCGAGGGAGGGCTCTCGGGGACACGGGTGGCCCTGCTGCCTCACGGGCCCCCCCCCTCCTCCTCCTGTGTCCTGGCAGCACTCGGCAGCTCCGGGCTGTGGTGGGGCAGCTTCAGGGGGGATGAGCCTCTGCTCCCCGGGGTTCACCGGTGAACGCCGGGAGGGGCTGGACTGAGGCCCCGGCACCCCGAGTCAGCGTTGGGCCCTGGGGCACCTGGGGGGACCGTCTGAGCACTCTGTCTGGCCCCTCCCCAGGCAAGTCAGAGGGCAACGGCAAGATGCACATCACACTCTGCGACTTGGTTTCCACCTGGGACTCGCTGAGCCCGACCCAGAAGAAGAGCCTAAACCAGCGGTATCAGATGGGCTGTGAGTGCAAGGTGAGTGACCAGGCAGCCCCCGAGCTCGGGCTGCGCCCCCTCCCCGTGCTGGCGGGTTCCGTGGCCCCGTGGGCTCCACGGTGAGAGGCTCTTCCCCGTCATTCAAGGATGACACTGTGCGGGGGGCGGCTGGGAACCGAGTCCAGCCCCGGGACCTGCACCCAGGGGTTCCCTTGGTCCCCCCACACCGGAGCAGCATCCCCACCGGGCTCTGCGGGGCAGGGGCAGCCCCACATCCCTGGTGCAGAGCTGGGGGGGCAGCTGACCTCGGGGCTGTCAGTGACGGTGTCGTTCTGTTGTGCACAGATCTCGCGCTGCCTCTCCATCCCCTGCTTCGTCTCCTCCTCGGACGAGTGTCTCTGGACAGACTGGGCGATGGAGAAGAACAACGTGGACGGGCGGCAGGCGAAGCACTACGCCTGCATCAAGAGGAGCGACGGCTCGTGCGCCTGGTACCGCGGCATGGCCCCCCCCAAGCAAGAGTTTCTCGACATCGAGGACCCCTAAGCCAAACGAGCGCATTCCAGTAGCCAGTAGAAAAAAAACCTGCGAGATGTTAGACTGGTCCAAGCTGATATCAATTCCTGGAGACAGCATGAAAATCCGCTCGGCCACGGGGGTCCCCGGGCTGCGGCAGCTGCCGCGCGCGTGCAGGGGGCAGGGACAGGGACCCGCAGGGCTGAGCAGGGTGCGGGGGGACCCCGCTGCCGGGGCCGCGCTCAGCCCTGGTGCCCGGGCAGCTGTGAAGGAACCGAACCCTCGGGAGTGGCGGGAGCTGCCCCGGCTGCGTAGCAGGTCTACCAGTGCCCCCGCCGTGGGGGAGCCACCCCAGCAGCTCTTGCCAGGCAGCGCTCCCCACCGCAGTGTCCCCAGCTGCCCTCCAGCGCCGGGGACCCCTCTGTCCCCCTCCCCACCCACCACCCGTCCCTCCCTTTGGGGTGCAGGAAGGGTACAGCCAGGGGCTCTTGGGTGGGGGGGTACCATGTGGCAGAGCCCCCAGCTGCGTGCGAGGGGCTCTGGGCTTCTCGTGGGCCGGGTGGCTCCTGCGCAGCTGCTTGTCCTGAAAAGCTGGAGGGACACGTTAGCATGGCTGGGGTGACCCCCCCCATCCCTGCATGCACCCGGGCGCTGCTGCCCCTCTCCCCACGTGCCCCTCTCCCCACGGGGACACGGAGGTGAGTGTGGGGTTCACCGCCCTCCCCGGCATCACGGGGGGGGGGGTCTGCTCCCCCTACAGCCTCCTGTGCGGGCGGAGAGCTGCTGCCAGACCCTTCGGCTGCCGTTGGACGGGCTGAGACCCACCAGCCTTGGCAGGCAGGGAGCAGGGCAGGCAGGGAGCTGCCCCTCGACGGCACCGGGGGCAGGAGCTCCGGCTGTGTGGGTGCAGAGCGTTTCCATCATGGCCTCGTGCAGCTGCTGGCTGAGCCGGGCCACGGCCTTCGGCGGCACCGGCCGAGCTCCCTCCTCATCGGCAACGGGAAGATGGATCCCAGCACCCGGCCGGGCGTGGGCAGCAACGCAGCCACAGGAAAACCCGTCCCCTCCGGCGAACCCTCCCGCACCCCTCGGGTCCCGCTTTTCTCTGAGCCATTCCCACACCGCGCGGTGCCGGCCGTGGGGCCGCCCGTCCGCGACGCCGGCAGCACCGGCACGTGCGTCCCGGGAATCCCCCCCGCAGCCCCGCTCCGGGGTGTTTTCATGCTGTGCGTCCCCGTCAGGTTTGAGATGTCGTACTGGACCAGTCTGGGCAATTCCAACGTATTAAAGAGAAAAATTAAAAAGAAAAAAAAAAACCCCAACCTCTAATCACTCCCATATACGACGCCCGTTCGCTTACTGTATGGTTGTATCATATGTGCCATTTACTCCTGTCTCTGCTCTAGTCTGTCTCTGAGTTTATTAATTTCCACTTGTTTTGCCACCGGCTCCGTGGTCCCTGTGCTGTAATTTCTGTTCCGCCGGGGCCGCACCGGCAGCTCCCGGGCACTGGAGAGCGGTGGCGCCGCTCCTCCGGCCCCGCCCGGCTCCGCTCGGCTCAGCTCAGCCCAGCCCGGCTCGGCTCGGCTCGGCCCGGCTCGGCTCGGCCCGGCCCATCCCCCGGGTCCCGCCCAGGATTAAGTCGGGTCCCGGCGCGGCCGCTCCCGGTAGCGCCGCCCGCAGGGTGTAACGGGGGGCGTGGCCTGTTGGGTCGGGGGGCGGGGCCGCGCTTGCGTATAACTGACGCAACAGCGCCCCCACCTGGCGAGGGCTGCCGCGGCCACCGCGTCCCCCGCGGGGTCTGGTTGGGGGGCGACAGCGACCCCGGCGTCAGTCCGCGGCAGGACACAGACGGAGAAGGAGCGAGGAGAGAGTAGGGAGAGGGGAGAGGAGAGAGCGAGCGACAGCGACAGCGAGAGGGAGCACGAGCGGGCGGGGGCGGACCCCTGCCCGGCACCGCCCCTTCGGGGACCGGCGCGGAAGCTGCGTGTGACGGCGGCGACAGGAGGGCGGTTCCTCTGTACTACACGTGCGCGCCGAGGTGGCGGGGACCCGGATGGTGAGTGCAGGCGGGGACGGAGGGGACGGGAGGGAGCGGGAGCGGGACGTGTCGGGAGCGGGAGGTGTCGGGAGCGGGGCTGGGGATGGGACGGGACGGGACGGGACGTGTCGGGACCGGGACCGTCACCGGGAGGTGCCGGGACCGGAACGGGGGCTCGGGATGGGACGGGAGGTGTCGGGACTGGGACCGAGACCGGGGCTGGGGATGGCACAGGAGTTGTCGGGACCGGGACCGGGGCTGGGGACGGGACAGGAGGTGTCGGGACCGGGACCGGGAAGTGCCGGGACCGAGACCGAGACCGGGGCTGGGACGGGAGTTGTCGGGACCGGGACCGGGGCTGGGGACGGGACGGGGCGTGTCGGGACCGAGACCGGGAGGTGCCGGGTTCGGGGCTTGCGCTCCAGCCGCCGGTACCGGGCGGGCCAGATGCGGCGGGGGGAGGCAGCGCTGAGGGTCGCGGTCGGGAGGACGGGGTGTCCGTGGCCACAGTGGTCGGGGACGCGCCCCCCCAGCCCCGGGCCGCTGCGGACGTGGGCCGCGGCCCGTTGCCCTGGCAGCGCGCTGCCCCGCCGCGGGAGCGGAGCGGCCGGTGCCCCCGTTCAACCGGCCGCTGCCTCCCCCCAGCCGGGGCCGCCGGGCCCCGACATGCCGATCGCGGAGAAGCTGACGGAGGCGCTGAGGCCGGGCCCGGAGGCGGGCGAGGAGGCGGAGCTGGGCCCGCGCCTGGCCACCGCCGCCAGGACGGTGCTGCTGCAGCAGGTGGAGTTCGAGCCCGGCACCTGCGACAGCGCCAGCCCGTGGGAGCTGCTGCGGGACAAGTACCAGGTGCTGAGCCCCTGCCCCGTGGCCACCGCCCGCCAGCCCAGCGCCGAGCAGGACCGTGCCAAGCAGGACCCCTCTGGCAGGCAGGGTAGGTAGCGAGGGCCAGAGGGAACCCTCCGCACCCCCCACCCCACCGCTCACCCCCCGCCCTGCTCCCCGCAGACAGCGGCCGTGGCCCGGAGGGGCCGGGGGACGGGATCCCCGCGCCCCAGAAGGTGCTTTTCCCCCCGGAGCGCCTCTGCATGAAGTGGGAGCGTGTCCACCGCGTCGGGGCCGGGCTGCACAACCTGGGGAACACTTGTTTCCTCAACGCCACCATTCAGTGCCTGACCTACACGCCGCCGCTCGCCAACTATCTGCTCTCCCGGGAGCACGGCCGCAACTGTGAGTGGGGAGGCCCAGCGCGGGCAGCGGGGCTGGGGGGTTGAGGAGGAGGAGGAGAAGCGCCTGCCTGTCCCGCTCGCGGTGCTGCGCTCAGGCATGGCTCTGGCGAGGGCCGTGCGGGTGTCGGGATGCACCTTCCCTGCTCCTTCCTGCCCATTTCTGCGTCGAGAGGCCGTTCCTGCGTACGGCTCACTCGTCCTGCCCTTAGCAGGGGTCCCGAGCACTGCATCCTTGTGTCTGGGGGGGCTTTATCTCGGCTGGGTGTAGCTGGGACTAAGATGGGTCTACTGGGCTCCACTGGCTTCCTGGGGGCCCCAAGCAGCCCCTGCCCGCGGGGCAGGAGGCTGCGTACAGGTGCCATTGAGGGGTGGCTTGAAAAGGGAGTCTGGGGGCTACTGCTCCAAGCTGTGACGAAGGGGAGCACGCAGGGCTAGCAGCCCCGTCCTTAGGGCTCCGGGGGGATCTGCCCCTCAGGGCTGACCTGTAGGCTCCTTCAGCTGGTCCCTGTGACCTGTTTTCCATCCACGTGGATGCTGCCTTGTCTGGGGGGGTTGCAGGGGCTGCTGCTGTGACTCGGGCTGTGCCAGCTGGGGTGGCCTGTGCTGGTCCCTGCGTAGCCGGGATGCCCCAGAGCTCTGCTGTAGCGCAGAGCTCATAGGGAAAACTGAGCGTGGCTGAGCCGCGTTGGACCAGAGACCCCCCCATCCACTGTACTGCCTCCATCTCTCTTGGGTCTGTCCCCAACGTCCTCTCCTCTCCTGCTCCAGGTCACCAAGAAGGCTTTTGCATGATGTGCATTATGCAGAACCACACGATCCAGGCTTTTGCCTCCAGCGGCAACACAATAAAGCCAGTGTCCTTCATCCAAAACCTCAAGAGTAAGGATGGTTGCCCCCCCCCTCCCGTAGCCCTGCGGGAGAGCAGTGACTAACGCAGGAGCAGAACCTTTGAGATCGGGGCAGGTCTTGGCAGAGGCACTTCTGAGATGACTCACTGAGCCTGCCAGGGGCTGGCGACTTCATGGGCTGCCTGGGGCTTCCCCACAGCCAGCATGGCTCCGACTCTGGTTTGGGTTGAGGGGGCTCAAACCCCGGAGTCCCTGCCCCGAGGGAGGGAGGGCCTGCCCCTGCTGCCACACGTGCCGGGGCTGATTCCTCCCTCTCCTGCAGACATCGCCCAGCACATCTGCTTCAGGAGGCAGGAGGACGCGCACGAGTTCCTGCGTTACACCATCGACGCCATGCAGAAGGCCTGCCTGAGCCGCTGTGCCAAGTACGTGGGGCCTCTGCCCGCCCGTCGCTAGTGCCCTGCGCCCGCGGGAGGGGACTCTGGGGTGGACGTGTCCCCCAGGTCGGACTCAGGGAGGGAGGTGCTGGGGTGGGTGGCCCAGCTCTGCCCCTCTGCGACACAGCTCTGGGCTGTTGTCTGCCTTCTCCCCGCTCCTCCGTGCCGGCGTAGCTGTGGTCCTGTCCCCAGATCCCGAGGCTGCTCTGGGTTTGGATCCTGCCCCAGTTGCCAGGGAATCCAGGCGTGCCTGCCGGCTCAGCCCCAGCTCTGCGGCTGGCGGGGGGCAGCTCTCCCCGGGGCCCCCCATCCCGGGCAGCTGCCTTGCCTCTGCAGGGCCCAGCTCTGAGCTCCGGCCGCGAGTTTCTGCTCCTTCCAGGGGAAGGTGCGGGCCGGAGCCCGGTGCCGCCCCGTGAGCTGCGGCGCAGGCAGAGCAGACGGGCAGAGGCTGTGGCTCCCCGAGCTCTGCGGGGCCGGAGCGCGTGGGGGAACTGCCCTGAGGCCATGGGGGTGGCCGTTGCAGGGGGGGTGTGAGATCCAGTGTCGCTCTCTCTAGGTTGGATCGCCAGACCCAGGCCACGACGCTGGTTCACCAGATCTTTGGCGGTTACCTGCGGTCCCGTGGTGAGTGCTGGCTGCCAGGTCCTGGGCCTGTGACTCTCCGGGCTGCTCTTTCCCCGAGAGCCTCACAGTGAAAATCTTTGGGGAAAATTGCTGCACGTGTGTAAATTATCCGGAGCTGCAGCTGGTCAGTCTTGCGGTACCCGTGGGTCGTGATCCTTGTTGTGGCGATGGAAAACGCTGTTGCCTGTGGGTCCCCAGCCCGTTGCCACCAGCGAAGGAGCCCGTGTTGCCAGCTCCCTAGGAGCGCTCGCTGTCCCGTCCCGTAGTGGACTTGCCCTCCTTGCCAGGCTGGGCATCCCAGCGCTCGCGTCCCGGAGCCTGGCGGGGGGATGCCGCAGCTGCCCGCGCTGTGCTGGGGTGGTGTGCTGGGGTGTGCTCATCGCTCGCTCTTTTGCAGTGAAGTGTGTGAAGTGTGAGGCCGTTTCGGACACCTACGACCCTTACCTGGACATGGCGCTGGACATCGGGGTACAGCGGCAGGGTCGGGGTGGGGAGGAGCTCTGCTCTCGCGGGGGATGTTCTTGCAGCTGCACCGGGGCTGCTCTCAAGGCTCCTTAAGCTGCATGGTGCAGGCAGGGAGAGGCAGCTTGCCCACTGCCCGAGCGTGAGCCATGACTCCTCCGCTGAGGCTCCGTGGCGTGGGGAGCAGTGCTGCCGGCCCTCGTGGCCACTGGCCAGTGCCTCGCTGGCGGCGGGCTCGGGACTTTGCTGTAGCCTGTGGCCCATGCTCGTGCTCTGCGCTCCCTCTTGGGGCCAGCGTCTCGGCAGGGAGCCAGGCTGTGGCGTGGACAGGCCGCTGGTGCTCTGACCTGTCCTCTGCCCTTGCAGCAAAGCAGGAACATCAAGCAGGCGCTGGAGCAGTTTGTGAAGCTGGAGTTGCTGGACGGGGACAACGCCTACAGCTGTGCCAAGTGAGTGTGGGGCTGCAGGCAGCGCGGGGCCGCGGGCGTGCTGGTGGGAAGCAGGAGGAAAGAAAGCCTGCCACAGGTCGGGGGGCTTCTCTACCTGCTCCACGGACAAACCATGAGGTCCTCACGAGGAGGAGCTGGGCTGGTAGATGTGGCCGCGAGTAGGTGCCCTGGAGTGGTGGCTGGTGTCAGCAGGGCCATTTCCGAAGGGCTGCCGCTTGCCCAGGGCTGGCAATCAGCTGCGTGGTGGAACAGCTGGACTAGCTCGAGCTCTTCCTGTGCAGATGCAAGCAGAAAGTTTTGGCCTGCAAACGCTTCACCATCCACCGAGCCTCCAACGTCCTCACGCTCTCGCTGAAGCGCTTTTCTGACTTTGGTGGAGGCAAAATCACAAAGGTGAGTGTCCGGCACTGCTGAGCTGGGGCTGTCCCCGGCCCGAGGCCCCGCTGCCTGGAGCAGGGTGGAGGGTGGTCCTGTGTGCGATGCGAGCTCTGCAGAGGGACTGGGACTCATCCTGGCATCTTCCTCCCCACGGCCTCCGCCTGGGAGAGCGGGACCCTCCCCTCAAGAGACGGGACTTGCAGGACAGCTGAGCTGCTTCTGCTGTAGCCAGAAAGCGTCTGCTGTGTGGGCTCCTGAGGTGTCCTCTCTCGGCAGGATGTGGCATACCCCGAGTTCTTGAACATCCGCCCTTACATGTCGGAGAAGGGGGACCCCGTCATGTACTCGCTCTACGCGGTGCTGGTGCACGCTGGCTACAGCTGCCATGCGGGGCATTATTTCTGCTACGTGAAGGTGAGCCCAGGGCGCGCTCCTGGGACCCGCTCCGGGCTGGGGGCTGGCGGGTGCTCGGGGGTCCCTGTGGTGCGCAGAAAGGAGGGTGCTCAGCAGATGTGTGTGGTGTGGAGCACTGGGCGGGGGTACAGGCTGCGCTCTGGAATTGTGGAGATCCTCTCTAGCAGAGTCCCCTTGCCTGCCCTGGGCTGCCTGTGGGTTTTGGGGAGCGGAGCTCTGCCAGCGGGTGCTGTTCCTGCTGCACTTCGTGCCAGGAGGGTCCCCGGCACAGCCTGACCCCGTTCCCTCTCCTTCCACAGGCCAGCAATGGGCAGTGGTACCAAATGAACGATGACGTGGTCCGCTCCAGCAACATCAAAGTGGTCCTCAACCAGCAGGCCTACATGCTGTTCTACGTGAGGTGAGAGCGGCCTGTGCCCCGCAGCCCGTGGGACAGGGTGGGTGGCCCCTGCCTGGCTGGGGGATGGAGCTCGGCCCAGGTAGCCCCACACCCGTGTGCATGCGCCGGCTCGGGGGAGGGTGGCGGGGAGAGGTCCAGCCCCTTGTCATGGTTTTGCTGTAGATCCAGAGCACCTCAGCTCTCGGGGCTTCTGGCTCCTGTTTCTTGTGTGCGTCTCTGACGAGAGCGTTCGGTTGCTCCAAGCCCCGTGGTTAACACATGTGCTTCTCTGCCTTCACCAGAACCCCCAACCCCGGGAAGGGCTTGGAGGAGCTCATTGCCAAAGTTGCCTCCAACCTGCCTGCCCTCACCGGCAGCGTCTCTGGTCAGGCCCAGAAAGTGTCCAACGGGCCCATGTCCTCCTCGCTGCTGGGCTGGGTGAGTCCTGGGGGCTGGGAGCCGCTGCCCCTCCGTCCGCGCTGCGAGCGGGAGGGGTCCTGCTGAGCCGAGGGTTCCTGTGTGGGCCTGGGGAGGGACGTGGAGGGCGGTATCGCTCTGCCCCTGGCTCCTTGAATTCTCTCCGTGCTGAACCTCTCCTCTCTCCATCTAGAAACCTGACCTGCTGATGAAGAAGCAGCTGCCGGATCCGGACAAGATGAGAATTCTTCTGACCCCTGACAAGTTTGAGAAGCCGAAGGTGCCAAATGGAGTTGCTTCACAGAAGCTGCCCACTGGGTCCCTGTCACCCAAACTGCCCCTCAAAGCCACCCACTCGGCCACCGCGCTGCCCAATGGCACAGCCCGGGGGGCCGAGAAGCTGCTCCCCTCCCCGAAGCTGCCTGCCGTGCTCAAAGCAGTTCAGGGACTCTGCAACACAAAAGGGGCCAAAGAGGAGCTGCGCTGGCAGAAATCCCTGGGGGGCGAGCAGCCATCTACCTCATCCAAGCTGCTGCTGGAGCCCAGCCCCGGCCAGAAGCCCCGTGGCCACGAGGCGAACACCAGCCCCCTGGAGAAGGACTTGTCCCGCAGCAAAGCTGCCAGCCTGGAGCACAGTGCAGCGGGGAAGGTGGCTGAAGCGTCCCGGAAGGCCAAGAAGGGAACCAGCAGCTCCCACACCTCTCAGGAAGGAGGCTGTGGCATGGGGCTCCCTGCAGGCCCCGGCGCCAAGCCGGCTGCCCGCAAAGGCTCCAAACTGGCACAGCTGAAATCCTCCGTGTCGGCCGGCACCGCTCTGGGGCTGAGCAGCGTCACGTCACCGCTGCCGGTCCTGAAGTCGATGATCTCTGCCAAAAAGGTGAATTTGAGCTTTGCCCGGAGTCTTCAGCAGGGGCCTTGCGGCCTACTTCAGGCCTGGTGCGGGGGGCAGGCGTGGGGCTAACGCTGGGTGTCCTGCCAAGCCGGAGGGGGTGGGGAGAGCCCCTCAGCCCCAGCTCTGCCCTCCGGGGTCGGGGTGCGGGGCCAGGCCGGTCCCTGCGGTGGGGTGGCCTCCACAGCCCTCTTGGGGGCAGCGTGTCCGTGTCCCCTGGGCTGTGCGGGAGCAGGGGAGTTGCCTCCCGCAGGCAGCGGCTGGGACCGGCCCTCTGGGCGCTGCTGTGCCGCCGGGCTCAGGACGGTGCGCTGGGCTTGCTGGGCTTTAAATTTCCTTCCTTCCTTTTTTCCTTTGTGCTTCGACCTGAAAACACTTCTGATTCTTCTTCTACCACCCCCCACGTCCCTCCTCTGTCTGTGTCTGTTCCCCTCCCCTTTCTCTGGGCTCCCCTTTTTATTTTCCCCCCTTGGCTCACAGAAACATCTTTTCTTTAGACCACCAAGTTTTTATTTCTGTCAATACCTGCAGGGCAACGCTCCGCAGAAGGCGAGAGGAAGTGACCCCCAGGCACAACCTCCACCACAACTGACTGACCGCACCAAGCCCACGACCACCACCCACCCCGACTCCGCTCCCCAGCCTTCCGGCAAGTCGAGGTAAGCGGTGCCAGTCGCTGCCGGGCTCCGGTCGCAGCCCTGGGCTGCTCCACCAGGTGACTGTCCGGTGTCGCAGCTGGCTTGGGGGCAATTTTGGCAGCCGGCTCTCCTGCTCTCCTGGGCTGGCCGGGCTTGCTCTGGGTTCTAGAAGCAAGGTGGTTTCTCTGAGTGCTGGCACAGGGTGGAGGGGAGCTTTGCAGTCCCTGAGCATGTACTAGTGTCCCGTGGGATCGGGAGGCAGCAGCCTGGTCTGGATCTTGCTCCGGGTCTCCCTTGTAACCTTCACCATCAGCATGTGCTGCGGCAACGCTCACCCTTGCCTAATCCCCCGTGGGACAGCATGTGCCCCACACGTGGCTGGCCCTGGGCAGGTGCAGGGTCACTCTGCACCTGCAGCTGCTGCCCTGGGAGCGGGGTCTGATTCACATTTTGTGGCAGAGATGGTAGCAGTTGGGTGCTGAGCTCCTGCAGCTCGGGGTGGGGAGGAAGAGAGGGGCTCCCGCTCCTGACCTGCCTTTCAGATCATGTCAGCCTCTTTTCCTGTCCTTCAGACTGTCCTCATTGGCTCTCAAACTGCCAAATAGTGAAAAGCCTTCATCCAGCTTCATCTTCGACTCAGCCCCTCAGCTCCCAGCCTCCCCCCTGACCAATGGTTGCACTGCTCACCCTTCACACCACCTTCCTCCCTGCAGCGAGAAGGGGCTCGGCCAGGTCACCTCTGGCTCCTCCAAAAAGAAGGGGCAAAAGCGCCATCATGGAGCAGATGACAGCCCTGGCACTCTGGCTGTGAAGGGCAAGGATGAAGTCTTCAAGCCCCCCAAGAAGAAGAAGAAGAAGAAGAACCATCTCCCTCAGGAGAGCTCAGTGCCCCTCGCAGAGAAGGCGGCGGTGGACAAGGGCCCCAGCAGTGGTGGGAATGGGCCGGGCTGTCAGGAGCTGGAGAGCAGGCCCAAGCAGCAAGTGTCTGAGCCCAGAAGTCACCTGGGCATGGAGCCCACCTCTTCCCTCAAGAAGAAGAAGAAGAAGAGGAGGATGGAGGAGGCAGGAGAGTGCTGCAGTGGGACACTGTCCTCGGGCAGGTGAGGGGCTGGGGTCACACCTCTGCTCTGCCTGCGGGCTGGCTCCCTGCGCTGCCACCGGCTGCACGGGGCCGGCTGAGGTGGCTTCCCCCTCCCCGAGCGCAGCGCTGGGGTGCAGGCATCCCTGTCCCCCATTGCCCTGCGGGGAGCTCAGACATCCCCCTTGGGCCTGGCCAGCGCGGGCTGACCCCAACTGCCTTCCCCAGCTCTAGGGAGGCCGAGTCAGGGCCGCCGAGCACAAAGCAGCAGCGGACTGTGGCGCCTGAGTCTGGGGAGAGCGACCATCGCAAGCGCAAGAGAAGGGAAATCCTCAGCAGCCCAAGCCTGGAGCTGCCAGCTGCCAGCAAATTCTGTGCCACGGACAGCAGCCCAGGTACGGCCATGCGCCTCCACCCTGCCCGCTCCCCTGCCCACGCAGCCCCTCGGAGCACTGGGGCGCAGTCCCCAGCGCTTCCTGGTCCCCACCACGGCCCGGTGGGTGCCCGTCTCCCTGCCCCTGTCCCTGGCTGAGCTGCCGCAGGCCTGCGTGCTGCTCGTGGTGGGGAGCTGCCCGCTTGCACCCTGCCTGAGGGTGTGCTCCTCTGGGGTGAAGATTTACCCCCCAGCTCCTCCCTGCCCCAACGCCTTGGGGAGATCTTGTTAGTCCCAACAGTGTCTCCTGGGGCGAGATCTGTCTTGGCGATGGGGCAACACAGGAGCTGCCTGTGGCTTGCCCTCACCCCGCCTGTTTCCACAGGGGCAGCCCGTGACCGGCTTGGCCAGGCTGGAGATGACTGTGGGGCTGGCGCAGCACCCGGGAAGCTGGCGGTGTCCGGCGTGGTGGAGGAGCTACTCAGGGACTCCTTGGACAAGGCTTATGGCAAACAAGGTAATCCCCGCTCGCCTGGGTGGGCAAACAGCCACGCGGCTCCTTGGCCTTGAGCCCCGGACGTGGGCAGAGCCCTCGGTGCTGGGGCCTGAGCTCCCCCCAGCACCAGTGCGGGTGGCTGCAGGGGCTCCTGGAGCCGGCCGAGGGGCTGTTGGGGGGTGCCACAGAGCGGGCTGCTCCCCCCCCCGACCATACTGCTCCGCAGTCTTGACCTGGGACGGCGGGGCCTCGGCCGTCAGCCAGGATGCCATTCGGGATGCGACACGGGCCCGGAGCGAGACCATCATTGACAAGTGGGACGAGGAGTTTGACAGAGGGAAGGTGAGTGCTGGCCCCGTCCCGGGCTGGGGTGGGCGGGAGGAGGCTGGGGGGGGGGGACTCTGACCCCAAGAGCCTTCCTGCCCCTGCACAGGTAAAGAAGACCAGAAAAATGAAGAAGCAGTGGAAACAGCACTTCAGGCCCTTCCCGCAGCAGCAGGGCAAACGCAGGTTCTGTTCTGCCAAGTCCTCCAGCCTGAGCCCCCGGCCCTGAGGTGAGTGAGCCCCAGGGTGGGCAGGGAGGGGGGCAGCTGCCCGGCGGGGTGCTAACGCCGCCCTTTCCTCCCAGGTCCCCCAGCCAGCGAACGGAGCAGTCCCGGGTCAAGGACGGGCCGGGGAGCGGTGGGGACGCTGACCCCGCGTGTCGCCAGGGCCCCAGCCCTGGGGTCAGGCCGCGCTTGGCGTCCGTCCCCTGCCCTCCCCTCCTCGGGGCGGCTCCCCGCTCCCCTCCAGCTCAGCAGGGGCCTCTCAAGCTCTGACTGCCCAGTCCAGGCCCCTCCACCATCTCCTCTGGGCCTGGAGCAGCCCCTTCCCCCCGCCCCCAGCCTGGACTTTAAATCTCGGGGGTCCTGGGAGGTTCCTGGGCCAACCACCGCCCCGGGGCTGCGGCTGCGCCCCTGGGCCTGGCTCCAGCCCCTCTTGACCTGCTCCGTCCCCGGTTGGGACCCCTCATCCCCCTCATCCCCCCCCTTTCCCCTCTGCCTGTTGCAGTGAAACCCTCAGTTCCCCCTTCCCTCCCCATCCCCTCCCCGCCCGGCCCGGCCCCACGCTGAGCGCGGGAGGCGGTGGCCGGTCCCCGCGGGCTCGGGGCCGCCGGACCGTGGCAATAAACTCTCGGTGTCTGTGAACCGGCTGCTCTGATCAGGGGCGGGGCGGGGGTGAGGGGGGCGGGGATAAGGGGGCCGGGGCTGGGCTGGCACCGCCCCCTCCCGCGTCACGTGCTGCTGCCCGCGGCGGCCTCGGCGCCTTCGTCACGCGGGCGGGGCCGGAGCGGCGGCGGCGGCGGGATGGAGGAGGAGGGCGGCGGCGGCGGCGGCTACGGTGAGTGCGGGGCCGGGGGGCTCCGGGGCCCAGCCTGGGCTGGGCCGCGGCGGGGCGAGGGGCCGGGGTGGGTGCCGCGGCTCCGGGCAGGCAGCCGGCGGGGGCCGGGGCTCGGGGCCGGGGCGGTCCGTGACCCGCGGAGGGGGGGGCGGGTCTGTGTGCGTCTCCCCGTTTGGGCCGCGGCGCTCCCGGGTGGAAGAGCGGGGTCGGCGGCTCCGGGTCGGTCTGGGGGGGTGGGGGGGCGGCGGAACCCGCGCCCGCAGGTGCCAGGGGCGGCTGCTCCCCAGGCGTGGCCGTGGCCTTCGCGGCACCGGCCGGGCGGGGCCGCGGAGCGGTGGAGGAAGTGCCGGGAGGAAACGGGCACCCGGTGCCCACAGACAGCGCGGGGAGCGGGGCCCCCCAGCAGCCCCTGGCGCTCCCCCTTCGCCGGCGGCGCGGCCTCATCCTGGCCCGGGGCGCAGCCCCGCTGTGCTGCCCTGCTGCCAGGCCCTGGGACCCGCTGCCTGCAGTGTCGGTGCTGCCAGGCCCTGGGACCTGCTGCCTGCAGTGCTGGTGCTGCCAGACCATGAACCCCCTGCCTGCAGTGTCGGTGCTGCCAGGCCCTGGGACCCGCTGCCTGCAGTGTCAGTGCTGCCAGGCTCTGGGACCCCCTGCCTGCAGTGACAGTGCTGCCAGGCTCTGGGACCCCCTGCCCACACGCCTTCCCTCTGCCGTTCACGCTCTGTGTTCAGCTGCCACCTCCGAGCGCTGGCTGAGGTCGGGCTCCGCGGATCTGGCTCCTGTCGATGGTGTCTGTCGAAGGTCTCACACACTGCCCGGGCCCGGGAGCGCCCGGTGTGTGCCCAGGCGCCACGCCAGGGTGGGCTGAGCAGGGTGAGGCAGCTCAGGGGCTGCAGGTCTCAGCTCTCACCCATGGGCAGGTTGTTTCTCCGCTTTCCTCCATCCTCCGTGTCTGCAGAGCCTTCCCTCCCTGTGCCCAGGGCATGACCAGGCAGGAAGATCCTGCCCGTGCCTTGACCCTCTGAGGCAGGTTCCTGTGCGTCGGCAGGTGGGTTTTTCTTGAGCAAGGACTTTGCTGAGGGGGAGGCTGGAGTCTGGGTGAGATCTGAAACCAAGGTCCTGACACTGCGAGTCATGCTGGTGACTGTCCCTGAGAGCTGAGGTCACCCGGGTGCTGCCGGTGCCGGCGAGGACGCTGCTGCCGGCAGTGCTGGTTCACGGGCCGGCTTCCTGCCTGCCGCAGTGGTGCAGCGCGGCCCAGTAGGAGGCGGCTGTTCCGCCCCAGAAGTGACTGCGCTCGGCGCTGGGGAGTTCACTCTGCGAGATAAGGTGTGAGCGCCCGGCCCTGCTGGTGCGAGGCCCAGCCTCGGCGCTGTGGGACGCAGCCCGTTAGCAGGAGAGCGCTGCGGGGAGCGATTCTGGGAGCAGCCGCTCGCTGCTTCCCGGAATCCCCTGAGACGTCCCGGGTCGCCTGTCAGCGGCAGAAATCGCCCGCTCACCACACCGTGGGGCTGCACAGCCACCCCCAAATCCCTGCCGCTGTCCCTGTCATGAGGCGTCGCGATCTGCAGCTGCCCTGGGGCCCTTGAGCTCTGTTGGTTTAGCAGAGGACGGTCGGCCGAGGCCTCGGCGTGGTGGGAGCCCGGCGGGGAGGCTCTTGCTCGTGGGATTGTGCTGACGCCAGTGTCTGCCCCGCGCTGCGCGGCCCCTCTCCAGCCGTCTGCCTCAGCAGAGCAAATCCCGGGGCGAGCAGCTGGTGGCACAGATGTGGGCCCCCCCCACTCCTGCCAGGGCACAGGGCCGCGCTCCCACCCCCTTCCCAGCGTCTCCCTGTGGGGTCAGTGGTGAGACCCAAACCCACCCCAGCGCGGCGGGGCAGCGGTGTCGTGGCAGGGAACCGACCCAGCGGCTCCTGCCCCATGGGTGAGCGGCCGCAGGGAGCACAGTCCCCTCCCGGTGCCGCGTCCTGAGCTGGGCCCCATCTCGGCGGGGGCCGAGGGATTACTGCCCGCGGGATTAAGGGATTTCTCTAAACGATGCAGCCTCCTGCAAAGCAGCTTGTGCCTGGGGCTGTCTGGGGCAGGACGGCCGGTGCCGGGGGTGGGGGGGCTGTGTGGGGTGCAGGGTGAGCTGTCGGTCCCCGGCAGGCTGGGGGATCCCCGACCCGGGGGGCTCCCCACACCCTCCTCGCTGCGGACCCTGTCATGGGCTCAGCTGTCTCGGAGGCAGCCTGGGACCGCGGCGTGTGCTGAGGGGACTGGGGTGGGGGGGGACAATGCCGGGGGAGCTGCTGGGGACGCACCAGCCCCTTCCCTGGCGCGGGGTGAGCTGGGGCGAGTCGCTGGGTCCAGCTGCGGGAGCGGCTCCTCGGCAGAGCTCAGGTCGAAGGCACGGGGACAGTGCCGGGATGGCACCGGGCTCGGAGAGCAGAGCTGGGGCCTGCGGGGCTCGGGCTGGGCAAGCAGGCGGTTCCTCTCCTGAGACGCTCAGGAGCAAGGAGCGGCGTTGCTGACACTCAGCAGTTACACGTCAGGGGCACAGCAGGCCCATGGGGCCCTGAGCGGCTGTTTTGGCCGTCGCAGCGAGGTTGGGGTCGGACGTTTTTGCTCTGGGCCTGAGGGAGGGGGAGGCTGATGGCGGGGGGGGGATGCGCTCCTGGGCTGGAGCCGCAGTTGACGTAACCCCGGGGTGTTTGTAAACACCCCACCTCGCCCGGGCAGGGTGCCAGGGCCAAGCCAGGCGTCTGGGTGGCTCAGTGTGGGAGATGCCACCTGGCCCCGCGTCACACCAGCAGGAGCACCCATGGGTGCCTTTGCCACGTGGGGGTTTCTCCAGATGCTGGTCCAGGCCCTGGGCAGGTGCTTGCCACACCACATGCTCACTCAGCCCCGCTGTGCCCCTGGCTCCTCTCGCCTGCCCTTTTGCCTCCTGGTGATGTGGCAACCACCGCTTCTGTCACTGGGAAAGGGGAAGCGGTGCCGAAACCAGAAGGTCGGTCACGTCAGTGGCGATGGCCTGGCTGCCCTCGCGGCCCTGGGAGCTTCTCCTCTGCCTCTCCTCCTGTCTGCAGTCGTGCTGCTCCTGGGAGCCTGCCCCGCTGCCTGCCCCGCTGCCTGCCCCGCTCAGGTTTCTCCTAGCTCAGCACGGCGCAGAGGAGCGGCGCTGGCTGGCTCCTGGCAGCCGAGAGCCGGCAGCCGGGCTGGCCGCAAGACGCTGCCTCGTGCCCCAACAGGCTCTGGGGTTTGTTACTCAGGGCCGTGCCCCGCGCTCAGGGATTGCTCCTGCTTTGAGGGAAAGAGCTGTTGGTCTGGTTCAGGTTCACTCGGTGCCTGTGGGACTGGGGGGACACGGGTGCGGTGGGGCTGGGGGACGGGAGGGCTGCGCCTTCCCCCCAGATCCACAGATGCCCCCGAGGCTGGGATCCTGGGGCAGGACCCCCCCTAGTTCCTGCTGCAGGACCCCCCCCCATGCCCCAGGACCGCGGCAGGGCAGGGGGCAGCTCAGCTGCCGCCAGGGCATGCCCGCAGCTCAGCTGTCCCACCGGTGTCGCCAGGGGCTGGCGGAAGGCGCAGCGGGGCCTGCCCGGGCACGGCACACGGGGCCGGCTGGGCCTGTCGGGGCTGTGCCGGGATCGGTGCCCGGGCCCTGCGCCCCAGGAGCGGGGGCCGTGGCAGCACGCCCCACGCCTCGCCAGAGCCGCCGCGTTGCCTCTTGGTGCACCTTCCTTTATGCAGCGCTGGTTGCTACGCGACCGCCGGCTCCCGATGCTTAATGCTCTAATACGGAGGGATAAAACCGCTCTAAAAATACCCCGCTGCCAGCCCCCCGCGGGGGCAAGGGGGCTGCCAGGGGCCAGGCGGCCTGGGGCGGGGGGGCTGCCGGAGACTTCCCAAACTCCTCGTCCTCTAAGTGGCTTTGAGCTGCCGGCCGGAGCGTCGGCAGCAGGCTGGTGTGCAGGCAGGGAGCGGCGGGGATTGGCTGGGGCTGGCGCGTGGGCTCCTGCGGCTGGAGCTCCCCTGCCAGAGCCGCCTTCCCCTGCTCCCCTGCCTGCACCCTGCCCGCGGGCCCTGACACCGGGGAGCCTGCTGCTCAGCCGCCCGGCACCTGCCAGGCCTCTGCCTGCCCCGTCGGAGCTGGCGGCGGGACCTCCGCAGCATGGGGACGGTCAGCGAGCTCTGTGCCTCCAGCTTCCAGGCCTTCCTCTGCCCCTCGGTGGCTGCCAAGGCAGGTAGGCGCCTCGTGCCCTCCCCTCTGCTCGCCGCGGGGTCCCCGTCCCCCCAGCAGAGACGGTGCCCGTGGCTCTGGCTCCCCAGGGCTCCCGCTGACAGCGGCAGAGAGCCCTCGCCGTCTTGCCACCTCCTTCCCCCACGCGCCGCCAGCCTCGGCAAGGGCTGAGCCCCAGGCAGGACGGCCGGGCACTGGACATGGGTGCTGGCTGCACCCTTGGGAGCCAGGTCCTGCCCTGGGCCACACGTGAGCGCTTGGCCACCCTCAGCCCTGCCAGGGTGGCTCGGGGTGACCCCCAGACTGAAATCTGTGCAGTTGAGCCCCGCGCCTGCTGCGGGGGGCTGCCCACCTGCGTGAGCTGCTGCTGTTGGTGGGTTGTGGCCTGAGCGTGGGACGGGGGGCGGCTCTGCGGTGGGGCACGGGGCTGTGAAGCCTTTTCCAGCCCCCCCAGTGCTCTGAGGGGAAGGAGCCACGGGCTCAGCTCCTCCTGAGGCCCAGCACGGTGAAGGGCACGGAGAGTGAGCGAGGTGCCTGCGGGGGCTGCGCTGCCGGCGCTCGCCCAGCGCTCGGTGCGTGGGGACTGGGGACGTGGCCGAGCCAGCGCTCGCCCGGCCGCCCCGTGGGCCGGGGGTCCCTGCGTGGGGAGCGAGGCAGCAGCTGTGGATGTGGGTTCAGGGCACGGGGAGCGGGGGCGACGGGCAGAGCTGTGTGAAAGCAGGATGAGGGCCCTGGCTGGCTTGGCATGGGGTCCGGCCACCAGGGAGGGTCTTTCCTGGAGCCACCCAACCCCAAACCCTTCTCCTGATGCCTCTCTGCTGTCGGTGGGGAAGGATGGGGCTGACGCAACCCGGGATGCGCACACGGCGCGGTGAAAACAGGATGTGGTGTGCTGAGGCGGGCAGGAAGTTTCTGGGGGCCCCAGGGGCCCCCCAGTCCTGGGGCAGGGCGGGAGCAGGCAGCAGCACCCCCGGCAGAGCCCGGTGACAGCCGCCGCAGCACCCTGGGCTCGTCCCCATGTCCGCCTACACCCGCGGCCTTCGCCCGTCCGGCGTGGGCCGGCGGGAGGGCTGGCTAGTGCGGCAGCACAGCCGAGGGCCCAGGGGCCACCGCAAGGCTCCGCAGCCCTCCCTCCCCTCACTCTGCAGCCGGCGCTCTGGGCGCCAATTCTCCATCTCACGCTGCCGAGCAGGATTTAGCTGAGTCAAGGCAGCCGAGGCTGACGCGGCCTCTCCAGGCAGCTGCCGGCGGGACGGGACAGGACGCGACGAGCCAGGGGTTTGCTCCCGCTGCGGGCACGACCCCCCGGGGCCCCGGCTCTGCCACGTGGTGGTCCCGTACGGGGCGGTGGGCTCTGTACAGGCACCCTGGAGCGAGGGGGGAGCAGCCTCCCTTGGGGACCAGCATCGCTCCTGGCCCTGCTCCTGGTCCCAGTTCAGGTCCCGGCCGGCCGTGTGAGCCTGTAGAGCAGCAGGTACCGGTGTCCCCGCAGCCCCCCTGGTCCTGCCCGGGGCTTGGCCCTACAGCCTGGACATGCGGTGGGGGTCTGGCGGAGCCAGAGGGAGAGCTGTGGGGCTGGGGTGGGGGGGCCCCAAGCTGGCAGAGGGGAGGGGAGGGGACCCCAGCATTGCTGCGGTGAGATGCGCCGGGTCGGGCATCCTGGCAGCCCCTAAGGAAGGAAGGGCTGGGCCAGCCCCCGGCGCCTGCCTGGCTGGGACCCCAACACACCCCATCCCCGACCCCCAGGCTGAGGAGGGCGAGCAGGGCCCGGGCTGCCCCATTTCCCCGCCCGGCCGGGAGCAGAGGAGTTAAGGCACCGTCAGCCCCGGGCTCGGAGAGGCAGGAACAGGGTGTTGCTGGTGCTGGCTCCTGTCGAGGCCGGGATGACGCCCGGGCAGCCCCGGAGCTCATTGGCCTGGCGCAGCCCTGACTCACCCAGGAAGCACCGGGGCGGGCAGGTGTCCGCACCCCAAAACAGCAGCACCGCGGCAGCACGGGCACAGCCGACGGAGCCGGTGGCAGCGGCCGGCCAGGATGGTGCTCAGGGCAGAGGGCAGCGGTGAGCTCGGTTTGGGGGGGCTGAGGGAGCCGGAGTGAGGGGCAGGTGGGCAAGCAGCCATGTCTGTTTGTCTTGGGGCAGCGGGTGAGCATGGCCTCTCTGTGTCGTGGGGGCCTTTGCTTCGGGCATGGTGGGAGAGGGGGGGACGTGCTGCTGCTCCCAGAGCAGATGGACAGATCCTGCCGGTGCCCATTCTGCCCTTGTGCTGGTGTGCAGGGGGCTGGGGCTGTCAGCAGCAGGAGCTGCAGGAGCCCCCCGCCCCCATGTGCTGGGGCCCAGCTGTTGGGGAGCAGGGTCAGCGCTGGGACCCCCAGTCCCGCGGGTCGCTGCGCCCCAACTCCTGTGCTGGGCTGAAGGCCGGGCAGCGAGCGCCTGCTCCAGCCTTCCCTTCCTGCCCGCGGCAAGGCCGGCCGTGCTCCGGGAGCTGCTCGGGTGCTGCGGGGTGTGTGCTGTGTGCTGGGGAAGGGTTAACGCCCTCTTCCTTCCCCAGAAAAGCTCTTGCGTCTGGGGTTTCTCTTCCTCTCGCTGCTGCTGACATGGCTGGGCCGGTGTCACGAGTGCTCACCCTCCGCCGCCGCAGCGCAGGCGGGCAGGGACCTTCCCCGGCTGCGGCGCAGACCCCCGGCCCGTGCTGCCCTGCAGCATCTTCTCTCTGCCGCCCCTGCCCGGGGCCGAGGCCCCTCTCCCAGGACCCACCAAGACCCCTGCCCGCTCTCAGGCTTTGCTGGCTCCAGCCTCCACCCCTCGGCCCGCTCCCCTTGGCACCGAATTCCACCTCCCCTGCGGCCGTGACCGAGGGTCCCGTGGCACGCACCGCAGCCCAGGGATTTGGAGGTTTTTGTGTCTGGCAACGGGCCTGCGACGCGGCTCGGCCCTCCCGCAGCAAGCCTGGGCCTGCCGGGCGCCCTGGGCGCCTGTGGGAGCGGTGCTGGCCTGCCCCAACCGTGCTTGGGTGTATTGATAAGGCAAGGCCGCTGGTATTTTAACTTTAAATAACAACCTGGTGCCCTGAGCTGGGTTGTCTGGTTCATACTTCCTGGTGTCGGAGACTGAAAATATTGGGAAGTGTTGCCGTCGCGTCTGGAGGGCTGTGTCGCAAGCCGGGGCTGCCTCCAGCCTTGGCAGTGGGGGGTTTTGCGAAGGAGGAAGCTCGTCAGAAAGCCTGAGCGGAGCCAGCGAAGTGCTGAGCTCAGAGATTCGGTTTGCGGGGCAGCGATCGCCCCAGGGGCCCCCGCGGCTCCCCCAGGGGAGGGCAGAAGCGACGCGCGGTTGAGGACGGTGCCGGGCCGGCGGCACGGGGCGTCCCTGGGCGCTGGCACAGGGCGTGTGGCCGAGCTGGGGACGCTGCAGGTGAGTCCGGTCTGGCGGCGGCGCTGGCCTGGGCACCGCGGTGGTGGCGGAACGTGGGGCCTCGGCAGAACGGAGCCGGGATGTTTGGGGAAGGGGAGGTGGCGGCACCGGCCCCCAGCGTCCCGGGCGGGAGACAGCGTGAGGGCTGAGCCGGCGGGTGCTGCTGCCATCGGGACGGTGCTTTGGTGTCCTCGCGGGTGACCTTGGCGTGCGAGGGAGCTGCTGGAACCCACTGGCAGAGGTGGGAGGTGCGGGCGGTAGACGAGGGCTGCGAGCGCTGCTGGAGGGGCGGGTGACCTTGGGGACAGGAATGGGATGTCACCACGGAGCGGGAGGTCACGCACCGGGGAGCACTAGGAATGTCCTGGGAGCAGGGGGGGGGTGTGGCGGCTCCGGGGTTGAGCCTGGGGGATGGTGGTGTTGGGGAGGGGGTGCCTGGCTCCCATGGGGTGACAGGGAGGTGTAGATGTCACGGCGTGCCAGCAAGGTTTGTCTGGAGGCTGTGCCAGCTCTGGGCCCTGGCTCGGAGGGTCGGATCCAGCGCAGAGGGGGCTGCGAGGGCAGCCAGGAGCTGGTTTTCTCCGGGGCTGGCCCGGTGTGGCAGAGCAACCCGTGGGGCTCCAGGTCTGCGCAGAGCCCGGTGCTGTGGGGCACAACAGGGACTGGGACGGGCACCGACACCGGCCTGGCTGGGGTAGAGCAGAGTTAAACGGGACTTGGCGGGGTGGCAGGGCCGGGGCAGGGGGAGGAGGAGCGCTGGAGCGGCTCCAGGGGCCGTGCTGGGCCTCGGTGCCCAGCCACCGCGGGCTGAATCAGCAGGACCTGGCGGTGCCCAGCTCCCCCGCCGCTGCCCTGCGGGGCGATGCCCCGGCCCTCGCATTCCTCGCGTGCCGTCGGTGGCACTTGGCTGCTGCGTGGGGCTGGGGACGCCACTCGCCAGCCCGGCTCCTCTGCCACAGCCCAGCTCCCGCCGGGCACCGGGTGGCTGTGCCCGGAGCCTGGCGGGGAGGATTCCCGCGGCCGCGCGCGCTGACCTGGCCCTGTCTCTGCTCAGTGCCCAGTGACCTGACCCCGGAGGAGTGCCAGGAGCTGGAGAACATCCGCCGCCGCAAGCAGGAGCTGCTGGCTGACATACAGGTTCGGTGCCGGGGGCCAGCACCCACACGCAATCCCCCTGTCCTGCACACAGCAGCCTCTCGTGCAGGGCTGTCCCTGGGGAGGCAGGGGACCATCTCCCTGCCTCTGGCCCTGGGCAGGGTCCCTGCAGCCCCGTCCAGGGTCCCTGGGGAAGGGGATGGTGGCCCAGGCGAGGCAGGGATGAGGGGCTGCCCGTAGCAGCCGTGGGCTCGGGGTGCAGCGCCCCAGGCCTGCGGAGCCCCCGCAGGAGCAGGCCCAGGTGGGGCCGTGGGCCGGGTTTGGGCTCCTGTCCCCTTTCCTTGCCAGCCCCTGGCTCCTCGCAGGGGCTCTTGTGGAGCTTCTGGGAGCTGCTGGAGCCGCAGGGTGGGGTGAGAGGAGCCCACGGGGCAGATGCCAGCGACTGCTGCAGGGAGCCCGTGATCTGCCTCTGTGCTGCCCGATGGCTCTGCCTCCACGGGGGACAGGGACAGGGTCCCGGAGTGGGGACATGGGCCTGGGCTGGCAGCCGCAGTGGCCATGGCTTCTCCTTGCCCCCCGCAGAGCTCCAGGCTGTGCCTTTGTGCCGCTCCCTGCAGCCGGGGCACTGGCATCTCCGTGCCAGCCCCCCCCTGGCACAGGCAGGGACCGTGTGTGTCCCTGGGCCAGGCCACTGCCCTGGCAAGTGGCTGCGAGGTCAGCGCTCATCGGGGACGCTCCTCAGTCGTGTCCCTGATTAAGGCAGCAGAGGCTAATTACTGCCATATGCCGGGCATGATCTAAAGGGATTAGGGAGTAATTTTGTTGACCTCTGAATCTCTTCCTTCCTGCACGCTCGGAGCGCAGCAACACTGTGGGGGATCAGCAGTGGGGTGCAGCTGGCCCCCGCTGTGAGTGCCCCCCAAGCTGGCACAGCCCCGGGACAGCGCTCGGGTGGGAAGGAGGGAGGGAAGGAGGGAAGGAAGGATGGGCTGCAGGGCCTCCTGGAGCAACTGTGGAGGTGGGAGGGGAGGGCAGTCCTGGCCCCAAGGGCTGGCGGGTTTGGGAGGGCAGGAGGCACCTCCCGCCTCAGTGTGTTCTCTCCCCTCAGCGCCTGAAAGATGAGATAGCAGAAGTGACGAACGAGATCGAGAACCTGGGGTCCACGGAGGAGAGGTGAGTCCCCTGCTCCGCTGAGCCGCGGCCCTGGGCGCCGGCTGACCCGCAGTGGGTGGGAGCCGCAGGCAGCGAGCGGCGCAGCCCCGTCCCGTGGGTGCTGGTGCGAGGGGTTTTCCCAGGCGCTCTGAATTCCCTGGAGCGGTAGCAGGATCCCAGTGGGAACCGCTGCTCCCCAGGTCTGTTTTTCCAAGCCTCAGCCCCTCTGTCTGGCCGCAGCGACTGTCGGACTTTGTTATTCTGAGCGGTGCCAGCCCGGGATTAGGGGGTCCCGGCAGCCGACGGGAGCTGACGCTCAGCGTCGTTTCCAATCACCCACCGGGGCGTGAAGGCTGTCACCCTCACGCCGGCCCCATGGGGCCTCAAGGCTGCTCTCCCCAGAGCCCCGCCGCACCCAGCCTCCCCCCACGCAGAGGTGACCCATCGGGATGCTGTACCCGGCCGCCCTTCTGCAGGGGGGACCTCGCGGACGGGGCATGGCAGCTCCCCTTTGCTCTGGGACCCGGCAGGCTGAGAGCAGCCCCCAGGGCAGGGACACGGAGCTGTGCACCAGCTTCGCCCTGTGCGGGGTTGGCACAGGGGGTCTGGCCTGGTCACAAGCCGCTCGGCTCCCGTTAGGTCCCGGCTGAGCACCCTGGAGGGGCAAGGGGGTGGGTGGGAGGCAGCCAGGTCCCTCCTTGGTGCACAGAGCTGCTTTGTGCCTTGCAGGAAAAACATGCAGAGGAACAAGCAGGTGGCCATGGGCAGGAAGAAGTTCAACATGGATCCTAAGAAGGTACTGCGGGGCGCAGAGCGGGGCAGTTCACCCAGTCCAGGGCTGTGCCGGGCTCTGCCGCCCCACGGCCGGGTGCCTGGCTGCCGGGGGGGGGCCAGGGCAGGGCCAGCGCCCCAGGCAGGGGCTGGGGAGGCAGTGGGCAGGCTGGCGGGGTCGGCAGCAGCCCCAGAGCAGCGCCAGCGCCTCCTCCACCACTCCAGGGCATCCAGTTCCTGATCGAAAACGACCTGCTGAAGAACACGTGCGAGGACATCGCTCAGTTCCTTTACAAGGGAGAGGGCCTCAACAAGACGGCCATCGGCGACTACCTGGGCGAGAGGTACGCTGGCCTGGGCCCGCTCGGGTCTCCTGAGGGTGCCCTGGGCTCCTGCCACCTGAGAGACGGGACGCTGCAGCTCTTTGAGGGGAAGTACGCGGGGGGCTGGGCACCCTGAGCGCCCGGGCAGGGGCTGGGGGGGCTGTTGGATCCGCGGCTGAAGCTTGCGAGCGGCCGGTGTGTGCAAACCAGCGCAGGGCTCGAGCCGGGGCGGCAGCTGCAGGTTTCCCCCCACAAATGATCAGAGTCTGGAGCAGGGCAGGGAGCCGTGGGGCTGCTCGGCGGTCACAGGACTTGCTGATCACGCACCCCTCGTGCTCTGGCTTTGTTCCCGCAGGGATGAGTTCAACATCCAAGTCCTGCATGCCTTCGTGGAGCTGCACGAATTCACCGACCTCAACCTCGTGCAGGCCCTGCGGTGAGCGGAGGGGGGCTGGGGGCTGAGCCACGGCCCCTCGGGGGGGACGGGCAGTGGGCTGGGGGGGCCCATAGCGGTGCGAGCGTGGCCGGGGGGTGCAGGGACCCCCTAAAGCAGCGCGGCGCCTCGCTCTTCGCAGGCAGTTCCTGTGGAGCTTCCGGCTGCCCGGCGAGGCGCAGAAGATCGACCGGATGATGGAGGCCTTCGCCCAGCGGTACTGCCAGTGCAACCCCGGTGTCTTCCAGTCCACAGGTGAGCGCCAGCCCCGGCCCCTCGCCCCGGCCGTCCTGCCGCGCAGCTGACTCTCCCCTCCGCCCCCATAGACACCTGCTACGTGCTCTCCTTCGCCATCATCATGCTCAACACCAGCCTGCACAACCCCAACGTCAAGGACAAACCCACGGCGGAGCGCTTCATCGCCATGAACCGCGGCATCAACGACGGGGGGGACCTACCCGAGGAGCTGCTGCGGGTGAGGGCTGGGACATGGCAGGGCCGGGGCTGGGCTGCGGAGCTGGCCCGGTGCGGGGCTCCGGGGGGCCTGACACCGCGTATCCTTGTGCCAGAATCTCTACGAGAGCATCAAGAACGAACCCTTCAAAATCCCCGAGGACGACGGCAATGACCTCACCCACACCTTCTTCAACCCCGACCGCGAGGGCTGGCTCCTGAAGCTCGGTGAGTGCCAGCAGCCGGGCGGACGTGCCCGGGGAGGAGCTGGGCCGGGGGTGCGATGCCCCTGGGCCACCTGGACCTCGCCTGCCAGCCCTGCGGAGGGGCGAGGGGCTGGAGACGGGGGCACAGCCCCCCGTGGAGAAGGCAGCCGTAGGGCCAGCAGCCCTCCGTCCTCCCTGGGCTGGTCAGCAGGAGCGGACTCGCTGCTGATGAGGCCCTGCGGTGCGGCCGGGCGAGCGTCCCGGGGGCTCCTGCCTCTAGGTTGGGCAAACCCCGGGGTGCAGAGCTGGTACCGGGGTCCAGTGTCGGAGCACAGAGACCACGAGGCCCTTCTCGTCACCGAGTCACAGCAGGGTCGTGTTGGAGCAGGCCCCGGGAGCGAGCGGCGAGCTGCCCCAGGCTGCGTGCGTCCCCCCCCTCCATGCCACAGACAGCCCCTGCCTCACCTTCCCACGGCATTATCACCTCCGCATCCCGGCTCCCGTGCAGGCAGCGCGCATGGCATCCCCGCTGCACAGCCCGGCTCCCGGGGCCGCCGAGCCCGCTCCGCGCCCTGGCTCCTGTGGCTTCTCCTCTCGGCAGCTCTGGGGAATCCTCTGCCTGGGTTAAGCGAGGGGTGGGGGCATGACAGGGCACTGGTGGGAGCAGGGTCCAGGGGGGGCCTTTCCCTGGGGCTCTCGCTGGGCTCTATCCTCTCACCTGGGGGGGTGTTTGTGCCATATTGCCACCCCCTGGGGATGGGAGAGGGGCCTTACCCCACACCATGCCCTCACCGGTGCAGAGCCCGGCCCCGGGGCTGAGCAGGGGCCATCTGCCCCCCGGCTCTGGGGTGGGGGGGAAGCAGGAGAGAGCCCCAGACCTGCCTCTCTTGTCCCTGAGCCAGCCCAGTGACCTGCTGGCCCAAGGGCCCGTGCACGGCAGGTCGGAGCTGGCTGTGGGGGTGGAGAGGCAGCAGAGCAGCCGTGGCTCCCAGCCCACTCGTGGGGCAGGGAGGGACCCCCCCCAGGGAGGACACGGGGCGGGGGGAGCCAGGCCCTGCACCCCCCGAGCTGAGGAGATCCGTCCCACAGAGCCACAGCGAGCCAGGGCAGGTTGGCCCCGGCAGCGGTGCCACTGGCCCGGCCCCTCACGGCTTCCCTGCTGCAGCCCTGCCCCACTGACCCGCGCGGGGTGAGGGGGGTTCTTTGGGGTTTCCTCTTTTTTTATTTTTTTTTCCTTTTTTTTTAATTTTCTTTTCTCCCTCATTTGTATGTTTCCATGATTTTGGCTCTTCCTTTCCTTGCCCCCAACTCCAGGAGGTACGTACCCCTCTCCCTGCTCTGCTCACGCCGCTGGGGCTTCGTTTCCTTTTCGTTTTTAATTGCTGGTGATTAGTCTCATTGCTGCTGCTGCTAACCACCCGCACCGCCCTGGGGACCTCGCCTGCCGAGGGCACAGCCCTGCTCCCGCTGGGGCAGGGGCGGGGGGTCCCGGCCCCGCCGATGCCGAATGCTCCCCGAGGGGTGCTGACCCCCCCGGCCCGGCGCTGGGGCTGCTCCTCGCCCCGCCGCTGGCAGGGGCTGCCTGTCCGTCCGCGCTTCGCCGTGTCCGCAGGCGGCTCGGCCCGGCCGCGGTGGGTCTTCGCCTCCGGTGCCACAAGGGATGGGGATGGGTTTGGGGTGTCCTCAGCCTCTGCGTGGGGGGCCGGGGTGCCTGGAGCTGGATGGGAGCAGGCAGGAGCCCTGGCACAGCGCCGGGGGCTCACGGCAGTCCCTGTGCTGGTGCTGCCCTGGCTCCACCGCCTGCAGCTCTGGGGTGCTGGGGAGCGTCGGGGCTCCCCCCGGGGCCACGCTGGCCCTGGGCTCCTCCTGCGCTCCCTGTGCCACAGGACCCCGCCCGGGCACGTCGCCTCTTCCCACCCCGGGAGAGGAGGTGGCCCTGGGGAGGGTCAAGCCCCAGGTTTTGGGGTGGGCTTGGCTGGAGGGCAGCAGAGGGGCTTTTCCAGGGCAGTGCTGGCCCCAGGGATGGGTGGGCGGCCAGCTTGAGGCGGGGAGTGGGGGCACGGGGCCTTCCCGCGGGGTGGGGGGCTGAACATGGCCCCCGGCACGCTCAGTGCCTCCTCACGTCCGCGGCGCCGGTCCCATGGTGGTAGATCCGGCACCGTTGTGATGCCAGGGCGTGCCAGCGCGGTGGAGGGGGAGCTGGGCCCCGGGGTGAGCGGCCCCTGAGCCCCAGGAGCAGCTTCTCCCTCCGCGGTGGCAGTTGTGAACCTCCCTCCGACCAAAATTCCACCAGCCGCGGCCCCGGGCTCATGCCGTGCCCCAGCACCGCGTTGGGCTGGCCGGGACGCAGTGGGACCGTGGTCGGTGTGAGCAGAAAATCCCCGTGTCCCCCTCCCTGCACCCCAAGAGCTGCCTGGCTGCCGCGTCCTCTGGCCTCGCTGAGTCAGCGTTTCGGGTGGGACGGGGCACAGCGCTCGTGGCCCAGCACCCGCCACCCCCCGCCTCCATCCTCATCCATCCGCTTTCGGCTCCTGCTCGTGCCCTGCCCGGCGTGGTGTGTGCTGCCTGGCTCTGCTTGCGCCCCGGCGCCCGGTGCTTGCCTGTGTGTGTCCGCGGGGGCTCCAGCTCTGCCGTAGCCGCCGTGTGCCGCGTGCCCCCCCCGCACCGTGCCGGGCTGCGCCCAACACGCCGCTCTCTGCTCGCAGGAGGCCGGGTGAAGACGTGGAAGCGACGCTGGTTCATCCTGACGGACAACTGCCTTTACTACTTCGAGTACACGACGGTCAGTGGCCTTTGCTCGGGGTGCGTGGGGCCGGCCGCTCACCGCTGGGGTGCCCGTGGCTGTAGGGGTGCAAGATGTGGCCCCCGGGTGGGGGGGTGCTGGGGAGAGGGGTGTTGGCAGCAGCCAGCCCCGCCTGCGGCTTGCACGGGGGGTCTGGCCCCGTCTCATTGCGGCTGAAGCCTCTGCTTGGCCCCCCCAGGATAAGGAGCCCCGTGGCATCATCCCCCTGGAGAACCTGAGCATCCGCGAGGTGGAGGACTCCAAGAAGCCGGTGAGTGCCGCTTGAGGGGCAGCCCTGGGGCAGGGGAAGCTGGGGAGGGGGTGCTGCAGCCCCCCAGGGATGCCCCCGGGAGAGTCACCCACAGTGCTCGGGTGCAGACGTGGGGCCGGTCACCGCGGTGGCCAGGGCCGGTGGCGGGGCCTGGGGGCCATGGGGGGACGGTCACCGCGTGTCCCTCCCTCTCTGGCTGTGCTGGGGGAGCACCTGCAGCCCCGGGGCGCTGCCGCGGGGTCCCCTCTGGAAGCGGGGGCTGCTCCTGAAGGGTCTGCTCCCTCCCAGAACTGCTTTGAGCTCTACATCCCCGACAACAAGGACCAGGTCATCAAGGCCTGCAAGACGGAGGCAGACGGGCGTGTGGTGGAGGGGAACCACACGGTCTATCGCATCTCGGCCCCCTCACCCGAGGAGAAGGAGGAGTGGATCAAGTGCATCAAGTGAGTGCTGGGGGGGGGCAGAGGCAGGGTGTGGGGCAGGGTGTGGGGCAGGGACACAGCAGGGACCCGTCTGCTGCTCGCGATGAGGGGCACCCTGTGAGGGTGGGGGAGCACGAGCTGTCCCAGGGGCACAAAGGGCCGCCCAGCCCCAGCCCCGCGGCGGTTCCTGCGGGGCCTGGAGCCAACCCGCGCCCCGTTCCCCTGCCAGGGCAGCGATCAGCCGGGACCCTTTCTACGAGATGCTGGCCGCCAGGAAGAAGAAGGTCTCCTCCACCAAGAGACACTAGCAGCCTGCGCTGGCCCGGCGAGGCCGGCGTGTCCCCGGCAGCCCCAGCGTCCCCTCTCCCTGACCGGGGGGGGGCTGCGGGGCTGGGGCCGCGCTGCAGCCTGGCCCTGGGGACCCAGCTTCAGCTTCGCAGTTTCTTTACCGTGGGGAGAGGGAGGGTCACACGCATCTTGGTGGCTCTGGCCCCCCCCATCACTGCCTCATCTCCAGGACACCACCTTCGCGGGCCGGAGCTGGGACAGCAGCACCCCCCCACGCGTGCGCCATCCTCCCCCCCTGCCTCGGCCACCTCCCCCCCGCTCCCTGTCCCCCCGGGTTCCCCCCCACCCCAGCACCCACGTCCTGAAGTGCTTGGGGGGTCCCAGGGGAAGGTGCACGGCCGGCAGTTCGCAGTTTTGGGGTGCTGCAGGCGCCGGGGTGCCCCAGGGTGGCTGGGGGGGCCCCGCAGAGACACGACTCCTGGCCCTCGTTGTAGCGGGCCTGGCTCAGTCCTGGGCTTCCCCACGCTGGTGCCTCGGGCCCTCCCTGCTGTCCCCTGTGCCGGGACGGCCCCTGCGGGTAGAGGGGGGCAGAGGGGCTGGGGGTGGTCACCCCCACGGCGTGCAGCGGTGCCGCGGAGGGCACAGGCGATCCCCTTGGCGAGGGGCAGGGGTGGCTGTGCCGGGGTGGCCGCTGTCCCCTTGGGCACAAGCCCTCACTCCCGAGCAGGGCTGGGATGTGCCCGGCTGCTGTGGGGCCCGGCCAGGCCGGGGGCTGCAGCCCCCCAGCCTCCTCCTTGCGAACACCCGCGCCCCGTCCCGTTCCCCTGCCGCCACGCGCGGCCTGGAGAGGCGCCTGGATCAGTATTAGTCTATTTATCAGAGGTGTAAATACTCCTGTATAGTTTTCTCCTTTTAGATTATTTTGTATGTCGGGTTGTTCCGTGCAGAGGCCTCTCCGGAGGGCGGGGGGGTGGCAGGATTTTTTATTCTAACTTTTTTTTTTTTTTTTTTTTTTTTTTTTTTTTTTTTTTGCCACGGCCTTGTAAACTAGTGCTGAGGATCTGCAGCAAATAAACTCTGAACTGCGCTCAGCCTGGGCCTCCTGTGCTCTGTGTGCGGCTCAGGAGGGGCAGGACATCCCCCCCACCCCCCCCCCAGCTTTGTGACTGGGTTCGTGCTTCTCCCAGCCCCGAGATTTCAGTGCCCGGCACCGCAGCGAAGCCGCCTGGGATGGAACTGGCAGCGCTGGGGCCAGCGTGGTCCCGGTTTGAGCCTGCGCCTGGTCCCGGCCGAAGCCCCTCGTGCCCCCGTGCGCTGCCTGCGAGCTGGGCAGCCCCCGCCACGGTCCCTGCCTGCCCCGTGCCAGGACGGGGCAGCCCTCGGCACCAGGCCAGGGTCCACACGAGCCCTCGGCGAGGGACAGTGGGCGGGGACACGGCCGGGGGGGGGGCAGCCCCGTGGTTCTGGGGCAGTTGGGCTGGTGCCGGCGTCGGTTGGGCTGCAGCCGGTGGCTGGAGACTGTTGGAGGGCTGAGGGGTGCGACAGGCAGGGGAGCGGAGGGGCCGGGCAGGTTTGGGGCAGGCTGCGGGGGGGTGATGGGGTCCGGGCTGGGGGCGATGGGGCCAGGCAGCTCCCCGCGAGGCTGCGGCGCACAACGGGGAGGGTGAGGGCCGTGGCGGGGGGCGGCAAGGGCAGCGCGGGGGGTTTGGGGTGTGGGGTCTGCGCAGCCCCTGCCTGAGCCGGGCTCTGCCCGTCCCCGCTCCAGGCGCCGGCGGGATGTCGGCCGCGCCGGACGAGCGGTGTGGCTTCCTGGGGAGCTTCGCCACGCGGCTGCTGCGGGTCCAGCCCGACCAGTGGAGCAGGTTTGTGGGCAGCGAGGAGGCCGCGGCCGTGCTGGACGAGTTCTTCAAGCAGCGGGAGGTGCTGGAGCTGGTGCTGGGGCTGAACCCGGCCGGGCAGCTCCTGCCGACCGCCTGCTTCCCGCCGGCCCTCGGGGGCAAGGGCGTCTACTTCGTGAAGAAGAAGCAGCAGAACATCACCCGGGAGAACTGCTGCCGCGAGCTGCTGGTGGGAGACATCGGCCCCTCGCCCGTGGAGCAGCTCGTCACCGTGGTGGAGGAGGTGGGTGGCCCACATGGGTGGGTGCTGGGGGGCAAGAGGGATGAGCCGAGCTCCCTGTGCACACCGTGGCCACCTGGACGCCCACAGCAGGCAGCTGCTGCCAAAACTTTAGGTGGGCTCAAAAAGAAACTAAATTAAATGAATAGAAGAAAACATCGCCCTACGGTGGCTGCCAGCCACCCACCCTGCTGTGGGCTGGCCAGGCCCCACCAGGACACAGAGCTGGGTGAAGGTCACGAGCCCAGTTTTCTCCCAGGCCCCAGCTGCATCACTTCCTCCCTGTGGTTTTAAAACTCAGCGTAATTCCCCCTTGCCCGTGCCCCGCAGCTGGGAAATGTCTGAGCGGATTTCTCTCAAACTTCCCATAAATATTCCCGCTCAGACGACTGCCAGCCCAGAGCACCCAAAAGCAGCGTCAGGCCCCAGGAGCTCCTGTGATTCCTCCTCAGTGCCAGGGGCTGCTGCTCATGCGGCCGCCCCTGACCCCGCTGGGCTGCTCCCAGCACTCCCCAGCCCATGAGAGCTGAAAACCCACCGGAGGGTGAGGGGAATCCTGCATGTGCTGACGAGAAAAACATCAGCAAAGCCCGTCAGTGGCTGCCGGGGCTGCGGCTGGGCTGAGGCCGTGCTCGGCCGGGCAGCGAGAGGGGACACGGTGCAAACCCGCGTGGCCCCTCGCTGCCCTTGGCAATGGGAGAGCCCGAGCGAGCGCCCGAGCCAGCCCTCCCCTCCAGGTCGTGTCCCCGCTGCTCCTGAGCGAGAGGAACGTGGCAGACTGGCCCGGGGTGGTGGTGGAGGATGTCGTGCAACAAGTCCACCGGCTGAAGAACGAGATGTTTGTGATGGGCGGGAAGATGCAGGGGAAGCCGCTGCTCCCGCTGCCGGAGCACCTGGATGGCCGGGACGGCTCCAGCACCGTCCTGGACCGGTGGGTGCTGCCGGGGCCGCGCGGCGCCAGCAAAGCCTGGCAGGGGCCTGGGGCAGCACGAGTCCCGCTGGGAGGGAATCCCTTCAGCTCGGCCCCTGGGTGCAGCCACCCCTCAGCAGCACCCTCGAGAGCCTCGTGCCGGGCCTCCGCGCTGGCAGAGGTGGCCACGAGCCGGCACGTGGGGTTGCCCTGGGTCCCGGTGCTGGGCCATGACCCGGCTGCCTTTCAGCCTGGCGGGGCCCGTGGACGTTTCGGAGCTGTACGCCACCGAGACCATCGTCATCGAGTGGTGCCACCAGATCAGGGACATCCTGAGCAAGGACTCGGCGCAGCCGCTGCTGGAGGGGCTGCACCCCCTGCCCAGGACCGAGCTCGAGTTCTGGCACGCCAGGACAGCCGACCTGCAGTGCATCAACGACCAGGTACCGCCTCGCCCCTGGGTGCCCGGCAGCCACGTGTGCCTGGGGCTGAGCCCCCGGGGCTGAGCCCCCTGCCTTTCCCTGCCAGCTGCTCTCGCCCCGAGTGATGGCACTGGCCGAGATGCTGGAGAAGGCCAACAGCTGCTACTGGCCGGCGCTCCAGAGCATGTTCAGGGACGTCAGTGCCGGTAAGAAGCCCGGTGGCATGGTGGGCAGCTGCCTCTCACCGATCAGGTGAAGTTTCCCCATCCCCGACACAAGTTTCTCCCCTGGGCCAGGCCTGGAGGAAGCAGAGGACATCAGCCTCCACCTGCAACCGCTTCGGATCCTGCTGGAAGAGATGGAGCAAGCGGATTACTCCCAGGTAAGTTATATGTGGCAAAATAACCAGGCGCTGCTTTCCCATCCGGGTAGAGGCGGCGGCGCTGAGCCCCCAGCCTGCGTGCGGGTGCGGCTCCACCCCGGCTCTGCCCGACCCCATTAGCGCAGTCACGGCCCTGCACTGACGAGGCTCCGCTCCCGCAGCTGCAGCCCTGCGTGGACAGGGTGCTGTGCACCGTCCGCCTGCTCCGGGCTCGCTGCCGGCACTACCGCTTGCCCGCCCGCGGCGTCGTCATCCTGCAGGAGATCTGCAACCTCCTCATCGAGATGGTAGAGCCCCGAGCCACCACCGTCCCCTCGCGCCGCCCCGCTGCGGGACTGTGAGCGGGAGGGGTGACAGGGGGCGGGTGTGGGAAGCCCAGCTGGGGTGACGTAGGGGTCAGCGAAGCCCCCGGGTAGGGCTGGAGGGGATTTGGGCAGGCGTGGGCTGTGGGCGATCACCAGGGAGCCCGTGGGGCTGGAGGGTGGATGGGGGCAGGAGGAGCCCCCCACGCTCCCCCCTGCCAACAGCCCCTGCCTGCATCTGCCTGTCCTAGACCCGTCAGTTCCTGGGCTCCGAGGACGTGATGAAGGGGCTGCAGGGAGAAACCGAGGAGACCTTAGAGAGAATCAGCCTGAGCATCTCCACCATAGAGAAGCTCTTCCAGTCCTACAGCACTTACTGCTCCAACCAGACGCCCGCGCTGTTCCCGGTGGGCGCAGGGCAGGGTGCAGGTCCGCCTGGCCCCGTCCACGCCAGCTCCACTCGCTGATGGCTCCTCTCCCCTTCCAGGAGGAGCCGCAGCTCTGGGAGATCCCCACGCCCCTCGTCTTCAGGAGAATGGGCTCCTTCTTGCACAGGCTCCGGACCATCGAGGTGACAGCGCAGCAGTTCAGGGCGCAGCACTCGCCCCGTGGGGGCTCCCCCTGCCCTGGGGACGCTGGGGTGGTCCCCTGAGAGCGGCATGGGGGCAAACTGTGCTCAGCCCCGGGGTGGGCGGGGGCCACCGGCGCAGGCGGGGGGAGCAGAGGGGAGGTGGGAGCCCAGCAGCACCGTCCCCAGCAGGACACCAGTGTCCCCGCACCCCCGGGGCCGGACGGGCCCCCCAGCCAGGCCATGAGGACAGTGCTCGGGAGCGGTGAACCCGCAGGACACAGCCCTGCGCCCGTGCTGCAGCTCCTGCCCCCGCGGCGCCACAGCCAGGGTTTGGCACCGAGTGGAGCCGGGTGAGATGATGGTTTGTGCTCGCCAGGAGCTGTACAACACCGCTGCGGAGTTTCTGAAGCTGGGGAAGGTGGAGCTGGGAGGAGTGAGAGGAAACATCCTCAGGAGCCAAGTGTTTCAGATCTACGAGGAGGTCTCCGAGATCACCAAGACTTTTGCCGATTGCAAATATGATCCCTTAGATCCTGCGGAAGGGGTGAGTGAGCACTGGCGGGGAAGTCCAAGCATTTGCTGCATGAAAAAGAACCGCTTGCTGGCACACGCTGGAAGAGCTGTGTGTGAAACTGCCCTGCGCAGCGGCACCATGCTCGCTCTGGGGCAGGTCACGGGGCTCCGGGCTGTCCGGGTTCAGCGAATCCTGAGGAAGCCCAGAGGCTGTGCCCGCTCAAATCATTTTGCTCTTACTGGCAGCAATTGAACAAAGACTTTGCAGAGTTCCGGAAAAAGATTCAGGACGTGGACAAGCGGCTGGCCACCATCTTCTGCCAAGGCTTTGACGACTGCAACTGCCTGGCATCCACCATGAAGGTACAGGAGCCATCCCGGCTTGACAGGTCCTGCCCTCGGGCCTCCTCGTGCGGGGCAGTGACCGGGGGGTGTCACCGGGCCAGGGCAGCGATGCTCTGGCGCACAGAAGCCAAAGCCTCTTCTCCCCGCAGCTGGTGCACATGTTCACCTCCCTCCTGGAGCGACCGCTGATAAAGGCCGAGGTTTCCCCCTGTTACTCAGCCCTGCTGGGCATGTTCAAGGCTGAGCTGGAGAACGTGAAGGCGCTGTACGACGCCCGGAGCTGGGGGGGCCCGACCGTCCACAAAAACATGCCGCCGGTGGCTGGGCAGCTGCAGTGGGCTCTGGAGCTGCAGCAGCGCCTGGAGGGGACGCACAGGGACTTGTTTGCCATCGACCACCCGTACGTGTGGGTCACCCTGACACCCCATGGGGACACGGGGCAGCAGCGGGGGCAGGATCTGGCCCAGCCTCTGTCTCCTCCCGGGCCCCTGCTGCAGCAGCTGCCTCTTTGTCGTGACCTCGACAGCGTGATGCTCGGTGCTGAAGCTGTGCTGGTGTCCGAGAAGTACAGAGAAATGATGGGGCTGCTGCAGGGCCACCGCGAGAACGTCTACAAGGAGTGGGTGTGCGGGGCTGGCCAGGACTGCCACTTCAGCCTGGAGCAGCCCTTGATCCTCAGGGACCCCGGCTCTTCCCTCCTCAGCGTGAACTTCAGCAGAGAGGTGGGTGCTGGCACGGGCAGCCCGCTCGGTGCGGGATCCCTCACCTGAATGTAAACCCGACTGTCTCAGGCTGTGGCGAGGCGTTTCGGGTTTTACTAACAGGCCTTTTCTCCCGCCTCTGTGCCTCGCAGCTCGTCACCGTTCTGCGGGAGGTGAAGTACCTGAACCTCCAGCAGCAGCAGGACATCCCGGGCAGCGCCAGGAGCCTCTTTGCTCAAAATGAGACTTTCCAAAAGTTTGTGGACAACCTGGATCTTATCGTGGGCTGGTACAATGAGGCAAGTTGCAAAGGGGAGACAACCCAGCTGCTTTTTGGGGACCCCCCAGGGGAGAGACTCTTATGAAATGGGTCCTGGAAGCCTGGGGGGGTTGGGGTACAGCAGGAACATCATCGGCACACCAGGTGCCTGCCCGTCCCACCATGCTGCCGTCACACCGGCCCCCCTCCGCCCCCCAAGCTCCGTGTCGGTGGGGTGGGGACCCCGCTCCTCCATGAAAGCGGTGCCGGTGACGGCAGGGGCAGGGTCCCTCCTCCGCCGGCCGCGGTCACCCGCGGGTGCGTTGTCTCCCCAGGTGAAGCAGAAGCTGCTGCCGGTGGAGCTCCCGCTGGTGACAGGGGAGCTGGAGGCCGTGGACAGGCGGCTGGCCAGCGCCGAGCACACCCTGTTCTGGCACCACGAAGGTACAAACCCACCCCCAGCCCCCCAAGGCCAGAGATCCTCTTTGCGCCTTTTGGGGGGTCCCCAGCCCCATCCCGTCTCCTGCACAGCAGCTGCCCTCGGGTCCCCACGGCCATCACACCCAAAATGTGGACCACTGCCCGGCAGGTGTCAGTGGGGGGGGGGTGGGGGTGCAGAGAGTGTCCCCCGCCCCGTGCTGGATACCCTGGAGTGCCCCGACCACGGCTCGGTGCCGGGGAGGTGTCTGCGTAACCTCTGTTTTCCTCCCAGGCGTCCTGGAGTACATCCAGGAGATGAGAGAGATCCTGTACGACCTGCAGACCAGGGTCCAGAAAGCAAAGTTAAACAGGGAAAATATCGTCCAGCTGATGGAGGTAGCTGTTGCTGGTGCTTTAGGAGCATCTTCCCGGGAGGGCTCCTGCAGGGATTTACCCCCCCAAGCACTGTGGGGCAGCCCCCTGGTCTCCTCTCTGCAGGAGTGCTCGGCCGCTCCCTTGTTCGGAAGGAAAGACAACAAGGAGACAGCGCTCCTGGACCTGGAGGGGAAAGCAAACGCCTTAACCAAGCGCTGTGCTGCCCTCAGGGACGCGGGCGTGAAGATCCAGGAGATGGTGGAGGTGAGACACATCCCGGAGCGCTGCGGTCGGCCTTGCTTTAACAGGGAGCGTGTCCGGCGCGGGGTGCTACGACGCTCTGAGCCCCGCGGTGGGCTCAAACCCGGGGGCACTGCGGTGGTCCCTGCTGAGGCGCCCGGGGAAGACCCCTGAACATCACACACGGGCTCCAGGAATCCGCTGCCCTCGTGGGTGAGGCCTTGGCTGTGGCTTCTGGTGCCGTACAGCTGGGAGAAAGGGAAGGATGGGGGATCTGCGACAGCCAGGCAGGACAAACCCGCGGGGCTGTGAGCGAGGACGCGCTCGCAGTGTCAGGAGCTGGTATGTTTGCTGGGTATTTACTGACTAGTTTTTTCCTGCTTGCAGGAGAACGCAGATCTCTTTAAGGCTGACAAGTCATCACAGATGTGGCTGGACTACGTGGGGTGCATGGACAGAATCGTGCTGGACAGACTCTTCAGACTTGTCCACAAATCTCTGCAGCTGCTGCTCACCAACATGGCCCCTGACGTAGGTCCCGGTTCGCCCTGCGGCGCCGTGTCCCTGCGTGTCCTGCCGCTCGCTGTTAATGCTTCAGGCGTTTGTTTAGTGGCCAAACGTGCCCGTCCCGGTGCTCCCCGGTGCACCCGGCAGCCAGCGCCAGAGGTGCCGGTGTCCCTCCTTGTCCCTGGCATGGGGCTGGGGGCCAGGGGGGCCGGGGGACATGAAGCACCACGCGGGGCTCTGACCTGTTTCAGGCCAACGTGGCGCCGTTGTTCGAGGTGCGCCTGGAGCTGTGCGAGGGCAGAGTGCGGTACCGTCCCTCGCTGGAGGCGGGAGATGACAGTCTCTTGGGGCTGGTGGAGAAGCTGCTCCAGGACACCTATGCGCCCACCGCCTGCCTGCCTCGGCTGCTGGAGGGGAAGCTGAGCTACAAGGTCAGTCCGCGGTGGGAGGCACCTCCCGCCTCAGCTGGAGAGGGGCGAGGATGCGCGGTCCCCCCAGCCAGTCCCCGAGAGCTCTGCCCGTCCCCTCAGACCAGGCTGGAGGAGCAGGAGGATCTCAGCAGGATGCGGGAGGAGGTGGTCTCGCTGGTGGTCAGCGCCACGGCGGAGGGCGAGGTGTACAGCGCCGGCTTCGAGGAGCAAAACCACCTGTGGCTGGAGGACCCCGAGGAGTTCCTGCAGCACTTCCTCGCCTCGGGCGGTGCCCCCGGCCCGGAGGAGCTGGAGCTGCAGCCGGAGGAGCCCCCGGCTCATGGGACCCCCTCCCTTCAGCTCTTTCAGCAGGAGGTATGGGGCAGGTGCCCAGGAAGGTGCTGGGTGCCCGGGGAGGTGCTGGGTGCCCAGGGAGGCGCCGGCCACGGGCTGTGACCAGCTCTTGTCCCCAGATCAACGCGTGCGAGGAGCTGTGCGAGGAGGTGTCGGGGTTTGCGAACACCAAGGTGTTTGGGGGGTGGCTGCAGTGCGACTGCCGCCCCTTCAAGCAGGCGCTGCTGGGCGCCATCAGGCGCCGGGGTCTGGTGCTCCAGCAGCACCTCGCCAACCACGTCATCACCAGGTAGGGACCCGGTGAGCCCGGGTGCGGGGACAGGGCGCTCCCGGTGACCAGAGCTCAGCTGGGCTGTGCTGGGGCAGGGCTGGTCCCTGAGGGACGGAGCCGTGGAGGTGTGGGCAGAGGTGCCGGGCACCCCCACGGGGGTGAGGCCCTGGGGGGCCACATCCTGCGGAGCGAGCCCCAAGCAAGCACAGGGGTGGCTGTGAGCCCTGTCAGGGACACCTGGTGAGTGCCGGCACCTTCCTCCCAGTCTCCAGGAGCTGGAGGATTTCATCCAAAATGCAAACACCAGCTTGAACAAACCTCTGGAGGAGGGAGACTATGAGGGGCTGGTGGAGGTGATGGGGCTCCTGATGCGGGTCAAGGAGAGGCAGGCAACGACCGACAGCATGTTTGAGCCCCTGAAGGAGACAGTTGCTCTGCTCAGCACTTACGGAGAGGAGATGCCGGAGGAGATCCACCTCCAGCTCCACGTGAGCTGCTGGGTGTGCGGGGGGCCGGGCAGGGGGTCCCTGGGGCCAGGCCACTGAGGCGCTGCGGTGTTCACTGCAGGACCTCCCCGAGCACTGGGACAGCACCAAGAAGCTCTGTCTGCGCGTCAAGCAGAGCGTGGCACCCCTGCAAGCCAACGAGGTCAACAGCCTCCGCAAGAAGTGCCAGCAGTTCGAGGTGCCTGCCCGGGGGCCTGGGGGCAAGCGAGCAGCTTCTCAGCAGCCTCGGGAAGAGCTCGCTGCTCTCCTGCCCCCCCTGAGCCCCGTCCCCCCGCGCAGGTCCGGCAGCACGCCTTCCGGGAGAGCTTCCAGCAAAAAGCCCCGTTTTCGTACACTGACCCAGACCCCTACAAGTCCTTGACCAAGGTAAGGAAGGGGAGGACGCTAGGGCCACCGCTGTCCCCACGGCACTGCTGGGACACCCCCAGCCCGGGCACCGGGTGCTGCTGCACGGGGGGGGGGGGCTGGGGAGGGGCAGCGGCTCCGGCTGCCAGCCCGAGGAGGAGGGTCTGGCCCTGCTGCACCATCGCTGGGGTAGGGAAGGTCCCTGGCACACGGTCCCCAGCTGAGACCTTTTCTTCCTCTCCGGCCAGCAACAGAAGAGCATCGCGGCCATGGAGAGTGACCTGGCAGCCCTGTCCCAGTCGGCTGGGCTGTTCGAAGTGTCGGTCCCAGAATACAAACAGCTCCGAGCGTGCCAGAGGGAGCTGCGCTTGCTGAAGGAGCTCTGGGACGTGATCGTCCTGGTACGTGCCGCGGTCTGTGAGCCAGCACGAGGCAGGAGCACGGGGGGGTGCGGAACAGGCTTCTGCAGAGCACTGGGCTGGTCCTCACAGTTTTGAAGCTCCTGAGGCCTTGATGAGCTGACCGGTGTCTGCAGACAGTGGCTACCAGTAGCCATCTGCCGTTGAGTGCAGTGACCAGGAGCCCTGGGCTCGGTGCTGGCCCCTGTGCCAGGGCACGATGCCCAACGCTGCCTCCGAGCAGAGCAGCTCACATCGCCAGCCAGAGGCACACGGTTGCTGTAGCTCCTCCAAGGGCGTGCGGGTGCTGGGTGTGCACGTGGGGGACGCGGCACCGGTGCACGGCGCGTGCGGGCGCTGGGCGTGTTGCTTTGCACCCTGGGCGGGAATGCTGCTGCTAATTGCGCGTCCTGTGAAAACGTATTCCCCAATTCAGGTTACCTCGAGCATTGGCGCCTGGAAGACCACCCGGTGGAAGGATATCGATGTTGAGCAGATGGATCTCGATTGTAAGAAATTTGCTAAAGACATTCGGAGCTTGGATAAGGAGATGAGAACCTGGGATGCGTTCACAGGGCTGGACGACAGCGTGAAGAACATGATAACGTCCCTGCGCGCCGTGAACGAGCTGCAGAACCCGGCCATCAGGGAGCGGCACTGGCAGGAGCTCATGCAGGCAACCAAGGTGCTCCCAGCCCTCCCACCCTTCCCTGGCCCAGGCCCCGGCCCGGAGGCTCCTGAGAGTTGAATCCATCAGGGGAAGCACAGAATCTGTTTTAAAAGCCGTACACAAATATTTGTGTAGGATATTTAAATATGGGTGTTAATGAGCTCATTTGGGAAAACTGCTGGGCTGCCTCTCCGCGGAGGGAGTCCCCGCCCTGACGGTGCCGGTTCTGCTGCAGGTGAACTTCACCATGTCCAAGGACACAACCCTCGCCGATCTGCTGCAGCTGAACCTGCACGAGTTCGAAGATGAGGTTTGTGGCATCGTGGACAAAGCCATGAAAGAGTCAGGGATGGAGAAGGTAAATGGGGCTCGGTTGCTGCCCTGCTTTGCTGAGAGCCCTGCGCCGATGCGGCTCTGTGGCTGTTAACACCCGTGTTCCTGCTGCTGGGGGCTGGAGGCCACACGCAGCGGCGGCACCAAGGAGCTCGTGCCCCAGAGGAGGATTTCCAGTTGCTCCCTGCCCTTCTGCAGGGTCTGGGACTCGGCACCACCGTCCAGCTCGTTTCTCACGCCCCATCTGTAGGTGCTGAACGCCCTGGACACTACCTGGGCGACAATGCAGTTCGAGCACGAGCCCCATGCCAGGACCGGCATCACGCTGCTCAGGTGGGATGAGGTGCTCGTCGAGATGCTGGAGGACAACCAAGTGCAGCTGCAGAACCTGATGACGTCCAAGTACCTCGCCTTCTTCCTTCAGGAGGTGTCAAGCTGGCAGCAGAAGCTGTCAACCACTGACTCCGTTATCAGCATCTTGTTTGAGGTGCAGAGGACATGGAGCCACCTGGAAAGCATCTTCATCGGCTCCGAGGACATCCGCAGTCAACTGCCGGGGGACTCGAAGCGTTTCGATGCTGTCGATGAGGATTTCAAAGTGCGAAGCCCGTCCCCTTCCCGGGCCCCCGAGAGCTCGCTGACGGTTTGGGTAGAGCTGAAGTATTTTACCTCTTGCAGAAATTAATGGCTGAGGCAGTGAAAACTCCCAACGTGATTGAAGCTACAAACAAGCCTGGACTCTATGACAAGCTGGAAGCGTTGCAGAAAAGGTGAGGTTTGGGTCCTGGCGAGGCATTGCGGAGAGGCCTCCGCCAGCTGGTCGAGGGCCAGAGGGAGAGTTTGACTTCTCCAAAGCGATGTCTGTCTCAGTGTGACAAGGACTTATCAAAGAGTAAAAACTAACTGCAGGGTTTTTTTTCCTTGTTTTCTGTTAGATTGGCACTCTGTGAGAAGGCTTTGGCTGAATACCTGGAGACCAAAAGACTGGCTTTTCCCAGATTCTACTTTGTTTCCTCTGCAGATCTGCTTGATATTTTATCTAATGGGAATGAGCCAGCTGAGGTATGGGTGGTGCGTAAAGCGTGGAGGCAAGTCCCGTGTCTCTTGCATGTGAATTTCTTGCAGCAGTTTTAAAATATTTTTCATCCTAAGGAACACAACACCATCACTGGTACCCCCCTTCTCAGGGACGCAGCGCCCTGAGAGCCGTGCGGGGTTAATCCAAGTGGTGGTTACACCTCGCAGCACGGTCCCTGAGCCCTGCCCGCCTCTGCTCCCAGGTGTCCCGTCATCTGCCGAAGCTGTTCGACAGTCTGGCTAAACTGAAGTTCAAGATGAGCCCGGACAAAAAGCCCCTGAAGGTTGGCCTGGGGATGTTCAGCAGGGACGAGGAGTACGTGCCCCTTGACACAGACTGTGACTTGTCTGGCCAGGTCAGCAGAGCCCCGTGCAGGGCTGGGCGGGTTCAGGATGGGGATGAGCCTTGAGCTTGTTGCGCACTAACAGCCTGGCAGCAGTTTTAAAATGCAATCGTGAGGCCTTTCAGCCAAAAAAAACCCAGAAATGGGCTCTGCCTTACGGCTGTGGGACAGCGCTGCAGCAGCATCAGTCACACCCCCCTGGGCTCGCAGCCCCGCCGGCGGCCGCACTGTGGTTTTCCCCTCTCTGCTGTTCACCCTCGGACCCCGCTCTGTGACCTGCCGCGGCAGAGCCCCCCGGGGCTGTGCACCAGGGTCCTTCGCGCAGCTCGTCAGGACGCGCGGGGCAGCGGGGAGCTGCTCACACACTGCCGCGGGGTCACACAGCCCAGCCCGGCCACGGGCGAGCAACCGTGCGCTCAGGGCTTGCTGGATGTGACCCTCTAGGTCGAGGTCTGGCTGAACCGGGTGCTGGCCAGCATGCGCTCCACGCTGCGGCACCTGATCCCCGAGGCCATGGTGACCTACGAGGAGAAGCCGCGGGAGCAGTGGGTGTTGGACTACCCGGCCCAGGTGGGAGCTGCCGCGTGGGGCCGGGCTGGCCGGTGGCTCTGGGAGCTGGGAAGAGCAAGCACAGGGCACGGGGAGGTGCAGGCGCCTGCCCAGAGCCTTCGCGGGGACGGCGCGTTTCCCTCTACGGCCACATTCTCTGCCTGGGGTTTGCTGCAGGTTGCTCTGACGTGCACCCAGATCTGGTGGACCACGGAAGTCGGCATCGCCTTTTCGAGGCTGGAGGAAGGCTACGAGAACGCGATGAGGGATTACAACAAAAAGCAGGTTGGCATCCCTCAGAGCTGACCCGCAGCTCCTCTCTGCTCCGAGGAGGCGAGGTCTGGTCCGGGGGGTCACCGGCAGATGGGCGAGTGATGACGTTATTTTCCTGTTCCTCACTTCTTTCCTTGCTCAGATTACTCAGCTAAACGCACTGATTTCACTACTCCTTGGACACCTGACTGCCGGAGACAGGATGAAGATCATGACGATCTGCACCGTTGACGTCCATGCCAGGGATGTTGTGGCCAAAATGATCCTTGCGCAGGTATTTGTTACAAGGGGATATTTTTACCGCTTGGCGCCTCTGAGCACAGATTTCCCGTTATTTTATTAATTTCCAATGTTTTCAAAATATTCCGATGGCGTGAGGAAACCACCCGTGGGGTGTTAGGGGTGCACGGGAGCCGGGGAGGTGGCGGCAGGGGCTGGGTCTCGTGCAAAACCAGATGGAGGAGCAGTTTTGCTGGTTCCGGCCGCGCTCGGGGAAGCCGGGGGTCACGGCGTGGGGCTGTGCGCCGCGGTCGGTGGGCTTGGGGCCGTGGGGAGGGACGGTCCTCACCCACCCCAGGGCTGCACTGGGACCTGTTTGAACGCTCTCCTGGTGTACGGAGGTGACTGGGGTGCTGGGGCGTGTGTGGGGGCTGGCTGAGCCGGGGGGCGGGGTGGGCAGCGCCGGGGTCTGCCCTCCGCAGCCGGTGCTCCGCAGGTGGAGAGTGCCCAGGCGTTCAGCTGGCAGTCCCAGCTCCGGCACCGCTGGGACGAGGGCAGGAGGCACTGCTACGCCAACATCTGCGACGCTCAGCTCCGCTACTCCTACGAGTACCTGGGGAACACCCCCCGGCTGGTCATCACCCCTCTGACGGATCGGTAGGGGCTCGGCTCCCCGCACCTCCCGCTGGGCTCTGTGGCCGTGCCGCGCTCCGGCACCGCTCAGGCCTCCCTCCTCCCCTCCGCAGGTGCTACATCACCCTGACGCAGTCCCTCCACCTCTTCATGGGGGGGGCCCCCGCCGGCCCCGCGGGCACCGGGAAGACGGAGACCACCAAGGACCTGGGCCGGGCAGTGGGCATGATGGTCTACGTCTTCAACTGCTCCGAGCAGATGGACTACAAGGTGGGGCGTGGGGGGGGCGGGAGGGTGCCCTCCAAGACAAGGGGGGACCCTCTTTTGGGAGGCTCCGCTGCAGCCCCCTTGTTCGGCTGCAGCGTCCGTTGCTGATGCCCTAAGGCTGATGTGTGGGTCTGGCAGCAGCCCCTGGTGCCATCCTGCACCGCTCGCTCCTACCACAGCTCCAGCCAGCTCGTGTCCCTGGAAGCCCGGGGGACCCGGGGTGGGCTGTAATGCTGCGGGGCATTTCCCCAGGGAAGAGCACAACCCACAAAAGCAAGAGCAGCTCCCAGCCCGTGACCTTTCCTCGCAAACCCCCAGCTGCAGCCTCTGTGTCAGGGCTCGGTGTCTGAAGCCCGTCCCTGGTGATTTCTCCCCAGTCCTGCGGCAACATCTACAAGGGGCTGGCTCAGACCGGCGCCTGGGGCTGTTTCGATGAATTCAATCGCATCGCAGTGGAGGTTTTGTCCGTGATTGCTGTGCAGGTGCGTGCTCTCCCTACAAACCGGCGGCAGCGCCGTGCCGCAGGGACTGGAGGAGACTTTCCAGTTCACGTACTGAACGTTGGCTCAGTCAAACCTGACTTTCAAAAGGACAGTTTGCCGCTGTTATTTCCACTGCGTCGTGTCGGGAGGCAAATGGGGGGGAAGTGCAGCCATACGGGGCCTTTGGGCACGTTTAAGATCATGCAGCCCATCTGTGTCCCATCCCGGTGACCCATCACACCCCCCCACCCCTGGGTCTGCCATCGCCCGGGGCCAGGGTGTCGTGGTGCCTGGGAAGAAGCTGATCCAAGGCCGGCGCTCCTGAGCCCGGGCAGTGTGGTGCTGCCGGGCTGTCGGCGAGCTCTCAGCTTTGCCGATGGCATGACCGAACCTCCAGGCTCTCTCAGCGCGGGCGGGCGGTGGGGGCGCGGGCACTGACACCTCCCCTCGCCTGCCAGGTGAAATGTGTTCAAGACGCAATTCGCGCCAAGAAGAAAAGATTCAATTTCCTTGGAGAGACGATCGCTCTGATCCCCTCGGTTGGGCTGTTCATTACCATGAACCCCGGCTACGCAGGACGGACAGAACTGCCTGAAAATTTAAAAGCTCTGTTCAGGTACCCGTGGGCAGAGGGGTCCGTGGGTAACGGGCAGTCGCTACAGCATTCACCTCTGCGGTGACGCGCTGGTGCTACATCCACAACGTGAACTAAAGCTTTGCTACTGCAAACGAGGGTATCTGTGTGCACTGGCAGCCCCTGTGTCAGGGGCACCTTGGCACCCCAGGACACCCCAGCCTCTGACCGTCTCAGGGCCTCTGAGCGGGGCTGCTCAGCCTGGAGAAGAGGATGCTCGGGGGGTCTAATTGCCCCCTTTGGCTAAAATCCAATTGAAAATAAGAAAACAAGGTGGTCAAGTGCTGGAAGGGGCGGCCCAAGGGTGCTGTGGGATTTCTGTCCTTGGAGGAACACAAACTGTGACTGGAGAAGGCCCAGGGTGACCTGTTCCAGCTGTGGCACGAGCCCTGCTTGGAGCAGAAGGCTGGACAAGGCACCTCCAGAGACCCCAGCCGGTGTAAATTACTGCCCAATTATCATAATGAAAACATGGGTGTGAACTGTGGCTGGCTGCGGGAGCGCGAGGGGCGTGTGGACGTCCCTGCACAGCCCTGCTAACCTGCCGCTGCTCCTCCAGACCCTGCGCCATGGTCATCCCCGATTTCGAACTGATCTGTGAAATCATGCTTGTTGCAGAAGGTTTTATTGACGCTAAGCTTCTTGCAAGAAAGTTCATCACTCTGTATACACTCTGCAAAGAGCTACTGTCTAAGCAGGTAATTTAACATATTGCACGGGTCTTTAAGATGAAAGAGTTCGTTTGAATTTCAAACCTGGGGCTGGTAGTCGGGTTGCCAGCAGGAACGTGCTGCCTGGAGTGTGCTGCGCAGTTCAGGGCTCTGCCTGGGCAAACTCCACTTCCACGCTGGTGCATCATATGGCACGTTCCTGCCTTCTGGAATAAATCAAGAAGTACAAAAATAGAATAGAATAGACTATAGCTGATTAAGATGAGAGCATGCAGATGTTATTCATCTCAGCAGAAGTGATTTGCAATAAAAACGTGCTTCCAGGAAGGAAGCCAGGCTGCTGCTCCCCTCCCGGCCGAGCGGGTTTGCCTGGTGCATAAACTCACTAAGTCCCATCTGCTGGACACCGGATCACCCGGGGTGGGCAGCGCGCAGGGTATTTCTCCAGACTGTTTGAAGCAGTTTTCTCTCACCAAAGTGAAATTGTGATACTCTGCTGCCTGTTGGCAGGACCACTACGACTGGGGTCTGCGGGCTATTAAGTCTGTGCTGGTGGTAGCCGGCTCCTTGAAGAGAGGGGACCCCAGCTGCGCTGAGGACCGAGTTCTGATGAGAGCTTTACGAGACTTCAACATCCCCAAGATCGTGACAGACGACTTGCCCGTCTTCATGGGGCTGATTGCAGACCTGTTCCCAGCCCTGGACATCCCCAGGAAGAGGGACCTCAACTTGGAGAAGGTGCAGGCCCCGGCATGGCACCAGTGCCAGAGACATCCCAGTCCTGGCAGGGTCCAGAGGCTGAAGGTCCATTCAGCACTGGGGGGGGGCTGGCCCGTGTCTGGGCTCTCGGCGAGGCCGTGACGCTGCCTGTGGCCTCCCCTCCCCAGATCATCAGACAGTCCGTGCTGGAGCTGAAGCTGCAGGCGGAGGAGAGCTTTGTGCTGAAGGTGGTGCAGCTGGAGGAGCTGCTGCAAGTGAGACACTCCGTCTTCGTCATCGGCAACGCCGGCTGCGGCAAGTCTCAGGTAGCAGCCAAACCATCCCTGAGGACACGGGTCCCCTCCTGCCCCAGCTGAGCACACCCCATGGCCTCCCCGGTCCGTGCAGCTCCTGCTGCACCTGCAGCAGCGTCTGCGACAGGGCCAGCGGCGTGGCCGGTGTCCGTGGCCACCCCACAGCACCGTGCACACCGGGCTCAGCCCGTGGGGCTGGGCAGCTTTGGGACAGGGATGTCCGGGACACCCTTAGGCAGAGCGGGGACAAGGCCAGGAGCAGGCAGGGACACGCTCTGGTGACACCCTGCATTCTGCGGTGTGGGCAGGACAGTGCCGGGGCTGGCAGGGCTCTGGGCTCTCACAACACCCCGGCCAGGAGCCGGCCCTGCAGAGGGAGGCCCAGGGCATTCCCAGAGGCTGCCCAGGCCGGGCTGCTCCACCACGGGCGGGAGCAAGGTTCTGTCTGGGCTGCGCAGGGGCAGTGGCCGCGGGGCACAGTTCCCCTCCCCGCAGGTGCTGAGGTCGCTCAACAAGACCTACAAGAGCATGAAGCGGAAGCCGGTCACCGTGGACCTGGACCCAAAGGCCGTGACCTGTGATGAGCTGTTCGGGGTCATTCATCCGTCCACGCGAGAGTGGAAGGACGGTGAGACACCGACGCTTGTGTGCGCGGCCCAGCGGGGGGACGGGACCCGGCACAAACCACCCTCCGGCAGCCGCTGGTGCAGAGGCAAATACCTTCATAAAATGTGAATCTGTAAACACTTTGTGATGCGGTGGCTGGAAGGGGAAAACCTTTCCTTGGGGCTTTTTACTGGAGTGTGAGGGAGGAGCAACGTGTCTCAGGGAAGCACCCAGTCCCGTGTGTCCCTCAGCAAATGTGCCGTGAGTGGAAAGAGCCGAAGGGGACAAACCCATGTGTCTCTCTACGGGGCAGGTCTGTTTTCTTCAACGATGCGTGACCTGGCCAACATCACCCATAAGGGGCCCAAGTGGATCATCCTCGATGGTGACATTGACCCCATGTGGATCGAGTCCCTCAACACAGTCATGGATGACAATAAGGTCGGTGCCATCACACCCCAGGAGCTTCGCTCGCTCATTAACTCGAGGTGATCAGCCTGGGTTCGTGGCTGGGCCCCAAGATCAGGGCAGCCCCCCCGTGACAGGCTGCTTCCCCCAGGTTCTCACCTTGGCCAGCAACGAGCGCATCCCCCTCAACCCCACCATGCGGCTCCTCTTCGAGATCAGCCACCTGCGGACTGCCACGCCAGCGACCGTGTCCCGGGCGGGAATCCTCTACATCAACCCCACAGATCTGGGCTGGAACCCGTGAGCCTGGGGAGGGACGTGGGTGGGGTGGGATGGGACGGGACAAGATGATGGGATGGGACAGGATGGGACGGGACGGGACGGGACGGGATGGGATGGTATGCGATGCGATGCGATGGGATGCGATGGGATGGGATGGGATGGGATGCAATGGGATGGGTGCTGGCCCCCACGCGCTCACCTGCAGCCCTGCCCTCCTCTCCCGCAGCATTGTGACCAGCTGGATCGAGACGAGGACAGTGCAGTCTGAGAAGGCCAATTTGATGATCCTCTTTGACAAGTACCTGCCAGTGTGCCTGGAGAAGCTCAGGTCGGGATTCAAGAAGATCACCCCGGTCCCTGAGGTCACGATGACACAGACGGTGCTGTACCTGCTGGAGTGTCTCCTGACGCCGCAGACTGCCCCGCCGGACTCGCCTCGGGAGCTCTACGAGCTCTACCTTGTCTTTGCTTGCACCTGGGCCTTCGGAGGGGCCATGTTCCAGGACCAGGTACGGCCGCCTGCCCACACCTGCCCCCTGGCCAGGGGATCCTGCCCAGCTTCATCCCTCGGCCACATCCCTTCGGAAAATGCTAAAGCAGCAACAACGTTGGCCCATTTCTAAGTTTTTCTGTTTGGTTCCTCCCAGCTCATGGATTACCGCCTGGAGTTCAGCAAGTGGTGGGTGAATGAGTTTAAAACCATCAAGTTTCCTTCTCAGGGGACAATTTTTGACTATTACGTTGATCCGGAAACGAAGAAATTCATGCTCTGGACTGAAAAAGTGCCAAAATTTGAACTCAATCCCGACGTCCCTTTACAGGTATTTCCCACAAGCTCTCTGGGTTTGTGTTTTGTTTATGAATCCATGGTCTTCCCCCGAGCAGCGCTGGGCCTGGAGCGGTGCCAGGACTCGGGCCGGCTCCGGCGGCACCCGGCAAACCCCGCGGTTCTGCTTTACCCTGCGGAAACCTCAGTGAGAGCTGCAAGTTGCAGCTCTTCTTTAATTTCAGATTAACATGTGGCTTCGTAGATTATAATGAAGCAATTATAACTATCACCTGAATGCAAAAATGTACTTTAAAACTTTATTTGTATGTCCTTTGAAATGCCCTCCCGAGGGAGGGGCGTTGTGTCAAGGGTCTCAGGGAGAGGGAGAGGTGCTGTGGCCGAACGTGCCCGAGCATTGGCTGAACAGAGACGCTGGGGACAGTTTCAGGAACTGTGCTGTGTTGTTCTGGTTTAATAACTCGTTTTTCTGACAGCTCCTATTTTTGGTCAGAAAGTCTTTAGAATAACCAAGCACCTGAGATCTTTTGCTTTAGAGAGGGAGCAGGTTTGTGTGGAGATAGAGCATCTTCCGCTAGACCAGCTGGCAGTGCCGGGGAAGGCAGGCAGGGCTCCCTGCCCGCTGCTCCCCCGGGAGATCCGCCTCTGCCTGCGCACGGTGCCTCGGGCAGCACGAGGAGCTGCGGGGCTGACGCCATCCCCCCAGGCCTCCGTGGTGCACACGACGGAGACCATTCGCGTCCGCTACTTCATGGACCTGCTGATGGAGAAGCGGAGGCCGGTGATGCTGGTGGGGAACGCAGGGACGGGAAAATCGGTCCTGATGTGGGACAAGCTCGAAGCGCTCGGCACAGACGAATACCTCGTGCAGTCTGTGCCCTTCAACTTCTACACCACCTCGGCCGTGCTGCAGGGTAAGGCTGGCCCGAGCCGGCGGCCGGCCCCACGCCGGGCTGTGCCCCGCGGCGCTGCCCCGCTCACTGCCCACCCGCTCCTCTCGCTGCAGCCATCCTTGAGAAGCCCCTGGAGAAGAAATCGGGGAGGAACTATGGCCCCCCCGGGACCAGGAGGCTGATCTACTTCATCGACGACATGAACATGCCGGAGGTGGACAAGTACGGCACCGTGGCACCGCACACGCTCATCCGGCAGCACGTGGACCACGGGCACTGGTGGGTGCCCGGCTGGTGGCCCCCTCTGCAGGGCCTCGGTCACCCCCTTCCCAGCAAACCCCTGCGGTGCCGGCACCTCTCCCACCCCGCCCGTGCCCCGCCCGTGCCCCCTCCTGCACCGGTGGGGCCAAGTCACCTGTTCGCCCCCAGCCCGCTCATTCCTGGAGCTGCAGGGAAGGTTTTGGCAGAGGAATGGGAAGACTCTCTGCTGGCGACTCCAAACCCCGTCCAAAGCACACAGCCCGGCTGCCAGCGCTGGCGGGGAACCCCGGCGGGGGATCCCGGTGCCTGGTGCTGCGGTGCCGGCGGTGGGGAGGGTTCGCTTGGGAAGGGGGGAAGAGGTGACAAGTGCCGGTTGTCATGGAGGGCTTTGGGGCCAAGTCTGGCCCTGGGGCGCAGGAAGCATCACCGAGAGCCGTGCCAGGCTTTGCCCAGCACCAGGGAAATGGGGATCCCTGCTCCCGCATCCCCCCCGACACAGCTCCACAGCGGCACAGCCCGACTGGAGGAACCCACCCCCGGGGAAAGCGTCACGGTGCCGGTCCCTGCGCAGGTACGACAGGAACAAACTGACCCTGAAGGACGTTCACAACTGCCAGTACGTGGCCTGCATGAACCCCACCGCGGGGTCCTTCACCATCGACCCCAGGCTGCAGGTACGCGGGACCCACAGCACCGGGGGCTGTGCCCTGCGGGGGGGGTTCGCTCCCTGGGACCGGAGCCTGGAGCAGGTGGGATGAGCCAGGGGCCGTCTGGCTGCATCAGCCCCTGTGGGGAAAACCTCCTGCCTGAATTCCTGCCCCTCGCTGCAGCGTCACTTCTGCGTCTTCGCCCTGAGCCCTCCCGGCCAGGAGGCTCTGCTGACCGTGTACGGCACCATCCTGGCGCAGCACCTGGCCCTGCAGAAGATGCCGCCGGCTGTCCAGAAGCTGCAGCCCCAGCTGGTCGCAGCCGCGCTGGGTGAGCCCCTGACACGGCGGGGAGGGGGGAGGTGGCACCCACCGGCATCAGCCCCCGGGGAACGCACCCCCCAGCAAACCCAACCGCTCCACCATCAGCCGGCGCCCTGGGAGCCCCACGCCGCAGCTCCGCATCATGGCACCGTGCAAATGAAACCTCAGCTCCTCCTTTCCTCCTGTTCACGCTCTAAATGCAGCATTGTTTCCCTAGAAATTGTCAGACTAAAGCCTCAGGCTTGTCCTCCTGCTGAAGGTGCCAAAGGGGAGGGTGAGCCAGGCTCAGGGGTCCCGCCAGAGGCTGCCGTGGGGCCCTGCCCGCCCGCTCACCCCATTTCCTGCCCACAGCCCTCCACCAGAAGGTCGCCTCCACCTTCTTGCCAACAGCCATCAAGTTCCACTACCTCTTCAACCTCCGGGACCTCTCCAACATATTCCAGGTAACGGGACGGCCGTTTCCTCTCAATTCTCCTTATTCCTTCATCACGCATCCCTGTGGTGCACCATGTCCCTGAAAAGTACCATAACCTCTTCCCGAAGCCAACCTTTACACTCAGCCCTGAGCAGCAGTAAAATAACCCCCGAGGACTGAGGGATTCGTGTGTTTGTCAGGGTATGTTGTTCTCCACCCCTGAATGCCTGAAGAGTCCCGTGGACTTGGTGCGTCTCTGGCTTCACGAAGCGGAGCGGGTGTACGGAGACAAGCTCGTCGATGAACGGGATCAAAAAGGTTTTGGGAAGATACTGGTGGACACCTGCAAAAAGTTCTTTGATGTAAGTTGTGCTGGAAAATGAAGGAGTGCCCCAGCCCGGTGGGGCTGCGCTGCCAGGCCGAGCCCCCCGGCACCGGCTCGGCGGTGGGATGGGCAGCGGCACCCCCGGGCGCCCCCCGGCTCAGCCCCACCTCTGGCCTTGCCTCTCGCAGGAACTCGGCCAAGACGCGGCGTTGGCCAAGCCCAACATCTACTGCCACTTCGCCCAGGGCGTGGGGGAGCCCAAGTACCTGCCAGTGCCGAGCTGGCCAGCTCTGAACAAGCTGCTGGGGGAGGCCTTGGACAGCTACAATGAGATGAACGCGGCGATGAGCCTGGTGAGCGCCCGGCTCCGCGCCGAGGCAGCGCTGAGACAGCGGCGTCGCTCTCGCTCGGGTCTGTACGTCACGGGGGGTTTGATCATTTTCCGGCTGCGATTCAGAACATTGAACCTTCCCCTCCTGTTTCATTCAGGTGCTCTTTGAAGACGCCATGTCTCATATTTGCAGAATTAGTCGGATCTTAGAGTCCCCCCGGGGCAACGCGCTGCTGGTGGGGGTAGGAGGCAGCGGGAAGCAGAGCCTGGCACGGCTGGCAGCTTTCATCAGCAACCTGAGCGTGTTTCAGATTACGCTGAAGAAAGGCTACAGTGTCCCGGACCTGAAGGTGCGAGCAGCTCTCCTGACTCCGGGGCCAGATCCTGCAAATGCGGTGCCAAGCCCCACGGTGGCTCTGGTGCCGGGGGTGAGCGTGGGGCTCTGCTCTCCTCTCCTCTGTGCACCCCCTGATCCGCTCAGAGGTGCTTTCCGAGTCCTGCCCGAGGGGCTGCAGCGTTTCCCTGGCCAGGGACTGGCAGGAGCCGCTCGCGAGGGCAGGCGCAGTGCAGGCAGCGCTGGCAGCCGGCCCCAAGCAGAGCACCCGGCACCCAGCACCTTCCCAAAGGCACCTCCTGGCTTTCCAGGGGTGCTGGGCTGCGCCCAGCCGGTCCCCTCAGAGAACGGCTCAGGGTGGGTTTAAAGCTGGGGGGGTGACGGTTTCCCTCTCCTGCCCAGCTGGACCTCGCCTCCCAGTACATCAAGGCGGCCGTGAAGAACATCCCCACCGTGTTCCTGATGACGGACTCCCAGGTGGCTGATGAATCCTTCCTGGTCCTAATTAACGATTTCTTGGCGTCTGGGGAGGTGCCAGGGCTCTTTCAGGATGATGACCTGGAAAACATTATCAATGCCATGAAGCCCCAAGTGAAGTTCCTTGGATTGCAAGATACAAGGGAAAACTGCTGGAAATTATTTATAGAAAAAGTCAGGCGTCAGTTAAAGGTGGGTGTTCAGCCGGGGGGGGTTGTCAGGGCTCCCGGCTTCCCAAACCCAAAACCTGTTTGCAGACAGGACACAGAAAACCGTGGTTTCATTACAGGGTGGTGGGTTTGGGTGAAAGATGTTTTCAAAGGCTCCTCAGCCAACGGTGCCCCCCTAGAGTCGGGGGTGCAGCTCCTCAGAGCCAAGTTATTTACCTGCCCTGGGGCAGGGTGGGGGGAGCAGCCTCCACAGCCACCAGCCGGTGCCACCAAAGGGGACCCAGTAGCGGCCCTGGCCCCACGGAGAGGCGCAGACACAGACCATCACCTGCCTACCGGGAAGGGGAGTTAATGGGTGGGAGGCAAAGTCCTGCTCTCAAGAGTTTGCAGCGATTGTCCTGCTGCCCCCGGCGCGAGCTCAGCCCCCGGCAGCGGGGACGCCCCCCTCACCCGCGCTGCTCTGCCCCAGGTCATCCTCTGCTTCTCCCCCGTGGGCTCAACCCTGCGGGCGCGGGCCAGGAGGTTCCCCGCCGTGGTCAACTGCACGGCCATCGACTGGTTCCACGAGTGGCCGCAGGACGCGCTCGTGTCCGTCAGCAGCAGGTTCCTGGAGGAAACAGGGGACATCGAGGTGAGCTGGGCCCCCGGGTCGGTGCACGCCATGCCTGTGCACAGCCCTCTGTCCTGGGGGGCTGGGGGAAAGCGGGCTGCTTCGGGGGGGACAGCCTGCGCCTCTGCTGCTCTCCCTCTTGCGGTGCCCGGGCGTGGGGTCTGGGGTAAATCACAGCCGGCTCCAGGCCCCAAACCGTGCAGGCGGGACCAGCCTTTCCTCGCTTCCCACTTGTCCTTAAAACAGCCCCATAAATAATAGCCTGGGAACAGCAGCTTTTCCCCAGTGCAGCCCAGGTTAACCTGGGGGATTAGAGCCAGGAAACCAAGCTGGGCTTAAGAACCAGCGTCGTTAGTGCCGTGATCACCTATGTTTCTCAGCCACGTGTTGTGTTTAACGAAAAGCAGCACTTTGCCTCCCGGCCCCTGTGGCTGGACGTGAACCGACGCTGCGGGAGGGCTCAGTTCTACCCCAGCGTTTCCCCGCATCCGCTCGGCGCAGCGGCTCACTCTGCTCCCGGCAGAGCCTCTCACCCACCGCCTGTGCTCCTGCTGCAGCCCGAGGTCAAGGTCTCCATCAGCCAGTTCATGTCCTACGTCCACGTGAGCGTTAAGGAGATGTCCAACACCTACCTGGCCACGGAGAGACGCTATAATTACACCACGCCAAAGACCTTCTTGGAGCAGATAAAGCTCTACCAAAACCTGCTGGCGAAAAAACGGAGCGAGCTCACTGCCAAGATCGAGCGGCTGCAGAAGGGGCTGACGAAGCTGCAGAGCACAACGTCCCAGGTGCCTGCCCACAGCAACGCTTCTGCTGCGGGGCCGGTGCGGGGGGGCGAGAGGACGCGCGTCCCCGTGGGGCGTCACGGTGGCCACGAGGTCCCCAAGCCTCACCAAGCCACCGCTGTGAGGCTGGGCAGGGCTGGGCAGATCAACCCTTGATCCTCTCCGTTTCTCCCCCGTCAAGGTGGACGACCTGAAAGCCAAGCTGGCGGTGCAGGAAGCAGAGCTGAAGCAGAAAAACGAGGATGCAGATAAACTGATCCACGTGGTGGGTGTCGAGACAGAGAAGGTCAGCAAGGAGAAGGCCCTCGCTGATGAGGAGGAGCTGAAGGTCCAGGCCATCAACATGGTGCGTGGGGCTCAGCCGGTGCCCACCGCAGCGGGGCCCAACACGGGACGGGGCAGCATGAGCTCACCCTGTCCCATCCCCTCGCCTCCCCAGAACGTGTCTGAGAAGCAACGAGCCTGTGAGACCGACCTGGCGAAAGCGGAGCCGGCGCTCGTGGCCGCCCAGGAGGCCCTCAACACACTCAACAAGGTGGGCGACCCCTCAGCGGGAAGCAGGTCCCCGGCTGGTGCCAGCGTCCCCCCGCCGGGGCGATGCTCAGCGGCCCCCGCTCCCTTCCCAGAACAACCTGACGGAGCTGAAGTCCTTTGGGTCCCCGCCCCAAGCAGTGGTGAACGTGACGGCAGCTGTGATGGTTCTGACGGCCCGCGGGGGCAAGATACCGAAGGACAAGAGCTGGAAGGCAGCGAAAGTCATGATGGGAAAAGTAGATGCTTTCCTTGACGCCCTAAAGAATTTTGACAAGGAGCACATCCCCGAGGCCTGTCTCAAGGCGTTTCAGTGAGTCTGTGGCTGGTTCCCGTCCCCTTCCCAGCCCCGTGCAGGGCATCCAGGAGAGACCCTCACCCGGCGGGGTTGGGGGGCAGGAGCGGGGCCCAGGTGGTCGCTCTGCTCTCTCCCCCCGGTGCCCACCGGCAGCCCAAGCCCTGGGAGGAGCGGGACGGGGCCGCCGCAGCACCGTGCCGCAGCACAGCGTGTTCTGTCGTTCCAGGCCCTACCAGTCAGACCCCAGCTTTGATCCGGAGTTCATCATGTCGAAGTCGACGGCCGCCGCTGGTCTGTGCTCCTGGTGCCTAAACATCGTTCGCTTCTACGAGGTGTTCTGCGAGGTGGAGCCCAAGAGGCTGGCGCTGGAGGAGGCCAACGCCGAGCTGGCGGAGGCACAAGAAAAACTCAGTCGCATTAAGAAGAAAATTGCCGTAAGTGCGTGTCCCCCCCCCGCACCCCCCGGCCAGGGCTGGCTGCCGGAGCCAGCCGCTGTTTGCCTTGGCTGGCGCCTGCCATGACCCCATCAGGCACCAGCAATTCGGCTGCAGGTCATGGCCAGAAGCCAAAACTGAGTGAGAAAGATTCTTATAATTGATAAAACACGGAGCCCGGGTGCAAGAGCTGCGTCGCCACAGCAGGGGCTGCTGCAAAGCTCCTCGGGGTGCGCAGAGCTCTCCCCGGGGCTGGCAGCTCACGGCAGCTGCGCTGTGTTGTCTTTTGAAGGACCTGAACGGCAATTTGGCAGCTCTCACTGCAGAGTTTGAGAAAGCTACAGCCAAGAAAATCAAATGTCAGCAGGAGGCTGATGCAACCAACAGAGTCATCACGTTGGCAAACAGGTACCGTGCAAACGCTGGCCCCAGAGCGCTGGGACTGTGCTGCTCCCTGGCATTGCGGGGTGACAATGACACAGGGGTTGTGGAAGCATCAGAGCCCCCCAGGCCCTCCCCAAATTAAAAATGAATATGAACTGGGCCAGAAATTCAGAGGGGGGATGCAGCCGTGTGCCCCGGGTGAGGGCAGCCACTGCCTGAGCAGGGGGGGGTTAATCCCGAGGGCGTTTGGTGATGGGGCATCACAGCCATGTCACTGCGGCAGCCACCATCTCCTCTGACCCCCCCCAGGCTCATCGGGGGGCTGGCATCCGAAAACGTCCGCTGGGCTGAGTCGGTAGAGATGCTCAGAGAGCAGGAGAAGACGCTGTGTGGAGACGTGCTGCTGGTCTCCGCCTTCGTGTCCTACGTCGGCTACTTCACCAAGAAGTACAGGGCCGAGCTGCTGGAGCAGCGCTGGATCCCCTTCCTCAGCAGCCTGGCGGTGAGCAGCCACGGTCCCGTTCCGGGGTGCCTGGGGCTCCTTCCCCCAACACCCACCGCCACCCAGGCACTCACCAGCCCCTCCCCGGCAGGTGCCCATCCCCATCACCCCCGGGCTGGACCCCCTCAGCCTCCTCACCGACGCTGCTGACGTGGCCGCCTGGAGAAACCAGGGGCTGCCCAGCGACCGCACCTCCACCGAGAACGCCGCCATCCTCTGCAACACACAGCGCTGGCCCCTGGTCGTGGACGCCCAGCTCCAGGGCATCAAGTGGATCAAGAACAAATACGGGGAGGAGCTGCAGACCATCCGCCTGGGCCAGAGGAGGTGGGTCGGGTGCTGTGGGGCGGCTGCGGGCTCGGGCTGGAATGGGCCCCCCTTCCCCACCACCCGAGGGGTGCGGGGCTCTGCAAGCCGGGGCACCCACATCCCCCATCAGACTCAGGACACCCCAGGGCAGCAGCGGTGACGGGGGCACCCAACCCCTCCACGGGCTCTGCGGGGGCCGGGGCTGGCGGAGCACCAGGGGGGTCCCGCCAGGGCGCAGGGGCTGGAGGGCGATCGCCCCAGCTCGCCCAGCTCGCCCCACGCCGCGCCTCCCTCCCCTCCCGGCCGCAGCTACCTGGACACCATCGAGCGGGCGGTTTCCGAAGGACAGACGCTGCTGATTGAGGACGTTGGTGAGACGGTGGAGCCGGTGCTGGACCATCTCCTGGGCAGGAACACCACCAGGAAGGGCAGGTCAGCGCACCCCGTTCACTGGTGCTGAGGAGTTTCTCCTGCTCCAGGCAACCACTGCTGCCCAAAAATGCCAATTTCTGCCCCTTTGCGTGATGGCAGCTGGGGCCTGATCCTTCCCCATGTGCACAAGAGCCTCCGGCCACATCTCCCAGCTTTCTCCCAGTATTTCCCGGTGGGGACATTTGTAGTCGATGTGACATTTTGGACCGTTCTGGGCTGCAGAGTCCAGTTCATTCAGTGGTTTAAGACGAGCGTGTTCCCTCGTGCGCCCACAATAAGGTCTGACAAACTGGGAGGGTTCTCTTGGCAGACACAAGCTATTCCGTGATGGGGCTTTTGCTGAGAACCCCCCTGCCCCGCCTCCCGTGCCCCACTTGGCACTGCCAGCCCCGCTGCAGGGAACCGTCCGAGAGCTGCGGGCAGGGCAGCCGCCAGCTCCTTCTGCTCCTCCGGCCTTCGCCCTGCCGGGGCTCTTCGGGCACTTCTGCCTTTCCCTGAGCACAGAAATACATCCCGAGGGGGTGGGAACAGCAGGCGGGTCGAGGGTTTCTGTCTGTGACAACTTACTGCCAGGGGTACATAAATTAATTTGTTTAATTAACTGAACAGATACATTAGGATAGGAGAGAAAGAAGTGGAATATCACCCGCGCTTCCGCCTGATTCTGCACACCAAATACTTCAACCCTCACTACAAGCCAGAGGTGCAGGCTCAGTGCACCCTGATCAACTTCTTGGTGACCCGGGACGGGCTGGAGGACCAGCTCCTGGCTGCTGTGGTGGCCAAAGAGCGGCCAGACCTGGAGACCCTGAAGGTACGAACCTGGCTGTCAGTGAGACGGGAGCGAGGGCAGCCCGGGGGGGCTGCGGTGGCTTTGCTGGCGGCGATCGGGGCGATTTCACCTCCCTGAGGGAGCCAGGCGGGTCCCATCCACCCTCCTCTTGCACTGGCGCTTTGGTGACACCGTGAAAAACGTGGCTGGTTTCTCAGAGACCCGTAGCTCAGCTGACAGGTACCTCAGTGTGCTGCCGGGGCTGCGTTTGTGAAGGGAGGATTTATGATCAGTAAAAGATAAAACCAGCGGAACTGCTGGTGGCCCCGAGCCTGCTGCACGCAGCTCGTTGGGGAGCGCCCAGCCTAAGCCGCGGCGATCGACACCCGAGTTCTGACACGCGTCTCTCCGGGTGCTGGTGTTGCAGGCAAACCTCACAAAGAGCCAGAACGAGTTCAAGATCAAGCTGAAGGAGCTGGAGGACTCGCTGCTTGCCCGGCTGTCTGCTGCCGGCGGGGAGTTCCTGGGGGACACGGCGCTGGTGGAGAACCTGGAAACAACGAAGCGCACAGCCACGGAAATTGAGGAAAAAGTAAGTGAGGTGCCCCGGAGCTGGTGCTGCGGTGCCACGGGCAGCGGGAGAGCTCTCCCGGACCACGCTGGGCCCCCAGCGCTCAGCAGGAGCTTTGGGCGCTGCTTCGGCGGGTGCCAGGCTGCTGGATAACACCCACGTTCCTGTGCGTCGAGGTGAAAGAAGCTAAAGCCACCGAAAGCCAAATAAATGTCACTAGAGAAAACTACAGGCCAGCGGCAGAGCGAGCGTCCCTGCTGTACTTCATCCTGAGCGACCTCAACAAGATCAACCCCATCTACCAGTTCTCTCTCAAGGTAGACGCGGAGCACAGAGGGACTTGGTTGGGGGATCTCAGAGATTTGGGGTTTCAGCATTTATGCTGCTCACAGAACACCCAGCAGCCCAGGCACTGAGCTGCCCCCCGGCACTGAGCTGCCCGCCCCGGCTCTTCCTCAGGCATTCTACGGGGTCTTCGAGAAGGCCATTCAGCGCACGGCCCCCAGCGACGACGTCAAGCAGAGGGTGATCAACCTGACGGATGAGATCACCTACTCGGTCCACACCTACACTGCACGGGGACTCTTTGAGAGAGACAAACTCATTTTCCTGGCCCAGGTTGCCTTCCAGGTAATATGTGGGAATGTCTGGGGCTGCTGCTGTATAATATTGTACGTGAGTTTATGCTGGGTCAGACAGGTTCTTCTCTTCTGTGCTGCTGCTGGATGCTCAGCAGCCCCTCACCCGGAGCGCAGCCCCTCAACTTGTGCTCTCAACTTGCCAGGTCCTGGCGATCAAGAAAGAAGTGAACCTGGTGGAGCTGGACTTTCTTCTGCGCTTCCCTTCCAAGGCCGGCGTCACGTCCCCCGTGGACTTCCTGCAGCCCCAGGGCTGGGGTGGCATCAAGGTTGGTTGGGTCTGGGCCAAGGGGGGCAGGTCTGGGCGTTCCCTGGGGCCTGGCTGCAGCACAGCGCCGGCCCCGCGTGCGCGCGGCTCCACGGGGACCCCCCAGCCTGGGGTCCCCAAGGGCGAGCAGAGCCCAGGAGTGATTTATCCCTTCTTGGCTGGACCTGAAGGTGCTCTCGGAAATGGAAGCGTTCAAGAACTTGGACAGCGACATCGAGGGCTCAGCAAAGCGCTGGAAAAAGCTTGTGGAGTCTGAGGTGCCGGAGAAGGAAGCGTTCCCCAAGGAGTGGAAAAACAAGTCGGCCCTGCAGAAGCTGTGCGTGCTGCGGTGCCTGCGGCCGGACAGGATGTCCTACGCCATCAGGTGCACCCGCGCCCACCCGGCACGAGCCCCGCGGCGTCACCGCGCCCGCTGCGCCCAGTGACCGCACTTGGTTTTATTTATTATGGTTTTATTTTTCCGTAGGAACTTTGTGGAAGAGAAGATGGGGAGCAAGTTTGTGGAAGGCAGGAGCGTTGACCTCTTCGAGGTGTACAAGGAGAGCAGCCCCTCTGCCCCCCTGTTCTTCATTCTCTCCCCTGGCGTCAACCCACTGAAGGACGTGGAGGCCCTGGGTGAGCCGCTGCCCACGTGCTGCTGCCGGCGCCATGCAGCCCCCTCTGTGCCAACACGGATGAAAAAGGCGTCTCACACCGCGGCGGTTCCCTCCCCTCCCCAGGCAAAAAGCTGAACTTCACCATCGACAACGGGAGGATCCACAACGTGTCGCTGGGGCAGGGCCAGGAGGTCGTGGCAGAACGGGCCCTGGAGCTGGCGGCTGCGCAGGGACACTGGGTGATCCTGCAGGTGAGGGGGGCACCGGGGCGCACGGCAGGGCCACCAGCCACGGCTCAGGGTGTCCCCAGGCTCCCCCAGCCTCCATGTGCCCATGGACACCGAGGCGGTGTCTGGGATGGCCGAAGCTCAGGGAGTGTCGGCAGCGGCTCCGCTCCCCCGTGCCGCTGTTTGTCATGACCCACAGCCTCGGCGCTTGGCCCTGCGCAGGCCAGGTCCAGGCTTCTCCTCGGGGAGGGCAGAGCAGGGAGGGGACACGGAGGGGCTGGAGCTGGGGGGAGCACAGTGCCCTCCCTCCCTGCAGCAGGGGGGACACAGTGCCAGCAGGCAGGGCTGGGCACGATGGGCCCTTACCCTCACCCCACCGCCACGGGCAAGGCCGGAGGCGAGGGGCCACCCAGGACGGACAGACCTTCGGTGTGCACCAAACCTGCTCCCTGGGGAGCCACAGTGGGAATGTGGGGGGGAACGAGCGATTCCTGAGGCTGTGCTTCAGCCCAAGCAGTGCAGGAGGGGTTCCTGTTGCAGAACATCCACCTGGTGGCCCGGTGGCTGGGCGTGCTGGAGAAGACGGTGGAGCGGCACAGCCGGGGCAGCCACGCCGACTACCGGGTGTTCATGAGCGCTGAGCCAGCCCCCAGCCCCGGGGCACACGTCATCCCGCAGGGGCTGCTGCAGAACGCCCTCAAAATCACCAACGAGCCGCCGACGGGCATGGAGGCCAACCTGCACAAAGCCCTCGACCTCTTCACCCAGGTACCCTCGCCCGCCCTCGCCCCACCGCCGGGCACAGCCGGTCCCTTTCAACCGCTTCAGGCCAGCGCGTCCGGCTGACCCCGTCCCTGGGAATTCAGGGGCTGAGGGTGTCACTTTGGGGTGTCACTGCAGACACGGACACCCCCCCCGGGGAGGCCCAGAGCCCCCATTTGTCAGGACGTGATTCAGGGATGACCAGAGCTGCCCCAGGGTCCCCAAACCGGGTGAATTACCGGTGCCCTTCCCGAGGCTGAATGTGGAGCCGCTGCCTGGTGCCACAAAGTCTCCTTGACTGTCAGCAGGGCTGGGGGGGGGGTGTGGGGGGACTTTTTATAAACAAACAAGTGCTAAAATTAACCAATCAGCAACTCTTTAAAAGACAGTTTTGTGCTTTTTTTTGTTTAATAAACAACCTTCAGTTCTCCATTGCCATCACCTGTTAATTTCCCTCACTCGAGGGTGGCTGACAGCAACATTCACCCATCGCAAACCCGCTCTCATTTCTGTCCCGCTGCAGGACACCTTAGAGATGTGCAGCAAAGAAATCGAGTTCAAACGCATCTTGTTTGCGCTCTGTTACTTCCACGCGGTGGTGGCCGAGCGGCGCAAGTTTGGCACTTGGGGCTGGAACAGATCTTACCCCTTCAACAACGGGGACCTGACCATATCGATTAACGTCCTGTACAACTACCTGGAGGCCAACCCCAAGGTGAGGTTCTTACCGGGTGACACACCTCAGCACAAGACACACTGCGACAAGCAACCTGGTTTAAAAAAAGTCATCACTTTGGTGCCCAAATGCCTTTTCTTGAGGTAGTTCTTCCCCCCTCCCTGCTCTGGCAGGTGAAGGGGTGACTGAGCTGGGTTGGTTTTTTTAAAATCACTTTCCACCTGAAAGAGAAAAGCCCGTCCCGAGAATGAGCCGCTCCCTGCAGGTACCATGGGACGATCTCCGGTACCTCTTTGGTGAAATCATGTACGGGGGCCACATCACGGACGACTGGGACCGCCGGCTCTGTCGCACTTACCTGAGCGAATACATCCACGCGGAGCTGCTGGAAGGGGAAGTGTACTTAGCTCCAGGGTTTTTGATCCCTCCCAGCTTGGATTACGAGGTAAGAAAGATTTTAACGTTGCAATTTACTGTGGAAAACCACTGCTCTGGATAAACACGCACTAGTCAGCGTTCCCTCCTGCTAACCAAGGGGGAATGTAGGGGGAAAAAGTTTCAATCCCGTGGAAACATGCAGAATCGCTGCAAAAATAATTCCTGTGGCCGGGGTGGTTTGGGGAAAAACTTAGGTAAGACAGGAGTAAAAACCCATCTCGAGGAAGCGCCGCCAGCTAGCTGCGACACACCACACAACCGGTAGTTTCAAGGCTCACGCTCCTTGTACCAATCTGCTAAACTAACGTCGGCGCCTGCCCTGCGCTTAGGGTTACCACAAGTACATCGACGAGAACCTGCCGCCCGAGAGCCCCCACCTGTACGGCCTTCACCCCAACGCCGAGATCGGCTTCCTGACTGCCACCTCGGACAGGCTTTTTCGGACCGTTTTGGAAATGCAGCCCAAAGAATCAGACGCTGGAGGAGTCTCAGGTGTCTCCCGCGAGGAAAAGGCAAGTAAAGTTCTACGCTGCACAGCGACAGTTCAGAGGCCAGGCAGGGACTAGGTGGGGAGGGCGGAGTTAAGTAGCTGTGAACCCCCAGCATTTTCCCTCAGGCACGAGCAGTTCTGTGCATCTCCTCTGCAGGTGAAGTCAGTCCTGGAGGAGATCGTGGCCAGGCTGCCGGAGCCGTTCAGCATGGCCGACCTCACGGCCAAGGCAGTGGACAGGACCCCCTACGTTGTAGTCGCCTTCCAGGAATGTGAAAGAATGAACACCTTGACCCGAGAAATGAGGCGCTCTTTGACAGAGTTAGACTTGGGACTAAAGGTAGGCGTTAGGCAGCCGCCAGGGAAGCGCCACTGCTCCTCCCCAGCGCTCGGTGACCCCGGGGCCGGGCAGGGCCAGGCGGCACCAGCCTCCTGCTCTGGGATGGCTCCGAGACCAAACGCTTCCGTCGGCCTCGCCTTCTTCAGACAGAACTGCCCAGACTTTTCTCTTTTGTAAAGGGAGAACTAACGATTACATCCGATATGGAAGAGCTGGCGAACGCGCTCTTCTACGACAACGTTCCTGCGCCCTGGGCACGTTACGCCTACCCCTCCCTTCTGAGCTTGGGAGCCTGGTACACAGACCTGCTCCTTCGGATTCGGGTGAGCAGGTTTCTTGAGAAAGTTAAAGCAGATACCACAGAAGACCAGGAATCACCTCCATCAGTGTAGAGTGGTTAACTGGTTTATTTCCCACTATTAATTTAAGCAGTTTGAAGTACCTGAAATGGCCTGTTACCCCAAGAACGAGAGCAGAAGTCTGAAAAGGGTTCACCATTAGAGTGTAGCAGCGTTTCAAAAGAACATTAGCTAACACCATCGTAACTTTATCTGTCCCAGAAGAAATATGTAATAAACCCATCTATTTAAAGTGTGGCTTTGTTAAAACAAATAATAGCAGTATTTACTGCAATCCACATGAACGGTTTAAGTTTCATTGCTGCAGTGGAATCTGCTCTGTATTCGTCACAGACCACCCCCATCCTAGCCTCCCCCTCCGAGGACCACCCGAAGCTCGTGTTGGGCACCGAGACACCCCGTCCCAAAGCAGGACTCTGCTGCTCAAAGGCCACGCTTCCCACGGAAGGACTTTGCTGTTTTTATTTTCCAGGAACTGGACATCTGGACAACAGACTTTGCGCTGCCTGCGACAGTGTGGCTGGCGGGATTCTTCAACCCCCAGTCCTTCCTCACGGCCGTCATGCAGTCCACGGCCAGGAAGAACGAGTGGCCCCTGGACAAGATGTGTCTGTCAGTGGAAGTGACCAAGAAAAACCGTGAGGATGTAACAGCTCCCCCCAGAGAAGGCTCCTACGTGCATGGATTATTCATGGAAGGTAAAAGACTGAATCTTTTATGAGATGTTTCAGACATGTTCAAAGCCCAGTTCAGCCTTAAAAACTCTTGCAAACGGAGCGGGTGTTAGCACTCACTGGCTTAGCTGAATCTGTGCAGCTTTTGCAGAAGCTCCGAGCAGCAGTGCCGCTGTCCCACGCTCATGTCAGACACTCGCCAGCTGAGGGCAGCACCCGGCCAGTTTACAAGCAGAGTTTCACAAACCAGAAACTGGTTTTTTGGAAATTCAAACTGCGTACCATGAACCTGAGGACGGGTTGTCTGAAGCGACATGGTTCTAGTGAATAAATATAGTAAGCTCTTATTCGATGTGCGAGTGAGACAGGAAACTCAGACCCTAAAATAGTTAATGCTAAAAAATGAGGGGGAATGAGATGGCAGCACCAGCAGAGCACCACAGGGGCCCACCTAAACAAGAGCACAGACCACACAGGACAGCTTCTCGCAGCCCCCGCCGCGGCCACGTTCCACCTTCAGCCACGCAACCTTTGTGCAAACCCGAGCGGAAGGGCTGAGCGGGGACAGAATTTATTTAGACCCCCCCAGAGTAAGGCGAAAGACATTCATGAGTCCCAGCGAGATGATACCGTTACCCTAACCAGCACCCAGCCTCGGCCGCGCTGCCAGAGCAGCTCCCTGACAGCCCGTCCCCTTGCAGGCGCTCGCTGGGACGTCCCCTCCGGCGGGATCGCCGACGCTCGCCTGAAGGAGCTGACGCCCCTGATGCCGGTCATCTTCATCAGAGCCGTCCCCGCCGACCGCCTGGACACCACCAACGTCTACGAATGTCCCGTCTACAAGACACGGATGCGAGGTCCCACCTATGTCTGGACCTTCAACCTGAAGACAAAAGAAAGAGCTGCTAAGTGGATCCTTGCTGCTGTGGCTCTGCTCTTACAGACCTAAACTTCAGTGACTGTGGGGAACAGCAAACGCTTTTACTTGCAAAAAACCTCAAACCTGCGTAACTTAGACTAAGTTTGATGGTACCAGAACTATTTTAGCAAAGTATCAATAAAACCAGTGCTGGAACTGCTGTCGTGTGGAGACTGCTCTTACAACGCGCGCAGTTTCGGATGAGGGACGCTGGTTTTCAGTGGGTGGTTTCTGATAAAGTGCTGGTTGGGAGCCAGACCACCGCAGGAAGCCAAACGGAACAGCCGCACGTAACTACCCCGATTCCTTCTCATCGCTCTCTGTCTTTCCACAGCTATTTGTTTGATGGCCCAGTGCTAACTGTGAGCAGAAAATTCAAGACGTGTGCGTGCCCCGTTCCTGTGTGGCAGCACCTGTCTGTTCAGACCAGACGGAAGAAGAAAGGTGCAGATTTGGCTCCGTTCACCAACACGACAACCTGCACGACCCAAAGCAAACAGACCCATCTCTGAAGCACGTTTATTTCTATTTCTAGGTTACAGGATCTACTCTGCCCTTTCTTTCACAACAGAGAATCTGTATCAGCCGTAACGCCCATTAGGGTGATTAGATCTGCTCTGGCCACCATACAGAAGCCAGTGCCTGTCCCTTTAGCATAAAATAATTCACCAAAATCCCACCCCATGAAATACCTGAACAACTAGTTCTAAAATACAGTTGCGTAAAACTTCCCCTACAGGTGGTGGTAAGAAAGGCCACAAGGGCAGGCACACAGAGCTGCTTGTTTCCCCATAAAGCTGTGGCATTTAGAATAAATTACCATTAAGCTTTAGAGTTACCTTCAGCTTTTTCAGGTGCCAGAAATCCCTTTTGTTGGCAATACAAGATGCACATACCCCAGAAGCGAAACGCACAGCGCAGCCCCCACCCGTGCTCTACCACACTTCGACCTGGCTCCCAACCAGCTTCTTTACAGCCACGTGTTACGGCTTGAGCCTCCCACTTTCAGTAACATCCAAAAATCACTTTTTCCCCAAAAGTCCTCTCATGCCTCTCCATGATTCACAAAAGACACTCTTACACACCTTAACATGAAGAAGCCAGACGCACAGCCCCGGAGATGGAGGCCGTATCTACGTAAATAAATGGATGTGTGAACACTCAGCACCAAGGGCACGCGCTTAGGTGCCAACTGCACGGACCACGTGCGCAGCACAGAAAAAGAAACCTAAGAGCGATTCCCTGAAGCTCAGAAGGGCTCCAGTTACTGGGCAGTTGAACAGCCAGGCAACTCCAGGACACTGCCCGAAGTAGAAAAGCAAAAACAACTGCCCCTGTTAACCAACATCTACAAGGTTAAAGCAAAGCGCTGGTCAGATACAAACATGACCAAACATTTTAAATATTCCAACAACGATTTCTATTAGCTGGTCAAGTTAAAACACAGTCCCTCTCCACAAAACTCTGAAAGGGACATTTCAGAAATGGAAAAGGGCAAATACCCCTGTATGGGTTCTCTTTCATTGACCCTTCCAGAAATTCTCGTAGATGAAACCCAGTACAGGCCTTAAGCAACGAGTCTAGTCCGTGGCAAGTACCCCAGAAGAAAAGAGAGGGAGCTGGTTTTTCCCACATCATCCGTGTTTCCATCATCTATTTCTTCCACATGACAGAGTACTGCACTTATTAACTGTAGTCAGTGCAACACAAATTCCCCATAAGAATGGCAGAAAACTCACCCAAAGCAGCAACTTTTCTTCTTTCAAAAGAAATTCTTGATCAGAGGTGTTACCAGCTTCACCCACAGTTTCACGTAACGGTTCGGCTGTTCAAACGTTGATGAGGAGACGACACCTGAGCAGAGGTAAAGCTGCTCCTGCTCCTGTACAGGGAAAGGAACATCGTCCCAGTAAATCCTAAGTGTTAGATTATATAATGGCCTTTAAGGAAAGCAAATTCTCAGATAAAACTGGCCGTGGATCCTGCCAACGGGATGCAGCATTTCTCCCACAAGCCTGAACACAAGATTCTCATTCCACGGGGCACAAGTCCCTGAGCAACCAAACCCCAAGGAGGTCACGCGGGATCTGCCCTTCCCGTCCGCCCCGGCGCTCCACCTCTGGATGGCTGCAGTGCACCTGGAACCCAACCCCAAGAATTAGCAATTTAAACTCTACAAAGAGCAAAGATAGAAGTTTTGCCTCTTTGTGCCCCACAGTTGCAAGAGAGCTAAGCCTGTTTCAGAAAAATCCTAAATCCCTCACTGTAATTGCCAGAAAAGGAAACCTTACCATAATCTCAAGAGACTGGCTTAGGCAGCTCTTTCTAGACACAGCTCAAGCGCTGTGTTTTCAAATGAATATGCAATCATGATTTCAGCTAAATTACCAGAAACACTTGGGCTTCTCTGGTGTGTACACAACCCTGCTGAAGGAGGAAATGAGCCATCATGATGATAATACATGCTCGCAGTGCACGTGAAAGCAGCTGTTTGATCAAAGGTAGAAGCGCTTTTCTTATCAAAGCCCGTCAGGTTTCTAGATTTGCGGGCAAACAAGGAGCAGACCATCTACTCGTAATCTTTTTTTCATTAGCTAAGCTGTCACAAACAACAGGAGACACTCTGCACTGTTTAAATTCAGGGTGGAACAGGGAAGAGGGAACCAAGCACTGGAAAGTAACACCAACACGACGAACCAACAACAGAAGGAAGACATTTGTGCGCCAAATCAGTCTAATTTTAGAAACCCCAAATGTTCCAAGAGCTACAGTCAGCCCTGCTGTGAAGAATCTGCACCGTGGTCATCTGATGCTCTTGAGGTCATCGACCACTGGAAGAGACACCAGTGATCTGAGCTGAAGTTCAGTTCATTCAGTGGAGCCCTCAGAGAAACCCAGACCACTCAAACCTCTTCCCAAATCTCATCACACATTTTGAAAATGGAACTGAACGTTACATAGGCAAAGTGATTTCGTGGCAGCACACCAGTAATGTATTAAGTCCTCTAAACAAAGACACGGAGCAGTAAACAAACAGCCAATCTCGAAATCAGCTTCCAGCAAACGGGAATGGTTTAAAGCCCTTTAAATTAGATCACTGCAGCACTGTTTGAGAAAATTCCTGTGTCATATTTTCATTGATTCTCCCCTTCCATTAGAAACAAGTAGAGGCAAGACATGAATTGAAATATTCAAGCAGCTCTTCCAGTAATAGAATTGTTTTTGATTAGCTATACTCTGACTCATCCTGTGGAAGAGCCCTGATGCAATAGGGCAATTCCCATTGATCTCAAAGACAACTGTGCCTTCTTATGCCAGGACGTGGCTTAACAGAATACATTTTTGAGATCCCCAAGTCACGCACAGAGGCACCAAACCAATTTGCTTTGTGTCAGAGCACAACATGAGAAATTACCGGGGACACTGTCAGTCCCAGCAGAAGATTCAAAGACAAGACAGCTGGAGAATCAGACAGGATTTAGAGAAGCAGCAAAAGTGCCGAGCAGTCCAAGCTGCCTAGTTAAAAGAAAAAAAAAAAAACAAACCAGAAAAAACCCCAGGACACTGAACATTAAACCACTGAAAAATGTTTGTGTCAACATTTACGTTATTATTCAAGGTTATATAGGTTCATGGGCAATGCAACCAGCCCCAAAATCCTCTTCCTGCAGAAACTATGGTAAGATCCCCCGCCTTTGCTCACCTCCACAGCCTGTGGGCAGCCACCCAAAAGCCAACTGATTGACATTTCTATTCCTACAAAGGATTTCCCAAACACCTGAGAGGCAAAATCCTCCAGCAGGCCAAGATCAGCAACTGTGCTAGAGCACAGTGCGAGCCTGGCAATGCCCAAATCCTGGGGACAAGGCCCCTGTGACCCGCGAGCAGCGGGGAGCCCGCAGAGCCTCCCCAAAAGCTGTGGCTCAGCATCCAGCGCCTGAGCACTCCCCAGACTCGAGTTCACTGGGGACACGTGTTCTTTCCCGTTACGGCCTCCATTTCCCAGAAACAGGCACTTGCAGCAGGCATCTCATCAATAGTCACTTAACTGACAGCTCCCGGAGACTTCCTACGCTCAAGAAGGTTTTGAATTATTGTAGCTGTAGGTTTTTATTGCAACTGCGTCATCAGCATTCCCTGTGTGAGCAAGCAGCACAACATCCACGTTATCTCCCCGGAATCAGCCACTTACCCGATGGAGCTGCTGCTGCAAAGCTTTGTTTTCTGTCACTATCGCAACCTGAGCTTCCAAGTCACGATGAACCGAGCGATATCCGAAATTCGGCGAGCCAATGAGCGTTAGGCAGGGAAGATCGCTCCCTGCCAGGTACAGCCAGAGGCCTGCAGGAAAAACGGGAGAAAGGAAGACAAAGGAAATGACCGGGGAAGCCTCACACAATCGCTTCACTCGGGGTCAGTTAGACACGTCAGATTACAGTAACTATAAAAGATCACGACGCCAACCAAGCTTCCTTGCAGATGGTCCAGCATGTCTTGTAAAGCTTCGTACGAATCTCGGGGCGCCCCTGCACAGCTTGTGCTGTCCACATGGTGTGCTCCTAACAGGGGGCTGCAGCCCGCTCAGCGCCGCCCGAGGGACACGTTCTGAAGAATGGAAATACACTGCGGGGGGGGGGCCCAAAATCATCTAGAATGAGTCACTATCGTTGGAGGTCATTCTGCACCACGGCATCTCAGAAGCACTGAAATAAGACAAACAGGTTTTCAGTAAAGGAAAACCTACACCCAGAGCAGCGGGCAGGCGAGCCAGGCCTGGAGCAGTCAGCTCCAGAGCAGGAAGCAGCACGGTCGCACGGTGACCAACCCCCTGCCCGAGACTACACAAGGCAGCGACGTGAAGAGGCATCTCCCTGCTCTGGCAGGTGGATTCACATGAAATAAAGCCTCGTAAGAGAAGTGCAAATTATTACACCCCCTCACTTCCTGAGGAGCCACCCGAAGATGAAATCAAGCTCTTGCCGCTCACCACTGCAGTTCACACACGACTTTGCCAGCACAACGACAGGAGCGTGACCCACCCCAGGGCTGTTTTTCCAAGCACAAGACAGAAACGCCATGCTAGTCTTAAGCACGTTACTGCAGCACAGCAGGGAAGAATGGCCAGGGATGCCACAGGAGAGCCAGGACTATGGCCGAGGAGAGCCTGTAAGGCCATTCTCTGTGTATAAATGGACCCGAGAAGTGGTTGCTCTCCACTCAGCATGGCACACGCGCTCAGAACAGCCCTGGGCAGGTCCCTGATAGATGGCCGATCCCTACTGCCAGTCACACTGACTACAACAAAGAAACTGTAGCACAAAAAACACCTAGTCCTTAAAATAGAAGCAGGTTTCCTAACTCAACCCCAGAGCAGTTCCAAGAATGCCTTGAGTAAGAAGCTGCCGATTCACCACTGGTTCCTGTAAGCTCCTCCCCGCCCCCACAGTGCACACACTCAGCGGCTCCGCTGCCACTTTCAGTCACCGCTCCTGGCCCCGGGGCTGGCACTGCCCCGAGCTCGGCACAGCCGACACCTCCATGGGCCCCCATGCCACCGACATGGGGGGCTCCGGGGGCTGCAAGAGGCCCCCGAGAGGTGCAGAGAGTCGGCAGGTTCTGTCCCCAAAGAGGACGCTGCCAGGGGCTGCGTGGTGCCCCAGCACGAGGCTCCCAGCAGCGGGCCAGAGCTCTGCAGGGCAGCAGCCCCGAGGAACACGCTTCCCCCCTCTTCCCAAGCAGTCACACGGCAGCCCTAAAGCCTTTATGGTCTCTCTGGCTTTATGGCCACCTGGCAGGATCTGCTCAAACAGTGACTCACCTTTCCAGAAAGGGGAAGCGCCGATTCCCAGCCGCTGTTCAATAGCAGTAACGCAGGTTTATCTCGGAGCAAAGAGCCACACTCTGTCACCCGGCACTTGCGTGGAAGGGACCCTAATCCTAAAGGCTGTGCCCGTGTCACCCACACCACCACACCCAGAAATGCAGCAGGGGACAGGTAGATGTGCGCTGCTGCGGGCAGGCTGCACCACATTCCGCCCGGGGAAGCCTCTCGCGTTGCAAAGGTTTGTGTTTCCTACTCACACGTGCACGACGGCAGCGCAGCGCCCTGAACAGGGCTGCCACAACTGCGCCTGCACGGAACGAGCCTCGGGACAGTCGTGACCCCGGTGGGAATACACACTGCGGGAGGTTGTGTGTGAGGATACAACGTGCTCCAAGAGGAGCTGGAAGGGCTTATAAAACAGCACAGTGTCTGGTGTAAACCAGGTAGGTCCTACAGGAGACTAAAGGGTGTCTTTCACCTTAGCCTGAGAAGGAAATACTCCCGGGCAATATTTGCTGTGAGGGATCTCACGTCCTCTTCCAGGAGCCAGAGTCCATGTGCAACTGCCCTTCATCTGTCCCCAGGGTTTCCTCCTCTGCCCCGTCCTCTCTTTCACACACACTGCCTGACTCCTGCAGAAGGAAGCCGGGTGAATCAAACGTGTGCCAAAGGGCAGAGCGTGCCAGAGAAGGGAGCTACGAGCTGATCCTTCCAGCACTCCGAAGAGGAAACGGAAATGAGGCAGCAAACATCTCCGAGCGTCCCTCCTGCCAAGCGCAGGAGCTGCTGAGCTTCGAGTCCTGCATCCCTCTCTCAAGGAGAAAACCACGCAGCAGACGGAGCCCGAAGCACTTCCACGAGAAGGCGCAGCTGTCCCGAAAGGGACTGACTGCCACACGCACTTCGGTAGCATGGAAAAGCAGCCCGTGCCTTCCCAGCTCAACCCGTGCCAAACCACAAAATCCCACTCGCAGTCAGCAGTGCCCGGCAAGAGGGGGAACCTGCGAACTGCAGATCACTCGAGCACGTGCTTCCTGGAAGGCAGACCACACAGGACTTCCCAGCCAGGCAGGCAGCTCCTTCAGGCTGCCCTGGCCCGAGATAAAGGTTTTACTGCACCAGAGTTACTGATCTCACAGCAGGAGGGGCACGACACTCCTTAGAAAGGTCTGTAGTTTCGACACAGAGGCAGCCGAGTAACACTCATGTGTTTTCTCTAGTCAAGAGGCCTGCTCAGCAGCGCTCTCTCTCCCACCACCTATGACCCTTCTGAGCAGCCCTGCAGGAAGCAGGGGCAGGCAGAGGCATCCCGCAGTCAGGAACAGCTCATCTCCTCGAACGGGAACAGGCTGCAGCCCGGGGCTGCGTCCTTCCAGCGCCCACATCAGGCTCGTGCTGAAACAACGGAAACGCCCCTCAGAGCACCGCAAAACCCACCGGGGGAACCGGCACGTTCATTCCTGCCAGATCGGGTGCTGTTACAGTAAGGGAGCTGTCCCGGGGGACAGCGAGCTGGCGCAGGAAGTGACACAGTGACACGGCGCAGAGCTCTGCTCGCAGGAGATCAGAGACAGAGCAGATGCTGCGGAACACGGCAGAGACGGCTCAGCTCGGCCGAGGGCTCTGCCTGACCACGGCAGCCAAGGCGCTCGGTGAGGTGTTCCACGGGCACACCTCCACCTGGGAAGAGCGCAAGAACCTCATTTAGAGTGTCACATGCATCAGACTTCTTCAAAAAATCCTCAATTAAGTGGGTTTCCTAAGCTATTTACATTATTATAATCTAATACTGAGAAAACAAATACTTACTACTGTGTATAAAGTAGGAGAACATAAGAGACAGGGGCTCCATTTTCTGGAAGGAAAATTTAGAGACACAACCAGCAACAGCCAGTCACGGGAAAACATTCATGCTTTGGTCAAGGTGGCACTGAGCCTGTGAAAGTTGTACGCAACCTACCAAGCACGAAAGAATCTGGGGTCTTCTCCAGGAGACCATGATGGCACTACTAATTATTGTTGTTTATTATTAACTACATTTGTTAAGCAATATTCATTTCTCAGCAACTTCCCCTCCAGCTGCCTCCAGCTCCCAGAAGGCACACGGGTGCAGTTATTCCCGATGCTGCACTTTCCTGTATGCCATAAAGAGAAGTTGGTACAAATTCCTCAACACCCGCACCACCCCCATGAGGTCCTGCTGCCACGAGAAGGCGGCGCCCAGGACCCCCGGGAGCTCCCTTCCCGCCTCTGCAGCGTGTCCTGCCCTGGGGTCCCCAACACAGCCCTCGCTCCTCATGGCCAAAGCTGGCAAGAGGGATACAAGAAACTGCACCACAACTGCTGCTGCGACCATAAATACATAAATGTCTCCTTTTCTTTCGCGTCAAGTTTCCATCAAGACAGCACAGGGACAACTCTTGTATAATCCCTGGACTATTCGAATCAGAAATAGAGGCAAGACAGGACTTTGCTTGGTCGTCCTGAGGGATCCAAACGTTGCAGGCTTACGCAAGCCGGGTGTTTGAACCTTGGATGAGTATTGTGGAGGTTAAGCCTCGACTCAGCACTCAGCCATCCCCTCACTAGTTGTGCAACCCAACTACGTGCAAGACTCAAGCGCCTCCTGAACAAGCGCTCTTGGGAAAGGGCCACCTTACCTTTGGCGTGGAAGGTCCACCCAGCCCTGGAGTACTCCTGCAGCTGGACCCTCTGCTGCTGCTGCAGGTAGCAGACCTCGCTGTAAAACTGGTGTTCGATGTACACGTAGGCAGCGGGGATGGCACCGGCCACCCCTTTGGCACCGAAAAACCCGTTCACCTCCGGTGCGGCCAGAAGAATCCGATACTCAGCCCTGGTGCCCAGGATGAGGTCCATGTAAGCCTGCGTCAGGTTGAAGTAGCCAGTGGTAAGGTATATCCTGGCGTCCCGCTCAGCCTCTGTCAGCAGCGTCTCTGTGACCATCTCGTCTATCTGAATCCCAAAAGGTTTCATCTGGATTAAGGGGTAGATCCAGGTGTCGGGTTCTGGTTTCAGAGCCCCAGAGGCTTGCGGGCCTTGCTGGGACAGCACGGAGCTGCCTTGCTGGCTGCTGTGGAACGTCTTTGCGTGAAGGAGTTCCTGTCGTGTCCTGGCAGAGTTGATCACCTCCATGACTCTTCGATTTGCTATCTCACAGTACGCCACCTTGTCTCCTGCAGGAAAACCAGGGAGATTGTGTCTGAGACCTAAAGGTACAGAGCTACACGTCAGCTGTTCTGCAGCAGGAAAAACTACTGACAGGACACCGATATGAGAACAAAAAGGAGCTAACACAAAGACCACACATCTTTCTTCCCTAAGTCTCAAAAACAGATGCTTTAAGGTGAGCAAAGGTACATTAGAGAAAAAAAATACTCAGCTTTAAGAGAGGTAAGAAACTTGACTCGCCGCAGCTTGAAAAATCCACTGAGAAAAGACCAGGGCAAAGCTAAAATGGTAACCAAGAACAAACTGGAACACACACAGTCTAAGCTTACACCAGACAGCAGCGCACAAGGCCAGGACAAACACTTAGGATGCAATCAGCCTGGCAGAGAGATGCCCTTCTCTGCCCTCTGCAGTGCTTGTTCTCGGGCTTCCTAATCCGATATTCATCTGATTCCCAGAACAGACTCGACTACAAAATATTAATTACCAAAAATAGCACTACATTCATGAAACTTTCAGAATATGTACACACAGAACATCTAGAATTACAGACATTAATATCAAAAATAGAAAGAACCTCTCAAGGAATTTAAGCTCTTGTTTAAGGTCATAAGCAGGAGAATAATGAAGAAGCAATGAGACAGTTAGAGAAACTCTCTGCCAGATTAGCTGGCGATAGCTAGGAACACTCTGACAGATCCAGCCTCACAACTCCAGCAATCTTGACTTTTAACAACCGATAGCACAGAACTGGGACACCCCACAGCCTGTAAACAATGGTCAGACACTCAGCAATTCACACATGGATGGAGTCCGAGTCATCCTTAAACCCCGGCTGTCCCTCCCCTCCTCTGGATCGTATCACCCAACTCCCTCCTACCCTGGTAGGGATGTACCATCCCCTCCAGCATCTGGACTGTGTCATCTCGCTGTAATTGCAGAGACACGTCTCCAATCGCATCCACTAGCTCCGTGAAGAAGTCTGCAATCTCAGGAGAGTCCTGCAGGAGAACATAGCGGTCCTGACGGTTGGTGAAGTACAAATCACTCAGGTTTGCGCTAGGAGAGAAAAAGAAGAGTTCCAGAACAGAGCCCAGGCATATGATCCTGAACACCCCAGCCTAGGCTACAGATCTCGCTCTGCATAGAACTGGACTAAAGTACAAATCAGCCTCTTCCTTTTGAAACTCGAGAAGTCTTTCTTTTCTCCTTTCATACGAGAATCTCACACGGAAGAGCTGTGGCTGAGCTTGCCTTGCCACCTCAGCTAAAGGAACCACATCAGGGCCCGAAGAGGCAGGACTCACCCGCTCAGGATCACATTATCATCAAAGAGATAGACCTTGATGTGCTGCAGTCCAATGGTCTCATTGAAACGCTCTGGGATCAGGAGCCTGAGAAGGCCACGCAGGTTTGGGGTGTGGAAGAGGGACACACGGACTTGCTCGGGAAATCGCTGCAGCAACGGAATGAGCATGGTTCGAGAATTCTTCCTGCCTGGGAGAGAAGGGGAGTTTCACGCGCAGGATCACAGCACGGCCCCGCAGCTCCTCGCCGAGAGGCTGGTTACAGAGGGAGCACCCGTCTCATCTGCTGGCACCTCACATGGGGGGTTCTGTGGGTTTGTTTTTCCAATCGCTTTCACTTGCACTATGTCAATATTGAAATCGACACCCAGAACTGTAAGTTCTTTGATGAATGGGCCTTGGAAACGGTCACCGAGCAGGTCTGACACCATTCAAGCTGCCACACCTAGACCAGTAACAGGTGCTACAGAGTCACCACCAAGGGTTCTGATTAAGTGTACTGCTACTTCCAACGACTCCCACTTTCCTTTCAAAATGAAAATGTAAGACAGCATGATGGATACGGGCAAAGGCACTGGCAAGGAAACTAAGCAAGAAAGCCCAAGCTGCACAGAGCAGAGTTCGGCCCTGCTCGCTCCTACCACCTATTTTCAGAATAAAAGCTGCTCAGCTTAAAGATTCTCTGGGAATAAGTAGTTCCTGGTATACAAAAGGCCAGTTTTAAAAGGTGTATGATTTAAACAAGTAGATCCAACTGGTCAAGACAGCCTCTCTCTGAAAAAACAGTTTATGCAGCCTAACTGTAAAATAAGCCTTTGAAGAAAGCAAAGCATCACAATATCTACCCCGAGATCCCCTGGTGTAGTCAAGGAGAATGGAAACTCTGAGGTTAGACGATCCTTTTGCTTGCAGTGATTTCTCCAGTGTTTCTTCTAAGCAATCCACCTGCAGAGAGAGATTTCTCTACTCATGACAGAAAGTAAATCAAGCTTTATAAAAACGAAAGCGCTCAGCAGCCAGGAGGCTGGTGGCCATGAAAGCTCCCACACCCTAGTGCGAGTCTCCTACTCATGCAAAACGCTGCGAGTTCAGACTCTGCTCTCACTCTATCAGCCTAAAGCAACACATGAAAGGGCATCGGTTTTACACGCACACATCCTTCGGGCCTCTGAAGAGCAATTACCATTTAGCAGAAAAAGTCCCAACATCCTTCCCAAATCACAGATTTGCATTACCAAAGAGAAACCTTGGTCAGAGTTCACAACTGATGCAGAGGCAGTTTTATTCCTCAACTACAAGGCGGTTTGTCACGTGCAAATTCAAATCTTGTGTACAAGCCCAGACAAAGCCAGGCACAAAACCTGGGCAGGATCTGTCCACCTTTACCCTGCTGTGGAATTTGCATCCTAACACAAGAAACTGGCCAGGGCCAGGCTTCTCCCTAAAGGTCTTAGGTGATGCTTTTGTTTCTAAACAAAAGGGAAAGAGGGAAGAACAGGAAACAGAAAAGGCAAACAACAGGAAGCAAAGCTGACCTCTGTCTTAAATGCAGAGAGCTAATCCTGCATCTGCATTCTGTACTTGGAGGACAAAACATATCCCTACACACACACAACTTTAATCATGTTCAAGAAAAATGCCAGAAAAAAAAAATTATCCATGATCCCACAGTTCCATAAAAACCCCTTTGACCACTGTGCCAGTAACCTCTAACAGCCTGGAAGACCCGTGGAAAAGTCCAGCAGTTCCAGGGCTCTGTACTAGGTCTAAAACAGAAACCCCATGTGCCTCCCTCCCAAACTCCTCCCTCCCCCTGTCCAACACACCAGCGCAGCCAGGAACCCCGAGAAAACTCTCAGGGAGAAAACACGTGTAAAGTGAATCCCTACAGGGAAGTTTTAAGGACGCTACAAGCTCACAGACTGCACCTCACATGAACCTCGTGTACCTGCCTGAGCAGGACGCTTTTGGCAAAGACGTGCATTTTCTTTCTGCGTGCACTTCCTCCCCTTCCCAAACCCTTCCCACACTCACCAGCTCCTGTTCGAGAAGCCCCGTTCCCAGGTACAGCGAAGCCATCACCACTCGCTGCTTGGCTGTTTTTATCTGCACCTGGGAGTAGCAGAAAATAAGTTCAGTTTCCTCCTGGGTCTCTGTGATCACCGGGAGCTCATGATCCAGACCACACAAGAGCTGTGGTCCCCCGAGGAGCATTGCTTTAGCCAAACCACAGCACCGTCTCCCTCACCTTGCAGAGGGAAAGGCACAAGGAAAACACTGATAGCAAAGATGTAAAACACACAGGTCTTTACAGAGCAACGTCGGCACCATCACTGCATCTGAAAACCAAGGAAGAAGCCAATGCTTTCTGGAAAACTGAGGAACACGTTCCCTGCAGCTAAAACTGCCACATACAAAAGCAGTTACCAGGCAGTAGCTGCAACACGGGGATTGTATCAGCACTGGCAATCCCAGCTTTCATTCTGCAACTGCTTTAATCCTCTGTGCCCCATGAGCTAGCCAGGACCTAGACACCTGTCTGCAGAGCTCTCCTCCTCTCCCCTGCGCTCACCTTCGATGCCACAGGGGTGGCAGCTGCTGCCTTCACGGCCCCCCCCGAGCCGTGTTCTCCACCAGCTCACCACGGCGACCTGAGATCATGTTTCAGAAGTACTGGAACTTGCTTTAAATATGCACTGGGAAAAGACTTGAGCAACTGAGCTAAACAAAGAAAGTCTCACCTCAGCCCTACTACTTACCCAGGAGATGCAGCGTTACAGGCCTCACACTGTAATGACCCAGGAGACTTTGGGGGGGGGTGGAGGGAGCCGTGCTCGGTCGTATTGCAAAGAGGAGGCTCGAGGCTGATCTAACAACAGCCCGCAACTACCTGAAGAGTAGTTACAAAGATGACGGAGCCAAACTCTTCTCGGTAGTTACAGCTGAGCCGCAGCCACAAACACCTTTGGGAAGTTCAGGTCTAACACCAGAAAAAAACCTGTAAACTACTGAGATGGCGCCGCACTGGAACTGCTCACCCAGAGGCAGAGCTCCCTCCTCAGCCATTTTCAAGGCTCGGCCAGACAAAGCCTGCCTGACCTGATCTAGGGTTGACGACAATCCTGCTTCAAGTAGAAGGCTGGACTAGTACCCTGCAGGTGCTTCTTCCTAACAGCTCTCTGTGATTCTCCATGACCACTGCAGCTCCCAGCCCCCAGAAACCATCCCCGCAACTCACCTTCAAGAGCTCATAGAATTCAGCCGGGGATGAAAGCACCTTGACGTGCGAGCTGGAGATCCCGAACTCCGGCACCAGATTCCTGATCCACTGGAACCTGTGTGCTCCCTCTGGACAAAGGGAACAAGGTGGGGCTGTGATCACAGGAACAGGAGGGCTGAGCAGTGGGGCTAGAAGCAGCCATGACGATCTGTGGAAAGAAAGATGGAGGAATTCTTTATGGTGGAGCCTTTGCTCCCCACAAACAGCCTCCAAGCAGGTGAAGAGCGAGCTGCAACCAGGGCCAACACATTGTAAGGATCCACACTGGCAAGAATGCCTCTCCACAATCCCAGCTGAACCACCAAAGCCAAATCTAGAAATAGAAGAACACAGGCAAAAGGTGGGAGAACAGATCTTAAGATCATCAGCTCCTTCCCCTAGCTGCCAGGGGAGTGAGGGGAAACAACTCTTTCGCATCAGAACAGGAACACAGGAGAGGAAAGGGGCTGGAAGCTGAAGAAACTGAGGGCTGAGCTCTCCCGACCACCCACAGAGCAGGGTCTGGTGCCGCTGTGGTACCGGCTGTGCCTGTACCCGCTCACACACAGGCATCAGCTCTGCCACGGCCAACAGTCACTTTCACGTCCAGCTTAGCTGGGCTAAAGATCAGTTCTTTCTATTTCAGGTAAAGATGTTTTAAAAATCATACTGCTCTAAAAGTTCCCTAACAAAACAGAAAAATGCCTCAATCCCTCAAACTTATCCAAAAAAAGATCCACAACACACAAAGTGCCCGAGTGCGAGTCCTAGCAAAAGCAGTGAAGTCACAGACCAGAACGACGCCCCAAAGGATCGAGTGCGTTCCAACAGGTACGAGCCGAGAACCACGACTGAGAACCACGAGTGGCCCTCTACAAGGGCACCACTCGCCTTCTGCACAAGTACTAAAAGAAGGTCGAGACTTCTCTTACAACCTTCAAAGTAACTGTAAGGGGAACAGCAGGAAGCTCATTCTTTAAAAGGAAATTTCAGAACAAATTTAATTCCTTTGAAGTCACTTAGGGAAGAAACCAACTCACTGTTAACATGCTTAGGGGGGTGACAAGAAGCAAACGACATCTTTCCTTCTCTGGAGGCTTCACGCACGCAAACTCATCAAGTCGTACAATAACCCCTGGTAGGAGTCTGTCCACATGACAAAACCACATTTCAGCACAATTAGCAGCAGCAACTCCCATGAGATTCGGGAATCGAGAAGAAAGGACTGAACTGCATCCCCAGACTGACAGAAAACATTCTGGCCTGCAAATCCTACTCGCAGGAGTCAGACTTGCTGTCAGGACAGAGCCGAGGCGGCTGGTCTCGCCCTGGAGGAACGCCAGGTCCCTGGGGCCAACAGGCAGCCACCATCTTGTGACCCATCCTGATGCATTCTGCCACCACCACGTACCGAGAAGAAACTTGATTATAACCTTTACCAGAATTTGTTACAAGGAACTTTTAGGTTTTACCACAATCCAAAGCCAAATGACCACAGATTCCAGGAAGATGATTTCACTCATTTGCTTCATGATAGAACACTGGATCTTCACAAGGTTTCCGAACACCCTTACACAGAAGCCAGACAGTTTGCAGTTGCGTTTCCTGGAAAATCCACTAGTTTGTCACTGACTATTCATCGCAACAGAAATCTGAGTCAATTTGTGCAGGAATTCCTAGGATGGTGGTTTTCAACAGATGATGTGGGCCAGGCTCAGACTTGACACCCAGAAGTTATACAGATTACCAACACAGGAAATATTCCATAGAAGATGTTAAAAAAAAAAAAATCAAAGCAGAAATACAGGAAATACTGTTTTTCAAGCACATACGCATTTTATGATAACAATTAATCAGCAGGAGAAGATAAATATTCTCCTTATTATTCCATTGGTCAGTCTTAGCCAATTATATTTCCAGAAGCCAGGACAGCGGCAGAGAAGCCACTTCCCAGAAACATGACTCTAAGAAGCCATTTTCTGGCAAAGAGTATGAAAACTGCAAGTTGAACTGCACCTGCACCCTCACTCTACGAGGCCAAACGGCAGGTTATGGAGTGACCAGGCGCTCTTCAGGGGGTCAGTCCCCTCCCGGTGCTGCTGAGGGAGTAAAACCGATCCGTGTCACCAGCACTACTTGGTCTGAGCCTCCAGATTAATTCTAAGCACGGAGTGATTGATACCCACTAATTCTATACTCTGCCTTTTTTACTACCCACACAATTTACAGTATATCTACACTGTTTGATCTTTTAATCCAATACTGAAATTTTAGAAGTTCTTTAGTGGTGAGAGCCTGAGGCTTTTATAATTATTAAATAAATCACTACTTTGCTCCAGCCAGCAGTAACAAAGGCACAGCAACCACCCACCGAAGCGGCAGCTTCTACCCACCAGTGATTGAAAATAGCGCAAGCGACTACCCAAGTACAACACAATCCTTTCAACTGGCCACACACAACAGTCAGAAACCACATAACATTATGAAGAAATCACCAAAATTCCATACTTCAACAAACCAGCTTTCAGAGAAACAGAAAATGGGGCGGGGGGGAGCCCTTCCCATGTACTCCACATCATCAAGTTAACCAGAAAGAGAAAACGGAACTAAAAGGAACCACCTCAAATCTTTTCTGCATAAAAAGTTGGTCCTAAATATAAACGAGGGATTTTTTGTGTGTGTTCTATTTTTAAAAATTGTGGTTTGGGTACACAAACTCATGATGCAGCCGAAACACTCTCATTCACTGTAAAACCTCATCTGCAGAGCCAGCGGTGAAGTGAAACTGCAGGATACGGTGCTGGCCTTCACCCACGCATACGTCACCGCACAGGGGGAGCTACAGACTGCCCGTCTTTGAATTCAGCTGTCTCTTTCCAGGGCTCAGTCTAGTAATTCATCTATGCTAAAAACTCTAATGAAACCAAAAGAGAAGTTTGAAAAGAATTTCCCTGGCTTAACCAGGAACATAGAGCAGAACACGGGCTAACGCGGGGCTCCGAGACAACAGCAAGGACAACCGCAGCCCATCTGCTGTCCGGGGGGAAAGGAGCGTGGAGACAGGCCGTGAGACGAGAGACACCACGCTTACAAAAATACGTTTAATTCAAACAGAAGATGGTACCAGGCACCGCACTAACCAAAACAAAACACAGAATCCTTCCAGTGCTCTTACCAAGTCGGGTGCAAAGTGATGCCCAAAGACTGGGGGGAAAGACCTTTCTTTACAGAATCCTTTGAAGCATTTTGATCACTTCTGAACCCAGGACATGGTTCTACAGGACAACCATCTCTGCTTCTTTAACGTTTTGTTTTTAGCATGAATTGTACTCCTGACCACGCAGCCCCACCGAAGCAGCAGCAGCCGGGATAAGGAGAAGCTTTGGGGGAGCGTGGCTGCGGGCAGACGGGCTGGAGGAACCAGAGCCTGCGGCTGCGGCCGGGCGTTCCCTTCAGCACGCACGCCGCCAGACGGCACCCAGAAGGGCAGATCTGCCTCCCCGCAGCTGCGCCCTCCCAGTCCCTTCCGCTCCCCAGGGAAGGAGAGGGAGGAAAGGGAGAGTTTGGGCAATTTTCCGAGGTCAGCTCCTGGATCCTGCTCGCTGCGCAGCTGCCCGAGGGAGATGTCAGGAAGAGGAGCGATGGCCGACTCCCTCCCGCAGCAGCTCACTCAGGTCCGTTCAAAATGACGGTTCGATAATTCACCGACTCCAGCATCATGGTGGCTGCCGCGGGGAGGAGCAGCCCTCTTTCCCCCTCACCTCGCTCCTGCCAGATGAGGGGCCGAGACCCATTCTCATTCTTTTCTGACGGGGGGATCTCACCTTCCGCACACAACCTGGGCAGGCTGTGCCTAACACCCAAACCCCAGCCAGGGGCTGGCCAGCACCTGGGACAGCCGAGGTGGAAACCTACCCCTAGCAAATGAGTAATATTGTTCAGCACCTGAAAGACAGCAGGAGTAAAGCAAATAAAAAAGAAATAAATAAAGTCCACCTCTTGTCCTGGGGGCAAACGGGCAGCGAGAGCAGCCTGACGGCCTAAAGCCGGCTCAGGGAGCAGAACCGGCCCTCGCCCCGGCCCTGACGCGCCTTCGCAGCGGCTGATTCACTGCGGGAAACAACCAGCGCTTCCGCGGAGCCGCCCGGCGGGGGAGGCCGAGGGTCCCGCACCGGCAGGGCCGTCACCTCCCCGCCCCCGGAGCGTCTTGGCGCGGGCACACGCGGAGCAGAAACCCCCCGCCCCGGGCAGCGCCGCGCCCAGAAAGCGGAAGCGGCGGGCGGGGGAGGCCGCCCGGGCCGCTCCGGGTAACGCGAGGCCGGCAGCGAAGGCGGCCGGGGGCTCCCGGCGCGGCTCTTACCTGCGGGCGCGGCGGTCGCGGCCGCGGGAGAGGCGGTCGGAGAGGCGGCCGAGCAGCGCGGCCAGGCCCAGGCGGCCCCGCGGCAGCCAGGCCGAGAGTCGCCGCCACAGCGCCGCGCCCCCCGCCGCCGCCATCAGCCCCGCGCGCCTTCCGCTTCCGGCCGCTGCCATGGCGACGGCCCCGCCCCGCGCTTCCGCTTCCGGGTCGCCGCCGCCGGGGGCCGCCCATGCCGGGGGGGGGGGGGGCCGGCCCGGGGCTCCCGGCGGCGCCGGGCCCCCGCGGGAGGACTCAGTGTCCGCCGCGCCCAGACGGGCCCGGGGGGTCTCGGGGAGCGCTCGCTGTCCGGCGGCTCCCCCCGGCCCTCGCGCCTCCGGGCCCGCTCGGGAAGCTGCAGGCCGAGCCCCGGGAGCTTCACCGCCGCCCCCTCGCCTCCCCCCGCCTCTCAGCGCGAACGGCTCCTCCGGGAGGGACACGGCTCCTTCCCACGGCGGAGTCGCCGTTTGCCGCCCCTGGCTTCCCCCGCACCCCCCATCCCCGGGGCGGGGACGGGCTTGGTGTACGGCCACGGAGGGGAGCGCCCGCCCCCCCCGCCGGGGTCCCCGTGGCTTCCCACACCGGGCAGGGCGAGGCGGAGCCCCGGGGGAATGGCGGGGGGGGGGGGGGCGCGGGTCCCGCCGCCGTGCCCGGCAGAGCCGCGTTTCTGCCGCCCAGCCCCGGCTGCGGGAAGCCCGCCCCCCCCCAGCCCCCGGCCGGAGCCTCCCGCCCCCTCCCGTCCCTGCCCCGGGTTTCGCCACTCCCGCCCCCGGCAGCGCTCCAGCGCTCGTTTGCATTTCAGCCCAGCTGCTCCGCCGCAGCCTCACTTCCCAGAACTGCTGCGCTGCTGTTTATTCCTGACTGGCAGCGGCGGCGGCTCCTCCAGGGCAAATTAAACTATTTAAAATAAAATCCACTGACAAAGTCTGGTTTGTTTTCGAGGTCGAAACTGACAATTGCCAAACGAAAATGCAGGGAATCCAGGTGGGGAAGGGGGGCTCCGGGCCCCTCCGGCCGCCAGCCCCGAGCCGGGGCAAGGGGATGAGGAAACCCCCGGGGATGGGGCCCGGCCGCGCCCGTCCGGGGGCACCCAGCCAGGGAAGGGGGGCTCCGGCTCCTCGGCCTCGCAGCGGCTCCCCACCGGCCCCCGACGGCTCCACCGACGGGCGCCTCGGCCCCTGTCCTCCAAAGCACCGACCGACCGCACGGAGCGTCCCCGGGATCCCGGGGCCAGCGCTGGCCCCGCCGGAGCCGCCGTCGTCCCCTCGGCCGCCCGGGAGCGGGGCTGCGGGCAGGGGGGCCGGGCCGCGGCTGGCCTGGCCGGCTCCCGGGAGCCCCCCGGCACAGCCCCGGGAGAGGATTCGCCCCTTACTGTCCCCAGACGTGGGGGTCGAGGGGGTTTTTCCTCCCCACACGCCTCCCGGGAAGCGCCGCTGAGGGCACCTTGTACTTGACATAAAGGCCGGTGGCGTGGGGATGCTGGAGCCGCGGCCCCGCTGCGTGGCGGCAGCACCCCCCCGGTGTACCCCCCCTCCCGGTGTACCCCCCCCGGTGTACCCCCCCAGCCGGGCCCCAACCGCCTGGCCAGGGCGAGCCCCCGCCTGCTCCTCCCGGACGGGGGCCGGGTACCCCCCAGTAGCAGCGGGGGGTCTTCACAGCGCCCTCCGGGGGCACCGGCATCCCCGGCCCCCAAGTGCCACCCTCCCGGCGGCCGCCCGCGGACAGGGCTCCCCCCGCGCTGAGGGTGTCCCGGGGGGGCGGGGGGGGGGGGACCTGGCGGCCCCGGGGCTGCCCTCGCCCCCGCGGCCCGGCCGGCCCCGGGAGAGGAGGGAGGGGAGGGCGGGGAGGGGGGGCCGCGGCCGGGCCGGCCGGGACTCTCCTCTTCTTAGAAGGAAAGAGCGCGGAGGGGAGCGGGAGGGGGCGGCCGCGCTGCCCGGAATGGGCCGGCGGTGGCTGGCGGCGCGCCGAGGCGGGCCGGGCCGGGCGGGGCGGCGGGAGGGCGCCGGGGAGCGTTACAAGAAGCCGCGCAGTTCCAGGAACCCGAGGGCGGGCTCTGCGCCCGCTATAAGAGGCCTCCCCGGGCGGCCCCGGCAGCTCCGCCGCCGCCCGCTGCCGCGCACCGGCTCCGCCGCCGCCGCCGCGACCGGCCCCGGCACCCGCGCCCCAGGTACGGCGCTGCCCGCGGCGGGACGGGACGGGGCCCCGGGAGGGGGAGGCGGGGACCGGGGAGTCCCGCGGGGAGGGGATAGCCCGGTACCGGGGATGCCGGTGCCCCCCCGGAGGGGAGATAGCCCGGGGCCAGCGGAGCCGGTGCCCCGCGGCGAGAGGAAACCTGGGGCCGGGAATGCCGGTGCTCCCCCGGGAGCGGGGTAACCGGGGATGCCGGTGCTTCGGGAGGGTAATAGCCGAGGACCGGGCGTGCGGTGCCCCTCCGGAGGGGGGGGGTGTGATCGCCGGGGATGACGGTGCCCCGGGAGGGCGGTAGCCGGGGGCCAGGGATGCCGGTTCCCCCCGGGGAGTGCGATAGTCGGGAACCGGCAGAGCCGGTGCCCCCCGGTGAGGGGACAGCCGCGGTCGGGGGGTGCCGGTGCCCCGCGGGGGAGGGCGGTAGCCCGGGACCGGGGGTGCCGGTGCCCCCGGGAGGGGAATAGCCGCGGTCCGAGGTTGCCGGTGCCCCGGGGAGGGGGGAGCCGGGGAGCGGGGGTGCCGCGGCTCACCCCGCCGTCTCTGCCGCAGGTGATGGTGTAGCAGCGGCTGCTCCCGGCAGCAGCACCCCGAGCGCGCAAAGCTGGCTCCCTGCGCCATGGTCACCCACAGCAAGTTCCCCGCCGCCGGGATGAGCCGCCCCCTGGACACCAGCCTGCGCCTCAAGACGTTCAGCTCCAAGAGCGAGTACCAGCTGGTGGTGAACACCGTGCGCAAGCTGCAGGAGAGCGGCTTTTACTGGAGCACGGTGACGGGCGGCGAGGCCAACCTGCTGCTGAGCACCGAGCCGGCCGGCACCTTCCTCATCAGGGACAGCTCGGACCAGCGGCACTTCTTCACCCTCAGCGTCAAGACGGAGTCGGGCACCAAGAACCTGCGTATCCAGTGCGAGGGCGGCAGCTTCTCCCTGCAGAGTGACCCTCGCAGCAGCCAGCCCGTGCCCCGCTTCGACTGCGTGCTCAAGCTGGTGCATCACTACATGCCGCCCGCGCCCTGCGCCGTCCCCGAGCAGTCGGGGGGGGCCCTGCACCCCAAGCGCACCTACTACATCTACTCGGGCGGCGAGAAGATCCCCCTGGTGCTGAGCCGCCCGCTCTCCTCCAGCGTCTCCACCCTGCAGCACCTCTGCCGCAAGACCGTCAACGGGCACCTGGACTCCTACGAGAAGATGACTCAGCTGCCGGCTCCCATCAAGGAGTTCCTGGACCAGTACGATGCCCCCCTCTAAGGGGCCGCTGGAGCGAAGTTACAGGCTACAAGCACAAGAGCAGGGGACGGGCACAACGCCCCATGGGCACGGGGACTCGCAGGGCACGCCGAGCCTCTCCCTCTAGGAAGGAGGGGAGGGGGACTGGGGCGAGCCACCGTGGGCCCGGGGCTGTGGCCAGCACAGCCTGGCACCCTTGGTGCTGGGGGGGACCCCCCGAGGAAGCAACACCCCCTCTCCGCAGGGAAGGAGACTGCTCCAGTTGGACTGTGGATGTTACAGTGCGCCCAGTGCGGAGGCCTCCCCGTCGCGGCCAGGGAGAGCCCATCAGCAAAGCCCCCGCGGGCTCGGGCAGCCAGGACGGCACCTGCGGCACGGGGGGACGTGCGCCCCGGCAGCCACATCCCCGCTGCCGCAGCGGGACCACGCCTGGGGTGTCCTGGCGAGCCCCCCCTTCTGCCACCGGGAACGGAAAGCACTGGAGTCCAGCGAGTGCCTGATCACTTTTCCTCGGTTTTAAGGGGAAAGTGTTTTTTGCCCGTACTGTACTTTACCTCTTGCTGCCTCCTTGTGGGTGGAAGCTCCTTTCACACCAGGCCCCAGACTTGGAGGTCGCTGCCTTTTTCCCCTCGTTGCCATTTTCCAGGGGACTAAGCCTTAATATTCTCCCTGCCCCGTGGTCTGGGTTACTGCACATCGTTTGGTGACGCTGCGCGATAACGGTCCCGGTGACGTGCTGCGAAGCCGGAGGGGAAACGGCGTGTCCTGACACCGCTGAGAGTCCCCGCACGACCGCGTCTGCGAGGAGCATCCAGGGGACCCGGTGCTGCCCTGGACCGTAACTCCCGAGTGTCGCACCCCACCTCTGCCCGGCCGCTCCCGCAGACCCCGGCCTCGCTGCTCCACGGGGGCCCCGATTCCCGCGGGAAGGCGGCGGGAGGATCCCCTGGAGCACGTTGTCTCACGAGTGCTTTTCTGCCTCCGCCCGGAGAAGCGGTTGGGTTTTTCTGGCTTTTTTTTTTTATTTTATTTTTTTTTTAACCGAAGGGATGTTTACAGGCCAACGTGAATCACTGTCTTTTATAAAGATTCCATCTTCACCTCCAGCCTCGAGGGCTGAGCAAAACCATGCTTGAAAATTCAACCAAAACAAAACTCAGATGAAACTTTGCACATATTTATATTTATATTCAGAAAGGAAATCTTTCCATAATTTATAATAAAGAGCACTATTTTTTAATGAAAAACCTCAGATCTGGTTTGTTTTCTCCCTTGCACCCCCAAGGCCGCTCGGGCCCCCCGGCGTGACGCACGTCCCTCCCGGCCACTGCCCTCGCTCGAGGCCGGGATGGTGTTTACACCACGTAAGCGCCGGCGGCTTCCTGGAGCCGCTCTCCGTGCCGGGGTGATCCCGCCGCGGTGACTCACAGCCCGCCCTGCAGAAGCGCTGCCCCAGTGCTCAGGTATGTCTGAGCCCCCGACGTCGCTCCGGCCGAGCCGTGCGGCTCCGGGCACGTGGTGCAGCCGCAAACTGTCCCCGGACAGCGGGACACGGGCCATTGCCCTGGGCATGGAGCAGCCAAGTTGGTGGCCAAGGCTGGCCCGTGGCGCAGCCCCAAGCGCAGCCCGGCTCCGCAGCGCTCGTGCCCCGCTCTGCAGCGAGTCCGTCCTGGCCCCCAGCCCAGACTGGGGACGGGACGGGGGAGGTGGCGCGTGATGGGGCGAAGAGCTGCGGGAACGGGGCCCTGAGAGGCGCGGGGTTAGAAAAGGGTTTGTGGCGCTTCTGCTGTGAGCACAGCGGCTCAGCGGAGGGGGGGACGTGGGGGGACTGAGGTTCTGCTCACCCCCACAGCACAGAGGTAAAAGCTCCGTCCCGGAGCCATCGGGGCTGTGCTGTGCAGACCCCCACCCGCCAGACCCCAGCCTGGCCCGGAGCAGGTGCCTGAGGAGGGGTACGAGAGGGGGAGGAGGGGGCCTGGGGCCCTATTCCTGCCTCCCGCAGTGGCTCCGGCCGTGAGGGTGTGAACCGGGCACGGGAATAAACCCGCTGGCCTGAGGGGAGCACGATGCTGGGCTGGAGCGCTGCGTCCGGCGGGGGGAACTCCTGGGGGAGGGCCAGCCCCCCACAACCCCCCAGAGCCCCCGGCAGCGAGGAACAGGCTGTGCCCAGGCGCCCTGTGCTTCACAGCCCCTCCAGCGCCCGCACGGCCCCCGCAGCCCCCCCAGCCCCGCACCGTGGGCATTGTGCCAGGCCCCGAGCACCGTGCTCCCACCCGGGGAACCCCAGCTGCTGGGAAAAGGCTTCCCTCAGGAATCGCCCCGGAGCAGAGGGATGGCGAATGTGCCCACTCGGGCCGCAGGCACGGTGCAGTCCCAGCGACTATTTTGGTGTTGCTCGCCGGGGCCGCAGCTCGCGGGCTGCCAGGAAGCGCGGCGCAGCCTGCCCGGGCACCCGCCGGAGCTATGCAAGGAATGTCCATGCGCGCGGGTGGCCGCCCGCCAGGCCCTGCCGAGGCACATCCCCAACGTCAGGGCTCCCGGCAGCACCGGTGACTCCCGGCCCCACGCCAGGGAAGGGGGTGGGAGCAGCACCGCGGGGCACAGCAGCCCCCAGCCCGTGGGGAGCATCGTCCCCGTGGCGCTCACCACACTGGGGGAGGGACCCGGAGCATCGCAGCTCTTGGGCGCAACAAAGCACGGCAGGGGATGGGGAACCAGGGCCCTGGGGGGCCTGAGCACTCCCAGCGCCCCCGGCAGAGCAAGGGGGTTCACAGCACCCCGCGGCGGAGTGGAGAGCGGGGAAGATGCCCCCAACACCCTTGGCCAGACCCCAGCCTTCCCGTCCCTGGGGAATGGCCCCGGCTTTGCCACTTCCCAGAAGGGCCCCGGGCACCCGCGACGCGGCTCAGGGGCCTCTTCCCTCCTGCTCAGGTCGTGGCGGTGCCGCAACCCGCTGCTGAGTCGAGAGTCCGGGAAGCTCCGCCAGCCCCGCGCGTTTCTTGGAATAAACCCAACCTCGCGGCAGCAGTGACGCGGCAGCCGGCGGGCAAATCCCTGCCAAAAGTTTCACAAACTGCTCGCCTTCTCCAGAAAGCCCGAGCGGACTTGGCCCCGTGTTTCGTAAGTGGCCGATCGAGCATGTCACGGGCAACCAGTTCCCCTCTGCCCTGCAGCCGGGGCCGGCTGAGCTCACCCCCGCCGAGGCTTCCTGGACAAGCAAGACGTTCTCGGCGGAGATCAGACCCTGCGTGGTGGTGCCAGGAGCCCGACGGAAAATGGGGCACGAGTGCGGGGGGCCGCTGGGACACCAGAGTCCCGCATCTCCTCCACCCTGCGTCTACCGGGGCTGGGCACCAGGCGGGTACAGCGAGGCCGGTGCTGAGCTGGGGCCGAGCAGGGGACGCCGCAGCCCCGCTCGCCCCGAGGGCCCAGCTCCCACCTGGCCGGGAGCACTCGGGCGATCGGTCGCTGTCCCCAGAGAGGGACTCGGGGCAGCCTGAGGACTGGCCAGCAGCGAGCGCGGAGGTGGCCACAGCGAGCCAAGCCGGGCAACCCAGCAGCTGAGCAGGGAGCCCGGTCTGCTCACTGTGCCACACCGGCCCTGGGATGGCCCAGGCACAGGCAGGGGCGCCGGCAGGGACCCCAGCACCAGCACAGACCCTGCCAGGCAGCGGCCCCAGGCCTCATGCCGTGACGGCGGCCGTGCGGAGCAGGGCGAGAGCGAGCAGGGCCACGTGAGAGCCCACCGAGGTGCTGGGGTGCAGGAGGGTGGTTGGGCAGGGACAGGCAGCTGCCCGCTGCCCCTGGAACCCCCCACCCTGCCCCAGCCTGGCCTCCCCAGAGGAGCACGGGGCAGCCACCGACGCTTCCCACCACACTGCCGGCTCGTTACTGGCACAAGAAGGAAGTGTCTGGGATGGCAAACCCGAACCCGGCGGGGTCAGGGGGTGCAGGAAATCTGCTCTGGTGCGGACCAGCATCTGCAGACCCAAAAACAGGAAACAACTGCAGCCTGCGATTGTGGCGGGCAGGCAGCCCCCGGCGGGGCAGGCAGCGCGGCAGCCGGGGCGGCTCGACCGGGCACCGCGGCAAAGCCTGGCCGGGCCCAGCCAGCGGCCATCGCTGGGGAGCAGGACAGAGCCACGAGGGCACCCCAGCCCCGCACTGGGACCAGCAGCCTGCCCCGGGCCAGCAGTGTGCAGAGAGCAACCCCGTCCCCTCGCAGGGGGACGTTTTGGGGAGCAGTGGCCATGCCAGGAGGGGACCCTCCTGCCCCGAGCACTCTTGTCCCACCTGGGCCACGCCGGGTCCCTCCAGGCGGGATGCACGGGCAGGGCTGGCTGCGGCGCAGGCACTGGGCCCATGTTGGCCCGTCTGAGAGAGCCCACGGGACAGCCCGGCCGTGGGGCCAGGCAGGAGGGAGGTGGCACCACATGGAGCACCCTTGGGGTGTCCCCATGGACTGGCTGGGCCTTGCACCCGGGACTCGGCAGTCACCCTGAGGAAGATGGCAGCGAGCGGCAGCACCAGAGGCTGCCGGGGTGGCAGAGCCAGGCAGGGAGCTCGCCACGAACAACCCGACCTCCGGCACACCCCTCGCAAACTTCCTCCTGCCTCGGCTCTGCAGCGCCAGGACGTTCCCACATCCAGCCCCGCGTTTCCCAGTAGGATGCAGGAAAGGGCTGTGCAGCAGCCGGGGACTTACTGTAAATGGCACCACCTGCTCCTTACGTGGCAATTCCTCTGCGGGCCGGGGCCACGGGGAGGGTTAGGAACAGGGACAGAGACATCTGCTCCCCAGCACGCTGCCAGGAAGCACGAGCTCAGGCTCTGCGGCACGGCCCGGGGCTGGCACCGGCTGCCCCAGCTACGGGCTCGGAGGGGTGGTGGCTCCTGCACTGGAGGAGGAGCGGGGCCGTGCAGCCCCGCCGCTCGACGTCGCTGGGGCTCACGGGAGCCCCCGGTCTCATGGCATCCCCTCATCTTGTCCCTCTGCCCCGGGCAGGCACATGCAGCTCGGCCCTGTGGCGTGGCACGAGATCCCCAGGCTCGGCCGGCGGTGACCATCCCATCGCCGGCGTGGTGGGGGCAGAGCCTTGGTGGCCGGGAGAGCCGCAGGGGCTGCCCTGAGCCCCTTCACCGCCTGCCTGGCTCAGCCCCCGGCTCTTCCCGGAGCAGGCGGGGAGCGTGGGGCGGCAGCAGGACCCCCGTGCCCAGGCCAGGGTGTATTTCGGGATGCGGACGAGCCCAGAGGCCTGTGTGCGTCCCCATGGAAACCCCTCTCTGTTGCTGCTCCTCCAGCCAGCCCCGCAGTCGGCTCCGAGGGAGCCAGCAGCTGCGGATTCCTCACTCCTTCCATAAGCAGCTCTGCGGGGCTGCGCAGCCCCGGCCCCCCCGCTGCCCTGCAGCCACAGCCACCATCTCGCCGCCCCCCCCTCGCCCATCGCCCAGGCTGGGGGTCCCACTGCCCTACGAGCCGGCACTGCCCCGAGCTTTGAGAGGCGCAGACCCTTCACCCGCCCCACAGGACCCCACGAGGGAGCTGCCTCTCCCACCCCCCCACAGCTCCTGCCTGTCCCTGCCCACTCCAGGGCCCACCTGGGGCTCAGTCCTGCACCCTCCGGCCACCGGCCACGGCCCAGGGCAGAGCTCTCGCTGCCCAGGCAGAGGTGGACGCTCAGAGTGGAAAACGCCCCCCCCAGCTGGTTTCCACAGCCCAGGAGGAAGTTTTCATCCCAGCGGCAGCAGCTGGAGCCCAAAGAAAGTCTTGACATTTCAGAGGAAGGTTTCAAACAAAGCCGCGTTGCTGTGGCAATGGCAGCCGCAGGCCCCCCCGCCCCATCCCACGGCTGGGGACGCAGCCAAGGCGGAGGGAGCAGCAGCCCAGTGCCGGGCGGGCGGACGGCAGTGGGCCACATCCTGCAGCCCCAGGACCCGGAGGGTCCTGCATCATCCCCAGGGCGGGCAGAGGGTCCCGCACACGGGCAGACCCTGTCCCACGCTCCCCCCGGGGTCTCCCCTCTCCCACCCCGCAGTTGGCCACCCCGGCCCAGGCACCTGCGTTCGCAGGGAGCGGCGAGGCGCCTGCTGCCGCCATGGTCACTGCTGGGCACGGCCACGCCGGCGGCACGTCACGGGAGGTCCCCGTGGGTGCTCCGGGCTGCAGGCTGCCAGCTGCCTTGGGCGTGTTTGCCCAGCACAGTGCGGAGTCCTCGGATGACCCTGGCAGAGCAGCCATGGGCAGGTGCCAAACCCCAGCCCTGGAGCATCCCTTGGCCTCGCATCAGCCCTGGCCTCGGCCCTGGCGCAGGAGCAGGCGGCGGCAACACCGCACACGCGACTGGGGATGGGGCTCCTGGACGTGCGACGCTGAGCCCGCGGGGCTGGTGCTGCCGCTCCCGGTCCAGCCCTGCCCCCTCCCCACAATGGACGATGCCGGGGGGCCCGAAGGTCCTCACCAGCCTGGTGGGCTGTGCCATGGCCCCCCGGGCCCCCCAGCAGAGCAACTCCAGCCCGCGCCAGCCAGGCCGGGGCGAGGGGTGGAGGTGGCGCCGCGCTGGGCAAGGACGGGGCGTGCGGCTGGCAGAGGGCACAGCTGGAGCAGATGTTCCCTAGAAGGACCCAAGGGCCCCATCTCGGCATTTAACGAGTGGGAATGGGAGCGAGCGCTTTACTGTAATTCCAGCAATTACATTGTTCATCCTTGGCAGCCGACACCAGTTGGTGTCCAGCGCCATGGGATCATGATAAGCCACCTGGCACGGAGACTTGGCAGCGCTGGGCCGCTGGGCTGCTGGCCAAGGCAGGGCAAGAAAGGGCTGCAGAGCGAGGTGCGAGGTACGGTAAGGGCCCGCCCCAGGAGTTCCTGTCACTGCCACCGTCCCGGCACGCAGGTGCTGGCCAGGAGGGCCCCAGTGTCCGGGGGTGCCCGCTGAGCCCGCAGGACCGGGGATCCCCAGACCCACGGCTCCGGGGAGCGGAGCTGCTGCCTGGCGGGGGCCCGGCGGGGTCTTGGCACCGCAGCAGCCCCCGGGCCTGCGCAGCCTCGCTGGGTGCTGAGCTGGAGCTGCCGGCAGCGGGATGCTCTGGCCACCAGAGCGGTGGGGAAGGATTGGGGCAGCGGGGTGCCAGAGGGCCGGAGAGGAGCCCCCCACTCACCGGGTGCAGGAGGGGGCTCGGGGACGGGGCAGAGGCTGCACTCAAGGGCCTGTGACCCCGTGGTCCCACCCAGCCAGCACCTCCCCAGCCCCTGCTCGCCCGTTGCTGCTTCCAGGCAGGCGCTGAACCCCGGGCCCTTTCCCCGCATCGCGCGGCTGCTGGGTGGTCCCCAGCGGTGCCCGGGGCTGCACGGGAGCAGGGGACAGTTGGCACCCAAGGGACGGGAGTGTGAGCCCTGCTGAGTCATCACTTTGCTGTTCTCGTTTTTCCATGGTGCTGTTGTGCAGTTTGCTGGAAGCCAGCTAAGAGCCATGACTAATCTGTTCTCAAAACAAGCACAAAGAGAGCGGGGAGGTTTGTGCAAGCCCCGCAGGGAAGGGAGGCTGAATCACGGCGCGGGGCTGGGGGAGGCGAGTGGCCCGGAGCCGCTGGGAATGCCCGGCCATGGCCACGAGCAGCCCCACGGCAGCACCTGCGTGGGGTGGGCAGGGGCAGCAAGGACCCCCCCACTCCCCTCCCACCCCCTCCCTGTGCGGCGCAGCTGAGGCAGGCAGGGCCGGGGGGCAGGCAGCGCACGGGGCAGGGTGAAGCAGGCAGGGCAGGCAAGCGTGGGACGTCGGCACTCGGAAACACACATGCAGTCGCCAAGGTCGGGGCTTCCACCCCAGTCGTCTTGGCCCTGCAGGGAAGGCACCGGCCGGGGAGGCCGGGGAAGGAAACGCGGGAGTTTGCTCTGGCCGGAATCGGGCATCCATTGATTTGCTGTTATTAAAACCAGAGCTGCTGTCGGGAACTCGCAGCCTGGCTGCCCTCGCGTGCGCTTCCTGGAAAGGGCCACCCCGCGTGCCCTCTCCGGCGGGGGACGGTCCCCCCCAAAGCACCCGGCCGCGGCACTGGCCCGTGCCGGGTTCAGGTGGCAGCGGGGGCAGGGGAGGTCCCCGCGGGGACAGGACCCAGGGACCCAATTCTGTGCTCGGTGCCCACCTCTCCGCAGCCCAGCGGCTCGCAGCCCCCCGCCGGCCCCAGCCCTCCTGGGCTCGCCCAGCCCCCCCAGCACTGCCCACGGGGCTCAAGGTGGCCCTGTCACCCCACAGCGGGTGCTGGTGGCGGCGAGGGCACAGCGGCGCCCGCTGCCCCCTTCGCCTGCCGGGCTGAAGAGGGTTTACTGGAGAGGCAAAGTCATCGCTTCCAGCGGGGGATGAATCACCCCTGTCAGGAATTCTGCCCGGGGGCTTTTCTGTAAGCGCGTGGAATTTCGACACGAGGGCCGAGGCGGCTGTGCCCTCCCAGGCCGTGCGGGTCCCTCCTCCTTGCACAACCTCCCGCCGGGGTTCCTGTTCCCAGCCCCGGCCTCGCAGCCGCAGCAGCTGCCAAGGGGTGCAGGCACGGGCGCCCCGGCAAGGACGGTCCCTGCCCTCGGCAGGAGCGGGGCCCCGGGAGACACCCGAGCCGTCGAGTGGGCCAGGACCAGCCCGAGTTCCCAGTGTGGCACAGGTGCCCCCACCCTCAGAGCTGCGCACGCCGGCGCCCTGCACGGCTGCCCAGGCCATGAGCGGGTCCCCACAGGGCTGCAGCTGTTGCCGCGGGGGTCGGCTGCGGTTCAAAGCCCCCGGCTGCACCCACGCCGCAAGCAGGTGCTGGCAGAGGGGAAGTGGCGGGTGCCAGCCGCAGCGGGCACATTGTCACCTCAGCAGCAGCATCTTCCCTCTGCCCCAGCGGGGCACAGCTCACCCCCACGAGCACTGGCAGCACTCCGGAGTGACAGAGCGGAGGCGGGGATGCTGGCAGGGCGGATGGAGGGGCAGCTCCGGGCAGACACCTGCCCGCTGTCCCTGTCACCATCCTGGTGCTGTCCCACTGCAGGGGGACAATGCTGACCTGGGGGGACACCACCGGCCTGGGGGCTGCCCTGGCACAGGCTGCTGCGGCCCCAGGGCCCGGCCATGGCTGGAGGGACAGCGGGGAGGGGGCTGGGGCTTTCCCGGCAGCAGCGGGACCCCAGCCAGCGGGGCCGTGCTGGGACTGGGGTTCCTCTCAGTTTCCACACGCTGCAGAGACTCTTTCAGAGCAAGAGCAGGGGGGTTTCTTGATAACGGGGGAAGCACACTCAGAGCAGGAACTGAAACGTCACCTTGAGACTGGTGGCTGTCCCCAAGCCGGGTACCCGGCGCAGCCTCGACGCTCTCCCAGTGGCTTTGCAGTGACGGGGCTGCTGGAGTGGGGGCTGCCCCTGCCCCTGCCCCTGCCCCTGCCCCTGCCCAGCCCGCAGCATTTGCTCCGGCCCTGCGGGCAGTGCCTCCAGCCTGCGCAGGCTCGTCCCACATCCCCCCCGTGACAGCCCCCCCAGAGCCTCAGCCCCACCAGAGCTGAGCCCAAACCCACAGCCCCCTTCCTGCGCTCCGAGCCCAGCCAGCCCGCACCCCCCGGGGCTCTGCCGCGGGCTCTGCCAGCACGCTGGGGCCAGAGCAGGGGAATGTGCTGGCTGGCACTGGGGAGAGGTGAGGGGGCTCAGACAAACCCACTGGGCAGACGAAGCCAGCGGGAGCCCCTGCGAGTGAAAGTGAACCCCAGCCCAGGCTGCGGCCGCTGCAGCAAGCACGGCACAGGGGGAATGGGCTGTGCTGGTGCCCCAGATAAACCGTCCGGCAGATGAGGAGAGCAAACAGCCCGGCTGCCCGCCGCCCCGCAGTGGGAAACCAGAGATAACAGGTCCCACTTCCCGGCGCCTCCTTTCCTGGACACGGGGCTGCCGGGAGCAAAACACGCGAGAGTCCGTTCCCAGGAGGCCCTTCTCGAAGCCAAACTCCTCCGTGCCCCGGTCCCGGTGTCCCAGCGAGGCTCCCGGCCACCCAGCGCTACGTGGGGGCCGCAGGACTCGCAGCCCCCCTGCACCAGCGGCTGCCGGCAGCTTCGGTGCCACGAGCCCACGTGCAGGCAGGCCCTGCCGCCACCACGCTGCTTCCCGGCAGGGCCGCCCGCCGTGCCCCGGCCACCGGCCGCAGCTGCAGAGCGGCTTCCCGGAGCGCTGGGTAATTTGCCTGCGCTGCTTTGCATGCCTGAGGCTGCCCCGGGGACGGGGGACGCCGGGTGTGGGCAACCGGGGGCACGGCTGCAGCCCCCACCCCAAGGCAGGGCAGGCAGGGGGGCAAAGCCGCCCCCACCCCAGCGCACAGAGCACCCAGCGGCCTCTCCCGGGCTGGGGGGAGGGCGGTGGGGGATGTGGGGACGGATCAGGACACAGCAGGACCTTGGCTGTGGGAAGCTGCTTTATTTTGCTTTTCGCTTTCTGCCATTCCTGGAAACAAACAGCCCGAGGGGCCGCTCCGACCTGCCTGCTGGGAAGCGGCCACGGCCCCCTCGGCCCCCACCCCTCTCCACCCTGCCAGGACACTCCGAGCCCAGAGGGGCTCCCATGGCCCCCACGGGGCTGCGGCTGCTGATCCCAGCCTGGCCCCGAACCCGGGAGCGGCTCATCCAACCGCCCCAAAACCGGGGGGACGTTGGTGCCCACGGAGCAACCCCAGCCCTGCTGCGCTTGGCCCCCGCCACTCTGCGCCGCGCTGGCGAGCCCACGGGCTGCGGTCCCACGCGCGGAGGCTCAGCAGCTCCTGCCCAGCCCCAGAGCTGCCTGCGGGCTGCGGTCCCGCGCCCCGAAGCTGAGCAGCTCCAGCCCAGCGAGCTCCACGCATTAGCACCAGGTTGATTTATAGAAATCCAATGGCTGGGGCTGCCAGTGCCTCCTGCCAAACCTCATTAACGGCTGGCCTGGGAGCAAGGCAAACAGCTCGTGCAGCAACAAGGAAATCCTTGTTTAAGCATTTCTGGCCATGCAGGGCCCTTCCCCTCATGCCCAGGGGAGGAGGAGGAGGAGGAGGTGGTGCAGGCCACGAGCCCCAGGCTGGCACCACCCTGGCAGCCACGAGGAAGGAGACGCAAGGGGACACAGCAGGGTCCGTGGTGAGCCGGGAGGGAGCGGGCAGGCACGGGAACACGGCGCAGGGCAGCGCCCCCGCTGCAGCGCCGGGGTCTGCCCTCCTCACTCCACCACGGTGTCACCGATGGGGACGTGGGGACACAGGGACAGCAGGGTGCCAGCAATGGGTGACCGAGGGCTGGCTCAGACGGGCAGCTTCGGGCAGCCGAGGGGCTTTGTGGCTCGCTTCTGTCCCACTGCCCAGGGCCACCAGCCGGCCCCCCCGTGCCGTGCCATGCCGTGCCGTGGGGCAGAGCTCTGCCAGGGCTGGCTGGGGCTGTCCCAGAGCGATTGGCCAGTCCACCTTGTGCAGAGCAGCCTGGAAGGAGCTTCTGCAAGGGTCTGGGCCAGGATCCTGCCCTCCCCTCAATGTCCCCTGCTCCCATCCACGCCAGGTTCCCCGCACAACGCACTGGCCGTGGGCACAGTGAGCTCCGGGCACGGGGGCTGCCGGGGGGCCGTGGGAGCCAGTGCCTGCCCCACGGCGAGCACGGGGCACCAGCACAGCTGGTCCGCAGACCTGAGACTGGCAGCCTCAGCGACCTGCATCCTCCTGCCCCACGTGTGGCTCAGGATCTATTTCATCATCTGGAGAAAAGCATTTACTGCCAATAAACAGGCTAATTAATTCTCCTCAAAGACCTCTCAATTATTCATCTCGGGCCACAGAGAAAACAATTACAGCACTTACCTCAGCCCTGGCTGAGCAGCCAGCGTGGGGCCAGGGCTGGCGGCAGGCAGGGCACGGCCGGGGACACCGGGCACAGCTCCTGGCATGGACCCCCAGCTCCCGGTGCCCAGCGAGCCCCGGCTCTGCCCACCCGTCAGGAGCAACCTGGCGGAGCCCTGGGGAAGGGCTGTGACCCAGCACAGCCACCCAGCCCAGCACCGTCACCGCAGCAGTGCCCTCCCAGGGTGCCCCGGACAGGGCCAGGGCTCTGGAGCGAGGGGACTCCTGCACCGCTCCTCACCGCGGGGCGCGTCCCTTGGGTCTAACCCCAATTTGCCCACACGCAGCCGAAGCTGCTGCATCCCGACCACCGAGAATGCGGCAGCAGTTTTCCCCCTCCTTGCCACACCCTGCAGTGGTCCCCTGTCCCCATCTCCTCCGCCCAGGGACATGCACCTTCGGGCCCTGGCCAGTCCCAGCCATAGGCACCCGCTGCGAGCTGGGACTCAGGCTGGACACCCCACGAACCAGCTCCCCGCGCTGCCCAGCCCCACGCAGCACATCTCTCCTGCTTGGTGGGGGACAGGCAGGACCCCCTCCCGCCTGGGGACCCACCTCCCCTGCTGCCCCCCCAGCCCCAGGCTGTGCCGGGTCCCCCTTGGAGAGGGGCTTTTTCCCCCGAAGGTTCTCCAGCTCCTTGGCCCTTGGGAGGCTCCTTCTGCCCCACAGCGGGGTTCAGGCCCTGCTCCCTCCACGTCAGCTGCCCCTTGAGAAGGAAAACGCGCTGCCCCACTGGCTCTGCGAGCTCGGGGGTCCCCTCCCGCACACCCGGGCAGGATGCGGGTGCAAAGATCTCCCGGGGTCGGGGTCCGTGCCAGCTCTCTCCCACCCCCCTCCCCATGTGCTGCTCCAGCAGTGCCATCCCGCCGCCCCCGGGGAACCCCCCCGGCCCCCCGGGGAGCGGGAGCATCGCTGACCCGGGGCGGGGGGGCCAAAGCCCCCTGCGCCGCTCCGCGGGGGCTCGGAGCCACCGGCCGGGGAAGCGCGGGGGGCCCGGGCCGGGAAGGGTTAAGGGCGGCCCGCGCCCCCCCGGCGGCCGAGGGGCGGGCCTGTCGGGAAGCCGGGATTTCTGCGGTGGTTTTACTGGAAAAGTTGTTGCCGGCGGAGGGAGGGGTCACCCGAGCAGCCCCGGCAGGTTGGGGACGGGGGGACCGGCCGGCCCCCGCGGCTCCTGCCAGCTCCGCTCCGCTCCCGGGGACCGGCAGCATCCAACGGGCTCCGGCCGCGGGCTCCGGCCGCTCCGTCGGCCCTGCACGGCCGCGACCCGGCGCTCGGCTCCCCCCGGCTGCCGGCCCGGGGTCCCCCGGCCCCCCCGGAGCCGCCACTGCCCGCGGCTCCCACCGCCGGGCCAGGGGCAATGCCCAGCGTGTGCCCGGCGGGGAACAACCGGCCCTGGACCACCGTGAGGGCAATCGCAGGCAAAGCTCGCCCGGCGCCGGCCGGCCCCGCCAGCCCTCCTCGGGCATCCCCCCCCGGGCCGGGGCAGCGGTGCCCGCCGGGTGCGTCGGGCTGTCGGGGGTTTGTCCGGGGCTCGGGCTCGCTGGGATGCCGCGTGGGCAAGCAGCCACCGGCACGCTCCCTCCCCGCGAGCCCGGGCCCGACGCCTCGACGGCCCCATTACACCGGGACAGCGGTGGGCAGCGCGGGCAGCGCTCAGTGCCGCCGGACCCCCAGCACCGGCCTGGCAGCGGGCGCGGCAGGGCAGGGCAGGGCAGGGCAGGGCAGGCTGGAGGCCTGGCGGTGCCCCCGGCGGGCTGAGCCAGGAGCCCGGCACGTCCCTGTGCTTCCAGGCATCGCTCCACGGTTCCCGACAGTAGGAAATCACTTGGCTCCGGGGCTCCCGCCCCGCCGGGGATGATGGATGGTTGCTCCCCCCTGACCGGGTGGGAGCGGGGCCCTCCGGGCCGGCCAGCCCCAGCCCACAAGGACGAGCAATGGCAGCCTGTAGCGCAGGCAGCGCAGGCAGCGCAGGCAGCACAGCCGTGGGGCCAAGGCAGCCTGGCAAGAAAACACCCTGAGCTCATGGCGAGCACTTTGGGGGTGCTCTGCAGCCAGTCCCGGGCACAAGACACCCAGAGCCCTCGTAGCCCTGTGCCCCCAGCCCTCAGCCCGCCTCTGCTCACCCCAGCTGCCAGCCCCATCCCCGGGGCGGCCCCGTGTGCCGGGGGCAGGCGGCTTGGCCCCAGCCGGGCAATGGCTGAGGAGGCGCAGCCACACCGGCGCTGGCCACCCTGCCTCCCCCCGGCCCGCAGGCCCCCGGAGCCACCCGCAGAGGGGACGCGTGTCGGGGCTCAGCCCCGGGGCCGGGGGGCCGGGACGTGCAGGCAGGCGTGCGGGCAGGGCCTGGCAGCAGCTGCTCGCAGGGCTGCCTGTGGGGCCGGGGGCAGGGGGAGCCCGGCCGGCTCCGGGAATCGCCCCGGTGGCTGCCAGGCCTGTGGCAGGGAGGGCGGGGGGAAACCCGATCCGATCCTCCCCGGCGGGACCTGGGCTCCGCTCCCCGGCCAGGCCTCGGCAGCTAATTTTAGCCCTGGGGAGGCACCGCGGGAGCGGGAGCTCAGCCCACCGCGGCTGCACATTCGGTGGGGCTGGGAGCCGCCGGCCGGCGCTGGCAGGTGGTGGCCACGGGAGCCGCGGCACAGCGTGGCCCTGGGCGAGCCCCCGGGCAAGCCCCCCCAAGCCGCCAGCCGAGCCCCCGCCGAGCCGCCGGCCAGGCGCCGGCGCTGCCTTCCCGCTGCCCACACGCCCGCGGCCTTGGCTTGGCCAGCCCCACACGTGGCCTCGAGCCCTCCCACGGGCCCCCGTGCTGGCCCCACCACGGTCCTGTGCGGTCAGGGGGGACTCGCTGGGTGCCAGCGGTGGGGGGAGACCCCCGAGGTCCCAGCCAGAGCCGCAGGGGAAAGGCGCGGGGCTGGCGGGACGTGGGGCTCTGTGGAGGACACCCTGCCACGCTGTGATGTCCTGTGGAGGATGTGGCCCCAGGTGAAGGATCCCCCGCGTGGCCGTGGACCAGGCTGAGGGGGGGCTGCGCAGCGCAGAGCCCCCAGCCACCCCCCCTCAGGTCTCCGGAACCGGCACTTGCAGGGGCTGAGCCGAGTGGCACGGCCAGGACAGGTGCTGTCCCCACGCCAGGCACCCCAGGGCCACCCGGCCACCCCCACCGACAGCACCCCCAATGAGTGGCTGGGGAGGCCACTGCCAAGGGATGCTCCAGCCAACCAGCCCTTCCCGCCGGAGCTGAGGAAGCGGCACCGCAGCCTGCCCTGCCCCGGGGTGGCTGCCCCAGGCACGGTGGGGCTGCACTTCCCCCCCAGGCCTTCACCTGAGCGGCCGGGCTGCCCAGCGCGTGCGGGAAGAGGAAGCTGCCGGGAAGGCAGCGCGGGCAGAGGGGCAGCTTTGGGGAGGAGAGACTCGTCTCAGCAGCCGGCAGAGCTCGGCTGTCCACGCTCCCGGGTCCAGGGCCAGTAACGGGAAGCGTCTGTTCTCAGTGACGGTAAATCAGATCGGGGAGATTAGAGGCCTTTTTGCCTAATCATGAGCAGCTTGAAGTTGGAGGACAAGTTCCTGGAACAAAGAGGAAATGGAGGCAGTAAATAAAGAAAAACTGTTAACATGTGGCCCCGCGTGTGAAAAACGTCTCGGTGAAGGACTGTTTATGGCTCACTCATCTGCGGGGCGGACAGCGCGGGCTGCGGCGGGCGGTGGTGATGAGCGCCCGCGCAGGCAGGGGTGCAGGCAGGGCGGCGGGTGTGCGGGCAGCCAGCCGGGGCAGCTGTGGGGGGCTCTCGGCTGGGGGGGACGGCTGGGGGGGGCCATGGCCATGTGGTGGCACGTGGCAGAGGCAGGAAGAAGGCAGCAGCGTAGCGGGGGCCACGGCGCAGGCAGCTGTCGGGGAGGCCGCGTGTGCACGGGGAGGCAGCAGCATGTGCGCCAGGCGGGCAGGGACCGGGCAGCACGTGGCCCCCGAGGGGATGGGGGGCACCCGAATGCGCCTGCCCCACTGCTCCCCCTGCAAGTGCCGGGAGAGGCGCCGAGTGCTGTGGAGCTGTGCCCCCCTCCTCACCTGCAGCACGGGGCGGGGCACAGCCCAGGGTGTCCCACAGAGCCCCGTGGCCACGGGCCAGGTGGAGCATCACCGGGGGCGAGGCCGAGGCAGGAGGTCTCGCTGCTGCGCTGGGCACGTGCCCCCCTGCTCTGGGGCCGCGGGGGTTTCTGCCAGGAGCCAGACCCCGGTGGTCCCCCTCCCCGGTGCCAAGAGCTGTGGAGTGACCCACGGCCAAGCCCGGCGCCGCTGCGGCACGTGCCAGCCCGCGGTGCCACAGGACGGCGTCTCGGCAGCCGCAGCCAGAACCCGGAGCTGATCCCCAGCAGCGAGGTCACCCCGCGCCGTCCCTGCCGGCAGCGGGAGCAGCGTGGCGGCAGCCGTGGCCGTCCAGCTCGCCGTGGGCCTCCAGGAAACCTCACCGACCCCCACGGAGCCGTGCCCTGGTCCCTCCGGTGGGACGGGCACTCGGGGCCGCGAGAGAGCCGGCGGGGCCCCGGGGCAGCGCCCACCCGTGTCCCCCAGCACCTCCACTGGCCCCGCGCCGTGACTCGGGGGGACGGGGGCGTCTGCAGGGGCAGCCCCGGGACGCGCTCGGTGCCCGCGCAGGAGCCGTTGCCCCGTGTCCGCCCGCCCCAGCGGGTCGCGCTGCCCGCGGCCGCGGGTCCCAGCCCCAGCGCCCCGCCCCACCCGCGACGGGCCCGGGGCCGGGGGGGGGGGGGGGAGCGATCCCGCCCCCGCCCGCCCGGGAGCCCTTGCGGCGGGGCGGGCCCGGGGCACCGGCCATGCTGGCGGCACGGGGGCTGCGGCGGGGCCGGCTGCCCGCGGCGGGGACCGGGAACGGGCCGGTGCAGCCGCGGGGCCCCCCCCGCACCGTGGACCTGCGGAGCGACACGGTGACCCGGCCCTGCGTGGGGATGCGCCGCGCCATGGCCCGCGCCGCCCTGGGCGACGACGACTACGGGGAGGACCCGACGGTCAACGGTGGGAGGCGGGGACGGGACCCCCTCCCCGCGCGGCCCCGGGCCCGGCAGAGACGGGGAACCGCCCCCCTCCCCGGTGCGGTCCCTGCCTGCAGCCACCCCCCAGCCCGGGGGGCAGCCGGGATGGGGGGCCCAGAGCGGGGCTTCGCCGGGGCTGGGGGTGGCAGCTTGGACCTGTGGGGTTCCCGCCCGCCCCCCCGTGCTCGCCCGGGGCCAGCAGACGCCCCCCCCCCAGGACCCCCGGTGCTTCTCCCCCATGCAGAGCTGCAGCGCCGGGCCGCAGGGCTCCTGGGGATGGAGGAGGCTCTTTTTGTGCCCACGGCCACGATGGCGAACCTCATCGCTGGTGAGTGCCCCGGGGGGGGCAGGTCACAAACCAAGCGGCAGGTTTATGCCCCATCATCGCCTGGAGCCCCGCTCCCCCCCGGGAGACTGCCTGGCAGGAGGGCTGCGGGCAGCAGCCCCTGTCTGACCCGGGTGCACCTCCTTGCCCCTTCCTCCGCCCCCTCCACCTCAAATCTGTAGCAGCACGGCCCCGCTTGGCCCCCGGAGCTGCTCCCCACTTCATGCTGCTGCTGAACAAACCCCCCCTTGGGTCTGCTGGTCCCCGTCCCGTGCTCGGCCTCCGCTCTCCTGCCTTCCTGTGCGCGGGGGTCCCGCTCCAGCCCCGGCCACGTGTGTGCACCAGGGAGGGGAGGCCGTGCCCCCCCAGCTGCTCCCCCACCTCCAGCCGCTGTGGGCAGCCCCCCTCGGACAGCCGCAGCCCCTCGGGGTCCGAGCGGGTGCCCCGTGCCCGCAGGAGCCGTGCCATGGCCGTGCCTGCCCTCCCGCTGGGTGCTGCCCGCTGGGTGCTGCCCGCTGTGCCCCCTCCCTCATGGCCCCTCTCCCTCCCAGTGATGTGCCACTGCCAGCGCAGGGGAGCTCAGCTGATCCTGGGCCAGGACGCCCACCTGCACCGCTTCGAGCACGGGGGGGCCGCGCAGGTGGGTGCTGCGGGCGGGGGGGCTCCGGCCCGGGCTGGCGGGGCCTGGTGGTACCGGCAGCGCAGGCAGGGCCAGGAGGGTGGCTGGCTGCTGCCCTCCTCTGGCTACCGGGGCCGGGCTGGGCTGCGGCAGCATCACCCGGATGGCCCCGAGCCACAGCGTGGGGCACGAGTGGGGGCTGAGCACACCCGGCGCAGGGCGGGAGGGGACGGAGGGGCAGAGGGTCGGGACCCCCGTGCTGCGTCCCCCATCAGCTCTGCTCTCTGCCCTGCCCCCGGCGCAGGTCGCTGGCGTCCACCCCCAGGTGCTGCCAGACCTGCCAGATGGCACCTTCGACCTGGAGCGGCTGGAGCTGACCATCCGCGAGGCCCACGGCAGCCGGTACCATCCGCGCCCCGAGCTCATCTGCCTGGAGAACACGCACAGCTCGGCGGGGGGCCGGGCGCTGCCCCTCGCCTACCTCCAGCAGGTAGGAGCCCGCAGGCAGCAGCTGGCAGCGGCCCTGTCTGGGCACAGACAGCCGGACCGGGCAGGACGGCACCACCGGGCCTCGCCGCGGAGCTCAGAGCGTGGCTGCTGCGGCCGCCCCGGGGGTCCCTCCCAGCCCAGCTGCTCCCCCTGCCTCCCCCCAGGTCCGTGGGCTTGCTGGCCGCTACGGGCTGCGGGTGCACATGGACGGGGCGCGGCTGATGAACGCGGCAGTGGCCCAGGACGTGGAGCCGGCTCGGATCGCCCGGCACTGCGACTCCGTGTCCCTCTGCTTCTCCAAGGTGCGCTCGCACGGCGGGGGGGGGTGTCCCAGGGCCAGATGGGGCCCTTGAGCGCCCACTTTGCAAGCAGGGGCATCCCTGGGCGCGTCTCCGGGAGGGGCAGGGGCAGCCCCCCGGGGTCACCCCTCCCGTGACTCCGCAGGGCCTGGGTGCCCCGGCCGGCGCGGTGCTGGCCGGCCACAGGGAGTTTGTCGCTGAGGCCTGGCGTGCGCGGAAGCTGCTGGGCGGGGGGATGCGGCAGGCGGGCGTGCTGGCAGCCGCTGCACGCCTGGGACTGGAGCGGGCGGAGGCGACGCTGCGCAGAGACCACGACAACGCCCGACGCTTTGCTGAAGGTACCTCGGGGCCCCTCGGCGCGCTGGGAGGTGCGGGCACCCGCAGCCCAACGCCGCGCACCCTGCCCGGCTCTGCAGGCTTCCACGCCTGGCTGGGTGCCTCCCCGCGGGAAGCCGGGTGCCAGGCTCATGCCCTGCCTCCCCCAGGCATCCAGGACCTGAACTCGCCCGTCTGCTCTGTCAACCTGGCAGCGGTGGAGACGAACATCGTGATGGTGAGCATCAGGGGGGGCTGGCCGTCCCCCGCAGAGCTCTGCCAGCACCTGCGGGCAGTGAGCGAGGAGGAGTTGGCCGAGACCGGCCAGGCCGTCAGCGTCCTGCTGTTCCCCTGGTCGGCACACGCCGTGCGCGCGGTCTGGCACCACGACGTCTCGGCCCGCGACACTGAGCTCGCAAAGAACAAGCTGGAGTTTGTGGCCAGGAAGTGTCAGGAGAAGCTGGCCCAGGGATTGCGCCCGACTCCTCCGAGCGCGGGGGGAGCCTGAGCATCCTCCCAGCCCCAGCCCGGGGGCAGCTGCCTCTTCCTGGCTGCTGCAGGCAAGCTGGCAGGCGGCAGCAAAGGGGCTGGGACCAGCCACAGCCTGCTCCGGGCACATTCCCAACCAGCTGCAGCACAACACCCAACCCCGCCTGCAGCCCTGCAAACCAGCGTCAGCCCAGCCCACCCTGGGGAGCCCCCAGCCCAGCCCTGCAGCGGGACACACGCCCAGAGGGACAGAGGGGTGCACCCACATCTCACGCCACCACCCAGACCCCTCTGAGGCAGCGTCCCTGCCTCACAGATCACCCAGCAAATGCACCCGCAGAGCACCCTCTAGTCCTCTGCAGCAGCTCTGCTTTGGTAACTCGTGTCCCGCAGCACCCAAAAGCAGAGGCAGGTACCCCCCCCCCCCAAAGGCCACGCGCTGCGCCTGGCCCCTGCATGCCACACACGTGCACGGGCACTGCAGCGGGGAGACAGAGCCCCAGGGATGGTCAGGGCGCAAAATAAACGTGTTCTGGCAGCGCTGTGGCTGTGCAGGATGTTTTCTCCCAAGTGTGCTCCTCTCCTGGCCATGCAGCAGGGACATCATCGCAGCCCAGAGGTCCCCACTGGGGGCCAAGTGCTCCTGAGGACATGGGAGTGTCTCAGCCACGGGGCCACTGCACAGCAGTGCCAGTCTGTATCGGGGCAAGACTGGCCCAGGGGCACAAGCCCAGCCTGGCCCAGGCAGCTCGTTGGTGTGCTCCTCCATCACCCCCCAGCCCCAGAGGCCTGTCCTGCAGCCGCAGGCAGGATATGGGGGCTTCCCTGCCTGCCAGGCCTGTCACATTCGGGGCCAACAAGTCCCTGGCTTTGCCTGTGCGGAGCTGGGCCGGAAGCAGAGTCACCCCCAGCAGCAATTATTCCTGTTTTATTTTGTATTGGCAAGAATCAGTTTAAACGAAACTGAGGGAGCAAACAGACAGAGCCCTGCCGGCCCCGTGTGCTCCAAAGGGCAGGACCACCCCAGCAAAGAAACGCTAGCCCAGGTGAGAATTGGTGGTAACTGGTGCCCCCCGGCCTGGCTGGGGGCTGGACGGGGCGGAGGGGGCACAGAGCGTGTCTGGAGGCAGCAGCCGCCCTGTGCTGCAGGAGACGCAGCCAGCTGCCGCGAGCGGGGCAGCGGGACACGGCGCACGCAGGCTGCCTGTCGCCATTGCGCAGGGCTGTGGCTCCCATCTCCGTTTGCTCCCGACGGGCCATCAAGCTCTTGAAATCATGTTCAGAATCACCTGGGAGGAGGAACGGAGCCCTGTGAGTGCTGCCTGGCCCCACTCCTCCACCCCTGGAGATGGCCAGCCCCGAAGCCGCGGCCCCGCAGGCGGTACGCGGGGGGAGCCCTCCTGGGGTGATCGTGGCTGTGCTCCGAGAGCAGAGGGAGGGCGGGAGCTCGTCCCCTACCTGAGTGAGGACATAGCTCTCCTCCGACAGCTTCTCGATGATGTCAAAGTGATCCACGCCGGCGAGATCCAGCAGTGAGACGGACCAGCCGGCCGCGCGCAGGGCCTGCGGAGAGAGCAGCGGGCAGGAGGGACCCCGGCCCCACCTGCCCCGGGCAGGGCAGCAGGAACGACAGCTCGGCCGGGACGGGTCCTCCCCTGAGCCGCTGTCGTCTTCAACGGCAGAAATACTGAACGGCCCACGAGCTCTTTATCCCGGCTTAGCGGGCGCGAGCGGGCAGGCTGGGGCAGCATCCCTGCGGGCAGGGCGCTCCCCGGAGCTCACCTGGCCGTACTCCCGCGACTGCCTGCGGAACTCCGGGGAGTCGTGCTGGGCCACGGCCACCAGCACCTCGCAGCCCGCGGGCGCAGGCGCGACGCACAGCACGGGGCTGTTCCTCTGTGCCACCTCCCTGCAGGAGACAGACCCCGCCGCGGCGGCTGACGCAGCCCCTCGCTCGGAGAGGGCGACGCTGCCCACGGAGCAGCCGGGTGCCCCAGCCGGGTGTCTGGCAGCGCAGGCAGGCTGTGCGGGCAGGGGGCAGAGCAGGGTGTAGAGCCGCTGGCCAAAGCCAGCTGGGCTCACCGGCTCATGTCCAGCGCGTCGTTCACGTAGGTGTGCAGGATGGGCTCCAGGTCGTACACGCCGCTCACCAGCACAGCTCCTGGAGGCAGAGGCGCCGGCGGGTGAGGGGCCCTGCGGCTCGGGCCGCTCTCACAGCCCCGTGCCAGGGAACTCTCCTCGCACCCACATCCCCAGGCCTCGGTGAGCGGCTGGTGGGCGCAGGACACACACACCCCTGGGGACAGCTTGTCCAGGAGCCCGGAGTCCTGCACCGCAGCGCCGGTGGGCTGCGGTCAGCTGCGGCAGCTCATCTCCTGCGGGTCTCCAGCCCCCACGGCCCGTCGGGCAGCAGAGACGGGCTCGTCCCGGGTGCAGACACCAGTTCTGGACACGGCGGCGCTACCTTTGATATCTGGCACCACTCCGTACTGCGACCAGTCCGTGGACAACACCATGGCTGCCAAGTGGGCCCCCGCCGAGTGTCCACACAGGTAAATGCCTCTGGAGAGAGGGAGCCGTGAGCCGGCACAGGGAGCGATGGCACGGTGCCGGCTGCCCGGGGACCCCCCGCTCCACACCGAGGAGGTGGCACAGCCGCAAGCGCTGCAGCCTGAACGCATTTCCCTGATGCCTCGCGCCGGGACCAGGGAGCGCGGCCACAGGCGTCGCCCAGCGCTCGGACCGGGGCATCGAAGCCTCTGGCGCAGCGCAGGGCGCGTTCACCCCCTCCTGTTGCTGCCACAGCCACCCCCACCACCGACCCACCCAGGGAGCGACCTTGTGAGGTGACAACGTGGGCAGCATTTGCCCTGAAGGCCCAGTGGGACGGGGGACACCCCCACCTGATCCCGGGGTACCGCTGCACCAGGAAGACGAGGCTGCGCCGCACCTGCAGCACCATGGCGTCCAGGCGGCCTGGGCAGAGGGCAGGGTCGGGAGGGCGCCGGGCCAGCGCAGGCGGCCGCAGGCTCTGCGGGGCAGCACCTACCTTTGGGGGCTGTGTCGTAACCCACCACCACCACCGCCACGCCCCGCGACACCAGCGGGGGGGCTGCGAATCCCGACTGGTCTTTACTGGGGGGGAAGAGCCAAGCTGCAGGTCGGGGTCTCCTGGGGCCGGCCGCGTGTCGGGGAAGGGAGCGGTAAAGGCGACCCGGGGTCTCCCTCGCGGGGGGTCCCCGCAGCCGCAGCCCCCTCACCTCAGGCACTGCCAGTACCCGCCGTGGATGTAGACCAGGGCCGGGAAGGCTGCGCGGCACAGCGGGGGGTGGGTGGGGGGCCCGGCCGCCGCCCCGCCGCCCCCGCCTGCCCGTCACCTACTTCCAGAAGGTTCCGTGGGGTAGTAGATGTCCAGCCTCTCCCCCTCCCCGGCGCCGTAGGGGACGTGCAGCGAGGTCTGCGCGCCGGCCCGGGCCCGCTGCGTTCCTGCGGGAGGAGGGACGCGGTACCGGGGGCACCGCCCGCTCCCGCCGCCCCCGGCCCGGGGCCGCCCGCTCCTCACCTGCCGCCGTTGCCGCGATGTGGGCCTCGATGATGGTGTCGCTGCCCAGGCGGGGGGACCAGCGGCTGGGGGAGTACTGCTGCTCCAGCGCCTGCGGGGGAGGCACGGCGGCTGCGGCGGGGGGGGCAGCTCCGCCGGGGCGGGGGGCACCGGGGCGGCGGCGGGTACCGGGGGAGGACCCCGCCCCCGTCCCGCGGCCCGGGCGAGGCCGGCGCGCTGCCCGCCCCGTGGGTCCTACCTCCGCGGGCATGTCCCGCCACCCGCCCATGCCGGGGCTGGTGCTGGTGCCGGTGCCGGTGCCGGTGCTGGGGCCGGGGCCGGGGCCGGGGCCGGGGCCGCTCGGGGGCGGGGCCGGACCCGGGGGCGGGGCCGACCCGCTCCCATTGGCCGCCCGGGAGGCGGGGCCGGGGTGCGCGTCGGGGGCGGGGCCCGGGGCGGGGCTGCCTCGCTCCCATTGGCCGCGCCGGGGGGCGTGGTCCTGGGCGGGCTGGCAGCGCCATGACGTAGCGGCGTCCGGGCGCGCGGGCGGGCGCGCGGTGCACGCCGGGAGGGCGGCGCGGGCCCGGCCCAGGCGTGGGCGGAGGGCAAAAAGAATTTTCGCGCCTGGGCTCCCATTGGCCGCTGGGCGGTGCGAGCCCTGCTCCGATTGGCTGGCGCGGCGGCGCGTGGGCGGGAGGCCGCCCCGGATTGGCCGGCGCGGCGGCGGCGCCGCGGGAAGAGGTGCGCGCGGGCGGGCGGGTGGTCGGTGCGAGCCATGAACTGCCTGACGGTGCCCGGCGTCCACCCCGGCTCGCCCAGCCGCCCGCGCGGGCAGATCCAGGTACCGGGGTGGGCGAGGGGGGCCGGGCTGGGTGGGGTTGTGGGGCTACGCTGGGGCCGGGCCGGCGGGACGCTGGGCAGGGCAGGGCGGGGGCCGCGCCGGGGCCCGGCTGCTCTCTCACCCGCCCACTCCCGCGGTTCTGCCCCCAGGTGATCTTCGGCCCCATGTTCTCCGGGAAGAGGTAAGCCCGGGACGGGGCGGGGGGCAGCTGGCCGGGGCCGGGGGACAGGCGGGCCGGGGGACGAGCAGCCTGAGGCCCGCTGACGGCGTCTCTCTTAGCACGGAGCTCATGCGGCGGGTGCGGCGGTTCCAGCTGGCCCAGTACCGGTGCCTGCTGGTGAAGTACGTCAAGGACACGCGCTACGGCTCCTCCGGCGTCTCCACGCACGACAGGTGAGTCCCTGGGGCAGGAGGACCCCTTCTCCCTGCAGGCCCAGCAGCCGGGGCTGCCCGGCTCAGGCTCTTGCCCTCCTCTCCCCGCAGGAGCACCATGGAGGCCCTGCCAGCCTGTCTCCTCAAGGACGTGTACCAGGAGGCGCTGGGCTCTGCGGTCATCGGCATCGACGAGGGACAGTTCGTAAGTGCACGGCTAGGGCGGGTCCGGGGCAGCTCTGCAGGCTGCAGTCTCTTCAGAGCAGCCTGTGTAGGCTGAAGGCTGAATCCTCTGTAGCAGGGAGTGGGGAGAAACACCCTGGGGCAGTTTGATCCTGCTGGGTACGTTGGTGTAGTCAAACCTTTCCCTTCCCTTAGTCCCTGCAGGCTGAGGACAGCGGGACTGGAGCCCATTTCACCAACAAGCTACATGGCTCTAATTTTCCTTGTGCCCTGTGCTGCTGGATCCTGAGTGAAGTGCTGCCCCTCTTCCTCCTGACGGTGTTTCTGTACCTCCTCTAGTTCCCAGACATCGTGGAGTTCTGTGAGATGATGGCCAATGCTGGGAAAACTGTCATTGTTGCTGCTCTTGATGGGACTTTCCAGAGAAAGGTAAAACCCTCCTTTTTTTGGTACAGCAGCTGCTTTGGGACCCTTGTAGAACCCATCCAACAGACCCGCCCCTGCTCTCCCCACACAGGCCTTTGGGAGCATCCTGAACCTGGTGCCGCTGGCCGAGAGTGTGGTGAAGCTGAACGCCGTGTGCATGGAGTGCTACCGAGAGGCCTCCTACACAAAGAGGCTGGGAGCAGAGAGGGAGGTGAGTTCCCTTGGAACAGAAAGTGCTTCGGTAGCTTCCCCTTGCCAGCCCTGCTAGTCTAGAGGGATCTCCCCAGGGAGCTGGGCTCTGCAGAGTCACTCTCCCAATTTTCTGGCCAGGTTGAAGTGATTGGAGGAGCAGACAAGTACCACTCCGTCTGCCGAGCCTGCTACTTCCGCAAGCGGCCTCAGCAGTCTGGGTCGGAAAACAAGGAGAATGTACCCGTGGGGGTGAAGCAGCTGGACGTGGCTGCCTCCCGGAAGATCTTTGCTTCTTGACTGCTGGGCTCCCGCAGAGGAAAAACGAGAGGAAGGAAGCTAAATGCTGTAGCTCCCAGACGCCAGTTCTGGCTTCCTCTGCTTTAGCAAATCTGTTACATTTTTAGCTCTACCTGCCAAACCAAGCCGCTGTTCCTCTGCGCCAAGCGCCAGGAGAGGGGAGGATCGACTGGACCTGATGCCAGGGGGAACTGAAGCGGGAGCCTGACTAAAAGTGAGTTTCTTTCTCAGAACATGGAAAAAAGAGAGCGCTGTAGTTACTGGTGCTGCCACACAAAGGTTCTGGAACAGTTCACGGCCAGCCGGGCTGCGGGGCTTCCCCCGCTCGCCAGAGCTCTGGCCAGCTCTCCCGGGCCTGCGTACGCTCGGACCAGCGCTGGTGCCCGCTTCACTTGCCTGTGAACGCAACCGTTTCTCTCTCGTGCTGTTACAAAATTCCAGGTTTCTTAAGACAATGTACAGTAACTTAGTATTTTAAACCCACTTCCTTTCTTAACACAGCCTGAGGAGATAACCCGGCCCTTGTCACGGAGCCGTGGCGCAACTTTTCACTGAGGCGCGTGGCAGCGGCCTGGCCCTGAGCGCTCCCTCTGCGCCCGGCCTGGCTGCTTGCCTTTACGCTCACTCGCTGTAACTGTCCTGTCAATTTTTGTTGAAACAGAAGAGGGGGAAAGGAAGCTTTGACTTGACAGCCCGACAGTAGGCTCTTCCTAGCTCTTGAACTCCAGGAGGGCCACAGTAGTCCAGTGGGGGTCTGTGCACTAAGAATCCTTTTGGAAGAGCCAGACTTCGCTTCAGGAAGAGCCTCTTCTCCAAAGCTGGTGCTTTTGCTCAGGTCCAAGCTTGGTGCTGCCGCTTTGGTGCTTAGTTACCTGTGAAGGGTGTGGAGGGTCAGGACTTAATCTGTAAAGGTTGGGCTGCTGTTTCTGTGAAGATTCAGCTACTTGGAAAAGGGTCTCTGCTTTGAGCGGACAGTTCTCAGCTCTAGTCATGTATCTTGCTTCCTCCTGAGCCTTCCAAAAATTCTCGAGGCTGATTCTTCCTCCGCTGTAAGTTGACTGAAGGAGCCTCTTCCCCCTTTGCTTGACTTGGCTTCTGGAAAGTTGGGGTTTTTTTCTTAACTCTTGCAAAAGTACTTTTCCTTGTAAGCCAGCGTCCACAAGCTCCAGGCAGTGGCTCTTGGTTCTGGCTGGGTTGGATCTGCCTGTGCTCTGCCTGCACCCTCCAGCCAGGCGGAGGCAGCTCCTGGAAGGTTACAGGAGCCCTCAGAGCCCCGTTCCCTGCTGGAGCGATGACAGTTGTACTTGCAAACCCTTCAGTGCCAGGCCTGGGCTTTCCCCTGAGGGAGGGGGAAGGCAGCACTGCTACTGGTTTAGGTTAATAAATAACTTAATGAAATTGTTTGTGTGTTTCATACCAGAGTGCTCTGAGCAGCCTCCCTGCAGTGCATGGGGCGAACGGCGCAGGCTGAGGGCTCGCAGCAGCGGCCTGTGCTGGCAGTTGAGCACGGGGCTGACAGTTGGGGCTGGGCTCGGAGTCCAGGGAGGAGGGTTGCCTAAAAATAGCCGCCAGCATGAGTGTGCTGTTTGCAGCACAGCGCTTGGCTGGGGCTGCTCCGCCGCTTCCCCGCCGGAAACTCCCAGCCCTTGAGGAGAGAGGAGGAACCCCATTTTGCTTCCTCAAAGAAGAAAGGCACGTGGTGGCTAGGTGAAAAAGTTTACTCCATCTCTACAGTGACAAACAAGTATTTGAAGGCCCGCCCCAGCAGCGCCAGCTCGCGTACCGCGGGCTGCGCCGGGAGCAGCTTCGCAACAGGTGCAGCAGAAAACAACCTGAGACAGGCGCCGAGCAGGGAGATGGGGCGGCGAGCGGGGCCGGCGAGGGGGGGCCGAGCACCCTGTCAGCAGGAAAAGTGCTCCAGGCCCTTCCTCGGAACACCCGGAGCAGGCACGGCCCCGCTGAGAGCCCAGCACTCGCTGCTCCCGTGGCTCCCAGCCCGCCTCACCCGAGCGGCGGGAAGGCACAGCGCGAGTGCAGAGTCAGAGGAAGACAAGGCTTTGGCATCAAGCTCACCCAGCAGCAGCCGCGGGGGGACGGCGCGGGCAGCCGGCGGCGGGCAGGAGCTGGGCTGACCGGCTGCACTGCGGCAGCCAGAGCTGGCACCGAGAGGTCGCAGCCGCGGGCTGGGAAGGCACCGGGGCCAGGGCACGGTCACAGGGGCGCAGCCGGGCCAGCGCTGGGGGGTTCGAGCCACACACCCACCCCGCTGCTTCCCCCCACGGCCGCCTCCCCAAGGGCAGGTGCTCGGCGGTGCCTCGGCCCCGCACACCCGCCCTCCCCGGGGCTGCGCTCGGCGGTTGCAAATCGCCCGGCACGTGCCGAGTCACCCGCTACGAGCGCCCCAGCACCGAGGCCCAGTGGCCTTCACACAAAGCAGCTGCCACCCCCCACCCCACCTTCTTGCTTCAAGTCGCAGGTCCCTCCCCTCCCACCCCCCAGAAGAAAATTGCACAGGTAGAGCCACTGGGCCGGGGCTCAGTACACCGGCGGGGGCTGGTACCCCTCCGGGGCTTCTGCCGTGTGGGTGAAGGGCGGCTGCTGGTAGCTCTCATGGCTGATGTTGGGGTAGCTGGAGTAGGGGGTCGAAACCTCCGGGGTGGGGTCGATGTAGCTTTGAGCAAAGTCCTCCACCCCCATTTTGTACCTCTTGTAAGCGAAGGCGAGCAGGAGGCCCTGGACAGACGAGGAGACCGGCGGCGTCAGGGCTGCCCTGGGCTGCACGGCCCGGGGTGCCCCTCCAGGCTCTCCCCCAGCGCCAGGCAGGGCCAGGCTCCGCCACGGCTTCACTCACCCAGGAGAAGATGGAGAAGAAGCTGAAGGTGATGGCGGCACGGGCCGAGTCGGCCCCGACGTGCACGTCCCCAGCCTTCGTCCAGGCCCACTGGTTGGTGAGGAAACAAAACCCAATGAACCACAGGAACGTCCAGAGACCTGCGGGAGGAACGTGGCGTGAGGGGCCGGGGTGGCGTGAGGGACCGGGGCTGCTCCCGGGCAGGTGTCCGGGCCAGACCCTGCTCCCACCGGGCTGCTGCTGCCATGGCGGGGCCGGAGGCCGGCGCAGGCCCCCACGCCGCTCCCTGCGGCTCCTCGGAGTGCTCTCAGCAGGCAGCGCGTGGCCCGCGGGCAGGGTGCCAGGCGGGAGCGACTCCCTTCGCCAGGCACCGGCAGCCACGTCACGGGACAAGGGCAGCCATTGTAGCAGGCGGAGAAGGCGCAGCCCGGCCCCGGGGCCACCGGTACCTGAGAAGCCGAGGTCCGCCAGGACCAGGTACTTGCGGTCGGTGGTGTTGCTGATCTGGGGGAAGTAGACGTCCACCATGAAGAAGAAGATGCAGGCGAGGAAGGCGAGGACGCCGATGCCGATGCCGTAGCGGCAGGCGTCCTCGTTGTGGTTGAAGATGCAGAAGAGCTGGGGGGAGCTGGGCAGGTTGGTGTAGCCCTCCCCGACCAGGCAGGAGAAGACGATCAGGGCGAAGACCTGCAGGGGCGGGAGCCGGTGTCCGGCGGGCGGCCCCGCGACGGGGCGGCTCCTTCCAGGGCTGCCCGTGCCCGGCCGGGCTCAGCGGAGCGCCCGCCTCCGGGGCTGCGCCGGGGGGGATAAGGCCGAGGCGGGGAAGGCCGAGCCGGGCCGGGCCGAGCCGTGCGGGCGCCGGGGCGCGGGGCCGGGCCGAGCCGGGGCCCCTCCGCGGCCCGGTGGCGCTCTCCCGGCGGGGCCGTCCCGGAGCAGGCCCCGTCCCGCCCCGTCCCGCCCCGACTCACCGCGCTGGCGATCCGCGCCAGGACCTGCGGCTGCTGCACGAAGCGGGCCAGGTCGAAGGCGCCGCCGGCCTTGGCCGCCCCGTACGCGCCGCCGCCGCCGCCGCCGCCGCCCTCCATCGCGCCGGAGCCGCCGCCGCCGCCGCGCTCCCCACCGCTTCTGCGCGGCACCGCCCCGGGGAGGGCCGGGCCGGGCGGTCCCCGCTGCCGTCGGGGCGGAGCGGGCCGCGCTCAGACCGGCGGGACCGGGTCTCCCCCGCCCGGCCACCGAGCGCAGCGCCGGGACCGCCCCGCGCCCCTCCGGTGCCCCCCGGGCCCCGCAGCCGCTCGGTCCCGCACAGCGCGGAGGCGGCAGCCGCCCCCCGCCCGCGGCAGAGGGTCCCGCGCCCCCCCGGTGCTGCCCCCCCCCCGAGCCCCCTCCCGGTGCCGCGGCTGCGTGGCCCCAGCGCCTCCCTGCCCCACGGCCCGGAGCCCCACGGCGGGTCCCGGTGAGCGCGGCCGGAGGGGGAAGGGGGGGGGGGGCTCCGCGGGGGCTGTTCCCGCCGCCCGACACCGGGAGGGCGCAGGCGGGGCGGGCTGGACTTGGAGGGGGGGGTCGGTGCTCCCCCCGCTCTCCGCAGGTGGACGGGGCGGCTTCGCTCCCACTGGTGCCGGTGCGGGCGGAGGGAGCCCCGGGACGCGTCTCCGTCGGTTCCTGGTAGCGGGGCGGGCGGGCGGGGGGCTGCCGGGGAGCCCCGGGGTAGCGGGGGGCGCGGGAGCTTTAGTCCGCCCTGGGGGGGCTGTCGGAGCCCGAGGGCGGTGGAGGGGGAAGAGTGAGGCGCTGGGGCACCGGCGGGAGCCGCGACGGCGGGCGGGTTCCTCCGGTGCAGCCCCGGGCTGGTGCGGGCAGGACCAGCCCGGCGGAGCCGCCTCCCCCATCCGCCCTTCCTTCCTTCCTTCCTTCCTGCCTGGGCCAGGCCTGGGTTTAAACCCGGGTTTAGCCCCGCGGCCCCTCGAGCGCAGCCTCTGGCAGCGCCCGGTGTGCCCGGGGGAGTCGCGGTGACCGTGGGTGCCGGCTGACGCCCGCCCGCTCGCCGTGGCAGGGCGACGCGTTGGAGCGAGCGCGGGGCCGCGGGGGCCCCCCCGGCCGCGGCGGGATGGCCCAGCCGCCCTCCATCACCCTCGGCGCCTCTGAGGACACCGACAGCGAGGGGTGAGTGTGGGCCTCACTGCCGTGCCCCCGCACGCTCGGCCCCCGGGATCCCGCAGCCCCGGCGGTGCCAGGCCCGTGTCCCCGCCGCGGGAGATGCCAGCCCTCGCGGGCACCGGGGCGGCACGGCCGGGCTTTGGGCTGCTGCCAGGGCTTCGCCAGGGCCCTGGGCGAGCGGATCCGTGTCCCTGCAGCCAGGAGCCGAGCCCGGACAATGAAGGAGCCCTGCACACCTCCTTCCACCAGCTCATCCAGGAGCAGAGCAGCTTGGTGGCGGCGGGGCTGGAGCTGGAGATGCAGGCGAGGGGCAGAGGTAAAGCGCTGCCGGGGGGGGACTGGGACAGGGACGGGATGGGTGCCCAGGGCCATCTCCCACCCCAGACCCTGCCTGCGCCGGCTGGGGCTCGTGCCGAGGCTGCGGCTAAAGCCTGGTGACGCCTTTGCCGGTGCAGGAGCCGGGCAGACCTGCCCTTGGGGACACGGGGAGTGTCCCCGGAGAAGGGGGTGTGCTGGGGGATCACATGCCAGGGCGGGTGCCTGGCCCCGTGCCGGAGCAGGGCAGCGGGGCCACAGGGACTGGAGCCGTGGGTGCTTGGGCTCTCACCGCTCCGCGTCCTGCCCTCCCTTCCCCAGAGCCCCCGGCTCGCGGGGCCCCCCCAGACGCCTGTGCCGTGGCCTGGCCGGAGCCTGGGCAGGGTGAGCAGCGCCCCAGCTACTCCTCGGCCTCCCTGCGGATCCTCGCCAGCATGCCCAGCCGCACCATCGGTAGGTGCCACCCGCCCTCCCGCGGCCCGGGAGCCCCTCGGGAGAGCTCTCCGGTCTGCCTTGCCCTCCCGCGGCCGCCCACCCCGCTGCCCTGCTCCGTCCCGCAGGGCGCAGCCGCGGGGCCATCATCGCCCAGTACTACAACCGCACGGCCCGGCTGCGGCGCCGCAGCAGCCGCCCACCCCTGCAGCAGCTCTGCCGCGCGGCGCGGCCCAGCCTGCGCCAGTACGACCTGGAGACCGACCCCACCAGGGCCTCGCTGGAAGGTGAGGGGACCCTGGGAGCGGGGGCAGGCAGTGCCGGGCACCGGCCCCACGCCGGGTTCAGGATGGGCGCGCTGTGTCCTGGCCGGCCGCGTCCTGCTGAGCCCTTTGTGCCCCCAGACAAGCGGAGCTTGTTGGTGAAGGAGCTGCTGAGCCTCTCGCCCAGCCAGCGCAGCCACACGCTGCTCACCGTGCCCCTCAGCCTGGCAGAGAAACTCGCCCTCCGGTAGGTCCTTTCCCGCTGGCCCCGGCCAGGCAGGAGCCGTCCCGGGGCCGGTGCCACCCTCTGACATCCCTCTCTGCTGGGCAGGCAGGAGCTGAGTGGGCAGAGGGGCCCCCCAAGGCAGCACGCCCGGCACTGGGCCCCCTCCTCTCCCTGCGGGTGGTCCAAGGAATACCTCGTCCTCGTAAGTCTGGGGCACGGGTCTGCACAGCAGCCGTTGGGGCTCCAGTACAGGCTCCGGCCCCGGTGCTCTCCCCAGGCTCCCTTCCCCAGGGCTGCCGGAGCCTCTGGTACAGGTTCCTCTCCCTGCTCCCGGCCGCGCAGCCCTGGCACGACGCCCTGAAGGAGATCGGCGGCCGCTTCGGCTCCAGTGTCCTCTCCTACTTCGTCTTCCTCAAGACTCTCCTTGTGTTCAACATCATCTCATTCCTCATCCTGGTCTTCGTGGTGGCCCTGCAGGCTGCGTATCCCCCTGCCTCGGCCGGCCCCCAGCGCTTCACCGGCCTCGAGCTCCTCACAGGAGCGGTGAGCCCTGCCAGCACCCAGTGCCAGCACATCCCCGGGCCAGGAGCTGCTCCCAGCCTGGGGCACAGCCCTGTATCCCCGCCACGGCGGTGCCCAGTCCCTGCCCCGCGTCCCCACCACGGCGGTGCCCAGTCCCTGCCCCATGTCCCCACTATGGCGGTGCCCAGTCCCTGCCCTCGCGCAGCCGTGGCCCTGGCACCGCTCGTGCTGTGGGTGCAGAAGGGGGTGCCTGGTGTTGCCCCAGCTCAGGGGTCTGTGTCCCCGTGGGCTGTCACGGGTGTGCCAGGCTGGGCAGGGAGCTGCGGGCACCACCGAGATCACCGTGGGCCCCGTCGTGCGCTTTCCCACAGGGCTACTTCACTCACTCGCTGCTGTACTACGGCTACTACAGCAACGTCACCCTCAACGACCCCTGCGCCTCCAGCCCCAACGGCAGCGCCTGCCCCCTCGCAGCCCCCCCGCTCCCCTACAACATGCCTCTGGCCTACCTGTCCAGCGTCGGGGTCTGCTTCCTCACCACCTGCGTCCTGCTGGTGTACAGGTGGGTCGGCCGCGCCTCTGGTGCTGCCAGCCTTCGCCCGGCCCCGTCGCCCTGACACCCTCCCCCTCGCTGCAGCGTGTCCCGCTCCTTCAGGGAGAGCTACCGCGTGGGCAGCTCCACGGGCGCCCTGGCCGTCAAAGTCTTCTGTGCCTGGGACTTCAAGGTCATCCAGAGGCGCTCGGTGAAGCTGCAGTGTGAGAACATCTGCACCCAGCTGAAGGTGAGGAGCCGGGCTGGGGTCGGCCCCTGCACATCCTGCGGTCAGCAGGCGAAGGTGTTCCCAGGGCCCAGCGCCCCTCTCCTACCCTCCGCCCAGGGACCCCTGGAGCTGCAAATACCCCCCACCCACCCCCCTGCAGCTGCAAATACCCCCCACCCAAACCTGGCAGCAGCACTTTGCCCGTCAGCCCCCGGGTCCCACCTCGGTGCAGGACAAATCCTCTCTCGGTCTCTTCCAGGAGCTGCTGGTGGAGCAGCGCTCGCGCTCCCGCTGCCGCAGCCTCTGCCAGCGCCTGGGCCGCTCCGCCGTGCTGCTCCTGGCCTGGGCCCTCTCGCTGAGCACGGGGCTGGGCTGTGCGCTGGCCCTGCACCACTTCTCGGAGCACATGCATGCGGTGAGCGCCGGCCCTCGCAGGGGGATCTGCTGCCCCGGCGCTGGGGCACTGGGGAGGGAGGCGGGAGCCGCCCGGGGAGCAGGGGCAGCCCCGCTGCAGCTCCCTGGCCTCGGCGTTTGCTGCCCGCCCCGAGGGCACTGGGCTGCTGCTCACCCTGGTGCCCGCTCGCCAGGTCCAGCAGGACCACCGAGCGCAGGGCGGCGGCGAGCGGCAGCAGGAAGCCATCCTGCTGGTCCTGCCACTCGTCGTGTCTCTCCTCAACACGCTGCTGCCCGCCCTGTACAACTTGCTGGCGATGTGGGAGAGGCAGGACTCCCCCACGGCGCGAGTCTACGTGGCGATCAGCAGGTAGGCTGCCCGGGGCCGGGGGAGCGTCCTGTGGCGAGGGGAGAGGCTTTGGATGGGGTGCCCAGGGCTCAGGGGCTCCTGGCCCTGCTCCTGCTCCCCAGGAACCTCATCCTGAAGGTGGTGGTCCTGGGCCTGCTCTGCTACCAGTGGCTCAGCCGGAGGGTTGTCTGCTCGACAGAGGAGGTCGGTGCCGCCGCGCGGGTCGGTGCGAGGAGCACGCGGCAGCGGTGTGAGCCGGCTGGGCCACGGCATCCCCACCGTCCCCTGCCCAGGGAGCGCCGAGCAAAGCCGGGGCTGCGGTGCCGGCAGCGGCAGGCAGCAGGGGTGGGGGCTCTGCCGGGCAGCACCGCAGGCACCTTCACCGGGGAGAGGGGGGCAACAGCCGGGCAGGGGCACCCCCAACGTGGGGTGGCTGGGGAAAGGGGTGCAGGGGAGGAAAAGGTCCCGCAGCATGCTGTGGGGTCCACGGGAAGGTCACAGGGGAGCAGAGGCCTCATTGACTGCTTGATGCCACCTTTCCTTGTCTCCCCAGTGCTGGGAGACGTGCGTGGGGCAGGAGCTGTACCGCTTCGTGGTGATGGACTTTGTATTCACGCTGCTGGACACGCTCTTCGGGGAGCTGGTCTGGAGGTAACGTGCCCCGGGAGGGGTCCCCCGCCAGCACGGCGGCCCCGGCACAGCCCTGGCTGGGCACTGCCCTGGGGCACTCAGGCTCTGCCGCTGTCCGAGGGGGAAGAGGGGCTGCCGAGCATCCCCCCCAGCGGAGCTCCGCTCCTTCCCAGGCTGATCCTGGAGAAGAGGCTGAAGAAGCAGCAGAGACCCGAGTTTGACATCGCCCGAAACGTGCTGGAGCTGATCTATGGGCAGACCCTGACCTGGTGAGGTGTCTCCTGCCTGGCGCAGCCCGTTCCTCTGCTGGCAAATGCCTTGTGGTTCCCCAGGAGCCTTGTGGCTGGCAGGGACCAGGCACGGGGAGCTGCACGTTTCGCGGCGCCCAGACCCGGAATGAGCTCATCTTCCCCCCTCTCCGCCAGGCTGGGCGTTCTCTTTGCTCCGCTCCTGCCAGCCGTGCAGACGCTGAAGCTGCTGCTGCTGTTCTATATCAAAAAGGTGTGAGGTGCCGCCGCTCCCCACGTGTCCCCTGCAGTGAGGCCGTGCCCTGCCACACACCGTGCAGCGCCGGCCTCGTGGCAGGGAGGGGGTGTTGAGGGGGACAGGGTGTCCCCAGGCTCGCTCAGCTCCCGGCAGACGGGGGGTTGGGGGCCGCTGCCCAGGCGACGGCAGCACCCGGGACCCTGCTCCCCGTCTGCAGACCAGCCTGATGCAGAACTGCCAGTCCCCCAGCAAGCCCTGGCGAGTGTCTCACATGAGCACTGTCTTCATCACCCTGCTGTGCTTCCCATCCTTCCTGGGTGCTGCCATCTTCCTCTCCTACACCATCTGGTCGTGAGTACCCACCGGGCCACGGCACGGGGCACGGAACCGCCGGCTGCCGGGCGAAGGAGAGGGACCTGGGGAGGCGGGGGGGACACGTTGTGCCCAGCACAGGGCTGTGCGGGGCTGCTGCAGGCAGGGAGGTGCTGCCCAGCCGCTGGCTGTTGCACAGGGCGTAGTGGTGGTTGGCCTGTGCCTGCTTCTCCCAGCTGTTCCCAGCTGTTCCTGATGCAGGACAAGGGGATGAGGACCCCCTCATCCAGCCACTGGGGATGGCTGGGACCAGTGTGACTCGGTGCCTCCAGGGCTGGGGGTAGTGGCCATCGGGGCTGCCCATCGCTCTGACCAGCCCCGTCGGTCTGTCTGCTTAGGGTGCGGCCGTCGGAAACCTGCGGTCCCTTCCAGGGGCTGGAAACTATCTACAAGTCAGGGAAGACCTGGGTGCAAGTGCTGGAGAAGTCCAACCCCAACATCACCTGGTTTGCCTGGGTGCACCAGCACCTGGTGGAGAACACCCTCCTCCTGTTCTTCCTGTCCGGGGTCCTGCTGTGAGTACGGACCCGAGCCCTGGGCCCGCGCTCCAAGGGTCCCACTGTCACAGCCCTGAGCGGCGGCTGGCAGCCGGGGTGTCACACCAGAGCCCTGCACCCCAGCCCGGTGCCAGGAGTGCAGCGCCCCCCAGCTTCCCGCCCCGGCTGCCACCGTCCCGTCCTGCCTGTCGTTGCAGAGCCGTGATCTACTTCAACGTCGAGGTGGTGCGAGGGCAGCGGAGGATCATCCGCCTGCTGAAGGAGCAGATTGCCAACGTGCGTGAGCTCTGCGCGCTGCCCCACGCCCCGGGCCAGCCCCGGGATTGCCGGGTTCAGGCTCGAGCCCTGACAGCGCTGCCAGCTTGGAGGGGCAAGAGCACATCCCGCTCACTGCGATCTCTGCCGTTGCAGGAAGGGGAGGATAAAATATTTCTCATTCAGAAGCTTCACTCCGTTTACGAGCAGAGAGAGAGACGTGCCTGAGCCCCAGGTGAGGCCTGCGGGAAGGGGAGAGGGGGCTGCCAGGCTGCTGGAGCTCGGCCGAGGCATGGGAAGGGCAGGAGCTGATGGGGGCGAGCCAGGCGCTTCCTTCCCCCTGGCCCTGCGGGGCCGGGGGTGCAGGGCTGAGCGTGCTGGGGAGGGACCTCCAGGCTGCTGGGGGCTGCCCCGGCGCCCAACCCCGGTGGTGACGGATCCCTGGTGCGGCTGCGCCCGGGATTGGCACCGGCTGCCAGCACAGGCACGGGGAAGGGACGGGGACATTTGGAGCCTCCTCGCTGCTTTCGGCGTGGGGCTGTGCTGTCTGCCCCCAGCAGCACTTGGGGTCTCAGGGGCTGTGTCTCTCCTTAGCGTCAGGCTCCCAGGAGGGAGCTGGACAGGACAGGACCCTGCTCGCAGCCTGGGACTGGATCTGCCCGTCTTCCGAAGCCATCGCGGTGTGGCACTGGGAGCCGGCGGGACCCTGGGGAAGATCCTCCCCTTGGGGTTGCAGCGGCCAAGGACCCCTTGGGGAGCGTCGTCTGGCAGCTCCACGGGGACACTGTGGTGTGGGGACGTGGGTGCTCCCTCTGCCAGGGGCGCGGCAGGACCAGGGCCAGGACTGCCCCCATGTCCCAGGGCACAGCTCCGCGCGGGGCTGGCTCGTCAGCGGAGCCCTTCTCTGCACGTGGTTGCTGTTAGCAGAGAACAACCCTCCCTGCCGTAGCGAGCAGCTCTGGGCTGTTTTCAGAAGCTTTCTGGCTGCAGAGAACCTGCGGCCCCTTTTGTGCTGCCCCGGGGCAGCGAGGCCGGCGCTGGACGAGCTCAAAAAACCCTCTGTGGTGCCGAGTGCTGGGCCGGGCCGAGGAGCCCGACAGCTCCGGCCCCCCGCCGCAGGCTGGCCTGGCTCATTAAAGCGCAGCTGTGCAGGAGGGCTCCCGGCCTACGCCTCGACCTGTTGGGCTGGAAGTGGGCGAGCGGGTTTGGTGCGTCAGCCTTGGCCAGGGGTGGTGGCTCAGCCGCCGTGGCAGGGCGTGCTCGGGCTTCTTGGCACTGCCCAGCCCTCGGGCTGCCCCGGGAAGAGCCCAGCTCAGCCCACACCGCAGGAGCAAGGACGGCCCCCACAGCCACCACAGCCCCTGAAGCCACTCGCCATCACGGTGTGATGTCCCCAGCCCCCGGTACCGAGAGCTGCTCTCCGCCACGGCACGCCGTCAGCAGCCCCCAGCACCATAAAGCCGGTTGCCCCCATGGCACCGGCACCTGCAGACCCAGGGAGGGTTGTGCCACGGCATGTGCCAGGCCCGGGCAGCCACAGGGGGAGGCAGTGGCCCACCGGGCCAGGCTGTTGGCACAGGACGGGTTCTCGGTGCAGATACAGACCTGGGTTATCAGCACAGGACGGGTTCTCTGCCCCGCCCCAGCCCCTCTGAGCCCGAGCGAGCGCTGGAGAGCTGCTGTGGGCCTGCACATGCTGCAGCTCGTGAGACGTCTCCGACCGAGGCACCCCTGCGGCTCGGCCTGCCCCACTCCCAACGCCCACCCGTGTCCCCCGCAGTCATTCCACATGTGTCCCCGGTCACCCCACCGGGCCGTGGCTGGCACAAGCCCTGCAGGGCCAAAGCTGCTGGCAGGAGCCCCACACACACTCGGCCTCCGACCCAGGAGGCGTTACCAGCCCCTGCCCGGCCTGGCCTGGCCCAGGCGCTGCCGCACCCCCCAGCCCCACTGCCCGTGACCCCCCTCCTGTCCCCAGAGGTGCCAGCACAGTCTGGCCTCTGAAACTCCTGCTTGTCCTGCCCCAAAAGCCCGGGGTTTCCACCCGAGCAGAGGCAGCTGCCAGCCTGGACAGTATGGTGGAAGTTTTACTGCACTATCCCACGGGGCCCCTGTCCGCCACCAGCCCGTGACGCCGTCTGGGGCCCCGCTCCCAGCCCCACACAGGGCAGCCACTCGCCAGCCACCTCCCTCGGTGACAGGACACGCCTGGGCTGCCGCGGACCCCCACACAGGGTCAGCGGGGGTCCCTGAGGGTGGCCCGAAGCCACTGCAGGACGTCGGCCAGCCCGGTGCCGTCGCGGGCGCTGGTCTCCAGCGTCGTGATGGGCTGCGTGGCGCAGGAGACGATGTCCTGCATGCGGAACAGCGACTTCATCTCCGCCAGCGACATGTAGCAGGGCAGGTCACTGCAGCCAGGGGCGGGGGGGCTGCGTTAGCCCCCACGACGGGTCTCTTGCCCGGCCCAGCCCCGGCTCGGGGGTCTCCGGGCCTGGGGAGTGCAGCAAAGCGCAGCCGCTGCCCCCGGGCCCAGCAGGCTTCCTGACGGAAGGGACGCGGGAGCCCCCGCAGGCCCTCAGCGTGCCCCCGTGTGCCCCCCCCCCATCCCGGCTGACCCCTCCTCACATCTTGTTGAAGAGCACCAGGACGGGCACGGAGGCGAGCGGCGGCGCCGAGAGGACCGAGAGCAGCTGGACGCAGGACGAGGAGACCTGGGTGGGGTTGGCGGCGTCGACCACGAACTGGAGGGGGAGAAGGAGAAGCGGAGGTGTGGGGGTGCCCGAGGGCGGCCCCCCGGGGGGGAACCGCACAACCAGGGCGAAGCCGAGGGGCCCTGACCCCCGGCCGCGGGGTGTCCCTCTCCCCGGGGTCCCTGCTTGGCCGCCGGGGCGGGGCCGGGTCCCGGGGCCGCTCACCAGGAGCGCGCTGCACTCGCCGTAGTAGCTGGGCCAGACGGGGCCCATGCAGCCGCCCAGCTCCCGCACCGTCACCCGCCGCGGCAGCCGCAGGTCAGTCAGGTCGGTGCCCACCGTGGGCAGCGTGGGCGGGGGCTCGCCCAGCTCCGTCGGCCCCGCCGGGGCGCTCAGCTGTGCCGCGCGTTAAGGACACCGCAACGACGGGGACGGGGACGCGGCCCACCCGGGACCCCGGGCCCCATCCCCGCCCCCCCTGGGCCCCATCCCCGCCCCCCCTGGGCCCCATCCCCGCCGGATATGACGCAGCCGACGGGTCACGAGGCTCTTCCCGCCGCCCGCCGCCCCCAGCAGCAGGCACGTGGGCACGGGCCGCCCCGCGCCCGCCATCCCGCCCCCCCTTCCGGAACGGACACATTCTTTTCCGGGGTTACCCCCGCCCCTTCCGGGGAAGCCCCGCCCTCTCCGGAAGCCGGAAGCGGAAGCGCCCGCGGAGGGACAGGCTGGGCCGGGCCGGGCGCGGCCGGCGGCGGGGGGGACACCATGGGGCGCGGCGGCGGCACCTTCGAGAGGCTCCTCGGTACCGGCCGTGGCCTCCTCTGGGCGCGGCGGGCGGGGTGGGGCAGGGCCCGGGGCTGCCGGGTCCCGCAGGAGCTGGCGCGGCGGGTCCGAGGTTACCGAGCGCCCTGGGGCGTCCGGAGGGGAAGAGCCGGCGCGTTCCGGGAAAAATCGGGATTTTTATCCTCGATCGCTCGGGTCTGGGGCGTCGCCGGCGCCCGGCGGAGCTTTCCCGCAAACACAGCGGCGGTGGCGGAGCTGAGCCGAGCCCAGCGGAACTGCTTGAAGCAGCCTAATGGGTTTATTCCCTGCAGATAAGGCCACGAGCCAGCTCCTGCTGGAGACGGACTGGGAATCCATCCTGCAGATCTGCGACATGATCCGCCAGGGAGACACCCAGTGAGTGCTCCTGGGCTTCTGGACGCGCGGTGGGCACAGCGGGGGGTCCGGGGCCCGTCAACCTGCGGCAGCGCGCGTCTCCTTACCCCTTGCTGGAAAAGCAGCCCAGCACGCTGTGATGTGTCGGGGTACTTCCCTGAGTCAGGACCTACAGGTTACCTCTGGCCTGAAATCCTCAGAGAAACTAATTTTGAACGTATTTATTCCTTCTGTTCCCAGTTTGCCTCAGGGGAATCGCGTACACCGCGAGCTAACAAGCGGTGCCCTGGCGTTAGGGTGGGGGTTAGGGGGCTGGCAGCAGCAGGTGGGATCTGCCCTCGGATTCCTGACTACCTGAGGACATGTACTCTCTCTCCTTACCCAGAGCAAAATATGCTGTCAACGCTATCAAGAAGAAAGTCAATGACAAGAATCCCCACGTGGCACTCTACGCGCTGGAGGTAACGTCAGCCCAGGCCGCGAGCGCTGCAGGGCCCCGGCTCGCAGGCCGGCAGCTGCCCGTCTCTTACAAGCCTGTCTTAAGGGCAGCGTTGCGTTCCCTGCCCTGCCCGCAGAGCGACGGAGCCCAGGCTTGGGTTCGCCTCCTCCTGGCTCTAGCGCAGACGTTTCATGACTGATCAGCAGGCCGTGGCTTCTGTTCTTTAATTCTGTCTCGGGGTTAGGAACAGCCAAAGCTGGAACCCGAGACACTGTCCCTGGGGGTCTGTCTCTGCGCGGCAGAGGTGCAAAGGCCACCGTGCAGCTGAAGCGTAGCTTACTCCAGCGTGGTCGTCTGGATTTCTCTGGCTCAACTGATGCTGCCCTAATGCAACTTGTTGATTAAATAGTGGCCCCGTCTTGGTGTGCTGCCTGCAGCCACCTGTGACGTGTGCTGGGACTCATTGTGGGCCACAGAGAGGGAAGGAAGCACCAGACTAATACCGTCCTTTGTCCTCGCAGGTCATGGAGTCGGTGGTTAAAAACTGTGGCCAAACAGTCCATGACGAGGTGGCAAATAAACAGACTATGGAGGAGCTGAAGGAAATACTCAAGGTAAATATGTTTTTGAATGAGGCTGGAAAAGAAGCCACGGAAAGAGAAAATGTGTGTGTCATCTCCTTCGTTCCGTTTGTGTGAGGAGCAGAAGGGAAAGCGTTTGGAAGTGCGTTTCAGAAAAGATCAAACTGCATTGCGTGATGCGAAGGGATGAGCGTAGGGAGCGAAGGAGTGCCTGCTAGGGAGAGGAGGTGTCGTGAGAGCAGAGGTGATGTTTGGCTGTGTTGTGAAGTGGGGCAGGAATACGCTGCAGAGGCCTCCAGCTCCTGGGTGCAACTAACGCTTGGCTTGAGACAGCAAAGGAGAATAGAGGTGACGGGCTGGCAGTTGCATGAAGGACCTGAGCAGCGGAGAGGTGAATCCCCTCCCGTAGTACAGCCTGAGACACGCAGGAAGGTAGCAGCGAGGTAAAAACTGGCAGAACCCTCCTCTTTGTTGTGGCCTTTTCACTGGCCTGCAGAGTCGTTTGAGGAGCTCTGCAGGATGTAGACCTGGCTCTTTCCACTGACAAGCTGTCGTCTCAAGCTGCCAGTTTGTTATAACATGATGCAGCAGCTCCGTGTCTCCTTGGACTGGAGACTCCCACAAGGGAAGTGGAAATGGGACCTTCTGTCTCCAGTTCCAGCCCCAGAGCAGCAGTGCCCAGACAGGAGCTTGCTGGGGCAGCGCTGTTCCTTCCATACAGCCTCCGTCTGCCGCCAGAAATAGCCCCCCGGATGACCCAGACACTTGTGAATGAGCTGTGCGAGTCCCCTCGCCCCGCACACCGTAGCAGGGTGTCTCTCCCCGTCACCCTCCCGCCAGGGCTGACTCAGTCTCCCCGTTGGATCTTCTGCTGAGATAGGAATGCTGCCGCAACGGGACGGCCGAGTGCCAAGGAGATCAGATCGAAAGATTTTGTGCTTCTCTCTAGTTCTTGTCTGCCTTGGTAGTTTCTTAACAGCCACAGACCCATTTTCCTCCTGCGCTTGGAACTTTGCTGCTTGTGAATGACCAATGCTGGTAAAATGGTCATAGTTCTGGTGAGGTTTAGGGCTGTGACGTGTGGAGTGCGGGATTTTGCCAAATCTAGCAGTTTGTAGCTGCGGGAGTCGTCAGTAAGTCACGCTGTGTGGGCTGAGCTCTCGCTGAAATCGGAGCTTGACAGTGCCCCTCCGCTTCCTGGGGGATTTCTGGAGCAACCGGTCATGTGAATGCGTGATGACTCGGTCAGCTGATGACAGGGCCGCTCCCGGAGGCCGGCTGGGATAGGAACAGGCTTGCCAAGTTTCCTCTGGCTCCTTGAACTGTGATACAAGCAGCCCTGCCCCCAAAGGGCAGCCTCCCAGCTGTCCTTCCCGCGTCACATCCCGAGGTAGCTTTGGGTATTCCCAGGCAGGAGTCTCGGGGCCGGAGGTGCCGCCAGCCTGGCGCTGGCCCCTCCAGCTGCGAGCGTGTTCCTGCTGGGGCTCGGCTGGGCGGCCGCGCTGCTCCGCCGGCCCCAGCTGCAGGTCCTGCGGATTTCTGGGTGTGGGATGAGCAACTCTCGGGAGGGGGTAAACAACGACGCCGGGCAGGTCAGTGCTCGCGCCTGCCCCGGGGAGCGGCCGTGCGAGTCGCTGGGTGTTTTCTCAAAGCATCGTAACCGCACCCCTTTTCAAGTTGGTCTGTGCTGCTCTGAAGGACGTTTTCTTGTTTGTGCTGGAGGGGGAGAGCGGGGAAGCTGAAGGAGCCAGTAATCGTCCTTATCGCAGCTTGCTGACAGTTCCTACCTTGCACAAGTACTCTAAAGTCTCCCTGAATGGTATTTCTGGCTTCTCTTCTGGGGGATTCACACCATCCTTTGGGTTTGAGGGTCTTTTTCTCAGATTTTTTTTTTTTTTCGTCCTTCCTTTCTGTGCAGAGGCAAGTGGAGACGAGTGTGCGCAGTAAGATCCTGTACCTCATCCAGGCCTGGGCTCATGCCTTCCGCAATGAGCCCAAGTACAAGGTGGTGCAGGACACCTACCAGATCATGAAGGTCGAAGGTGAGGACGCTGTGGGCTGGGGTGGGTGTGCGGTTGGCCAGGCAGCTCAGCTCTGGAGGAGCCTTGCAGAAGGACCCTGCCTGGTCTTAGCAAAGCCTGGACTTGCAGTACCAAGCTTTCTCTTGGTGCCCGATACCCAATGGACCTCCTGGAGTGACTGAGTCCCACTGCAGAGGGAGGACGGCACCGCTGTCCCAGGATCGGGGGCTGCCTCGCTCCGGGCCTCCAGCCCAGCCAGCAGCTCAGGGTTCGCAGTGAGACCCGACAAGCAGGAGCTGCTGGTGTTCTTCAGGAAACTGGCAGCAAATCAGCGTGTCCTCTGGGAAGGGATTTACAGTGGGGCGGTTCCTTCCTCCCCGGCTTTCATCAGTACTTCCAGGGTGGGTCCACGCTCCCACTTTCTGACAGTGTGGGACGTTGTCTTGTCCCTGCAAGGGAAGGGACGCGCTGCTCCTCTGCCTCCTCCTGGGCACCAGAACCTCCACGGGCAGGAGGGCCTGGTGCCGAGCCGGTGCTGCCACGCTCTTGCTGTTCAGGGGGTGAGACTCAAAGCCCTGCCTGCCCATGCCGTGGGCTTCTTACCTCCCCAAGCTGACTTCCAGGTCTTAAGAAATAAGCCTTGTCCAGAGGGCCCCAGTGTCCCTTACAGGTGCATAAGGGAAACCAACTGGGGATTGTCCTGCGGGGCCGAGAGCCTGGTGCTTCGCAGGCAGCAGCAGGCGCTGGGCGAGCGTTGCTCTCTGGCCTCCTGCGGTGGGAAGGTGGTTGTGTCAGAGCGAGATCGCAGTCAGGGCGGGCGTGCTGAGCTGGATCGGGTGTGCGGGGCTGAAGGTGCCGCGGCCTCGCTGCGCCACAGGAGCTCTTTCACAACGCGACGCTGTCACTTCTCCCGCAGGCCACGTGTTCCCAGAGTTCAAAGAGAGCGATGCCATGTTCGCTGCAGAACGGGTGAGCTCTGCGGGGCGGGAGGGAGTTGGCACTGCAGGACACACCTTGCGCCCCTGTCCCTTTCCTCCTAAACCTCTGGTTCTTGCATTCCTCTGTTTCGTGTGGATTAGAGACCTTGCGGGTACCTTCTGCTCCCAGCAGTTCTGGGGTGGGGTACAGCGACTCAGCCTAAAACTACCAGCCGGGGGGAGAACTGACCCGGACAGGGAGTTAGTCTCACCTGACCCTACTCCGTGGCCTTCCGGCAGCCACGGCACGCTGAACACGGCAGCAGGGCTTTGGTTCCTGGAAAATCTCTTGCAGACTGGGAAAGCATCACAGTCTCTAGGAACACGAGAGGAGATAACTTGTGGGGATTAATATTTCCTGTTGAGCTGCAAATGTTTCCATCTCCCCCCGTTCATGAGGGTGCCTTGGTGAGCCATGGCAGCTCCTGAAGGGCTCGGTGGGGACACTCTCCTTGAGGCCCTTCTCCCCTCCTCACGCGAGTTTCCTTAACCCCGACAGGCTCCAGACTGGGTCGATGCTGAGGAGTGTCACAGATGTCGAGTGCAGTTTGGTGTGATGACGCGGAAGGTGGGTGCTGCTCCTGCCCTCTGGGTTCCCTGGTCCTGCGCAGCCCCCCGGGACGTGCGGGACCCCCTGAGCCTGCGTGGAAGCGTGTCGGGGCCGGCCCGCGGTCCCTGGCCACCGGGGGGGAAGTGCCAGGAGCGTCTGAGTGATGTCTAACAGTGAAGGAGTGTCCTGGTACCGCGCTGACGTCTCCCGTCCTTTGCAGCACCATTGCAGGGCCTGCGGGCAGATCTTCTGTGGCAAATGCTCCTCCAAGTATTCCACCATCCCCAAGTTCGGGATTGAGAAGGAAGTGAGAGTCTGCGAGCCCTGTTATGAGCATCTCAACAAGTCAGTAGCCTTTGTGGTGTGTTTCTTTGCTTGAACCACGAGGGGGGAAGCTTGGCCTGGAGCCACTGTTCTGCAGAGCGGAGCGGGGGTGTCCCAGGCTGCGCAGGCTGGGCTGGGGTCCCTCCCTCCCTGGGAAGGGGGTTTACAGCTGTGCTGTTGTGCAGAGCTGGGGCTCCCATGCAGAGGAGGGAGTGTTCAGTCTGCGCTGCTGCCTCTTTCTGGCTGCAGGAAAGCCGAGGGTAAAGCTGCTGCCACCTCCGAGCTGCCCCCCGAGTACCTGACCAGCCCCCTCTCTCAGCAGTCCCAGGTGAGCAGCTGCCCCGTAGGTGACCCAGGGATCCTGTCGGACTCGCGGATCCTTTCCTGACCACCCCCCCTCATCCTTCTGCCTGCAGCTGCCTCCAAAGCGCGATGAGACAGCTCTGCAGGAGGAGGAGGAGCTCCAGCTGGCTATTGCCTTGTCTCAGTCGGAGGCCGAGGAGAAGGAGAGAATGGTTTGTGCCCTGCTTGGCGTCTGGGAGTGGTGGTGGCCGTACAGCCCAGATGTGCTGGGCACCTCGAGCTCCGCAGTAACAGATCTCTGGGCATGTCCTGACGCGAGCAAGTCACAGGGCCTGTGGCATGAGAGGCTGAAAGCGGAGCCAGCCACGCGCTGTGCTGCAGTCCCAAATCTTGGACACAGGCTGTGCCCAAACTGCAAGCCCTGGGACATGCAGACCCGTGGGCACCGCTCACAGCTTGAGGCTGGGTCTGCCACCGAGCCCAGCTGTCGCCCACCCAGTGCATCCAGTCTGTTCCTGATGGGTGATTTGGAGGAGTCTGGACAGTCCCCAAGTTGACTGGTTTTTCTCTTTTGCAGAGGCAGAAAACAACATACTCCATGTACCCGAAGGCTGAGCCCACTCCCGTCACGTCCTCCGCTCCCCCGGTCAGCACCCTCTATTCCCCACCCGTGGTACGTTCACGGGGGCCCCTGAACGTGAAGTGGCTGGACGCGGGCCACTTCCCTAGCCCAAGTCTGCCCTGCTTGGGTCACATTTGATCCCTGTTCTGAGAGAAAAGCTCTGCCCCATTCAGCCCCTTGCTCCTTCAGAGCACTGCTGTGTTTTCAGCACGGTCTGTGCTCAGTCAGTGTTTCGGTGCCTCCGCTGCCTCTGGCTGGAGGAGATGGTGGTTCCCGTTCAGCTTCGTGCTGGCGCGCAGCACTGGTGGTTGTGCCTGGCCGGGTGGGAGCAGCTCATCCGTGTGGGAGCTGTGGGCCTCTGGTTTCTCTGAACTGGATTCCCCTGTCTGTCTCTTTCCAGAATTCCTCTGCTCCCCTGGCTGAGGACATTGACCCGGAGGTAAGGACCCAAGTAGTCCACGGCAAGGGCTCAGTCCCAGCAGGGCTGCAATGCTCATCTCCCTTCTCTCTCTGGCAGCTGGCTCGGTACCTGAACCGCAACTACTGGGAGAAGAAACAAGAGGAAGTTCGCAAGAGCCCCACCCCGTCAGCACCTCTGTCCCTCTCGGAGCCCTCTGCGCAGCCTGGGGATGCCCACCCCGCCACGCTGGGTGTCGTTGAGGTAAGAGGGGACCTGGACCCATGTCCGGCAGCTTCTGAGGGGTGAGAAGCGCCCGACTCCTCCTCCCAGCCCAGTCCCATGGCTCTCCCAGCTCTCGGCACGGCAGAGTCGAGGCTGAGGGACTGCCCTGTCTTTCCAGCAGCAGTACCAGAACGGCGAGTCCGAGGAGAACCACGAGCAGTTCCTGAAGGCGCTGCAGAACGCCGTCACCACTTTTGTCAACCGCATGAAGAGCAACCACATGCGGGGCCGCAGCATCACCAACGACTCTGCCGTCCTGTCCCTCTTCCAGTCCATCAACAACATGCACCCACAGCTGCTGGAGCTGCTCAACCAGCTGGATGAGCGCAGGCGTACGTGGGAGCTGCCCGGGCAGGGGTGGGCGGGCAGCTGCAGGGGCTTCACACAGCCCTGAGGGGGGTCCCTGAGGCCGGCTGTCCCCTCCCCAGTGTACTACGAGGGCCTGCAGGACAAACTGGCCCAGATCCGGGACGCGCGCGGGGCTCTGAACGCGCTGCGGGAGGAGCATCGGGAGAAGCTGCGCCGCGCCGCCGAGGAGGCCGAGCGCCAGCGCCAGATCCAGCTGGCCCAGAAGCTGGAGATCATGAGGCAGAAGAAGCAGGTGAGCCAGGGAGGCATCCCCAGAGCCTGCCTGCACCTGGGGCCGGTCGCGCTGGCAGGGGGGGTTGCCGCAGGTTCCAGCCCTCACAGCCCATTCCCACAGGAGTACCTGGAGATGCAGCGTCAGGTGGCCATCCAGCGCCTGCAGGAGCAGGAGAAGGAGAGGCAGCTGCGCCTGGAGCAGCAGAAGCAGACCATCCAGATGCGAGCCCAGATGCCGGCCTTCTCGCTGCCTTACGCCCAAGTATGGCTGCTGAGCCACAGCCCCTCCTGCCAGGCCCCGGGGGGGAGCACGGCCCAAAGCTTGCTTTTCTCCCCTTCCCAGCTCCAGGCCATGCCTGCGGCCAGCGGGGTGATCTACCAGCCCTCCGGGCCCACCAGCTTCCCTGGCACCTTCAGCCCGGCCGGCTCCGTGGAGGGCTCGCCCATGCACGGCGTGTACATGAACCAGGCGGCGCAGGGGGGCACGGGGCCGTACAGCGCCATGCCCGTCACGGGGACAGGTACGGGGGCGGTGGGGCCCGCGGGGGCTGAGCACAGGGCGGCTGCTCCAACCTGCCCTCTGCCCCCAGATCCCGGCATGGTGAACGCCTACATGTACCCGCCCGGGGCCGGCGGCGGGCAGGCGGCTCAGCAGGGCCAGGCGGTGCCCACCACCACCCCGGCGTACTCGTCCTACCAGCCAACTCCCACGCAGGGCTACCAGGCAAGCGAGGGCAGAGCCGCTCGGGGCCGGCGGGGGCTGGGGCGACTGGTCCCCTCTCAGCCACACGGCATCTGCGAGCGGGAGGGACAAAGGGCTGGTTGGCCCCGGATCTCTGGATCTGCGGCCGCGTTCGCAGTGGGAGGGGGTCGGGGTCTGAGCTGGTTCTGGGCTCCCCTGGGCATAGGGGGAAGGAGCGACCCTGGTCCTGGGGAGGGGGGGAAGCGGTGCTGGGCTGGGGGTGCTGGTTTGGGCTGAGCCTCTCGGCGGCCTCTCTCCTCCCCAGAGCGCAGCCTCGCAGTCGCAGAGCATCCCGGCCATCTCGCAGGCCCCCCAGTCGGGTGCCATGGGCTACATGGGCAGCCAGTCGGTCTCCATGGGCTACCAGCCCTACGGCATGCAGGTCAGCGCTCCCGGCCACGCCGGCCCCGTTCTGGGGGACGAGGGGTGGGTGGTCCACAGCCCACGGAGCCGTCCTGGGCCTGCGCTGGCGGGGGCTGTGGGCTTTCCCCTTGGCCCTGCGTGTCCCCCAGCCCCTGTGACGGCCACCCCCTCGCTCCCGCAGGGCCTCCTGTCCGCCCTGCCAGGCCAGGAAGCCGCACTGAGCAGCTTGCCAGCCCAGCAGTCCTACTTGCCCGGGCAGCAGCCGCCCCTCTACCAACAGGTGAGTGCCTGTTTGGCGTGGGGGGGGGTCGGGGCCCCACCGGGGCGTGTTTGCTAACGAAGCCGCCTTGTCTCTTCCAGATGGCACCCGCGGGAGGGGCCCCCCAGCAGCAGCAGCCGCCCCAGCCTGCGCCCGCCCCCGTGCAGCAGCCGCAGGGCAGCGGCGAGGCCCAGCTCATCTCCTTCGACTGAGGGCGGGCGCGGGGGGCCCCAACACTGCTCTGTACCGCACCCCCTCCTCCTGCCCTCGCACCCCCCTGCCCCCGGCCCGGGGGCCGCAGGCTCCGCCCGCCGCTCCCGGGGCTGCGCTCCCGCCTCCCCTTGCCCGGGGACGCTGCGGCCCCTCGGGCCGGGCCGGCGGGGCCCCGGGCTGGGGCCGTGGCCGCAGGCCCCGCTCCGCTCCCCGGCGCCGCGGGCACCGTCCGGCGCCAGCTTCGCCCCGTCCCGCCCCCACCCAGCCCCGTTCCCCGCCACCCCCTCCCCGGGCCCCTCCCCGGGCCTGTCCCCGCGGCGCGGCCGCCCCCTGCCCGTTCCTCGCGGGGAGCGCGAACGGTGACAATAAAGTGTTGGAACGAGCGGCGGCCTGGCTGTGCGCGGCGCGGGGCCGGGGCCTCCCGGGGCGAGCGAGTCCCGGCGGACCGCGCGGCTAGAGCGCCGTGCTCCGCCCCTACCATCGAGACGCGGCCTAGAGCGGCCGGCGCGGCGCGGGGGCCGCCGGGACCATCGAGCGCGGGGGCCAGAGCGGCGCCGTGTCCTCTGCGGCCGCCATGCTGCCCGCCGCCCGCCTGGCGCTGCCGCCGCGCCTGCCCCGCTGCCCGCCGCCCGCCTGGCGCTGGGCCGCGGCCGGGCCGCCCGCCGCCGCCGGCCTGAGGGCGCTGGGCACGGGCCGCGCTCAGCGCTCGGAGGCGCTGGCCGGGGCGCCGCTGGACACGGCCGGCAAGGAGTACTCGCCCAAGGTGCGGCAGCTGGTGCGGGACATCGCGGGGCTGACGCTGCTGGAGGTGGCCGACCTCAACGCGCTCCTCAAGGTGGGTGGCTCGGCCCGGCGCGGCCTATCTCTGCCCGGCCCGGCCCGGCCCGGCTCATCACGGCCCGGCCCGGCCCGGCCCGGCCCGGCCCACGTGCGCCGCCTCACCGGCCGCCGGCGCCGCTGCTCTTCCCGCAGGAGACGCTGAAGATCCCGGACGTGGCGGTGATGCCGGCGGCTGCCGCCTCCCTCCTGCCCTCCCAGGCCGCGCCGCAGGTACTGGGCTCTCCCGGGGTGGGATCGGGAGCCGAGCCCCGGGGCCTTCCTGTGGCTCTCGGGGGTCCCCACGCGGGACGGGACGGGGCGGGGAGGAGGGCCCTCGGGCCTGGCCGTGGGTCTTCACCGAGCTCTGGCTGCTTCCAGGAGGAGGAGGTGGAGATCCCGCTCAAGAAGGAGAAAACACATTTCACCGTCCGGCTGACGGAGCTGAAACCCGCGGACAAGGTGAAGCTGATCAAGGAGGTGAAGAACTTCGTGCAGGGAGTGAACCTCGTGCAGGTGAGGAAGGGGCTGCCCGAGGCTCCGGCCGCCCTGAGCCGGACAGGGTCCCGAAGCACGTTGCAGGCAGCAGCCTCAGTTCTCTGTTGAAAAGGGCACCTTTTGAAGGGTTTCTGTGTTTAGGAGAACAGTCAGTCTGTGCGCACGCCTCAGGGCGAAGATGCGGGCAGGGGGTAGAGCAGGAGTCAGCTGTGTCTGCCTGGTGTTTTTTAGAGAAGGCTCTGCCGTGTGGCCAACAACTGAGCCCCTGGCAGATGCGGTGAGATGAAGAAGGAGGCGCAGAGCAAAGAGCTCAGAGTCTTGCGAGCCAGCCTCAGCTTCTCCAGAGAGCTACTGTGAGCTCCTGCAGAGCGCAGGAGCAGCCAGGATTCCTCGCTGCAGCTGGCTTTGGCTTGCCTTCCCCTAAAGTTTTATTGCTTTTTCAAGGCCAATGTTTTCCTGAATTTAGATGAGTTTCTCTGATTCACACATCTTGCAGTCCACGCTTCCAGTGCCTTTCAGAGCTCTTCTTTTTGTAGGTGATTCCTCCTCTTTCCTCGGAGGAGAAGGGCCTTTCACAGTGTCAGCTCATGCCCTTGAGCTCAGGACAAAGAACCAGTGATACAGCTGCTACGGCGGAAGCATTTAACATGCTTCAGTTCTCCACTGGGTGATGCTTTCATATCTTGGGGATAATAGCAGCACTTACTATTTATCCAGTTGCAAGGAAGAAGTGTTGAGTACTGTAAAATCTGCTCTTATTTGTAGCCCAGGATATCAGGAGGATTCACAGAAAATCTTCTGATCCGTTCATGTTGATATATTGCAAAGCAAACAATCTGGTAACGGAGAGGCCGTGGTGGTGGCAGAGATGTGAGTTTCGTTGGCCCCCTGGGGTAATTAACTGACATTGTCTGTTTATCCGTTATCAGTCCCAAGCAAACGTTAAGATACCAAAACCCTGTAACGGACACGATCCCCGGATAATTAAAAGCTGTCTGGAGAACTAACGCTAAATCAACTTGGCTTAGCACGTGGAACCTGTCAAACACGCTGGCGGCCGTTCCGATGCAGATACGGGGTTGGTAGATGCAGGTTATTGTGGGGAAACTTTGTCAGGTGTGACTTAGCCGGCATGGTATTTTGGTTAAAACACACAAACCAAACTGCTGCTGAAGGCTGGTTCTCCCTACAGAGGTTGCATCCAAAGTGTAGCTCATTGTAAATTTGATTACCATCCAGTTGAGGTGTTTTCATGAGATTTGCAGTGAATCTACTCTCAGCCTGTGGGGCTGTTGGTGATTTGGGAGGAAGCGCTGCTGGCAAAGTCTGGACGCTGGGTGCTGATGTGACCCTGACGGGACAGCCCTGCAGAACCGACTGCTCGATGAGCCGGGCCCGAGTCCGTTTGCGCCCCTGAAAGCTTGTCCCGAGCCGGCCCAGCAGACACACGTCGTGATTTTCCTCCTGTCCTGGGCCGGCGTTCCCGCACACTCCGGCCGGGATTGGGAATGCGTTGCCTCTGCACAGCGGCTGTTGCTCTGCAGGTCTGGCTTGGCTCCGGCCCTGCTCCTCCTCCCGCTGGGAGCTCTGAGCAGCTGCTTCCTCTGACCGGGGCTGCTTTAGAACCGAAGTTAAGCATTAGTGAGCAAGGATCTTAAATGAATAACCTTGATTGTGTTGCCTGTCCTCATCTCAGCAAGCCCGAACAGGCTCCTTTCCGGATACTGTCCTGGTCTCGGGTGGGTGAAGGCATGCCTGCCCTGCCTGCACCTTCTCACCCCTAGCAAAAAAAGCATTTTCTGCCCCTACAGACACATTGTCACTGCACCCAACGTGAATTAAAACAACAAAACCTTCTTTCTGTCAGCAGTGGTCAATCCGTTGGGTGCTAAATACCTGCAGTACCACCCAGCAGAGAGCTGGCGGTGGCTCTTTGCCGTAGGAACCTCCCCGGGCTTTGTTTCTGAGGAGCTGAACAGCTTCATCGCTGCAGTTTGGTGCAGGAGCATCGGGCTGCAGCAGGGGCTTATCCCCCCAGCTCCCTGCCCTTTACAGCAGCACCGCAGCACGTCCCTGTAAATCAGTTCAATGGCTTTTCAGTTTGCTGTAATTATCGCAGTACCGCATAGTACTGATAGTTTTGTATCAAAAGTCTTAAGAACAGCAAGATTGTGTTGTCAAACAGTCTGTACTGGAACTCTTCTTTTTTTTTTTTTCACCCGGTACAGCGGATTCCTGCACAGCCGCGTACAAACCCCACGACAGCCTCTCCTCCCCGCTGGCACAAATATGTGAACCAAAACATTGGCACTGACAAAAGTTGGCCCCAGGCAGGGCGGCAGCTGCCTTGGCAGGTTACTGCGTGGTAGCTCCGCATGTGTCCCCGGCACCTTCTCCACCCGGGGCTGCGCCTCTGGGAGCACCATGCACATGGTGGGAGGAATTTATGGGCAATTCCTCACTGAAAAAGGGTTTCCGGGGCTCTAGGGGCTGTGCCATCGCTTGCAGTCAGGTTTAGACGTCGTCTGGCAGGGTGTGCTGTAGTTCAAGTGAAAGTGTTGGGTTTTAAGTCCGGTGGGTAAGTTTTCCTGGGCTGCTTATGCAGAGGTCAGGCTCAGGGCTCTGGGTCTGTTAATCCGGTTAGCGAAAGCCAGTTTACCAGCCTCGTACTTTGTCCCTCCCGCAGGCCAAGAAGCTGGTGGAGTCCCTGCCGCAGGAGATCAAGGCAAACGTCTCCAAGCAGGAAGCGGAGAAGATCAAAGCGGCGCTGGAGGCAGCGGGAGGGACTGTGGTTCTGGAGTAGGGAGCCTGGTCTCCCCACGGAGGAACCGGCGCACCGGCAGCCGCTGCCCGAGCCGGGGGTGGGGTCCGGCTGTTCCCGAGTGCAAAACATCCCTTAAGTCGCGCAGTGGGAACGCTCTCTGGAAGCGAGAACGCCGTAGGGTTGGATGGGGCTACCGCCCGCTTCCAGCATCGCCACGAACTCTTTACCTTCATAAATACCCCGGGGGGGAAAAAAAAAAAAAAAGCTGTTAAAACGGTTCATTTCTAGAAAACCAGTGACTGATTGTCCCCTGTCCCGCCGCGCTGCAGCCCCCTCCTCAAGCTGCGGTCCCTGCTAATTATTATTCATTGTTAATTAGGGGGTGGAGCTGGCTGAGGAGGGGGAAGGCTCTGGAGACCGGGGACACCGCGGGGGGGGCTGCCGCGGTGTCCCTGGTCTCTCCCTACCGGCACCGGAGGGGGCGTGGCTTCGGCTGGTGGGCGTGGTTTCGCAGTCGGGGCGTGGTTTAGGCGGGGGCGTGGCCTCGCGCAGAGCGGCGCCCATGGCGGAGCGGCGCGTGTCGCGTTGGTATTTTGGCGGCCTCGCTTCGTGCGGCGCCGCCTGCTGCACCCACCCGCTGGACCTACTGAAGGTGCGGGAAGGGCTGTGAGGGTGCGGGGGGGGGAAGCGGTTATGGGGGGGGGGGTCGGGGGAGTGGCTGTGAGGGGACGGGGAACGGCTGCCCCGGGGGCCCGTTCTGAGGGGACTGGGAACGGCTGTGAGGCGGGGGAGGGGGGTCGGTTCTGAGGGGGGAACCGTTCCGGGGGGGGGGGGCGGTCAGGGAAGTAGCTGTGAGGGGATGGGAGCGGCTGAGGGCGGGGGGGTGGTTTTGAGGGGACGCAGAACAGATCTAGGGGTGTGGGAAATGGCTGTGAGGGAGGGGGAATCGGTCCCGGGGGGAGTCGGGGGAAATGACTGTGAGGGGACGGGAACGACTGCCCCGGGGGGGCTGGTTTTGAGGGGACGGGGACCGGCTGCGGTGGGGCCGGTTCTGAGAGGACAGGGAATGGGGCTGGGGGGCTGGGAAACGGCTGTGAGGGGACGGAGAACGGCTGTTGGAGGGGGGATATGTCGGTTCTGAGGGGATGGGGAACTGCTCTGGGGGGGATCTGGGAAATGGCTGCCCGGGGGGGCAGGTTGTGAGGGGCCGGGAAGGGCTGTGAGGGGACCAAGCACGCAGGGACGCGGCTCTGGGGCTCGGGGAGGAGACAGGTGGCTGCGGGGCCCGGAGTCATGGCAGTGAGGGGACAGGAGCGGGGGGGTGTCAGGGCTGAAGGGACGTGGCCCTGGCCCAGGGGCAGGTGCAGGCATGTGAGGGGACAGGCGTGGGGCTGAGGGGACACGGCTCGGGGTGCAGGGGCAGCGGAGGACACCCTGGCCAGCCCTGCCCGAGCGCCTGCGTGAGGCACGGTGGCAGCTCCAGGGCCCGTGGCGTTGGACTCGGGCCCACTGGGCTCCGTGTCCTCAGGCCAAGATGTCACCTAGGCGCCGCAGACGGCCTGGCATCCCCGCTCCCGCACAAAGAGCGCCGCGCGCAGCCCTGCGCTGCCAGCACCCACGGACGGGGCGAATGCCAGCGCTGCCCAGAGCCCTGTGCGCCGGCCAAGCGACGACGAGCCTGGCAGCCGGGCAGGCTGCGGAGGGGGAGCGGGAGAGCAAGCCCAGGCCAGGGCCTGCCGTGCCCACGGGAGAGACTCGGGATGGGGAGCCCCTTCCCACCCCACCGTGTGGAGAGAGGGGAAGATGTGCCGGGCGCAGGCCCAGGAGGGAACCGGCGCTGGCAGGGGGGTGCCGCTTCCTCGGTGCTCGGCCTGTTGCTGCGCCTGGCTGCCCAGCGGAGGTGGCTGGCAGCCCGTGGGGGCTCGCGTAGGACGCCCTGGCAAGGTGCTGAGAAGGGGAATTAGCCTGGCACATGCCTCTAGGTCTGCCTCTGTCTCTGAGCCAGGGTGGCGGGTGTGACCTTTGGGCTGCGTCTCTGCAGATGTGAAGCCCCTGTGGCTGCGAGCAGCCCGGGCCAGCCGGCTGTTTATACCGGAGGGTTCACACCTGAGCACAGAACTGCCTTTGGCCCCGAGCTCCCCCGCAGCAGGGGCTGGTGCCAGGCTGGGGAAGCGCGAGGGGCCTCGGGGTCTGATGGGGCAGGGGGCCAAGGGTGCTTTGCCGCACCTCTGGACCTTGCCCCTGGTGGGAGGCCCCAGCCAGCCCGGCCGGAGGCTGCTCATACCCCTGCCGCAACCCCTGAGCTGGCGCTGCGCAGCCAGTGGCCGCCCGCGGGGCTGCCTGCCCCACGGCACTGACCACAGCACTGGCCAGCTCCTGCCCTGCCCGCTTGCCCGCCCTTCCTGCGGCCCTGGGGCAGGCGGCAGCGGATGCTTCCAGGCCTGGCTCTGGTCCCTGGGCCCAGGCTGCCCAGCAGCCGCTCGCCCGGCTCCCCGGCGCCCCACCAGCTCCAGTCCCCGATGTTTGAAATCCATCTGCTGGGGTCGAAGGCCGGCTCCTTCCCTGCACCCCCGCTGCTGCCCTGCACGGGGGGCAGAGCCTGTTCCCAGCGTCCTGCTGCGTGTCCCACGCCCTGGTCATGCCGGGACTTCTGTTGCAGGAGCCGGGCCTGTCCCCTGCCAGCGGCCCTTCTCTCTCTTTAATTTTATCTCCCCGGGGCCTTTGACCCACACGTGATCTTCACAGCGTGGGGCCGGGCGGGTGTGCTCGGAACGTGCTCCGGCACCGTCCGACATGGACGGGGGGAGGCGTTGGGCTGCTGCGGGTGGGGAGGGGAGCGCCTGGGCTGAGCCGGGGAGCGGTTGGGAGCTGGTGAGCAGGGCTGCAGAATTGTCTTCCTGCCTCTGCGATTCCTGTGGCTGGGGAGGAGGGAACTTCTGCAGGCCTGCCGCCTCGCGTGGCCAGAGTGTAGGGCACCAGAAGGTCATGAATTCATTCACCAGCCCTGTCACGGTTCCACTGAGCAAACCCGCACTTGTTGCTCGTTCACTCACAGACCCTCCCTGCCCTGACGTGGCCCAGGGCCTTTCCTGGAGGAACTGGAGCTGCTGCTTCATATCGGGGCTGCCGAGGCCACCGAGCCAGGCAGGGACTGTGGGCAGGTGCCTTGGCACTCCCCCTTCTCCTGCCAGCCTCCGCCGCCCTCGCACCAGGCTGGGCCAGTTTCCAAGCACTGATTAGGTGTGGGGAGCCCAAGTGATCCCGTCTGCCGGGACGCTCCTGCATGGACGCTGAGTTCCCCTGACGAGCACCCGGAGCGGCCGTCGCTGCCCCGCGTGCTCCGGTGTCTGCCCAGCCCCGGGCGCGGGGACTCTCTGCCGCGCTGGGCCAGTGCCCTGACGCTGCCGGACTCTGCCCCAGGTCCACCTGCAGACGCAGCAGGAGGTGAAGATGCGGATGACGGGGATGGCGATGCACGTGATCCGCAACGACGGCTTCCTGGCGCTCTACAACGGGCTCAGCGCCTCACTGTGCCGGCAGGTGAGTGCCCATCCCCGAGGCCAGGCCAGGGGGGCCGGGGCCCAGCAGGACGCAGTGGCTCATCCTCCCTCTCTCTCCTGCAGATGACGTACTCCTTGACTCGCTTTGCCATCTACGAGACTGTGAGGGACCACCTGGGCCGGGGCAGCCAGGGGCCTCCCCCCTTCTACCAGAAGGTGCTGCTGGGTGCAGTGGGAGGTGAGTGAGGGAGAGGGTCCCTCGGCTGCCGGTCCCCTCGGGCTGGAGGAGCCCCTGAGCCCGGCTCTTCTTTGGCCACAGGTTTCACCGGCGGGTTCGTGGGGACCCCAGCAGACCTGGTGAACGTCAGGTCAGTTGTGCCAGCGGCCCGGTGCTGCTGGCGGGGAGACTGGTGGCCGGCTCCTGACCGCTCCCCGTGCTCCTGACCTCTCTCCTGACCGGGCTGGAGGCACCGGAGCTGTTCTGCCGTTCGGTGTGACAGCCCCAGACCCCTGTGCAGCCCCTCCAGGGGGTTGGGGCTGGAGGCAGCTCTCTTGTCCCTTTGCAGGCGACACGGTCCGTCTGCTGGGCCTCTGCCCGCTCCCCCGGGCAGGGACAGGCTTACCCCGGGGCCGGGTGCTGGGGGGGGATGGCAGAGCACCGGCCCCCGCCTCACCCCCTGTGCTCTGCCTTGCAGGATGCAGAACGACATGAAGCAGCCGCCCGCCCTGCGGCGCAAGTGAGTGGGGGGCCAGGGCCCTGGGGGGGCCGGGGCAGTGGGATGGGGGGGTCCAGGGGGTTCTGGGGCTCCTGGGCCCGGGGCAGCAGGATGGGGGGAGCCGGGGCAGTGGGATGGGGGGCCAGGGGGGTCCAGGGCTCCCAGGGTCAGGGCAGCAGGACAGTGTGGGCCAGGGGGGGCCGGGGCTCCCGGGGGGGTCCAGGGCAGCAGGACGGGGGCCGGGGCTCCCGTGGCCGCGGGGGGGCAGCACCTCACCGGCGGCTCAGCCCCGTGTCCGGGGAGGGGTGGTGGGACCGGGGCCCGGGAGCTGCGGCTGCCCGCTCGGGGTGCTGGGGATCCTCGGACCCTGACACCTTCCCCTCTGGCTCCTTGCAGCTATTCCCACGCCCTGGACGGCATGTACCGCGTCCTCCGGGAAGGTGAGGCCGTGCTGCGGGGGGCTGAGCACACCAGGGGTGTCTGCGGTGGCACTGGGAAGCCGTGGCTGGAGCGGCCCGGGGAGCTCCGTCTGCGAGCTGCGGCGGGGGCTCGCTCAGCCGGGGCTGGGGAGAGGCCGGAGGGCGGCTGTGGGGACCGGGGGAGCCGCGGGCCGGGCCGGACCTGGCAGCCTGCCCGTACACCGGTGGGAAAGAGAAACCTGCCAGGAGCTGCTGTGAAAAAGTGCCTGATCGGGTGGGAAGGGGGACAAACGGCAGCAGGGAGGAGGTGGGGCTGTTCTGAAGGATTCACCTTTCCTGCGGTGTAGTACGAGATGTCCGGGGCACAGGCCCGGCGGGGAAGCAGGCTCCGGGGGGAGGGAGTGTGAGTGATGTCCCAGGACTGTGCTGATCCCGACTGTCTGTCCGCAGAGGGCTTGAAGAAACTCTTCTCAGGAGCTACGATGGCATCGAGCCGAGGGGCCCTGGTCACTGTTGGGCAGGTAGGACAGCTCTGCGGGGCCGTTGGTGGCCAGGGCAGGGACAGGGGTAGTCCCTGGCGTGGCGAGGATGGGGGACGCGTCACTAATACACCGTGTCTCCACAGCTCTCCTGTTACGACCAGTCCAAGCAGCTGGTTCTCGCGACTGGGTTGCTGTCGGACAACATCTTCACTCACTTCCTGGCCAGCTTCATTGCTGTGAGCAGGGCCGGGTGCGGGGGGCAGGACTGGGACTGGGTTTGCCCGCAGCCGGGCTCAGGACCCTGGGCTGGGGCTGCCAGAGCTGCCTCTCGGGACTCTGACACAGCAGGGCCAGGCACAGAGGCTCCTGTGGGGCTCCCGGTGTGGGGTTGGACCCGGGCAGGGCCCTGGGTCTCTCCCGTGACTGTGGCAGCTGCTGGCACCCGGGTCTCCTCCCGCTGACCCCCCCGACTCCCCCCAGGGTGGATGTGCCACATTCCTGTGCCAGCCCCTGGATGTGCTCAAGACCCGGCTCATGAACTCCCAGGGCGAGTACCGGGTGAGCAGCCTGTCCCGTCCCCTTCACGCCCCGGCCTCTGCCTCCCTCCGACACCTCATCTCTCTCCCTCTCGCACCAGGGCGTTACCCACTGTGCCATGGAAACTGCCAAGCTCGGCCCCCTCGCCTTCTACAAGGTACCTGGGGATGGGGGCGTGGGCTGGGGGGAGCAGAGGTTAAAGGCCCAGCACCGCTGTGGGGCAGGAGCCATCCAGGCTCTGGCTGCCGTCTGCCGGGCCCCGGCGCGTCGCGGCAGCTGCCCCGTGGCCCCGCTGGCTTCCTGGACGGGCCCGCTTCGGCAGATGCTGGTCAGCCCTCGGGCCCGACGTGCCCAGGCTTGATGCAGTTGCCCCGTGTTCCGCCTCGCTCCCGCAAGGGCCCCTCAGGAGGGGCGTCACGCCGGAGGCTTCTCCAGATGCTGCCGGCTGGGCCCTTTCCCTGCCCCACAGCCCGTCTGCTTATCTTCCCCCGGCAGCATCCAGCCCCGTGCTGCACTGTGGGATCTGAGCCCGGCTTTGAGCTTCGCCCTGCGTGGTGGTGATGCGGCACTGGCGTGTCTGGAGCGTGGCGCCGAGATCCCTGCGCGCGGCCGTGGCTGCGGTGCCTCCCGCGGGGCTTGGGCCGCCTGGCACCCCTGGCCCTGATGCCCGCTCTCCCCGTTCTCACTGTCCCCTTCCAGGGTTTCGTTCCTGCTGCCGTCCGGCTGGTTCCTCACACCATCCTCACCTTTGTCTTCCTGGAACAGCTGCGCAAATATTTTGGGATCAAAGTCACCACCTGAGTAGGAGGGACGGGACCCTGCCTCGCCCCAGGGGGGTGAGCACGTGGGTCACCACTGAGCTCCCAGAGCCCACGGCTGGGGCCAGCGCCGCTCCCCCGGCCCCTCGTCCCCGCTCCCGTGCCACACCAGCGCCTGGGGGCAGCCGGTCCCAGAGTCCCCTCTCCTCTCCCACTCCCGCTTCTCAGCATCTCCATTACCTCGGGAATAGTCCTGGGCCTCGTGTCCCCTCTGCACTGGTGGGTTTGGGGGTTTTTTTCACTGTCTCTCCACTGTATCTCTGGCCACGAGCTCTGTCCTTGCCCCTCTCTGTCCCATCCCTTGCAGGAGCAGGGCTGTGCTGGCCAGGGAGGCCAGGGACTCCAGTCACAGGGCCACCAGGGCTGGGGGGGCCAGTGGCCACGCTGCAGCAGGGCCTGTGCCGGGGGCAGCGGGGTGGGCTCGCTCCCAGCCTCTGCTGCAAGCAGCAAGGGGGGGGGTCACAGGCGTGGTGCAGTGACGCCTCGTCCTCCCTCCGTGCCTCTGGCTCTTCCTCCTCCTCCGCTGACCCCTCTGCCCCCCGGCCTCCCCCCTCTGCCCCCTGGCCTCCTCCTCTGCCCCCAGCCTCCCCCCTCTGCCCCCGGCCTCCCCCAACACCCTCTGCTTCTGCTCAGCCAAAACTCGCCAGCGCCCGCCAGCCGCTGGGCTCTTCAGGGATTGTGCCTCGTACCAATGACAGGGCCGGGAGCCCGCGGGCCCCCAGCACACCCGGCCCCGGGGTGGGGGGGCGGCGTCTGTCCAGCCCCGCTCTGCGGCCTCCCGCAGCCCCTCGGCCGGGGCAGACCCCAGCCCCGCCTGCGCCCCCGCTGCCTCCCGGCCCCCCCGCGGGCAGGGGCTGCAGGCCCCAGCCCCCCGCCGTCTGCACCCCCGCACACGGTGGCCCCGAGGGATCAAAGAACTGGAATAGCTGTGACCTTAATGATATATAATAAACGGTGGAACAAGCGCAGGGCCCGGTGTCCTGCTGGGGGGCAGGGGGATGCTGTGCCCCCCGCGCTGCAGGAAGGCTCCGGCTGGGAACTGAGCTCCCCGGGAGCGGGGGGGGGGGGGCAGTGAGGCTCATCCCCCTCGGTGCCGAGCGGGGGGGGGCCTTCACCCTGTCCTGTGCCCCCCGCCTGGCCCTGGGGACGCGTGTGCCAGCACCTCCCCCCGCGCAGGGGGGAGCTGCGGGCTGGCCCGGGCCAGCCCTGTCCCGAGTTGTGCCCGGTCTCAGCCGAGCGGCGGGCGCCAGCCCAGCCCTGCCTCTGCGGGAGCTGCCTCGGCGCTGGGACGCTAATTGGGCTGCAGCGGGCGGAGCAGCGCCAGCCCGGGACACAGCTGAAAGCTCGTCACCTTAACGAAGCCTAACGATGGTGGCTGGCACCGCGGGCACCGCCGCCGCCCGCCCGCGCCCGGGCCCCGGGGGAGCCGCGGGCAGGTGAGCGCGGGCCGAGCTGAGCCCGCTGCCTCGCCGGGGGCTGCCGGGCTCCCCCTCCGCAGCCTCCCCCGACGCGGAGGGGGCCAGGGCTGGCTCCAGGAGGGCAGCTGCGAGCCCGACGCCCCCCCCCCGGGCGCTGGCGGGGCCCCCGCAGGCCCCAGCGGGTGCCGGGCAGAGCGGGACCGCGGCTGGGGGCACCGGGGAGCCCCGCGCTGCACCCGGCGGGGGCTGTACCGGCCCCCTCGGAGCCGCGGGCACTCCCGTCCGTGCCCCCCGGGGGCCCGGTGGGGCCCCCGCCGCTCCGCCCGCCCCGTCCGAGCCGGCGAGCCGGTGTCCAGGAGCGGGGCGGGGACCGGCGGCGAGGACAAGCGCCGACCACCACCCCCCCCCGCCGCCGCCGCCGCCGCCGCCGCAGCTCCCGGGCGCGGCCGCCGGTGATGCGGCGCCGGGCGGGGCGAGGGGCACCGGGCTGCGCCCTCCCCGTGCCGCGGGAGGAGGGGGGCGGCGGGACGCGGCTCCTCGCCCGCGGTCCCTCCCCCCGGCCCGGTCCCTCCCCCCGAGCCGCCACAGCCGCCGCCGCCGCGGCTCCGGCAAAAGTTTTCGCCGGAGCGGCCGAGCGCGCCGGTCCCGGTCCCCGCCAGCACCGAGATGCGCCCGGGAGCCGCCCGGAGCCCAGCCCCGACAGGTACGGGGAAAGGGGCGGGAGGAGGGAGCGGAGCGCCCATCCCCGCGCTTTCGGGGCTCCCCGGCCGGCGGGGTCCCGCGGGGTGGATGCGGGCTCGGGTGGCGGCTGCGCGTCCCCGGGGCCGTGCCCGGAGCCCCGGGAGCCCGGAGCAGCAGCTCCCGGAGCCGTCCCGGTGCTGGGCGCCGGCTCCGGTGGGGCTGAGCCCCTCGCGGGGGGTGTCCTGAGCCGGGCTGTGCCCGCTCCCCGCCCCGGGGCACCTCGCTCGAGCCCCGGGCGAGTGGCAGCAGCCGCGCTCGGGCGCACCGGGAGCATCCCCCGGAGCAGCCCCTGGCAGGGGGGTGCCCGCCGGGTCTCCCTGCGCGGGCGCGGCGGTGCCAGCGGCGTTCTGGCTGAGGGACGGAGCGGGGGACGCGCTTGCACCCCCCAGCGCTCCCCGGTGTCGCGGGGGCCGGTTGCGAGTGCCCTTTGTGACTGTCCCGAGCTGGGCTGTGTCAACACGCCGGCGGTAAATGGCTTTGTTTAACCAGGACGCGCCGGGTCTGTGACCTTGCGCATCTCCCAAACAGCTGCCGAGAGCGACTCTGCCCCGCCGAGCCCCCCCAGCCCCCCCGAACCCCCATGCCGAGCCCCCCGCTCGCCGGTCGCCCCTTGGGTTGCTCGGCTTTTTCTGTGCCTCCCGCAGGACCCCCCTGGCCGTGGCAGTGCCGCCCCGGCTGCCAGCTCCCGGCCTCCCCGCCGCTCCTTCGCACGCTGTGGTGCGGGTTTTTTTACGTTCTGTTGCCTGGAGAGAGGGAAGAAGAAAAGGCTGAGCGGAGAAAAGGCAAAATGTGGATTAAAAATAGTTAATGAAAAAACAGGAGTGCCAGCCCTGATCAGCAGCGCAGGACTGAGAGTGGCCGGTGAGCGCCCGGCACCTCGCTGGGCCAGGCGGGACGGCCGCTCTGCCCTGTCCCCCCCCCGTGCTCCCCCGTTACATCCTGCCCGGCCCTGCGTCCCCTCCCGGCCCTGCCTGCCCCTGCCCAGGGGCTCTGGGGCTCCTCTGGACTGGCCGTGCCCGGGTGCCATGGGCCCCTGGGGACAGGGAGGGACCCCACCGGGACCGGCTGCCATGCACCGTGTCACCCGCAGACCCACAGCTCGGCTGGAGCTCGCTCCTCATGAGGCACCGGGAAGTCGTCCCCGGCTCTGCGGTGAGCACCGTGGTCATTCGTGACACGAGCTGGCCCAGTGAGGCGGGTGCTGAGCTCCCAGGGCCAGCGCGCGTGTCTGCGCTGACCTTTCCCCAGCCCTGGGCCTCCCCTGTGACATGCTAACTGCACGTGTCATGCCGTGCCTCCCATGCCATCCTCATGGTTTTCAGGGGGTTTTGTGCAATGTGATGAACAAGAAAAACCCGTTTCCCCGAGCCGGGACCAAGGCGCTGGGTGGCTCAGCATCCCCTCGCAGAGCCCGGCCGTGCCCGCAGCCCACATGCCCTCTCTGGTGCTGGGCGGCTGTGGCGGGTGCCCCAACGTCCCTTTCGGTGGCCGGGCAGCCCTGGAGGTGACACGAAGGGCGTTTGTCCTGACGGCACAGGGGCGAGTGCCCTTCGTTTGCACCCTGTGGTGCTGTTGAAAATGCTGTCAGGGTCTGTTTAGGTTTTCTCGGTCCAAAGCGACACGGAATCCGGCGTTGTTGGCTCTCGCCGTGTGCCCCGGCCACGCAGACGAGCTGCGATCCTGCAGCGCGGGGCTGCGCCAGGCACTTCAGCCGTTCCTTCATGGGGCAGGACCGGAGCGGCGGTGGGTGACGGGTGGGGAGCCGGCAGCACCCCCGGGCTCGGGGCAGGGACACAGGCGCAGGGTGACGGGGCACAGGGACGGCGCGGGCCGAGGGCCAGACCTGCCGGGCCTCCTTGTCCTGCCCGCCGCGGTCCTGGGTGAAAAGCGTCGCAGCATCCGCAGTGCCAGGCTCGCACTGGCATCGCGTCAGCTCTGGCCCTGCACCGTCCCCTCCCCTGCCAAGTGCCGGAGCCCCCGCCGCGCTGGCTCGCAGCTCCCAGCTCAAAGCCAAGCCGGCCGTGGCAAGCGCTGCGTTAGCGTGCTGGGGGCTGATCCCGCGTCTGGGCCCCGCGCAGCCCCCGGAGCGAGCGGTGCCGTGCTGGGCGCGGGGCTGCGCTCCCGCCCGGGCCCTGCTCCCACCCGTGGGGTGTCGGGGCTGCGGTGGGTAGCGGGGGGGGCCGCGCCGGCCCCCCCGGCACTTGCGCGGGGCTGTGGCTGTGCCCGGGTGCTCCCAGGTCACGTTGCAGAAGCCCACGAGCGTCCCCGCGGAGCTTCCCCAGCCGCTGGTCCACGTGCGGCTCGGCGCAGCGGTGCCGGTGTGGAGCCCTCGCACGTGGCAGCCAGAGCTGGGCGCCGGCGGGGGGGGCCAGGGCAGCAAAATCCCGAGGGAAACCACCCTGGGTGGGGGGAGCAGAGAGCGTCTCTCCCCCAGACAGGAGTGGGTGTTCAGCCGGGGGGGTCCACACTGGCACAGAGCTGCTGCAGAGCAGGGCGGGGGCTGCGCACCCATGGTGGGGGGGGCAAAATCCTGACGTGAATCCTTTTTGCAGCCGTTCCCTGTGGTTTGGGGCGATGCTGCAGCGGCCCAGCAGCCCCAGTACAGGGCTCACCCCATGCTCCCCCAGGCTGTGTGCACTGGCCCCCCCCGCCTGCCAGCGACCCCCAGGACTGGTGGATGCCAGGCCACGAGCTGCAGGGCTGGGGGCCACAGGGAAGCTGCTCGGGGGGGAGAGGGGGGCCCTCACTTTGCCCCCACCGCTGTGGGGTTTGGCACTGCTGGCTCAGGGAGGGCTCAGCACCCGAATGCAGGTGCCAGCGACCGCCCTGCTCCCCCCACCCCACGGTGGTGCCTGTGTCTGACACCCCCAGCCCCAGCGCTGGGGCTGCCAGCAGTGACACCTTCCCCGTGTGGGTGCAGCCGTCCCAGGGCTGATTCCTCTTTCCCCTTCTCCTGCCACGGGCGCTCGATCTCCCACAACCTCCCCTTGGCGGCTGCAGCAGCCGAGCAGCGCTGGGTGTTTGCAGCCTGGCCCCCGCCAGGGTCAGCGGCCGCAGAGCCATGACACGGGGACACGGTGTGTTGCCCAACACCAGCGTGGGGCAAAAGTCCCCTGTGCGCCCACTGCGGCACACCGCAGCCCCAGCAGATGCACCCGCGCACAGACTGGGCAGCCTTCATGACTCAGTGGGGCGGGGGGTCCCCCAAAGCCTGGTCCTGGCTGGGCGTGAGGTGCCCCTGAGAGCTGGTCGGGCCCCACGGGGTGAGGGGAGGTGGTGATGTGGGGTCGGGTCCCTCCCGTGGTGCTGCCACCGGCTGAGAGGGGCTCCTGGCGCTGGCGGCCGTGGCACATCCAGCCAGCAGCACCCACCGCGCCGAGCACTGTGGGCACCTCCCGGCGAGGGGCTGGCACTGCCAGCGGCCCGAGCCACGCAGGGCCACTGCTCCTTCCCTGCCGCCGCCCATCTGCGCCGAACCAGGGACAGCCAGCCCACGGCTACCCCTGCACGCCCACGTGCTGGCTAGAAATAGCCCACGCCTCCACGAGCGCACTGTGGGATGGCCGAGTTGCCCACCGCAGGGAGCGGGGGCCCAGCACGGCACTGCAGCTGCGCGGCACCGCGGGCGGCTGGGGCAAAGGGCCTGGGCAGGGCCCCACCGCAGAGGGGGAGCCCCGCGCCAGCACCCCTCACCCAGTGCAGTCTGCCCAGCTTGGCCGCGGCCGGGCCCGGGGCAGCGGCTGCCAGCCCGGGGCGAGTCTAGGGCAGAGGCCTCCCTGCTGCTAAATCCCATCGCAGGCAGCTAAAAATAGAGACACCTCTGCCCCACAGCTGCTCCCCGGCTGCGCAGAGGGGCTGGCAGCAAGCTCACGCTGACCCGTGGTGCCTGGGGGGAGCGTGTTCCCCCGGGATGGGGGTGCTCGGGGCGGGGGCTGGGCACTGGGGGGTTCCCGCAGGGCCGGGCCATGGCAGGCGGCAGGATGGGGCAGGTGGGGATGCTGGGGTGGGGCTGGCGGGGGACAGGGACAGGGATGCTGGCGGAGTAACGAGGGCAGGGACAGGGATGCTGGTGGGGTAACGAGGGCAGGGACAGGGATGCTGGCGTGGGCAGGTGGCCGGTGGGCACCCACCGAAGGTCCCTGTTCCCAGAGGCCACCCAGTGACGACTGTCCCAGAAGACAGTTCCTTCTGTCCCGGGACTGTCTAAATAAGGCGCGCGCCGGCAGGTCCAGCTCCCCGAGCCGCATCTGGAGCCCCACGCACTGATTAATGAGCTTCTCAGGCAGCCACTTGCGACATGGCGAGTGGGTCTGCACGGAGCAAACGTGACTTTCCCAGGGATAAAAATAGGCGTGGGACGAGCAGCGAGCCCTGGGAGCAGTGGCTGATCGGGGAGTGCAGCGCGGGGCCGGGGGGGAGGCCGGGGGGGCTATGCCGTAGTGTCTGCGGTGGCACTGGCAACGGTCTCTGTCCCCTCGCCCCGCGCGGCCGCGCTGCCGGGCTGCCCTCGGAGCGGCCACTTGTCAGAGGAGCTGAAATCCCGCTCAGGAGCCCCATAACCAGCTTAGGGGGATGGAGGGAATTACGGCGCCTCGTGAGCCGGGCTTTGCGCGGGAGCTGCCGGGCGCCGTCTCGGGTGAGGCACCGCGTCGCTGGCCTGAGCTGGGGGTGATGGAGCCACATAGGCACGGCCGGGCTGAGCTGGTCCCATGGCCACGGCCGCCCCGCCAGCCGGGGATCCCCGGGGGTTAACGGTTAATGGGTAACCAACTGTCCCCGGGGTGCTGCCTCGGCTCCCTGCTCACCTCCACCCCGGGTGGGCGCTGCCATCGGGGGGACCGGGGTGCTCCGAGGGGTCGTCCAGGGCCTGGCCCCCTCCACCGCTGGGAGTGGAGCCGAAATTGGTTCTGGCGGGGAGGTCGGGGGCGAGGCAGTCCCCGCCCTGGGGAGATGCTCAGGCATGAGGAGGGGTCCTGGCTGCTGCCGACGTCCTGGGCTCTCAGGGCTCAGCACCAGCGCATAGCTGGGCACCAGCACCGCTGTGGGGTGGCCCCGGGCCTGTGTGCAGGGGGGGGTGTCCTGAGGCAGCACGGCCTCGGGAAGGTGTGAGGGTCTGTCCTGCGACGGGGGAGGGGGGGGGAATGTCCCACACGTGGCTGCGCTCCTGCTGGGCAGGAGCTGGGGGTTTTGGGCCAGTGGGCAGAGGGGAGCCGTGGCCACAGTTCCGAAGCCGTCCTGGGCAGGAACCGGCTGGGACACAGTGGCTCTGCAGCCTCGCAGGAAAACACAGCGTGACCGGGGCCAGCTCTGCGCTGGGGGGGGCTCCCCTCCTGCCCCCCGCCGCATGTCCCCACCCGCGTCCCCGTGCCCCGGTGTCTCGTGCAGGGTCGCCCACGCACCAGGGCCATCACCGCCAGGGCCGAGAAGCCGCCCAGGGCCGGTAGGAAGCCGGGTGCCCAGCGCTGCTCCCCATGCGGCTCTCGGCCCAGCGGAGGGATGTCCCAGCCGCGTCTCCTCAGCCTCCTCCTGCTGCTGCTGCTCTGCTGCCAGGTAAGGACGGGCCGTCCTGGAGCCGGGGTCACTGCTGGGGTGGCCCCCGCGGCGAGGCTGTGGGTGACGGACACTCCCTGCTGCCCCCAGGGCCCCTCTGCCCAGATCACAGATTTCGTCTTTGAGAACTGGAAGGCGTACAGCGAGGAGTGCCACCGCAACATGAGCCGCCTGCCCGCGCCCACAGGTGAGCCCCGGCGCGGGGTCCCAGCGCCACGGGGACCGGGGAGAGGGGCTGGTGTGGGGCCCGGCGCCGGCTCCCTCCGGGGGGAGGCCGAGGGTGCCGCCACGTCCCATCCCTCCGCAGAGCTGGTCTGTAACCGCACCTTCGACAAGTTTTCCTGCTGGCCCGACACGCTGCCCAACAGCACGGCCAGCGTCCCCTGCCCCTGGTTCCTGCCCTGGTACCAGAAAGGTAACGGCTCTGGGGGGGTTGTCTGTGCGTGTGCTCTGTGTGTGCACACACGTGTGTGCACGTGCTGCTCCAGGGGGTCACACCCCAGCCCCTCTCCCCTCGCAGTGAAGCACAGACACGTCTTCAAGACCTGCGGGCCGGATGGGCAGTGGGTGACAGGCCCCCGGGGACAGTCCCTGCGCGACGCCACGCAGTGCGAGCTCGACGCCGAGGACCTGGAGGCGCAGGTGGGCAGAGCTGGGGGGGCAGCTGGGGCGGGGCTCCCTGCCCCTGCCTGCCCCTGCCCGCCCCTTCCCCTCACTTGCTCCCTCCCTCTCCAGGAAAAATTTGCCAAGACCTACGGCAGCTTCAAGGTGATGTACACCGTGGGCTACTCCGTGTCACTGTGCGCGCTGCTCCTCGCCCTGGCCCTGCTGCTGGGCTTCAGGTAGGGCCGTGGGCTCGGCCGGGGGCAGGCGGGGCCGTGCCGGGGGCCGGGCGCGGGCACTGACGGCGGCTCCTCACCTCGGCAGCAAGCTGCACTGCATGAGGAACTACATCCACATGAACCTCTTCGCCTCCTTCATGCTGAAGGGCGTCTCCGTGCTGGTCATCGACGCTCTGCTCAAGACCCACTACAGCGACAAGATCGACGGCTACAACGTGCACATCTGGCTGAGCGACGAGGTGAGCCGTGGGGACGGCGGGTGGGGGCGCGGGCGGCGCGGCAGCCCCTGACCCCTCCCCGCAGGCGGCCGCGGGCTGCCGGGCGGCCACGGTCTTCATGCAGTACGGCATCGTGGCCAACTACTGCTGGCTGCTGGTGGAGGGCATCTACCTGCACAACCTTCTGGTCGTGGCCGTCTTCTCCGAGAGGAGCTACTTCACCCTCTACCTGTGCATCGGCTGGGGTGAGTGCGGGCGGGCGGCTCCCCGTCCCCCCACCCCGTCCCCTGCCGTGCCTCATCTGCCCCCCACCCGCCTCCCTGCAGGGGCGCCCATGTTGTTCCTCATCCCCTGGGTTGTCGTGAAGTTCCTTTACGAGAACATCCAGTGAGTACCAGCTCCTGCAGCAGGTCGGGGTTTGCGGGTGCACAGGGCACGGGCGGGCACATGTGGGACAGGCTGAGGGACAGTGGGGACGGTGTGATGGCCCCGGAGACGCTCCATGCTGTCGCCCCGTGCGAGGAGCAGGGTGCGGGGCCGTGGCGCTCACTCGGCTGGGGCTGCCGATGCCGTGCCGGGCTCTAGCAGCCTCCCGGCGGGTCCCTCCCCTCCCCAGGTGCTGGACCACCAACAACAACATGGGCTTCTGGTGGATCCTTCGCTTCCCTGTGTTCCTGGCCATCCTGGTGAGTCCTGAGCCCGCTGCCAGAGGGGCTGCCCTGGGCAGGGGACAGAGCTGCCCTGCCTGCCCCCGCCCTGCCCTGCCTGACCCCATCCTGCCTGCCCCCACCCTGCCCTGCCCTGCCCTGCCTGCCCCTGCCCTGCCCGCCCCCGCCCTGCCCTGCCTGCCCCCATCCTGCCCTGCCTGCCCCTGCCCTGCCCGCCCCTGCCCCTCACGGCTCACCTCGCTCCATTGCAGATCAACTTCTTCATCTTCATCCGCATCATCCAGATCCTCGTCTCCAAGCTCCGCGCGCACCAAATGCGTTACACGGACTACAAGTTCAGGTGGGGGGTGGGCACGGCCGCGGCCCCGCAGGCCCGTGGTGCTCACGCTGGTGCCCACCCTGTGACCCCGCCACCCCCTCCCCACTGACGGCCCCCCCCCCCCCCCCCCCCCCCAGGCTGGCCAAGTCCACGCTGACGCTGATCCCACTGCTGGGCATCCACGAAGTGATCTTTGCCTTCGTCACGGACGAGCACGCCCAGGGCACCCTGCGCTATGTCAAGCTCTTCTTCGACCTCTTCCTGAGCTCCTTCCAGGTGAGCCCAGCCCCGCGCGGGACCGGCCCCCCTGCGGGGACCCTCCATCTCAGGAGGACCCAGACCAGGGTCGGGGTTGGGATGTGGCCGCATGCCCCTCACGCCTCCCCTCCCTCCACCCAGGGGATGCTGGTGGCCATTCTCTACTGCTTCGTCAACAAGGAGGTGAGCAGGACAGCGCGGGGACGGCAGCCGGGGCGGCTGTGGCAGCCGGCGGGCACGGGGCCGCGCTGACGGCAGCTGCCCGCAGGTGCAGGCAGAGCTGCTGAAGAGGTGGCAGCGCTGGAAGCTGGGGAAGGACCTGGCGGAGGAGTACAAACACACCTACAGCCACGCGCCCAGCGCCCGCAACGGCGCCGGCGGCGCCTGCGAGAAGCACCAGCTGGTGAGTGGCTGCACCAACGGGCTGGGCCGCGGCCCGGCCGCCACGCGCCCCGGCACCCGCTACCTCGAGAGGACCAGCCACGGCCCCACTGAGCACCTCGCCCTGGGGGACCGGCACCTCTGCTACGAGTTCCCCGAGACCACGGCCGAGAGCCACTTCTGAGCCCGCGGCCAGCGCGGGAGGACTGTGCCGGCCCCGCTGCCACGGGACGAGCTGGCCGGGGCAGCTGCCCGCTCCCTCCCCGGCCCCCCCCCGGTGAGGGTCGATGGGACGATGGGGGCGACTGTGGGTGAGGCGGGCGAGCGGGGCCTGGACCTTGGTGGGGAGGGGATCTGTGGGGCGGGGGGGAATCTGTGTGTGGGGTGGGGGGGGTTTGTCCTGTGGTGCTGCCCTCGTGCGCCTTCGAGACCCTTTGCGCAGTGCTGTAATTTATCTGTCCTAACTGTAAATAGGTGTGGGCCCGTGCCGGGCTGCAGGGCCAGCTCCGCCTGCGTGTCTCTGTCCGGGGTGTGGGGACCGGGGACACCGTGCCACGAGCTCCCACGGGTGACAGCCACAGCCACAGACAGGGAGCCCCTCTGCCTGCCCCTCTGCCTGCCCGCGGCCCCATGCAGGTGAGGCAGCAGCCAGCCAGGGCTGCAGCTCCCCGCCAGCACGCGCTCGCCTCTGGCCGCTAATCGGCTCTGTCCTCTCGCTGCCAGGAGCCCTTAATTAAATCATTTGGCTCTGCCCGCCAGCACCACCGCTCTCCTGGGAGCTGGCCCAGGCCACGGGCCGGGCAGCAGCCGCCGGCAGCGCCGAGCACCGTGAGCGGCACTGCAGGGTGCCGGCTGGGCGTCCCCCGTGCCAGCGGCCGGGGCTGTCTGTGGTGGGGACGCAGGGCGGCGGGCTGGCACCCCAAGAGGCTTGTGCCACGCACGTGAGTGCTAAGCCCGGATGCCACGGCTTTGGGCACCACACTCGCCTGGTGCGCCGGGATTAGGCGGCTGCACCTCCCCGGCGGGGGCAGCCGCCGGCCGTGACCCCCAGCCACCCGCGGGCCCCAGGCGGGGGGCAGTGCCCGGCCCCGAGCAGACGAGGGTCCCCAGTAGTCCGGACCCCACGTGCAGCCCGGCACAGGGGACGTGAGGAGCGGGGCGAGCGCTTGGAGCTGAGCCCCGGCAGCCGCTGGCAGCCCCATGCAGTAAACAGCCGCGCCGGGCGGGTGGCTGCTCCCCCCGCGAGCCAAATCCCCCCCCCCGTCCCAGCATCACCCGCATGGCCCTGCCCGCCCACGCCGGCCAGCACGAGGGGCGGCGGGAGCCACGCTGTCTGCCCGGGGGGCGGCGGGGCCCCGAGCGCTGTGAGGGCGTCGGCGGGGCTGGCGGTGGCACCGCGAGGGCACGGCCGCAGCGCCGGCCCCGGCTGCACAGCACTGGGCTCCCGGCGGCAGCGCGAGGCCCAGCACGCAGGAATTTTCCTCTGTTTACAATTTGTCATCGGCCCCGGCCGAGTGGGGACTGGAGGGGTCTGGGCCGTGGGGCTGAGCGGGGACAGGGATGGGGACAAGGACAGGGACAGACCCTGCCCAGAGCCACGGGGCCGGAGCCGGCCAGGGCAGCCCCCGCAGAGCCGCTGGCCCCCGAGGCCGCTGCCGTCACTGCGGCCTCCTGACGTGGGAACGAGCCTAATTGAGGCAAATTGCTGGAGCACGAAGCGGTTTCAGGGAAGGTAAATATGGTCATCGCGCGGCGGCACTGGGCCCTGCGCCTGTTGCTCCAGCGTTACCATGGCAACACCCCATTGTGGTCCCCTGTGACACCCTGCCAGGGACAGGTTGGCCCCACAGCGCCCAGGGCACAGGGACCCCGTGACACCCCGCTGGGGAGGGGGTGATGTCCAGCGCCGGGGCTCCGTGTCCACCACACCGTGACTGGGACCCTTTGGAGACCCCGAGCCAGACCCTGCGACAGCGCCCGGCGTCCCCCAGGGCCACGGGGCAGCTTCTTCCGAGTGTGCCGCAGTGCTGAGCCCCCCTGCCGGGGCCTGGCACTGCCCGCAGCCGGTGTCACCGCTGTGTGCGCCCTGACAGCACCCCGGGGTGCACAGCCCGCACCCCCACAGCCCCGGGGTGCAGCTCAGGCCGCACAACCTGCACAACCTGCACCACCTGCACCACACACAGACACACAGACACAGACAGAGACACAGACACAGACACACATGGGGGCAGAGGCCAGGCTCGGCCGCAGCGCGAGTCCCTGGCTGTGGGGCTGAACCCACGGCACGGGGCCGGAGCAATACATGGCCACTGGCCACCCGACCCGGCCTGCCCGGGCAGCGACACCCCCCCGTGGCTGCAGCCGGGCACCCTGGGGCCACGGCGCCTCGCAGGAATATTCCCACTTTATCAAGGGAACTGAGCACCACAAATTGGTGTTCTAAGTAGATTCTGCCGGCTGCCGTCCCCTCTTCTCACCGCTTAATTCAATGATACAACACATACCTCCCTTCCTCCCACCGTTTAATCTAATGATAAGCCCCATATCCCAGTCACAGGGAAAATAAACACTTGCCGAGTTCAATTTTTATAGGTAAACAGCCTGATTTCTCTGGCCCGCGGCCTCACGCCCTTGCAGGGGCACCCCCCCGCCACCTGACTTCCACACTTCTACGCCGCCTCACCCCCGTGGTTTGTTATTAGTCTTTATAAAAATCGCCTGTTTATAGAATGATTTTTGTATGACATTTCATTAGAGTTGGAGCGAGCGCTTTGCTTCCGGCTTTACAGAGCCCAAGCCAAGAGAAAAACAAGGCGGAGGCCAGCAGGGTTGGGCTGCAGGACCCCGGTACGTGCCCCTGGGCCCCGTCCCCTCACACCTCACACCGCTCCCTCCCTCGGCGGCCCCGAGGTGCGGGGGGTCCCCAAAGCGCCGTCACCTTCAGGGCTGCCCGGCCGCGGGGCCCAGCACGGGCCCGTCCTGCAGGGAAAGGCGGAGGAGAGGGGCTGTGACAGCGGTCACTGTCACCTCCCGCCCCTGCTCCCCCAGGGACGCTCGCTCCCCACCGGCTGCGGGGCCCAGGGTGGCTCCGGCCGAGGCCCATCCCGCCGCGCCAGGAGCGGGCAGCGCGCCCCGGCATGCGCGCACCCCGGGAATGTTTTGGTGATGGGAGGTAAACAGGGTCATGGCCAAGTGTAGAGATGCACTTGAGGAGAAATCCTAGCAATGCTAAGTATAGTTTAAATGCCATTAAAGCAGGGGAGGGAAGAGGATACGAGTGTATTAATAGTCTCAACATTTAAATCTCTGGTCCAGCGACAGCTCCCGGGATGCTGGCGCGCCGGAGGGCTGCCAGAGCCCAAGGGCATTGTGCTACCGGCACGCAGCGCCAGGCTGCACACGCTCGCGGTGAAATCAAGAGCCCAGAGCAGGCACAAGGGCAAGACCCCTTACGGAAAAAAAGAAATAAGCAGCTTCTGCTCCCTGCGTTACTTCTCCTTAGAACTCGGTCAGGCCTGAAAAGGCATGGAAAGCCCTGGCCTTTGCTGCCAGTGCTGGAAGCCTAGAACGGAAAACGTGGGGCAACAACACAGGAACCTTCGGGAAGTCTAAAAAAGGGACGAACGAAGGCCCTGCCCCAGCCAGGCCGCAGGCACGCGCGGGCACAGGCAGCCCAGCACCCGGGGGGCTCGGGCAGGGAGAGCTCGCCCGCACGCCGCGGCTGGCACAACCCTCGCCCCGGCCTTCGCAGCACCAGCACCATCGGAGCGGCCGGGCAGCAACGGCACCCAGCTCCGGCCCTGCGGCAAAGAACCGGGGGATCGGCCTCGCGCCCGGCCGAGGCAGCAGCGGGCAGCGTCACACAGAGGCAGACCCAAAAGGACACCAGCTTTTATTTACAACACTCCTCAAGTGACAGACAACAGAAAAAAAAAAAAGGGAACAGTATAGCTCAACGACTCAAGAAAGGAAAGGTAACGGCAGCCACGGCTCCCGCTGCGCTCCTCCCGAAGCCCACCGGTGCCGGCAGGGCCCCCGCAGCCCCCTCCCCGCCGACTGGCAGCAGGGGCGGGCAGGGGGCTGCTCCCACCGCTCCCCACCGTGTCCGCGGGCACCGGGCAGCCCCGTGCCGGCACGGCAGCTCCACTCAGGGGGGCGAGGGCGGCACAGTCGCTCCCCCTCGCTCCGAGGCGATGACGCAGAAACCTCCCAAGCCTTGCCAGGAGCGAGGGTCCCAGGAAAGGCCCCCCCCGGTGCGAGTTACACCGACTACAGCAGCCCCCCCAGTGACATTTCTGCCAGCTGTGGAGGCCAGATCTCTTCCAAGGGCGCGTGTCTGGAAAATGGTGTTAGCACAGAACGGCCCGGCCCTGCTCAGGCAGGGATGCCAACGAGCTTCTTTCCACACAGTCAGCACCAGCCGCCCCCCCCTGCTGCCACTTCCCCTGGAGCTGTCAGAGCCCTGAGGTGGGGAGGGGCGACCACAGCCCAGCACCCCCCTCCGAGCACCTCTTGGGCACCCAGGGCTGCAGCCACTGCCGACCCCCCTCCCCCCCCTCGGTCTCTCTCCATCCGAAGGGAGAGGAGCAGCTCCACCTCCAGCACCACAGGGACGCGGCCCAGTCTAAGCACAAAATAAATCCGGCCTTAGATAGAGGCCCCGAGCTCTGGCAGCGCTGACGGGTCCCAGGCACTGGCAGCCCAGGTACAAATCGAGCCCTCGCCCAGGGGAGCAAGGACCAGCCAGAACGTGACCTGTCCAGCACTCAGCTGCACCAAGGGTGCTGGACTGGGGCTGCCGGCCTGGCCTGAGGCCCGACCCAACTCTCCTTCCTTCTCCCCCTGGCCCACCCCCGCAGCTGTAGACCCTTGGTGCACAGAAGGGAGCGGAGAACTAGCGCTGCCTCTACCGACACCACAGCCGCTCCGCTCGGCCCCGCCACAGCCCAGCGCCCAGGGAGGCCACGGACTCAGCGCACCAGGGGCAGAGATGGAAGGAGAACGGGAGATCTGTGAGCCCAGCGTGAAGTGGGGAAGGACAGCTTGAGGCCAGAGAAAGCTATGAGTGGGGAGCTGGAATCCTTTGCAACAGGCTCTGGGCATCCTCAGTGATGAGCCTCTGAGCATCTTAGATTTCAGGTAGCTTCAGAGCCAGCCCCAAAGCTGACTGGCTCTCCCGCGGGCTTTTGGGAGTACAGACCAGAGAAGGAAATCAACACAAAATCTCAAATTAAATCTGCTTGAGGACCTTGGGAGACCAGCCGATCCGCAGGGAGGACCCGCCTTAGGACTTCTTTGCGTCCTGTGTGTTCCTCCTCTTCAGATCACCCAGGTCGACAGGTTTAAACGCTGCAGGGAAGGCAGGAGAGACTTTGGCGGCAGAGGCCGCACGGCAGCCCCGGCCCGGCCGGCGGCGGCTCCCCGGGGCCGGCCGGCCCCGCCGGCGGGGAGGGTGCCCCCCGCCCCCCTCACCTTTGAGGCTGGGGTTCGGCATCTTCTCCACGTACTCCTCGACCAGGCCGCGCTCGGAGCCCATCTGGCTGCGCAGGTCTCGCTCCACGCACTGCCAGGCTGCGGGGACGCGGGTGAGGGGCCGCCCGCCTCAGGCCCGCCCGCCGCGGGGCCCCCCCGCCCGCCGCCGCCGCCGCCGCCGCCGCCCCCCCCGCTCACCCTCGTAGATGAAGCGCACGTTCTCCTCGTGGGCCGGCGTGAAGATCTCGCTGCCGGCGCCGGGGGAGCGCGGGCCGCCGCTCCGCTTGCCGTTGTAGACCACGCGGGACACGGGGGAGCTGAAAGCGAAGCGCGGGGCTGAGCCGGGCCCGGACCGTGGCTAGGCCCGGGGCCGGGCGGGGCTCACCTGGCCATGGCGTCGTCGGCGCGGCGGCGGCTCGGCTCGGCTCGGCGCGGCTGCGGGGAGAAAGGAGAGGGCGGCCAGGCCGGGGCTAGGCCGCGGGCCGCCCCCCGCCCGTCGCCATGGCAACGCGCGCCCCTCACCTGGGCCCGGCTCCCGCCTCCGCTCGCCCTCGGGCCGCGACGGAAGCGCCGCAGCGCGCAGGCGCGGCCCCGCCCCCGCGTCACGATGGCCCCGCCCCCCCCGCGGCCTGACGTCACCCGCGTCCCGGCCCCAGGTCCAGCCCCGGTCCCGGTCGGCGGAAGGACCGAGGGAGGCGGTGTGCGAGGTGCTTTATTGGAAAAGTACAAAGTGGTTCCCGAGACGCGGTTCCGAGCGAGCCCCCGCCCGGCCGCCGGCCCAGGCCCAGCCCAGGCCCGGCCCCGGCCCCCGGCCCCCGGCCCCGGCGCAGCCCCGCCGCCCCGGCCCCGCGAGGCCCTCGAGCCCTGCTCCCCGCCGTGCCCCGCCTCAGTCCATCGTGGCGGCTTGGAAGAGCTCCACCAGGTCCTTGTACTCGGGGTCGATGAGGTCGGAGGGCTTCTCCCCGGCGTCGGTGGTGGCCTCCGGGCTGGCCCCGAGGGAGATGAGGTACCTGCCGGAGACAGGGCGCTGAGGCGGCGGGGCCCGGCTACCGGGCACCCTCCTAGGAGGCGGCGCCCGCAGCCCGCTGCAGCCCCGTCGCTGTTGCTGCGGCTCTCGGGGCTCTGTGACGCAGGGGGGTCCCGTCCCAGCCCACGCGAGCTGCTCCTCACCTGGCTATGTCAGCGTAGCCGTCACTGCAGGCCATGTGCAGGGGCGTCCACCCGTTCTCGTCTTTCTGGTGGATGTCAGCGCCGTATTTCACCAGGAGCTTGACACAGTCCAGGTTTCCCGTAAGCACAGCTTCGTGGAGAGCTGCCATGCCTAGAAGGAAAGGGTCTGTTGGCCCTGGGCTGGGGAAGGAGGCGTAACGCTGAGCTGATAAGTGCAGGTTGTCCACAGCCCAGCAAGGAGGGGTGCCAGCAAACCCTCATTATCAGGAAGATGATTTTTGGGAAAGAAACAAAGACTCAGGAAGCAAGAGGAGCTGCCACAGTTTCTGTTCCCCTTCTACGCCATAAATACCTTATCTAAGATGGCGTGGCACCCACCTCCCCACTGGCCCGGGCAGGACGGAACAAGGGAGGAGGAGCCACCCTCCTGCAGAGCTCCCGGCCTGCCCCGAGTCCCGGTCAGGACTCACATGGGGACACGAGGACAGTGTCCTGCTCTGTCCCAAAGTTTCAGAAGCTCCTTACAGAGCAAGTAATGAAGCAATCAGCAGGGATAGCAGGAAGCCCAGGGTCATTTGAGACCCTGTCTCCGTGGCCATGTGATGGCAGAAGCTGAAGCCAAGCACAAGAAAAGGACAAATCTGGGCTCTGCACCAGCCAGTGCGGATCAAGGCATTCCATAAACAGTTGCTAGTGAGGTTGGGTGCAAACATAACACAATGCCTTCCCCACAGGCATAAATGCTGCAAGCCCACAGATCCAGACGTGCAAGAGAACAGTGTTTGTGAGGAATGGACGGAGCCAGGAGCAAGATGCGGAGCTGCTCTTCCCCCAAACTGGGATGGAAGGCAGGAGCCCCACCGCCCGTCCAGAGCTCCACAGACCAGCCTGTGACTGCGGCTGCTTTTCTAGGTCCCACCACACCGCAGGCATGCCATCGTGCCTTGAAGGGACCCAAGGGACAAGCTCCCCCTTTCCCGTAGCATACACTGACCATGCTGTTGAGGGGAGATATTGGGGCACTGGCACGGGGCTCTCTCAGGCCCTGCTTGGCAACATTAGGGGCACTACTCTTCAGTCGGGAGGAAAACAACTCGATTCCAGCCCGTCGTCACCCCGCCAAAGGGGGCCCACATCCCAGCTTGGGCCGCGCAGCTCGCTCTCGTCCCTCGCAGCCCAGCTGAGCCGTGCCACCACGCAGCCTCCAGCACTCACCAGAAGGGTAGATGGTGTCCAGCGTCACCTTCCTGGCACGGATGAATCTGCCCACCTGCTCCAGGTCCCCCTGCCTGATGTGGTCCTGAAAGACGACATCATTGGGGAAGTGCACAGTGCGTGAGGCTCTCAGTCTCCTGGCATACCGACTGTAGCGGCGCATCGAGGCTGGGTAATAGTCCTTCATGCTGATGGCAGCCTTCAGACACTGCAGAGGAAGAGGAGGAGCAGAGGCCTGGGGGGCTGCAGGCACAGCTGGAGTTGCTCAGTGCTCAGCCCCACCGCTCACTGGCCTCACAGCACTGCTTCCTCCTCGTCTGCCTGTCAGGTCCCTCCTCGCTACAGAGGTTTGCCAGCACCCGCACCGTTGCGCTCCGCTGTGCCCGTGCCCCTGTCCCCGGTGGGTGCGAGTCCTGCTCACGGGTGGGGAGGCAGCGGCCGGGCTCTCTCTACACGCCCATGCCGCACGCAGCGGGGCACACGCAGCTCACCCGCAGGGCCTTGGCCCAGGACTGGTGCTTCTCCAGGAGCATTGCATTATATAGGCTCCCACGGGCTATTTTGAGGACATGCAGCTCATGCTATTTGCCATGATACTTCGTAATCGAGCCGCCCAGGCCTGCAGCCTCCCACTTTTGGGCAGAAGTTGGTGTCTCATCTTACCACCCACCTGTTGATGTGCCCATCCAAAGGGTCAAATCTACTCTTGCTTTTGCATGGGTAGCCCTTCAGAGGAGCCCAAGGGCCTGAAAACAGAACTTCCCAGCAGCGAGCCCTCACACATGCACGCATGCACATGTGCCAGGGAAAAGACAGGAGCTCAGCCACCAAGCAAGGGGAAGCAGCCGCTGACGTACCAGCCAGCCAGCGCAGACGTGTGGGAGCCACAGTGCCAAATACATTCAGAGCGAAGTCACTTTCCTGTAGTTGCATCAGACAACTCGCAAGGAGCAGAATGAGCTGTGCTGCCCAGCACGGCTGCGAGGCAGCGCACGTGGAGCACACCACGGCGTGGTGGTGTCACCCCTGCCCTGCAGGCGCTCCCGAGGCAGGCGCAGAACCAGGAGCCTCAGTGCCAGTCCGTGGTGTCCAACGTCCTACTTCGAACTGGGAACCAGCTGCTACGGAAAGGCAGGCTTCTACGGAACAGCCTCAGAAGAGCTGAAGAACAGCACCACCACCAGACAATTCCTGCATTTGTTACTCTCCAGCTGTAGCTGTCAAAGGCTCAGAAGAGACCATCTACCACAGAGGGATCTTTCAGATCCGTCAAGAGTTCAAGCAACAAGTGCTCCTCAGTGCTTTTCCCCAGTTTGGTCATTTCAGATACATGAGCATATTGTGTTCTGGTTTGTGCTGATGGGGATTGTCCAGGCAGGTGTGTCATGAAAAATCCCTGCCCCACATTAGGGGTCACAGGGATTTCATTCTGCCCCTCCCCAGCAGCCCCCTGTCCTGAACCCCTGCCCGCAGCAGGGCTGGCAGCTCCATCAGCCACCCACCTGAGCGCTGCCTGCACTTGTTTATCTGCTGCAGATGCATTGATCTTTCTGCCAAGCATCTCAGCTCAGGGTTACAGACAGAACACCCTGCGCTAGGAGGCTGAGCTATCTGCTGTGGAGACAGACCGCTTTTAGCCTGCTTTCTTGGAACAGCAATTAGGTGTGTACACAGGACAACTCTGATGGAGTCCTGCTCTGCCAGGAGGAGCCTTGGTGTGCGGGAACAGCTCCCCTCCTCTGCGCTGAGCAAGGCAGGTCTCACACCATGAACAGAACCACTGCAGAGCTCAGCCTCGTTTACACTTCAACTGGCTCCACAAAATGGACCTTTTTGAGCTGAGTCCTCGCCACCGCCTCACAGTGGAACTTCTTACTAGCAGTGCTCTCTTCCTCCCCACCCCAAAACAGCAGCAGCTACCACTAGCCAGCCCCAACAGCAGCCACTGGCCCTGCCTGTGGCTACTGGGGAGCAGCAGTGGCCACTGGGCCACACCAAGATAGAGTCCCCTACCTGCCTCCAGACAAGGGGTCACAGCACTGGAGGGAGGGAGCTTCAAAGATCCTTCTCCACATAACCCAGGTAAGTCAGACACCACACAGAGTGCTCATGCCTGTTCTCCTGGTGAACACCCTGTTCTGATCCCATGGTCAGCAATTGCCTGCTCAGCCCCAGCCCTGCTGCTGCTCTGAAGGTCTGAGCACACCCCACCAGGACGGGGCCAGCAGAACGGCAGCAGGGGGCTGGAGCTGCAGACCAGCCTTGTACCACACTCCTGCTCTTCACCCCAGTACACCCACGTTTAGTGACAGGCACCAGTAGCCTGCTGAGGTGCCCTCCAGCTTCATGCCCTCCCATGTGACATTTATAGCATATTTTCTTACAAAAATATTTTCAGCAGTAAGCGACTGGTTTGGAAATAGCAGTGTAGCTCACTGGATCATGTGAGCCTGACTAGCAGAGCTACAGGCAGCCCCAGGTTTCCTGTAGGCAAATTCCTTGGTTAACTGCTCAGGAGCAAGGGGGTCTCACCTCAAGCCAGCTGGCAAACAAAAACACTTGTTCTGAGCCCAGACCAACGTCTGCTCACTAACACACAGAGCTGTTAGCTGTCTGCCTGCCCAAGCTGATTTAATCTGGACACAACATGGTCATCTTTGAAGTTCTTTTCCTTTGCAGATCATGCAGTACAAATTTCTTCAGATTAAGGTACCAGAAGCCACCTGCAAAACTGGAAGCATTCAGAAAGCATTTCTCTCAAAAACACGGTATTTGGTGAAAGCTTGGGAAAGCTGTTGACACACACCATTTCGAGAGTCCCCTGAGAATCACTCAAGAACCCTGATCCTCTTTCAAGTCAGGTTCAAATGTTTTCATCCTATATTCCAGTAAAGACAAAGCAACATAATAGTATTAAAATCTCAACTTTATTTGGCCAACAAATTCAGTTCCAATGTTATTGTAGCGGAATGCTAAGAACCAGCCTGATGCAGCTCAGGCCTGTGAGGCACTCCCCTGTTCAAGTTCCTCCCCAAAACCCAGTAATTGCAAATGTCCTGTTTGATCTATTTTATCAGGCCCTCCCACACCACCCACCTGCCTGGTCAACCCACTCAAAATAATGCATGGAAAGTGATTGCAGAGCAGTCTGGCATTTGATCAAAAGGATGGCAACACAGCTCAGTCTTGTCCAAGCTGGTGAGCCAGCGACCACCTCCACCCTCAGAGCCCGCCACAGCCAGTGCACGCAGTATTCCACCCTTCCAGGTGTTTGGAATAGTCATCTCCAAGTGTCTTAAAGCAGAGGGGAAAGGAAACATCTAGCCAGCATGAGAAGCACCTTCATATACACCTTTCACCAGGATGGTGCCATCAGCCTACTGCCTCTTCCCCTACAGATACTGAAGGCCAATTCCAGGGAATAACAGCTGAGAGCATTAAGGACCCTGCCAGGTGCAGAAATCAACTATGGGCTTTAGTTTTAAAAGAAAAAAGCTTTCTTGGAAGATGTTAGTGGCAAGGCTCCAGAATGTTGGGCCACTGAACTCATGCTACCGCCTCACAATCTGCTTCTACCCAGAAGAACAGAATACTTCAAACAAAAGCTGTGTACAAAAAAGTACATCACAATAAAAAAAATGAGCCCAGCTGGCTGGGCTGGCTACCTAGTGACAGATCCCTTCTGAAAAGTGAAAAGAAAGAAAAGATAGTCAAGTGTACAGACAAGTGAGGGTAAAGTATTACTTTAAAAGCCAATCCCTGGATTTCCAGTCATTCACCTTCTGCTTTAAATCTTAATGGGTTTCTGACTCACTGGGCTGCGTAACAGCAGCCAATTTAGTGTCTGATTTTTTTTTGGGGGGGTGATTTAGATCAGTCTTCTCTTTACAATTCATCCTTTTGGGCTTTCTGCTCATCATCATCATCACCTTCCTCAAGGTCTGTTTCTTCATCCGTCTCCAGGTCCTCCAGATCCTGTGTAGGTTAAAGACAGCTACTGGTTTCTGGCACATTCGGCAGATCCAAAACGAAGCACAGAACAGCATCTCTAATCTGTTCACTATTCACTGCTGCCATGTTAACAAAACAGCCAGAGACTTCTACCAAGAGCTCCGAGTTTGGGACATTAAGGATCAGAAAGCCCAGAACCTGGTACCTGTAGCACCCTCCACCCCGGGAGGCGAGGAGCTTCCAAGCAGGTACAGCACGCACGCAGTGTTCGCCGTACCGCGGGAGCTCCGGGCGCTGAGCAGCAGCTCTCAGTAAAGAACGAGCCCTCTAAGTACTCCCGCATTTGGCACCACCAGAGACAGCGTGTGCAGAGTTAGAGGCTCTATCAACCGTTTCCATGCATTTGTGTTTAAGCCTCCCAAAAACATTTACTTCACACCCAGCTGAAGTGTTCTCAATAAAAGCAGCCCACTGCAGGCCAACGGCCAGTCAGGCTGCAACTGGTCACACTTTATGATGTGGGCACTCGGGTTCACCACCAACATCCCTTCCTGCCACATAACCACCCAGGATCTTATTTAGGCCTGAGGATTCCAGCACAGCACCAGATCCAACCCATGCTCCATGTTTTGAAGGCTCAGAGTACTGTATGAATATTACTCACATCATCAGCTGCCGCCCCATCCTGACCTCCGCTCTCCAAGAATTTTTTGAAGCCTTCTAGTGTCCTCTCCCCATTATAGTCAATTACCTAAACAGGAAAAAACATCAAGACAATGGTTACGGGCACCCACAGAACCACGCCCCTGGAGAGGAGAATTCTCTTTCTGAGCAACAGTTCGCATGCCAAGCAAAAGGGAATTTAAAAATTCACCTTCACCCACATGAGACGAAGGAAAACAGCTCAGCCACTAGACTTCAGAGATCACTGCGAGGAAAGAATAGCCTGCAGATGAGCACAGTCCTCTATGCTCCCTCCTTTCCCCATCTCCCACTTCCCACCCCCACCAAACTCTTTCCTACAGCCCAGCCCCCCCCGAGGGTCTCAGGTGTCCTGCAGACTGGGTGTGTTCCATCCCTACAGAAGGGAGAGCCCCCCCAAAGGCTTGTCCAAAACAGCTGAGCCTGTCTAGTGCTCCCTCGCTATGCCATCTGTGTTAGGGTCAGCTGCCCCCTTACGTTTCTGCCAGAGCCTGCAGGGAAGAACTTGAGCGTGGGGAAGCTGTGGATTTTCACTGCCTCTACTTCGTTGGCCGTCGAATCCATCTTGGCAATGACAACATTCTCGTGGTCCCTGTAGGTCTCTCCCAGCTTGTCCCAGATCGGAGCCAGCTGCTTACAGTGACCACACCAGGGGGCATCTGGTAGTGACAAAGACACAGCTGGCACCAGCCACCTAAGGAGTCACCACCCCCCCTCAGCCCACACACATCTTCCAGCTGAGGCACCTCCTTTGGGGCTCAGGTTCTGTAAAACACTTGCTCCCTAATCCCAGCCATGCAGTATTCCAGCATGCCCTTCGTGCTGGTTACTGGGAGTCAGCTCTTGAAAAATACTTACAGAACTCTACAAAGACATTCTTATTCTCATCAAAAGCAACTTCTTCAAAGTTCTTCCCAACTAGAACTTTGACAGGCTGCTTGTCCCAGTCCTCAGGAAGATCTTGACTCATCAGGTGGGGCTGGAATAAGAAGTGAAATTCAGAGATAGTTTGCCACACAGCTACTTGGAATGTCCATGCAATCACATATCCTGGAAAACCCAAGCGTAACCACCCCCCTCCGTGCCTCAATCATAGGCCATGAGCAATCAGATGAATCAGTCACTTCCTCTTCTGCTCACAGGCAAGTCTCCTTCCCACCCTGAGTAGGAATAACAGGTGCTCTTGTGCAGAGAACTGCAATCGAGCTCTTGAGGAAGGAAACGATATTGCTGACAGTTCTCATTCCCCCCGGACTGAGTTCACCTAACCAGTCACCACTGGAGCAAGTCACATGCGGCCACCTCCAGCAGATGAGAGCTGAAAGCTCTTTCAACAGTGCCACACAAGTTCACACCTTCCCCACTGCTGGCAGAAAGAGCAGCTGGATAAACAGCACAGTTACTGTGAGCAGAGCGGGCTCCAATCGTACTCGGGTGCCAGCACATGGCTTGCTTTCCTAGTCTTCATGCCCCAGTAGTTTTGCCTTTCATTTCTCAGCACAAAGCCTGCTAGATATTCTGTAAATTAGTTGGAAGGATTTTTTCCAGACAACTCACACAACTCCTCACAGGGAGGATTTTTTCTGCTTCTGTAGTCAGGAGGTTTACCACCACCAGCAGCATTTATCTCCATTACCTTGATCTTGCCCTCCAGGAACTTATTACAGAACTCTTTGATTTTGTCTGCTGTGAGATCATCTGATTCAGGTTTGTATTTGGTCATTTCCTCCTCCAGCGTGATCAGACGTACAGCTGGACATTCTTCTTTCTTTAGGCCAAAAAACTCCAAAATCCTCTGGTTGTCACTGTGGTCACTGTCTATGAAGATGAACAGGATCTTTGGAGGAAAAAGTCAGAGGCGTTATGGTGAGGATGAGTACCTCTTGGCTCTTGATACTCTACACACACATGTGCACAGGCAGCGGCTGAACCAGCCCCTCTTCCTCCTCCAAGCCCGTTAGATTCCACCCCCTCAGAGCAGCACAGACTGGCATGGGTTAAGGCAGAGTCAGGTTTACACCCGCAAGAAGGAAAGTCAGGAGTTAACTGCTGTTCCTCCAACAGTTGTGCAAGCCAGTGACTCAGTCACTTACTACCAAGAGACACAGGTAGAGCGACAGCTTCAGGTGTGAGGCAGGCACAGACAGCGTGGGAGGCGGCCACTTAACCCAGGAAATCCATCTCACCTTCCCTTTGAAGTTTCCAGCTGCACTCTTGAAGTTGTCCAGTTTCTCCTGATAGTCAGACACACTTTTTGGTAGGAACAGCAGAATATGAGTCTTGATCTCTCCTCCAAAGATTTTAGGAGCAGTCTGAGGAATAGAAAATAAACTTTATTTCTGGAAGAGAGGTAAATCAGTGTCAAGACCACAGAAGCCTCCACCACTACAGGACTGCTCTGAGCAGCAAGCTCATGCCTCCTTTCCCTTGTGTTCTTCACACTCCACAACCCCAAACTAGTGTCAGCTCCAAGATAAAACATGAGCATCACAACCTACAATTTAAGTTTTGTTATATTCATAGAGTAGCTATGGGAAAAGGCCTTACCAAGTATCTAAAGACCCACCTGTTCAGTGAACTCTATGACCAGAGGCAATGCGTTAGACTTGATGAAGTTCAGTAAATTATCTTTTGTGAGATCCCCTTCAAAGTTGTTACGGCCTTCGTCAAACTGCAAAACCAGATATTCCTGCATTAGAACACCTCCGTATCCCATACAAACTTAAGAAATAAGATGCATTCATCCCAGAGTCACTGCCCCAATGGACCTCAGCTGCACTTGTTCAAAGCAGACTTCCATCTCTCAAGGTCACCACACATTCACATAAAATCTGGGTCAAGGTGTTCATCTTCCTGGCAAGTAAAGCCTTAAATCACCCCCGGCAGCAAAAGGGGAGCAGCAACAAGACAGTCAGCTTAGATCTTGGCATTGTTCCTCACAATCATGAAGCAATTTGTGAAACAGGTCACCAAGAAGGACTTTAACAGCTGCCTCACAGCGCTGTAGAAGGCGCTGCCAGAGCACAGGCAGTTTCTGCTCTGCGGGAGCGAGCAGCGCCAGTGCAGACACACACCCTCCAACCAGACGGGGCTGTGGAAGTCTGGCAGAGCCCTGCGTGCACAGCGAGGAAATGGTAATTCACTGGGCTGCGGGGGGGTGTTTCAGCTTCTATTGTTAGAGACAACAGCACGTGTTCAACAAGCACATCGCACTAGAGGTGCCAGGTCCCTTTCTAGATTAGGACATCACCTGTATCCCTGACCAGGATTCTCAGAACCACACTGGCAGCCTGGAAAGGGAACAGCTGTAGAGGACCATCAAGGTTAAAGGGAGGATGTGCCGGGGAGCAGCAGCCCCACAGCAGGGCAACGCTCGAGTTACTGGCAGAAGCAAGAGTGGACTTGGATAACCTTCTGTTAGAGGAAGCATACCAGTCTCAGCTGAAGAGCTGAGTAAAACACTTCACATTGGAAATTAACTTTAAAGAGTATTCATCCTCGCCTCAGCACCTTCAGAAGAGCTGTTCAAGGGTCATCACAAGTCTGGACAACTCACACAAAGACGAAGATGAGAATTACCAGCCAACAGACCCTCTCAGCTTAGACCCAGCACTGCAGGAAGCTGAGCTCAAGTCCAAAACCATAACTGTTGGTAAAATAAACCATCTGTTGTTATGCCCTGGTACGTGGTCACTGCTGGTGCTCAGTTTCTCCTCGGTTCGGGGTGGACACGTTGGAGAGCTCACGGCAGTACCATGACATTGCCTCCTTGTCCTGGTGCAGCGCGCCCGGGCCAAGGCACCTCACCTCCTCCTGCAGAGCAGAGCCCTCGGCAGCACCCAGCCCTGCGAGGGGTCAGGAACTGCCCTTCGGGCCAACGCACCCCATGGACGGCCAGGTGCAGAACTGCTTCTCATTCCAGGTGTACCCAAGTTGACTACACTTACAAAAATAGATTGAAACGTCCCTTTATGGTTAAAGTCTGGTCCTGCCATTGCCTCAGTTCTTTAGAAGTGGAGAAAACCATAACAGAGCTCACAGGACTCAAGGGTTAGAGGACATCAGATGAAATCAACACAAGCCCATTCTACAGAGCACTAAACATGAGAAATGAAACCCAAGGCAGTAACTCGTCCATGCTGAAGCACTAGCTGTAACCTGGCCACTTCAGAGCCATCTCGTCTGTCGCCCTGAGCCAGTAACTCCCCACAGCCCCAGAGATGGTCACCTGTAGACCAGCATTTCTATAGGGACTTCAGTGTTTGCCAAAGGACACGAGCAGAAGTTGAGGACACCCCTGCAAACAGTTATTTCAGGCCAGCAGTAGCCATGAACAGAGCGGTAACATAAAGCTATACATGAGAGAAGAGCGAGATACAGGCAGTAAGTCAGCCAAGAACAAAGTAGTGCTCCCTCCACTCACCCCAACTCCTCAGTTGCATGACCCTAGTGTTTTGAACTCGTTAGCCAAATAATTTACTTGCACCCTCAGCCATAGGGATCTGAGGGACCTCTGGCTGAGAACTTAAGTCTACAAGCTTCTAGCACCATAAAAGCCCCTACAATTTCAGAGGTGCAGTGGAACAAAATATGCTTTTTAGCTGAACAAAGAAAGAATGAAATAAGAATTCATTCATGTCTTTAGCATATCTTGCATCAAACTGGTCAGACCAATGACTAAGTTACAAATTTAGTAAGTCTGAATCCAAAGCACCTTTCTGTCCTGCCTCACCACACCCATGCGTGCAGTACCACCAAGTCTCAGGAACCTCTCCTTATCTTCTCAAACCTAGAGTTTCATCCCAGTGACTTGGATTTATGGTAAAAAGCATCAGTAAGTTCATTTCTGATTCTGCAGATGGCCAGCATCACTCTGCACATCATCCAACTGCCCCAGCCTGGTCAGCTGGAACTGCAAATCCTCTTAGGAACTTCACCAGAATCACCGCGCTGCAGAACCCACAGCAGTGAGAGACAGAACAACTCCTGGACAACCCACTGCAGCAGACATCAATACTGAGTATCTGTAAAAACAACTTTGCTAAGCCACAATCAGAGATCACAGCAAGCCAGCAAGAACTTGGCCACTGTTTAAGACCCTCAGAGCTCAGGGAGGGGCACGGGAGCCCTCACTAATTACAGCCAGGAATACGTTAAAGATTGTGCCAACCGTTACTGCGCTGCAGCCAGATACCTGAGAAATGGGGAAGTGAGTGAAGCAGCAGCTTGGACCCAAAGCCCAGCAGCTTCAGGAGGGCAGCACCACGCCAGGAGACCAGTGAGGTCTCCTCTGCTCCCAGCTGTGCCCTGCAAAGGGACCCGGGGCTCTGCCACCCCGCAAAGCAGCTGCGGGGTCTGATCTTCTCCCCCCAGGCTCTGAGGCTTGGGAACAGCCACCCCGGCAGCACAGGATCTTCTGCTGTTTCATCCAGGGCTGCCCTCATTTGAATGTGACCAATTAGAGAAAAAAATAAAGAGAGGCAGAAGACTCAGGTGCAGTGCTCAGGCATCGCACCAACCAGTACCTTCTTGAAGAGGACCACGCCATCCTTGCTAAGCTGGTACTTGGTGAAGACATCGGCGCTGGAGGAAATCCCAAAAGGAATGTCATCCACAGCTTCTGCCGCCAGCAGGAACTCCTTCGCAGCCTCTGATGTTGAATCCTGGAGAATAAAGAAAGGTGTCTCCCATGGGACACAGACCGAAGCACACACATCCCAGGGCTTACCAGCCAGAGAACTGGAAGATCAAGTACGGCAGGACAGTGAGCGTTTCACAACTCGGGGAGAGCCTTCCCCTGCTGCCAGGGCCCCGTCAGGCAGAAAGCAGGGAGGGCCCCAGACATACACAAGAGCTTCTCAAAAGGCAGCACAAACTCTACCTTAAAGAAACCAATCACAACCACTTCACTGGAATCCACCAACGTCTCTGCTGCGGCAGCGTCTGTCAGGGTGGTTGCAGCCGGGCCGGTGCGTTTCTTCAGCCAGCTGACGATATCATCCGCCTCTCTGCCAGCTACACCAGAAAGATAAGAACCCTGATTCACTTTTTTCCTCAGCTAAGTTTAAGAACACAAAACCCCTCAGCTTTGAGATAGACTGTTCAGCAGCTGTCCAAGAGGTCAGGAAGAATCAAGATACCATTTACGTAACTTTTCCTTTCACTCCTAGGGTAATTAAGCTAATCCCTAATTGTTAAGTCAAGGTACAAGGGGCTCCCAGGAATCCATTCTTCTCTTGCTTCCAGCCTAAGCACATTCTTAAACTTTGACCAGCAATACAGCACTTCTCCCAGATGCTAATATTTTTTATGCAAATATACCACATTTTCCTCTCAAAAATCAATATTCTGGATGTCACCCTCAGCATCCAGCACAGCGTGGCTTGGTTTAGCTGAATCCTGCTTGTCTGGGTCATCCTTGCACCTCTGTCTTACACCTCATGTTTGCCCCTTTACCCACCCACCCAAGCATTTTTCAGTTCTGGGTGCTACAATGCTCAAGTCAGGTCAAGCCGAGCAACAAATCAAGCCTGGATTGCTTCGCTTTCCTACGCAAGAAAACTCCATCTGCTTCAGCTCACACTAAGGATTTCCCCAGCTTTAGGCGAAAAAGCCTGTTAAAGGCAGACTCGTTCCTCACAACACCCCCCAGAGCGTGCCCGCTGCGCCACCGCTCCCCGGGATGCTGTCACCGTGGACCTTGTCCGGCCGCACCAGCGCGGGGCTGGGGGCACGGACCCGCCGCCACGTCGCTGCCCTCTGCACCCGGGCCGGCTCACCTGTGTACTCCTTGGGAGCCGCCTTGTCGCCGTTCCGGAAGAACTTGATGGTGGGGTAGCCGCGCACGCCGAACTGCTGCGCCAGCTCCGACTCCTCCGTCGCGTCCACCTTGGCCAGGCGGATCTCCGAGCCCTCCGCCTTCAGCTTCGCCGCCGCCTTCGCGTACTCAGGCGCCAGAGCTTTGCAGTGCCCGCACCACGGGGCGTCTGCGGGACGGGGCGTCAGCGCCGGCCGGAACCCCCCCCCCCCGCCCCGCTCCCGGCCGCGACACCTCCTCCGGGAGCCCCACGAGCAGGCGCGGGCACCGGGCAGGGCCAGGGGCGGTGCAGGACCCGCACCCCGAGTCCCGCGGCCCCCCCGCCCGGCGCCTCGGCAGCCTCCGGGCCCAGCCCGGCCCCCCGCGCCAGGCCGGGGGGGACCTGGTCCTCCAGCACCTCCTCTCCACGCCCCCCCATCCCCGGGCCCCGGGGCCGCCGCCCGCCCGCTCCGGCGCCCCCCCCGCCGGACTCACAGAACTCGACGAGCAGGTAGCGGTGCGCCGCCAGCGCCTGCTCGAAGGAGGCGGCGCGCAGCACCAGGACACCGTCCTCCTCCTCCAGGCCCGCGGCGGAGCCGGCGGCGCGGGCGGGCGGCGGCAGGAGGAGGCAGAGCAGCGGCAGGACGGCGCGGAGCCCCGCCATGGCGCTGATGGCGGCAGGTCGGGACGGGCCGGGACGGGCGTGCGGCCGCGGCGCCGCCTCCGCTTATAAACCCGCCTCCCCCGGCCGCCGCCGCGCCCCATTGGCCGCGCCGCGCCGCGCCGCCGCCGCCCGCCATTGGCCCGGCCGCCCGCCCGCGCCGCCGCGCGGCTTCTATTGGCCCGCGGTCTGGGCCCGCCCCCCGCGCGCCGCCGCGGGTTGGCCGCCGGCCTCGCCCCCCCCCTCGCGGGCCGCCATTGGCCCTTTTCCCCGCTGCGTCGCCCGCGATTGGTCAGCGCCGCCGCCTCGCGCGGCCGCCGGCCCTCGAACGTGGCACTCGGGCGGCCCCGGCCGCGGCGCTGCGCGTGCGCGCGGCCAGGCGCGCGTGGTGCGCTCTGACTGGGCCGCGGGCGCCGGCCCCGGCCCTGCCCGGAAGGGGAAGCGGCGCTTCCGGCGCGCGGAGGGGGGGGCCGGGGCGGGGGGCGCTGGGGGCCACGTCACGGCGCAGGAGGCCGCCGGGCGGAGGTCGGGCCGGGGTCCGGGCTCGCGGGTGGGCCCGGGCGGGGCGGCCCCGGCCCCGCGGGCACCGTCCAGCGCTCGGGGCCGGCCCCGGGCCCAGGCCCGCACCGCGGGGGCGGGGCAGCAGCGCTGCCCCGTTGTCCGCCCGCCCCCGCCGGCCCTGGGCTCCCCCCGGGCCAGGCCCTCGGCTGCCGTAGGGCACCGGGCACCGCCGCGGCTCAGGGAGGCCCCGTCTGGTTCTGCTGCAGCCTCGCCGGCCCCGGAGACAGACCGTGGGGAATGGGGGGGCTCAGCCGTGGGGGAGAGCACCGGGGGCACCGCGACCCCCAGGACCGAGCAGGAGCCCGTCACGAGGCGGCTCCAGTTCAGAGCGTGTAGTTCTGCGCGAGAAATGATTCCGGTGACAGCGGCGGGGGAAAGTCCCGTGGCGCGACCCTCCCTGCTCTGCTCTGGCATTGCCCGACGCCGCACAGGGGTCGGTTGGTGGGGCCTGGTTGCCCCCGGGGCATCGCCGGCTGCTGCGGCACCTCCCGTGCGCGCTGCCCGGCTGGTACGTGCTGGAGCTCCCCGGCCGCACCCTGCGGATTTGCCAGCGCAGTGGCTGCTGCTCTGTTCTCCCGCTGCCCCTCGTGGGGCCTGGCCCAGTGCCCCAGGCCAGCGGCGTTCTGAGCCAGGGCCCCCCCCCAGTTCTCCCCAGGTAACCTGGTGGTTCTGCGAGTGCTGTGAGGAGCAGTTGTCTGTGGAGGAGCTTTGGCCAGGCGCAGGACTGGACACCTGTCGGGCCCAGAAGGAATCCAGTGAGATTTTAGACGGCGAAGCTGCGCTGAGCAAAGCAGCGAGTGTGCAGCGGCCGCTGCCTGGCCGCCGCTGCTTGGGGCTGTGCAGGCACCGGCGTGTCGGGCTGCCAGAACGAGATCCTGCTCTAATGCTCGGCCGCCTCGGAGCCTGTCTGGTTCCACAGGCAAGAGAGCACTTGGCAGCGATTGCCCAGAGCGACCCGGCTCGTCGCCCTGCCAGCGGGGCTCTGCAGGACGCGCTCTGCCAGAAGGGCCAGACCCTGAATCGGGGCAGTTCCCAGCAGCAAACCCCCTCCTGACGTGCCGGCAGCGGTGGCCTTAGCCAGCGCCGAGGGGAAGCGGCACGTCCCGCTGCCAGCGGGTTCCTGGGGCTCGAGCTGCCTCACCAGGTCGCCACACGCCAGTGGCGGCAGCGGGGCCCAGCGCGGTGCGGAGCCAGCGGTACGTGTGCTGGGCAGCCTGGCGAGGCCGGCAGCGCTTGCTGACGCCGTGCGGGTGCTGCAGCTCTCCTGGTCTCGTTTTTGGTGCTGGCCGGGGATCCCACCGCGGCTGAGTGCAGGGTCCTCGCGCCCAGCTTCCAGTACCCTGTGAACAGAGCACAGTGCTCTTGTTTTCTTTAAATACCCCCGTGCTGCAGCGCCTGCGGAGGAAGCCGTGCGGCTAGGGCAGCGCCTGCGCTCCGGTGTCCCCTCCCTGCTGGGACTGTCAGCTGGGGCAGCGTGTCCCTTCCACACCGACCAGCTGCCGGCACAGCCGGTCCAGGCCCACGACCGGGGCTCTCCAGCACCTCACGACGTTAACGCACTAGTTCTCCCCTTCCCCTCGGCTCTCCCAGGCTGCCTTTTGGCAGACGCGGGAGGAGCTGCCGTGATTGCGGAGCTGCTGCTCTGTGGGGCCGAGCTGCTGCGGCGCAGGCAGCCGCCTGACGAGGAAAGGAGCCCGGGCCGCTCCTCAGCGAGCCCGACCTGGGGTTTACGAGGGGCAGCTCCCAGAGGGGGCTGAGGCTTTTGCTTGGAAGAAGCCTCTGGCCCACCCAGCCACCACGTCCTGCCCAGCCCGTGAGCGGAGCGGCGTGTCCCCTGGGCCACTCGGCTGCCAGGCGGGAGAGCCCGGCCCATCACCTGCAGCGGGGACCACATTCCGGAGGAGACATGGCAGCGAATCCCCGCTGCAGCCCCTCGGTCCCCAGAGTTAGAGCAGGACACGGCCGTCCCGCGACCCCCTCCCCGGGCATCCCACCAACGATTTAACAGAAACACCAACGTGCAGTGTGGAAAGAGTTGCCAAAGAGCTGGAGGTTGCATCAGACGATCTCGCCCTGACACCAACCGCCCGCAGAGCGGCTGTTGGGGGCCAGCACAAGGCAGCCTTTGTTCACTTTATCAGCGCATCTGGGCTGGCTCTAACTGACACATGGAGGGTGACGCCCGCTCCGAGCTCCTGCTCCAGCGCGGCCTTTCGCATCCCCGCGCCGCAGGGAGGGCCGCGGGCGCACGGGGCCAGGACAGCTCGTGCCAGGGGCAGCACGAGCGGAGCAGCTTCTGGCACCCGCACCGAGGCGGCTCCGTTTCAGTCCTCATGCTTGCAGCGTCCGAGTCGTGCCGTTGCCTTTAGCTGCTTCCCCGGGACCGAGAAGGAAGGGTGCCAGTGCCGTTAGGTCAGGAGCTTCCCTCTTGTAGGCAGAGATCTCGGTTGCTGCTGCAAGTCTCAGACCAGCGGCGGGGCTGAGCCCACTCCTCTGCAGCTTCTCTAGCACTGCAGATTCTGTCAAGAGCTTTTCCCGGCTACGCTTTTCTTATCCTTAATACAAACATGCCGCAGGCTCTGTAAACATCCGCAGGCTCTTATCACCCATCACCTCTCCTGGATTCTGTTCTGCCTCCCATCGCCTCCCTGCTTCCCCCTGACTGCGCAGGGGTTTCTCTCCGTGCCTGCAGCCGGAGCCGGCAGAGCATGGGCAGGCCGGGGCTCAGAACCACCCACTCCTCAGCTGGCCGGAGACCCCCCGACTTTGCTGCCTCAGAAACCCACGGCACCCAGTGCCCCACACCCTCCTCATCCCCTGCTGCAGCCCCCGCAGAACGGAGCAGAATGGCAGCCACCTGCCTCTGCTTTGGCAAGGGCTGTCCCAGAGCCCTGCTCCACAGCTCGGCCAGCCCAGGGACTCGGGTCTCCTCCCATCCCCGGGGTTTGCAGAAATCCCCCGTGGAACAGCAGCTCTGCCACGTTCTGCCAAAGACCCAGAAGTTGCAGAACAGAACCAGAACAGACAGCAGGTGGTCAGTTCAAAGATTTTATTTAACTGTCATAAAAGGAGAAGCAGACGATGATTCCAAACCTGTTAACCCGGGTCTAGGATTTACAGACAATATGCACCAAATCAAATTAACAAAAATCTCTCTAGGGGCAGGGCAAGGGAGAGTTAGAGGCAGAGACGTAGCTACGAGAAAGCCACATGTACTTGGTCCCAGTTCTAATACGACCTCAACGTGGTAGGATCCAAATCAGAGGGCTGCGGAGCCGGACCGAGCCTGCCCAGCCCCCCGGGGGCTCCCACGCCCCGAGCACCGTCAGCGCCGCCGCGGTGGCAGGCCGGCGTGCTGCGGGGTCTGCGGCGGGCGCGGGGCAGTCGAGTGTCAAGGCAATAAATACTGACGGGCCAGGCACAGATTTTAAAGGCAGAACAGATACATAAGGCATTAACCGCTTCCGAGTACTTGTCCATCGCAAGCTCGTTGTTGATCACGTCAGGAGAGCAGCTGCAGAAACAGACTGGTCCATCCTCAGCCCCACACGGCCGGGAGGGCAGGTGCTGTCCTGGGGTTTCAGTGCTTTGCAGCGACCTTGGCTGCAATGAGAAGTGCGAGGTGATGGCAACACTGGTGACTCCCGCGCCCGCCTGCCTTGCGACCCCCTCAGAGGCTGCCGGAGTTGGGAGCTCTACGCCCAGAGGGCCAGGGGTTCTGCCGGGGGTTCTGCCAGGGCGCGGCCAGGCGTCACCCGGGATGTCACACCACCCTCCCTCGGCGACGCCCCGTCTCGGGTGAAGAAGGGACCAGCAGCAAAGCGGGAAGTTGTGACTCTTTCCTAATAACCCATGAGGGGCGTGACCGAGCGCCATGCCAGGGAACGGGGGCAGGGTGGTTGGCATTTAAAAAGTGTAACAGGGGCGGGGCCCCCTCCCAAGAGGACACATGTTACACATTAAGGCATCATGGTTACAGGGAACATCCACAAATGAAGCTGCCAGTGTTCCCAGGACACTGACGGGGCGGAGGGGAGGCCAGACATGATTTTAGCCAACAAACGGATTCAAGAGCTGCCTGGCATCAAAGTTCTTCAGCTACGTGGAGGCACGAGCTACCCTGAGCCGTGCGCAGGAGCCAAGCGCAGGATCCTACGGGGACGGCAGGAGCTGATCCCCTTCAGCACCCACCCGAGTACGGGAAGGGCCTGGCGAGGGAGCAAGCGCTCCCGCCTCTGCGCGGGGCCAGCACAGCCCAGGGACGGGCAGCTGGAGACCAGATGAGGCAGCACGGTTTGGTCAATGCACTCAGTGGTTCTCTGGGGAGGGGGCACGTTACAAAACTGAGCTCTCCAGTCAAATTATAACGGGGGGTGGAAGGTAAGAGGGTTCCAATGTCAGCACTTTGGTACAGGGGGGGATTTCTACGGTAGCCACTGTCTGATTCACGCTCTCTGGGGTTTGGCCTTGGGAAGGGCTAGTCCTTCCAATCCTTCTTGATGGTCAGGTTCCACTCCCAGGACAGGTGGTCAGTCTTATCATCATCTGTGAACTTGGACTTGATGTTGTAGCTGCCCCGGGCCAGCATGCCCTTAGGGGCTTCTTCCATGGGGGTCAGAAACTCGTACTCCTCTGCCCGGGGGCCGTAGCTCCCAACCATGTATTCGGTCTTGTCAACTAGAAGGAGAAAGAGAGGCGTGTGGGGGCTGCTCGAAAGCCTCCCCTGCATTTGGGGCGAGGCCAAAGCAAACGAAAGGTCTGTGACTGCTACAACCACCCGCCGGGGAGCTGTGAGAACAAGACCGTCACCCACGTTAACGGCTCCCGTCCCTCCAGGAACGGCCCCGCCGGCGGGGGTCACCCCCCAGCCCTCGGCGCAGGGACCCGGCGGTGGCTGAGGACCATCTGCTCCATGAGGAGCTGTCAGGGCACCAGCCCCCATCGCCGCAGCTGGAGGAGCAGAAATCCCTCTCGCAAAGCAGCGCCCGAGTCACAGACAAGCACTTACTTTTCACGCCTTTCCGGAACGTGTGCTGAATATACTTCAACCCCGACACGATCTCCCTGTTCACCTGCAGAGACAAGCAAGGGCTGGTAGCAGACACCTCCTGGAGACGCTGCCCACCCCCCCCCGCAGCAGGAGGCAACTTCCTCCACCAGGTCCCTTCTCAGGGCTCAGGCTCTCCCCGCGCTGGGACAGCACCGGTCTGGTGTTCCACTCGTTCTTCAGTTTTCAGATCTGAATTCTTACCCTAAAGGAGATTTTTATCCGGTATTCCACACCCTCCTTCAGCACAAACGCTTGCTTCTTGTAGCTCTCCAGGTCACCTGCAAAGGAGGGGGAGGGTTGCTCAGGGTCCCTTCGCATCGCGCTCTGGGGTGAATTCAAGTTGCAGGAGGCGATTAGGACAGAATCTGCGGTTGCAGGGGATGGCCCTGACGGCCCGGGCAGCACATGGGCCACCCTCTCATTTCTGCGTGACGGGACCCTCCTCGCTGCGCTGCCCACGCCACTCTGTGAGAGGACGCTGCAGCGCAGCACTGCGGTTAGTTCTGGAATGTTCCTTTGTAGACGTTTGCTCCCAGGCTGTCGCCGTCGGGAAGCTGCCATTGGTGTGGCCGTGCAGGCTGCCGGGCAGCTCTACAGAACCAGGGCTGGACGGGGAGCGGAACCCGGGGGGCCTTTTGCTGCAGCGGGGGCTGCGGCCGCCGGGCTCCAAGCACAGAACCCTCCGGGCGCCTTCCCCCGCACCAGCACAGGCTCTTGTGCCATGGGAGGGCTCACCCACCGCGCCCACACGCAGCCGGGCTCCGGGCCAGGCCCGTGAACACCCGGGAGAAGGGCTGGGATCCCCTCCTGGCTCACCTGTCAGGTCCAGCTCCAGAGGGCCGGGAGCAGTAGCGCAGACCAAAGTCAGTTTGGTCACCACCACGTTTGGAGCGTTGGGATCTAGAAAAGAAACAAAAAGGCTGTTGGACACCCACCCCGAGTACCAGCCAGCACAGCGCCTTCTCCTTCCACGGCCCCTCTTGAAAGAGCAAGAAACCCAGCGAGAACAACACCCCCCATGAAGGTGTGGGCTCCCCACTGTGTTGGGCCCAGTCTAAAGGCGGTGCCACCCCCAGTCCCTGTGTCTTACTCCAGGGGCCTGAGATCAGCACGGGGAGAGCGCGGACACGTGCCCCGGGACAGGAGCAGCTGTCGGGCAGAGCCGGGGCGAGGCTGGGGGCGGCAGACGGAGCTCTGGGTTGAGCCAGGCAGGGCCACGTCCGCGGGCTCACCTGCGGTCACGGTGACGGCGCCGAGCAGCGCCTCCTTGTACTTGCGCAGGCTCTCATCATCCTTGTCCAGCTCCTGGATCTCCTGGATGCTCTTCTGGGCAGGTGGCTTATAGTTGACAGAGTGTTCGTCCTCCTCATTTTCAGCTGCAATCTGGGCCAGCTGCTCCGCCGTCGGCTCCTGCTCTGCCATCCTCACACACGCGAGTTACACTGAAGCGGGGAGGAGAAGCGTGACTGCACCTACCCCCACCAGCACCAGCTCCTTCCCCGCAGCGCAGCCCCTCAGCACCAACCAGGCTTCCCCAGATCCGCTCCGCCGTGATGCCGCAGGCTCCCTCTTGTCACCTGGGCTGTCCCCAGGGCACCCTCCGGGAACACGGCCCTGCCAAGGGCCTGCAGCCCCCCAGACCCCTCCCATGGGCCAGGGCTCATGTTCAGCCCACGGAGGCCCACACAGGAGGGAGGAAAAATTCAACCTTGGTGCTTTACTTATAAGCTGGGACAGGTAAATACCCCAAGCCATAGAGAAAACACTCTCCTCCACAAGATCAACCAGGTGAGGTTTCACTCTTAATAAACCTGAGCCCAGAATAAACCCAGTTCAGCTCTGCTCTCTACACCCTATGGTTCCAGCCAAGAACCGGCCTCTGCCCCTCCGCCAGCACGAGTGCTGGGAGCCTCTGCTGCAATCTGGAGCTGGCGGTTCATAACTCAGATCAATCTGCTCTGCGCTGGGTGCCGCGGAGCGGTGGAAAGGGACGCTGGGCTCAGCTGATCTCCTGCTCAGTCCTTTTCAAAGATCCGTGTCACGCACGGCCAGTGAAACAGATAATGGATTAAAAACGTGGAGTTTGGCTCGGCTGTCCACGACTCTGACCAGGAAACACCCAGCTGCACAGCGAGAGCTGGTGAAAGGTGACGCCAACACTCCGTGAAAACCCCCTGTCAAAGCCAAAGGCACCCTCAGCAGTTCCTGACATGCCACGGGGCTCGCTCTCCTAAGGGTCACCCTACGGCAAATATCAACTTGGACTCTCTACAGACCTGAAACACTCTTTCAGTGACAGCTGTTAAAAGGCTTTTTGTACAAGGAAAATCTTTCACAAATGATCAGCTGATGCATCGAGGTGTTTCTGTCATTATCTGGCATTCCCGCATCCCGCTCAATATTCCCGCCCGGAGCGCTGCACTAGCACACACGAGGCTGCGGAACTGCGGTCACTGCTCTGCCATCTAGTTTCCAAATAAATCAAGAGCTACAACATTTGCCACAAACGCAACAAACGCGCACAATGTACTGGAATATGGGCTCAATTCGATCTACGTGCACCCAAAGCTGCTCATACAGGTTACGCTGAGCAAGTGTTATAACCATCACCCATTCTTTTCATCTCTGAGCTAACTGACATCGTAACACGCAGCTCGGTTATTCCGTTTCTACCCAGAGTTGCCACCCAGAGCGGGAGAGAAACACCCCAGCGCTGGCGTTAACCAGACGGGTCAGGGAGCCCGTTTTACAGTGACACAAGGCAAGTTCTGCAGCGGCCGGAGCCAGTCTGGCTCCATGTCCAGTTGGAGCCTGGCCATGCCCGTGACAGCACAACAGTGGAGGTGCCACCCGGGCTCCACTGATATTTTTAGCCATAAATGTTAAGAACGTTTTGTTGGGGAACGGGGCAAAGGAGACAGATTAGACACAGAAAGTGAAATTTTGCACACCCACCTCCGCCAGAAGAGAGGACTGCAGCCGACACATCAGTGAATGGGCAGAGGCGAGAGAAAAGGAACGGGGCAGCAAGAACGGGTGACCAGCCCCTGCCAGGTCCCCGGGGGAGGCACCGGCCCAGCTCCCAGGGAGCTGGTGCCGAGGCGAAGCTGCGGCCAGGCCCCCGGCGGGACCCGCTCCCACCTGCGGACAGACTTGCTGGCTCGTCCTGGGCTGGCAGCGTGTCCCCGAGAGGCTGCCTCGGCTCTGGGGGCGGCCGGGGGGGAGGACGCTTCCACTGGATGCAACTGGTGTTTCTGGGCATTAAAGCTTGACTAAGACTTAGCACCAAAGGTGGGGGGACAATGTGACACTTTGGGGTTACAACAAGGGCTTTGGCCCTGCGTGGCACAAGCGTGTCCATGCTGGGGAGCTTTTCCCATTGCACCTTCGCACTTACAACTCCAACAACCGCTGGTACCGGTCCCTACACATCACAAGCAGCTGCTGGCCCTTCTGCATGGCTTTCTCCAATATCCTGGCACTGAATATCATGGAAATTTGTATTCAAAAGCCCATTTAATCCCACGTCATACGTGAACAACTGATTAGATTTCACCCTGGTATCTCCGTATCAAACCCAGTCACTTCCTTTGTGCTCCTGTTCCAAAAAGCCTCCAGCCTTGAAGACCCCCAGAAGCACTGAGCGAAGGATCTGTTCTAGTGCTCGATCCCCTTATCGCAGCCTCCCGCTCGCCTCCAGGCCACGCTTCACCTCCCAGGTGCTGCAGGTTGTTCTCTGGCCATACACTGAAGAACTCCCAGACCTTCCTCCTAAGACCCCTGTAGCTCTCAGGAAACGGAAGCAACAGACTTTGAGTGAGAGCTTTAAAGAAGCCCCAGGTCACTGACTTGTGTTGGCTCCCAAACCCTCTGCGACCGAACCCTCTTTGAAAGCACGAAGGTATCAGACAGACGCACACACAGCAGACGATCCCCCAGCATCCGCACGCGCATCCCCGGCAGTGCTCTGCGGAAAGGGACCCACAGGTGTGTGACCACCTTCCAATTTTCAGACCAAGCAGAGACAAAACTTCTAAGCAACGGCCCGATCGGTGCGTGCAGAGCCCACAGGAGCCGTCGGACAGCTGGAGCTCGCTGAAGGCAGCACGTGCACACAGCGGAGGAGCAGCCCTGGAGCGGCGCGGCTCCCCACAGCAGGGCCGGGACTGGAGGAGTGCTGGCTCCACACAGGACCAGCCCTGGTGTTAAGCAGTACTGACTTCCAGCAGCTGAAGGAGCAGCTGATCGCCAGGATCAGGTACCCCGTCCCGAGCAGTTAAGAAGTGCCTTAGTCTGGTCACCTCGGTACAGAGCCACCACCCATTGATAACCAACCGATGGGGCAACAGCTTCCTCCCACACATCACCAGCACCCGATCTTCATCAGCTCCGTTAGGATAACCCCTCCCACAAACAGATATTTAGCAACAACCATGCTACAGAGGACACGGGAAACAAACAAAAAAAATAATCAACCCCCCAAATCCCCAGCTCTGCAGCTGCATTCCTATGCCTCTAGCCTTAATCCTGGGATCCAGAGCTAAAGACACAATCACACACGCCACCACACGGGTTAATCAGGAACCACCCCAGTCCTCGCAGGATCTCTAAAACGACAGAAGCCCCACAGAGACCAAAAACAGACCAACCCAATCACTGTTTGGACCAGCAGCCCAGGGTTCAGCTCCCCGAGGAAGCCCTGGAGAAACACCACTTCACCTCTCGCACAGGCTGCCCCGGGAGCAGCGGCCACAACAGCGTCTCTGACCAGGCTGCGCCGACGCCGCTGCCGCAGCGCTGGAGCAGAGCAGGGTCCTGTGCCCCAGCCAGTCACGAGGGTCGGGAGGGACCCTGCGCCAGAGCCGGGGGGGCCGGGCTGCAGCTGCCACCCCCCCAGCGCAGAGCACAGCGTGTCATCACCGCGGGTCACTGCGCCTTGGGTACTTCTCCAAACACGCAGCCAGAGAGGACAGAGACTCCTAATCACATCAAAACTTTTATGAGGGCCTCAACCTCGCCCTTCAGGCTTCTCAGACAAAGCGTTTATTACAGCTTGGGATTAGTAAAGCAGAGCTTTTCCAGATGCATGGAAGACCAGCCGTCACACTGCCAGGGAAAGCCAAGGGACTCGATCGCGTGTGAACTGACAGGAGAGAACTGCACTCGCGTGTCCCGTCTGCGGAGCGGAGGGGGAGCTGCACACAGTCCCTCCGAGGGCTCAGCTCTGTAACAGAAACCTTCCCGCTACACTGACGACCTGCAGCCGCACACGGGAGCTCAACACCTCAAACATCAGGTGTTGCTCTGAGGCCTTTGGAAGGATATTTCTCTTCAGCTCCTTCTGACACTCAGGAGAGGCTCGGGAGCCCTGCTCGGCACCTCCCACGGCAGCTCTCTGGCTCTTAAGGCCCAGCCGAGTCGCAGAACGCCAGAGCCGGCACCTCTACGGCTCTGGGAGGCCCCACTGCTCCACGAGACGGCACAGACCCGCTGTGAACCCCGCCACAGCCGGCAAATTACTGGAGGTGGTCTCCTCGGCCGTGGAGAGACATGGAGGGAAACAGCCCGGGCTCTCCTCAGATCCCTGCAGGTCACAGAAGCCTGCGGAAAACTGCAGGAAGCTGAATCACTTCCCACCTGGGAATTTACACTCAGCTGCCTTCACTGCTTCCTCAAGTCAGCAGTTTCTCCTGGATTCTCCCAGCATTTTTCGCGCAGGACCGAGGAGGTAGCAGCAGCGAATGCAAGAGCCCCACCTTCTGACAGACAGAAAAACTGCCGGGAACATAACCCCGTTTGTGTCCAGGCAGACAGTGGCTTCTTCCCACCCGGGACGAAGATCCCACGGCACTAGTGAAACCAGAGTCAGTCAGAGTCTCTTCAGACGAGCTAATTGGCTTCGGATGTCCATCAGGCCACAGCGCAGCCGTGGACACGCAGCAGTGCCAAGTCGAGTGGTCCCCACCCTTCCTTCTTCCCCTGTGGCGCAAGGGAAAGCTCATGCAGCCGCCCGACAAACTCGGCTGGAATTTAATACAGTTAATAACCGTTTCTGCAGGGCTACGTTCCAGCCAGATCAGTTTGCTGATTCGGTTCACTGTGCAGCTACAAATGCTGCTACACTGTGAGGACAAGGAGCCAGAACTGCTTAAACCGGCTCAAGCTGCGCTGCTGCTCCAGACGCAGGCCGGCAGCTGGGGAGGCTGGATCAGAAATAAATGGGGCTCGGACGGTTCCCGCGGCAGGGCAAGGCGGGGGGGCACATCAGTGGCAAAGGAGGAACTGGCGACTTGCTGACACTTCCCAAGGCCGAGTCAGAGGGCAGCGGGGGGCACGTCCGGATAATGCCACTGCACCGGTGGCTTTGTAAGAGCGTCCCAGAGAACTCGTCTCGCCTGACCCCCGCCACTGGCTCACAGCTCCGGGGATGAAGGACTGAACCAGTCTGCTGCCTTCCAGGGACTTGGCAGTTTGGAGGTGTAAGGCCGGGGGGGGTGTGTGTTAAATTTTTTTTGCTCATGACCTAACCCAGGACTCAGTTCACCTACGAGGTGTTAACTGTCAAGAGCAAAACCAAAGGTGCGAGCAGGCGGTTCCAAACACTCACAACGTCACAAGTTTAAAAACCTCCCTCAGTCCTACCCTGGATACGTGGGTAACCGGGCTGAGCCGCGGACACCGCCGAGGGCATGACCCACCCGTACACTCGTCCCTGTAGTGGAGCACCACAACGAAACCACCTCTGCTCAGCAGGGACGGGACAGGAACACCCGCATTGAAGGAGTGCTGGGACAACCAGGGCAGCAAAGCGCTCCACGCCAGACCTAAAACCCTCAGGGCAACAATTTAGCCACTTAAGTGTGACTGGGAGTTCTCCTCTTCAGAAAAGGAAGTTACGACTTGCAAAGGGCCTGCGGCACCAGGGAGGCCATTGCCACCCTTCCGGCTGGGCTGTGGAGGAAGGAGAACCGATACCTCCCCCGGGAGCCAGCCTGCAGCCTCTGAGGGGGATAAACGGGCTCTTGCACTGCTCTGCCACGGAAGGAAATCGACCCTGAGACAGCTACTTCCAGGTTCCTCATTTCAGAGCTAGAAACCATTTATGGAAAATCTTGTTTGAGACAAACGGGAGCGCGTGCACCTCCCAGCGCGCTGGAGAGCGAAAAGGGCCCCGTGCTCCCCCCGCCCCCCGCCCCCCCGGCCCAGGCCACAGGAGAAACCCGAGGGGAGGGCTGGGAGCAGCCCCGGCCCCTCCGGGGAGCACGAGCCGACCCGAACCGCCCGTGTTCCGCCCTAAGCGCGGGCCTGGCGCCCCGACAGCTCCCTCCGCAAAGGCCCCCGCGGGGACAGCGGCTCTCCCGGCCCTCGGAAGGTCGCGCAAGGGCGCTCGGGGCCGCGCTCCCGCTCCTCGGCCGCGCCCCGGAGCCAGCGGGGCGCGGTGCGGCCGGGCGGGCCAGGCCCCGGCCGGGCGGCCCCGTGCCCCGAACCACCCCCCCTCTGTACTTCAGCGCCCCCCCCGGGAGCCACCCGCCGCCGCCCCTCCCGCCCCGCCACGGCCCGGCCCCGCCCTACCGGCCCTGCTCGCTCTCCGCGCTGCGGTGACAACGCCGCCGGGATCCGCCCAGCCGCCCGCGCGCCCCCGCACTTCCGGGACACGCCCGTCACTTCCGGCTAGCCCGGGCTCGGGCCCGCCCCTCACTTCCGGCCGCGGCTCGGCGCGCTGATTGGCCCGGGGGCACGCGCACGCGCGACGGCGGGACGGACCATAGAGTTGGGGCGTGGGGGGGATAGAGCGGCGCGGGCGGGGCGGGGCGGGGCGGGGCGGGGCGGGGAAGGGACGGGCAGGGCAGGGCAGGGACGGGACGGGTAGGGACGGGCAGGCGTCACAGCTCTAGACACGATTCTATTTTATTACGGCAAAGGTGAAAAAGCCACCTCGGCCTGACAGGCAACCAGTAAAATTTATCCCAAAAATAACTCGGTACAAAACAGGTCTGCTTCAGAATTAAAAAAAACCTTTACAGGAGTTTAAAACCTATCCCAGAACGTAAAAGTAAAACAAATCCCATCCTCGGTATTAGTAGCCACGGCCGCAGCCCCCGCCGGGGCACGTGGAGCGAGATCAGATCCTTCCTGCGCCGCCGCCGCCGCTTTAGCTGGTGTCCATCTGCGCGAGAGGAGAGGAGCCGTCACCGCGCGCCCGCGGCACCCGCAGCCCCCGAACCCCCGAGGTGCCAGACACAGACGTCGCAGCCCCCCAGGCACGGCCCCGTCACACCCCCCCCGCCAGATTTACACATCCCCAAAGCCAGAGAAAACCGTCTGAGAACACCAGACATTCCCACGCCATTTTGCCCTGGAATTCTGCTTATCCCGCCCCTTCCACGCTCTCGCCGCAGTTCTGCCCCGTCCCTGCTGCACCGGCTCCGCGTCGCCGCGGACACCCCCCGGGTCTCTACCGAGACTTTAACCAGCTGCAGCGGAGACGCCCGAGCGTTCCCAAGGCAGCAAACGACCTGCGCGGCTCTGCCGCGGCATCGCTGACCTTTCCTCCCTCAGCGCCTCACGCAGTTATTACACACGGTTGTTTTTTCATTTTAATTTCTGCAGCCCATTATCTCTGTGGGTTTTGTCACACAGCGACAGCCGGTCACCGCTCTCCCCGCTGAGGAGGAGCCTGCCCCGCCCCGGCCCCCCGGCTGCAGAGCAGCAGAAGGGCCGTTTCTCGGCCATCGGCAGCCAACAGCGTTCTGGGATGTAAAACCACCTCCCGGACCGGGCACAGCTCGGCTCCCGAGCGAGACGCTTTAGACCCACGACCGGGAAAACGCTTTCTCCTTCCTGCCAGCTCCGGGCTGCCCGTTGTTCCCAGACCGAGCCGCCGCAGGCAGCGCGTGGCGGTGCCGCGCAGCACTTACCCTGGCATTGTAAGCATCCAGCTGTGCATCTAACTCTTCTGCGGAGAGCTGCTGTTTGGAAGTTCTTCCAGCTCCTCTGCCTCTCCCTCTGTTCCCGCCACGAGTACCTCGCCTGTTGCCTCCTCCACCACCAAATCCTCCTGAACCACCGCGGTTTCTGGTCATGCCACCTCTGTTTACACTGCGATGTTTAAAGAGCAACTGGTTTAGTGCCTCGGGTCCACCCCAGCAGGCGCCCAGCAGTTTGCCGAACGGGAGGCGGATCCACGGTTCCTGCACAGAGAGGGGCCGGGCGCGTTCCCGCCCCGCACGGACCGGGCACGGCGACGCCGCGGCCGCACGGCATCTCACCTCTGTGCTGGTCTCCTCTGTGTGTCGATCTGTGACGTGACCAGCTGAATGTTCATGGGGCGCCCTGGGGGAGGAGCAGCCCGTGAGCAGGGCGGGACGGGGGTGCGCGGGGGCCGCTCCCACCAGCCGGCGAAACGCACTGCGGAGGCAGCCGCAGACTCACCGTCCAAGGGGACTCCGTTGTACTGCTTCATCGCCTTCAGAGCATCTGCCTTCCTCTCAAAATGCACGTCCGCCGTCCCTAGACTGCGGCCGGATCTGTCATAGTGCACAGCTGCCTTCTTCAAGGTCCCAAACTCCGCAAAGAGCTCCTGAGGAAGGGAGGGAGAAGCGCACCCGCGTCCATCAGCACTGCCAACACCGCGCAGCCGGTGGCGCCGGCAGCTCCCCCCACACAGCCGCTCCCGGCAGCCGAGGCGCTTTCCAAATCATTACTGACAACTCAGGAAAAGCACTGACGAAAGTTGCCACAGGTGGCAAAACCAAGCAGGATTTCCTAGTCACCACCTGCAGGGCGCACGTTACAGCCAACGAAGAGACTCAAGGGAAACTGTGGGTCTTTTTGTTGGGGCTGAGTCAGTGGGGCGGCTATTTAAAAATAATCCAGACCCCAATCCATTTCATAGAGGAGAATCATCTGCACGAATGCAGGGATTCATGAGACGATCACAGTTTCATTGTGCTGGACTTGCTGCACCCCCTTAAATCTTTACTAGACCAGGTGCAATGTAAAACCACAGCCCATACGGGATATACCCAAATACTGAGGTTAGCAAACGCCCTTTTACTGACGCGTGTAATCCACCATCGTGCAGAATGGAAATGAAGAGGCAGCAATGGAGCCACCAGGTTTGTTTCAGAGCCACTACATTTAGGAAGCCAACAAAGCCATCTCAGCTCCACGTGTTCCTGCTACACCCCGCGCCCCAAAAGCTCAACAGCCACCCCAGAGCTGCCGCGTGCCCGGCGGGGACAGGCCACCTCTGCAGGATCAGCCGCGAAGCCACGTGGCTGCCTCCGAGAGTTCCTGCCCAGGCGCCCGAGCCACACAGCACCACACGCGTTCCTCCGCTCCCTAAGCCTGCGACCCCCGGGCAGGGCTGCAGGGCAGCTCCTCGCTCTGCTCGGTCCCCAGAGGCGACCGTTACGTGGCACTCGGCGGCGTTCCGGAACGGAGGAACCGCGGGTGGCAGCGCTTGGCCGCCTCTCCCGAGCCAGCTCCCCTCCGGCCGCAGAGCGCGGGTTCCTCCGAGAGCCACCAGCGTTCGGGTTCCTGGAAGGCTGCAGTTCCCGAGGCGATTAGCATAGAAACAAAGCAAGCGATCACCACATCTGAGGCAGCGCTACATTATGGGATGGGTAGGAACAAATAGGTGCAAAGCCATTAAGTCAGCTTGGCTGCTACATAAACCATAGGTGGAAGCTCGTCCACACCTCGGCCCAAGCCAGCGGCAGAAAAGGCAAATCTCAACCGCCCCAGAAAGCGCCACAGGAGCTGGTCAGACAGCGGGGACTCTGCAGAGCCGTGTTCTACACACCAGGGCCTGACTTATTTAAACCAAATCTGAACTTACATGAGGAAAAGAGGCGGTTTTAAGCGCATTACCCAGTAACTAGGTGACCTGGAAAAGCTCACTTCCAACTCCCCAGGCACTGCCAGATCGGCAGCAGAGTACCTGGAATGAATTAACCAATGAAGAAAACGTGAAAGTAGTTGTTTGTTTTTTTCTGGTGAGGACCAGGAGCCAATTTAAAGCTTTGCAGCGTGACCGAGCCAGCAGAGCCCCCAGTGGGGACGCACCTGCCATCTGCAAATGTTTATTTCTGCACAACTCGCTGCCCACTCGTGCCCGTGCCCTCTCGGGGCGGGAGCACCTTGCCTCAAGCCCTGCCAGCCCGCGCCGCCACACTGCCAGGTCGCACCGTACACCCGACAGAGAGAACCCGGCGGGTTCTTACCCAAAGCACGGCTGAGACAAGGGCTGCGACCATGACAGGTGACTCGGCTGTAAACCTGAACGCAGCAGCACCGCGGGCCCTGCAGCGCGGGGGAGCGTGCGCTCCTTCACAAACGAGCCTTCCCGGTTACACCAACGGATGCGCCTGTGGGAACCCCGCAACGCTCGGCAGGACGTGACTCGAACGAAGCCCCACGCAGGTCCCAAAAGAGCGGCGCACGCGGACGTACAGGGCGCGGGGGGCAGAACCTCTGCGGCCGCACAGACCTCAGCGTTCACAGCGAATGCTCCAGGCAGACACTGCACACTCCCACCCGCGCGCCACGGCAGAGGCACTTCGCCACTGCTCTGCCGGGGACGGGGGCTGTTCCAGACTGCGGCGCCCCCGGGGTCGCCAGGACAGACGCTCCCCGCACAAACCCCGTCACCGACGCCGACAATTCCCTCGGGGACCCCCGTCCCAGGCGCGGGAGGCAGCGGGACCCGGGCAGCCCCCGCGGGCACACCGCGCGCCCGACCCCGGCGCTATGAATGAAACCCCCCGTGAACGCCCCCCGCGCACCCGGCAGGGCCGCTCCCGAGCCCCGTACCTGGATGTCTGCATCCGAGACGCCGAAGTCCAGGTTCGAGACGAGCAGCTTCCCGCCGGTCTCCACGCCGGCCCCCGCCCCGAAGCCGCTGTCGAACAGGTCGTGCTGCCACTTCTCCGGGAGCTGCTTCGGCTGCAACGAGACCAAGACCTCGCTGACCGGCGCCGGGGCACCGCAGCCCACAGGCCGCCGGCCACGCTGCCCGCCCCGCCGGGAGCGGACAAAGGGCCGCCCGGCGGGCCCGCCCTCCGCCCCGCCGCGCGGCCCCATCCCACCGCCGCCCGCCTCGCCGCGCCGCGCCGAAGGCCCAGCCCGGGCCCGGTTCCCCGCGGCGCCACCGCCGAGCCCCGCGGGCGGCCGCACTCCCCGCCCGCTCCCGCCGCGCTCCGTACCCGGCTGTAGGGCGCGGGCCGGTTCCTGCCGCCGCCCCGGGCCATCACCGGCCTGTTCCGCACGGGGCCGCCGCCTCCCGCTCGCCCGGCTCCCACGCCGCCCCGGCCGGGCCCGCCCCCGCGGGTGGCGCCGCCCCGGCCCCGGCCGCCCCGGCCGCCGCCCCGGCCGGCCCCCCGCTGGCTCCGGTTGAGCTTAATGATATCGTCCAGGGACATGTCCATCTTGTCGGCCATGATGGCGGCTCCGCTCCGGGGCCTGCACTTCCGGCCGCGCTGCGCCGACACCGGAAGCGGAGGGGGCGGGGCGAGGCGAAGGCGCGGCGGCCGCGCGCGCTTGTGCGCGGGGACTGGCGGGGCGGGACTTCCGGCGGCGAGGGACTTCCGGCGGCGGGACGGGACTTCCGGCGGCGCGGGCGATGCGGGTGCGCGTGCGGAGCTGGCATGGGGTCGCGTCCTGGCTGTGGGTGGCCAACGACGAGAACTGCGGGATCTGCCGCATGGCCTTCAACGGCTGCTGCCCCGACTGTGAGTGCGGCGGCGCCGGGCGGGCGGGGCGGGGACCCTGGGGCTGCAGCCGCCGCCCTCCTGGGCCGGTGCTGACGGCCTGTCCGTGCCGCAGGCAAAGTGCCCGGGGACGACTGCCCGCTGGTGTGGGGGCAGTGCTCGCACTGCTTCCACATGCACTGCATCCTCAAGTGGCTGAACTCGCAGCAGGTCCAGCAGCACTGCCCCATGTGCCGCCAGGAGTGGAAGTTCAAGGAGTGACGCCCGGGCTCCGCCGTTAACACCGGCCGGGGCGGGGGGACGGGGACGCGGCCGGGACCGTTTCTCGCTGCTCCGCACTCCCGGCCGGGCCGCCCTCAATAAACATGCGGCCGCCACTTGCCGCTCCGGTGTTTTTCCGCGCTCGGGGTCGGTGCTCGAGGGGGCGGGCAGCGCTGCGGGACCCGCGTTCGGGGGCGGAAAGCGGCTCTGCCCAGCGCGGTGGCGGGGGTCGGTGTCGGGAGGCGCCCCGAACCTTACTGGCGCCCCGGGGACGGCGGCGGGGCCGCCGGCGAGCAGCTCCTTCCCCGCGGGCTCTGCCGCCCCGGGAGGGCGGGCCGCGGGGCGGGGGCGAGCGAGGCGGGCCCCCTGCCCGGCTATAAAGGCGGTCGCGGCGGCGGCCCCGGAGCGCTGCGGTCCCGCCGGCACCATGCGCGCTGCCCGCGGGCTGGGGCTGGCGCTGGCGCTGCTCTGGCTCTGCCGCCCCGCCGAGCCCTGGTACAAGCCGGCGGTCGAGCCCCGCCACTACTCGGTGGGCCGAGCCTCGGGGCTGCTCTCCGGTCTCCGCCGCTCGCCCCACGCCCGCCGCTCCGACACCGACGGCACCGCCGAGCCCGGCCCCGGGGTGCTGCCGCCCGGCTCGGCCCGCCCACCCGCGCAGCTCCGCGCCACGGTGAGTATCGGGGACTCGGCGGGCGCTGGGGCCGCTCCCCGTGGGATGCTGGGCACGGGCTGTGCCCCCGTGGCGCTCTGCGGCTGGGGCGCGGTGGGTGCACCCCGGCTCCCCCCAGCCGTGCCGCAGTGCCTGGGGACCCCGGTCCCTGCTGACAGTCTCCCCACAGGTGCTGTGTGTGACGGATGTGACCCCCGAGGCGTGGAGCTGCCGGGTGCTGCCTGGAGCCCCCGGTGCTCTCCGGTGCAGGGCGGACGTGACCGTGGCCTTGGACCCCACAGAGTGTGCGGATGCTTGAGCCGGCACCTGTGCCTCCGTGGTGACAATAAATGTGCTTGGGCTGGCTCTGTCGCCTCTGTCCTTGCAGGGAAGCGGGGTGCTGTGGGGTGGGGGGAGCCCACCTGGGTCTGGGGAGCCCCCCGCCCTCCCTGCAGCTCCCCCAGCTCCCTGAGCCCTGCGGGGCCTTGTTGGGGCCGGGGGCTGCCCCAGGTCAGGCCCAACAAGGCTGGGGACGGGCCGTGCCCTGGGCAGGACATTGCGCTCAGGGCTCTGGCTGTGCTCTGGGCGGGGGGGCAGCTGGCAGCAGGTCCCCAGCCTGGGGGGCCCCTGTGTCCCCAGGGAGAGGGGCAGCCCCCGCCCCTGCCTCCTCCTGGGCGTTGCGGTGGGTCGGATGAGAACACCCACCACCCGCCTCCCCCGTTGCCCCGGCCAGGAAAGGCCCAGCTGTGCCCCTGCCCTGCAGGAGACGTGGGCGCAGCCCCCACCTGCACCCGGGCTCAGTGACACAAAGGGGGGGGCAGCAGCCCCCCAACACCAGCTGCTCCCCGGCAGGGGCACTCAGTCCCCGTGAGGGTCCCCGGGGCCCTGCCTGGCCCCTGGCAAACACCAGCCGCACCCTTTATGAAAGGACAAACCCTCTCCCCCCGCAAAGGGCCCCACCATGGTCACGACACTCTGCGACACTCTGCACCCCGCGGACCTTGGCAGGGCCCTTGCTCAGCCCCATCGCTGAAATCCCACGGGTGCCACGAGTGCTCTGGCAGCTCAGGACCAGCTGCGCAGCCGCGGGGGTGTCCTGGGTGCAGCCGTCCCACCCGCAGTGGTGCCGTGGTCCTGGGGCCAAGCTCCTGCCTGCAGCCGCCGCGCACAGGGAGCGGCAGCAGAGCCCCAGCCCATCCTGCGCAGGGGGGACACGGCCGCGAGGAGCTTGGGCCGGGCTTCAGCCAGGGCGGTGGCCAACGGTGACCCGCTGGGCATCGGGGCCCACTCACCCCATCACCCCTCTCCGGGAATGGCTGACGGGGCCCTGGGGGGACGAGCCCCAACCCCAGCCCTGCTCCACAGCAGGGTCTGGGCTGAAGCTGCCGCCTCCCCGCAGCTCCCACAACTGTTAGAGAAATGTCAGACGCTGCAATCTGCGTCGCAGGGGAGGGGTCTCTGGGATGGGTGCAGGAACCAGCGTCTTCATCTTCTGTACTTGGGGGGAAAAGAAAAAAAACAAACCCAAATCCCAACAAACCACAGAAAATAAAGTCACAAACATGAAATTAATGACGTTTCCCCCCCTGCTCCCCGCATTTTAACTCCACGCTCATTTTTGCCCCCGGGACTCACAGGCTGTCAGTAAACAAGCTTAGCAGAAGGGCCCAGAGGCACTTGGAGGAAAGATCAGTGTATGCAGGAGTGTTCAGAGTAAACTCAGCAGCAGCTCTTAGCGGCCCCGAGGACCAGTAGCTCCCCCGTGCTCCAGCTGAGCCATTCCCACACAAATCGGTTCCACCCGAGTGGACATAAAGTGCTTTTGTCACTTTTTAATAACAGCAGCACCTGTGCGCGGCCCAGAGGCAGCTCGTTTACATGCAAATGCTCAGCCCGGGGTGGATGTGTCACCGTGGCTGAGTTGTTTGTTTTTAATGACAAACCCTTGTGTGGTCTCCGTGGGAAGGGTTATTTGTGTGCCCCGGGAAGGGGCCCACGGCTCAGAGTCACGGCTGCACCAGGGGCGAGGAGCCACTTTGCCCGCTGCAGGCAGCGGCGCTGGCGCACACCGGAGCAGCAGGGGGTCAGCAGGGGGGTGCGGGGGGCAGCTGGGGGCAAAGCACCAGCTCTGCTCCAACACGGCGGGTCCCAGCACCACGTCCTGTGCCCGGAGCTGCTCGGCCTGGGCCACTTGCCTCCGGCCAGGACTTGCCCCACTTCCACAGCCCCACCGTGGCCAGGACAAGGCCAGGGCTCGGCCCGATCCCGCAGACCCTCGGTCAGCTGCCGAGGATCTCACCTGGTTGCTACTGGGGTGCAGGTGAACCAGGGCACGGCCTGAGCGCGAGCCGGCTGGTGCAGCCCACAGAGCAGTGGGGGGCGAGGACCAACCGGCACTTCCTCGTCCTCCCCAGCCAAGCGGGAGCGTCTGGGTCTCAGCAGTGGCCTTGGGGCTGCAAGGGACAGCTGGGAGGACGCAGGACGAGCAGACGCACTCACGGCAGCACCTGCGCTCACCACGGCACAGGGATGCAGCTGCCACTGCTGCCCCCGGCACCCGACGGGGCTCCAGCTACAGCAGGAGAGGACGGGAGGCTCTTGGATCTCTGGGCCCTCGTGCCCAGCACGCAGCAAGAGCGTTCCCACACGGGTGGGAGTCTTGGCTCTTGTCGTGGATGACACGTTCGTTACTGAAACGTCAATGTGCGAACGCAGGCTCTGGGATTAGCAACTACTCGGCTGTGAGACCCCGAGCTCCTCCACGGCTGAGCTGACCCCACCGCAGCCCCTCCAGGCAGCAGCATGGACCCCCCGCGGCTGCTCACGGCCACACTGAGCCATTAGCAGAATTCAGTCACCTCCTCCCTTGGTACCCCCCAAACTGCTGAGACTCTTCACCTTTCCACTGCAAATTCCGCTGCAGAAACTGCAGAACATAGCAAAGACCCCCCCACACTGTCTAGTTCAATTTTCTAGTGAATTCAGGAAAAACCTCCTCCCGCAGTGAGAACAGCTTCCAGCCAGAGCAATCCCTGACCTCCTCGCCACAAACCCAACGTGCCCCAGGGCTCAGCCTGGGCTGCCCGGGGGCAACAAGCTGGTTCTCGGGCTGTAGCAGCCTCTCCCCAGCTCCTAGCAGAGCTCCAGGGAAACGCTGCTCCGACCAGGGGCCTGGCCCCTCTCTGCTACCCGGGCTCACAACCCTGAGCGCCACACACAATTCATCGACATTTTATTAATGATCAGCAACAAAAGTTTACAACAGAGAGGACAACAGAACTGGCATGGAAGGACCGTCCAGCACCGTGCGGGGAGCGGCCCAGGACACCCACCACAGCACCCTGGAATGTAAGAGGCGGAGAGGGGCTCAGCCCAGCACCCGTCCTCAAGCCCCGCGCCTCCCCCCAGGGGCACCCGCACTGCACCTCAGAAAACAGGCGTGAAACATCAGGGCCCTCCCTGCAGTAAGTGCCAGGCACACGGTGGACACCGGCAGCAGCAGGAGGGCTCCGAGCAGGGCCTGCAAGGCCTCGGGCGGAGAAACGCTTCAACCCACCAGGGAAAGCGCCGGGCCGAGGGTCCCTGCGCCCCCAGCCCCCGCCTGCTGCCTGTGCCTGGGGCAGTGAATGAGTCCCCGGCGCCGGTCACAGCGGCGAGGGGCTTCATCCAGCCAAACCCCACTGGGCTTTGGGTCTGGTGTTCGTGAACCCCGAGCACGGGGCCCGTCGGTGTCTCCAGCAACCGGCGCTCCGAGGGCCCGGTGGGAGGAACCGCAAGTGCCGCGTCCTGCCCCGGGGAGGGGGGGCCGCCCCCCACCCCCTGAAGGGCTGCTCTGGAGCACGGACGCGGGTCAGGGTGGCCGAACCTGGAGGGGCTGGGGCAGCGGCTCCACTTCCCTCCTACTAAAAGCCAGAGATGGCAGAAGGTAAAAGCACATCAACATGTTAAAATATTAGTTATAATTAAAACCGAGGGTTTTTTCTTTTGTCAGATCTCCTCAGATCTCCTCCTGGGAAAGGGGACGGGGGCTGATTAACAGAGGAAAAACTAGGCAGCAGGATCCCGACTCGTTATGTCTGTGTAATTGGTGCCAGAGGAGCAAGGACAGAAGGGGTAGGACAGCACATCCTGCGTGCCAGCAGGGGTGTCCCCGCTCTGGGGTCCCCCTCAGAGAGCTTCTGCTCCTCGAGAGCGTGAGGCTGCGGCGCTCTGCGACCCACCCGTCAGCTCAGGGCTGGCCTAGTGCTTCTCCTCCTCCAGTCTCCTCATGGCCTCCAACACCGCCAGCTCTTTTGCTTCCTTCTTCTGGTTCCTGGCTTCAAACTCCAGCCTGCATCAATCACAAAATCAGATTCTCATCCATCCACATCTCCAGTGAACTAAAAGCACCTGGAGCAGGGGAGCGCTGCCTTCTCCTGCGCTCTTTGTTCTGAGAGTACTTCAGACACCCCACTGCACCCCCAGACACCTCTTCAAGATCCAGCACCCAGAGCCTCCCACGGCTGTTTCCATCCCTCCGCAGTCCCAGGCTCCCGCACTGGTCAAACATCACTTATTTCTCCCTCTGTGGAAGACGCAGCTATTTCATGCTTGGTCCATCCTGGGACCACTTTTAGTGCCGTAATACCAAAATCAAATTTATCACTGACGTGAGCCAAGGTCACTGAAGGGCTCAGGCCTAAAAGAGCAAAGCTCTGAAAGAAGCAATATGCTTCCTCCTCAAGAATACAGCAAGGAAATGTTATCATTAATAGAGGAGGAAGAGAAATAATAAAATGTGTGGTGAAGCACATTGTGATGTAGCAGTTTAGCTGTTCCTTCTCCTGTCCAGTCCAGTGCACCCACACCTGAGCAGCCTGCCCAGGCTACGGAAGGTGAAGGACCAGGTCACTGGCTCTGTGCCTTTAGACAACCCCTTCTCTTCCTGTTTGATCCCACTAATTAGTCCTCAGACGAGCTGGACAGAACAGTACGCAACAGAACTGGGAGATAAGAAAGCCAACCTGTTCTTGATGATTCTTTGCACAATTAAATCTGTGGTGAGGTTGCTGCCACTGTCCACCAGCTGGAAAATGCCGCGTCTCTTCGGCTCCTGTGAACAGACAGAGCAGGCTCAGCTGTGGAAAACACGCGAGAGCTCCGGGTTCACAGCTCAGCAGTGAAAGCTGAGCAGAAGTCACAGCGGGTCCTGCGGGCACCCAGCCAGGCACGACACAGAACGATCTCCTGAGATGCAGAGCAAATAAATGACAAGAGCAAAGCTTCACGTATGTGGGAGCTGCCCAGGACTGGCACAGAGCACAGCATTTCTCACTCTCCCACGAAGGCATCAGAAACAGGCAAAACAAAACAATGACTAAAAGAATGGAGGTGTTGCAAGTGATTTACAGGCTCTGCTCCAAGTAGCTGCCCTCAGGGTTGGATGAAAAACAGCATCACCTGCCAAGGACGTGCCTCGGGAGCATCCTCTGCAACACAAACTCCCCCCTCAGGAACACAAAACCAGCCACGCTGCCTCTACCAACAGCAGGCAGCAGCTTACCTGGTACGGATCAGAACCGTCCTTGTCTGGCACCACCTCAGTCATCCCATGACACACAAGTGTCACCTGGAGAAGGACACAAAGTCACTGACAAGATCCAAAAGGTGAAGGGACTTTCCCTGCCACTGCACTCACTGCAGCACAGCCTGGAGATCAGCACAGATGCCCCTCCTGGGCCAGGCTTGGCAGCACATCTGGAGCCCCCCACACCCCTGCCGAGCAGGACCATCTCTCTCCTACACCCCCGTGCTTCCCTGCACCACTTTGGCCCCCTAAGGGCATCACACCTTCACGTCCATCTGTACATAGAGACTCTCACCCTGAAGTGATCCAGCAGATCGGCAGTGACAGCATAGGGGGCTCCAATCACCACTTCGGAGACATACTGGAAAAGAAACCAGGTAAAAGAGTCCCGATTTGAAAAAAAGACAAACCACAAAAAGCAACAAAAACCCCCAAACAAACCCCAAAACAGAGGCCAGCCTGCTTCCTAAACAGACTTGAGCAGGTCATCTGGTTACAGAGTCAGGAACTCGAATAAGGGAACATGGAAGTGGGTTTAGCAGCCACAGCTTCTTACACAGCATCTTTTTGTTCCACTGAAGAATATACTTTCTGGTAGTGTGCATGCAGCAAATCCAGAAGTTAACTGCTCAGGGCACACATTTCTGGGCCTCCCCACAGTTCTTTCCCAGGAATTTTCTCTCCTGTTGCAGGGAGCGAGAGTTTTGTCCCAGAACACGGCTGTCCTTGCCCAGAGCGCAGCAGCACCCCGCGAGGCACCCTGCCTTCTCCGGGCCGGCGGAACAGCTCAGCTTAACCAGGACAACCAAGGAGCCTCGTGACTCCTCCCGAGAGCAACCAGCACCTCTGGCAGCCCGAAGTAATCGGTCTTGTGCCTTCTCAGTGCACAACAAACTCGTGGAAGACTGTCGGCTCCAGGTGACCACCCAGCCCCAGGCAATTCCTGGAGCAGCGCAGAGGCACTGACCGACCCGGCACTTACCCTGCAGGCCAAGACACTGAGTGTCCTCTCGTGGATGTTCATGATGGGATAGTTCTTCCCTTTGTAGCGATTTACTTCCTAAGGCAAAGCACCAGGCACGATTAGACGCAGCAACCCCCTTCCCTCTCACTCTCTCCCCACATGAAAATCCCGTGTTGGCCCATCCCTCCCTCTCCTGCCTTCCAGCGCACAGCCCGCTTGTTTCGGGAAGAACAGGGGCCAAGCTGCCCTTTGGACAATGTTATTACAGACCTGATCAAAGTGCAGCCCAGCAATGATGTAGGGCTTCTCTGCCAGCTGGTGAACCTTCTCCAGGAAATCTACATGCCCAATATCTGTAGATTGGTTTAAGGAATTGAAGCTGACATGGAAAAGAGGGAAAGACAGAAACAGATACACTGAAAAACCACAGTGGGAGACAGGAATCCCAAGGATTTTATTTTTGCATTACTCGATGCCTACATCATAAAACAGTTGCCTCCTCCCTCCTCAGGCTTCACAGGTTCCGGGCAAAAGCCAGAAATCTTTTCAGCTCCATCTTACCCAGACTCAACTTTGCTTCCATCCAGAATTTCTACTCATTTCGGGTGTTCTGGCACAATGCCTCAACAACTGTCCCAGGGATGAAGTGTCTGCTCGATGCCCTGTGACAGCCGGTCCTCAAGAGGGACTGGAGAGCATGGAGAATACCCACCTGCCCTCCTGAAATCCTCCAACAACCACAGATCTCTCTAGAGAGGAGCTATAGCTCGTTCCTCAGTGTCCTGTGCCTAAGAAACTGCCAGTAAGAACTCCTGCCTCCCTCACATGCACATGAACAGAAAGTAAAAAATAAGGAAAAAAAAAAGAGGCAAATATCCAAGTCTGGTGCCTTAAAACATGAAAACATCAAACACAAAGACCAATGCTACTTTCTTCACAAAACAGAGTCAAGGATACGGAACAGGTCAAAGGCTCCAGCCACGTAGATGATGGTGTCTCCCGGCTGTGGTTCCTTCCCTGACGCAAACTGGATGATCTTCTGAGACGTCTGCAGGAACTGCGAGACGCCCGTCCAGGGACTGCGACCTTTTGGCCCCTGGGAAGACACACACCACAGATGTTTCCTTTTCAGGCCCCAGGAGGGGGTTTGGACAGCACGCAGAATGCAGCTGCGGGCAGTGTGCTGGCCTTAATTTGCTATCAAGCATCACAACTCTTCACAGCTTGGACTTTCTACACTCCGGGCACCAAGTATTTAAGCAATCTCACAAACGCCCTCTTTGCTCTGTCAAACCCAGTCTAAAGCGTCCCCTCAAGAGCCAGCTAAGGAGATGCTGAGAAGCAAGCTCAGGAAGGAGAAAGGCATCAGGGCAGCCTCAGATTCCCAGGATTGGCGAGGCGTACCGAGGGAGGCCACTCACAACCCACCTGTGCTCTCCTCAGGCCTCACGGCCCCTCGATCCTTTCCCCGGGCGAGGGACGCTGGGTTGGGAGGGGATCACCCACAGCTCCAGCAAGGGCCAGATCCCAGCGCCACTGGAACGAAGACGGAGCTTTATCCCCGCCACGTGGCAGCTTCCGAAACAGCCACCGAGCCACCCGCTGCGGCACCTGCTTCGCTGCCCTAAAGCTCCCTGCTCCAGCCCAGGAAGAGCAAAGCCAGCTCAGCCGGGACCAGGGCCAGCCTTAGGAAGGGCAGCATGCAGAAGGGGGGCGCAGCTGGCAGGGTCATGCAGGGTGCCTGGTGCCCAGATATTATCCCCAGATCCCAGCACCAGGAAACAGCCATGCTGGAGCAACAGGGCCCATAAAGCCTGCTCAAAAAACCCAGCGTGGTGGGGAACAAAGAGGATGATTCAGCCTGGTCAGCAGGCCCCCTCTGAGTAAAAGAGACTTACTCAAGCTGTACGTCCAGGTGCTCATTACTCAGGGACAATCCAATACCCAGGGCAAAAAAAGGGGCCGATAGCTCTTTGGTGGTAGCCCAAGACGTGGGCCGGACATGACGGCAGAGGAGCCCAGGACTGCTCTGCTGCCTGAAGACCAGGCACGTGAGTTCTGCAGGGCAGCGAGCGAGCTACGTGCCTCTACGTAAACGCTTCCCAGACCTAATGCAGCACCTCTGAAAACACCAGCACTAAAAGGAGCATCCACAGAGGCTGTCCCGAGGCTGGAACTGCAGGCACTCAGGTCCCAAAGGAAGCAGCGATCGAGAATTTACGAGCAAGCCAGAAACACAGCAAAGGCTCGTGGGTGCAGCAGCTCTGTGGCGCCGCGGAAGGACAGCTCGCTGGCCCTGTGCGGCCACACCTGCCTATTTCACTGACTGCGGGAGCTGCTTTGACATTCCTGGGGTTAGTACTACACAGCAGGGGGAAACAAGCCTGCAACACAGGCCAGAAAGCACATTTGGAATCCTCCTCAGACAGGACAACAACCAGACATTGACGACCAGAACTCACATTACCTTCCCAAAGTTGTCAGTGTGCTTCCGACAGTCCAGGTCCTCATCCTGAAGGGAGATAAAGAGACAAAATGTTTAAGCGCTCACATATGCTTGTGTGTGACAGAAGTGCTGGAAGTCCCGGCTCAGAGTGCACTCCACTGGTCCCTGGCACTGAACGCTGACAAACTAGTTAATATCTAAACCAGAGTCGTGTCCCAGCACGAATCAGATCAAACGTGTCCTTGTCTGATCCCAGCCTGGCAGCGACGGAGGCTCCTGCCCAACCTGCAGACCCGAGAGCACTGCAGACCTACGTCCTCCGTCAACCACGCAAGCCCCTAAGAGGACAGTGTCCCTCCTCCTTCCAAAGAGGCTCTGCTGGAGTTGGGATTGAAGCTTTTATCCCCCTCACACCCTTCCAAAGCAGCGTGGGCTGAGATCACACTGCGATCTCAGACGGGCTTAAGCAAACTTAAGCAGGTTGTTTTGCTGCCACTATTCATAATCAGCTTGCCAGTCCCCGCGCATCAGGGAGCCAGGCCCGGGAGCTCTACTGCCATTCGGGACAGCAAAGAGGAAAAAGCTGGCGTATGCCCTGGACTCCGAGCTCCCACCCAAAGCCCCCTGACTCACTATGTTGCTGTGGTGAGCCTTAGTCATGAGCAGCATGCGGCCAACGAGGTCGGTAGTGGACACACCTTGGGTGCGTTTGCATTCCCTGCAGGGAGACAAGCAAAGGGTAAAGCCAAAGCCACAGGAGCACGCGCCTCCTCCTCTTCCCACCATCACCCCAGGAACACCTGTGACACCTGAAAAACCCAAACCAGGGGCCGTCCTGAGAAACTCTTCCTTCTACCTGCTCTCAATATAAAGTACAGCACCAATTGCTGAGCCTCTGCATCTTCTTCACACCACAGCAACTGCTCCTAGGAGGAAAACTCACCTTGCACAGAGTTCCCGACAGAACTAACTCCCCGTGAGGCTTCAAGGCAGAACCAGCATCTGCCAGGAACAGGAAGCTCCCACCAGCCAGTCGCGAGCCTGCGACACTTCCCAGAAGCCAAAACGGTGGGAGCAGCTGAAGCTCTGACACACGTTACAGCAAAATTAGTGTGACCCGAGGATATCTGTGCTTCATCTGACTTCCCTGCAGGGCACGAACTCCCAGAAACTGCCCAAAACAGGGTAAGAAGGTAAGCAGCAGCGGGTTACCTGTATCGCCCTGCTGTCTTCACTTCCTCATAGGTATCCTTGCCATCTACCGTCAAGGTGATGTCATCTGCAGAGAGAGAAAAGCCTCAGAACTGCACCCCGAGCCTTCCTGCACAAAAGCTCTTTAGAACGACAGCAGCAGCAGCTCAGCAAGTCCAGCACATAAGACAGCCCAGAACTCCTGCATACAGGGGGGTACATCCCGCACCCCGCGGAAGTGCCAGGGGTTTGCGGGACTGCCCTATCCGTGGAGACGAGCGTGTTCCTAGACACTGAACACCGTTAGCCATCTGGTCCACTGGTTTTTAGGTAGTCCAGAAAGCACAAGCTGGTTGCCCCTGCAGTGAACCCACCAGCAGGCACAGCTGAATTATTGTCTGAATGACAGCAAACAGCTACCACCAGTCTCAGTCTTAAAAAGCACCTTAACTTCTCTAGGACTGGTTTTAGCTGTTGGTTGATGTTACAACTTCTCCAGTCAATTAAACAGTTCTCCAGCGGCCAGTTCCTCCCCTCAGCGATGGCACCTCTGCAGTGACATCACGCTACCCTCCTGCAGAGTCAGTTCTGGTTCATCTAACTCACCCTACAAAAACACCTCTCATCTACTTCTAGCAATAGTATAAAATCTTCACAAGGGAAAACCTGAGCTGGCTTTCATTTGGCACAACAGCCAGTTTACAGTGCAGGAACCGGCAGCTCACACAGTCCAGCAGCACACTGGGGGAAGCTGAAGAGTTCCAAAACCCCACACCCTCACCTCAGGGCACGGGGACACAGACGAGAACATGCTGCAAGCGCAGCCCCGCGTGCCAGGGGAGAGGCAGAAACAGCGGCTTCGCCGCCTGTCACCGTCCCAGTTAAGCTCAGCTATTTCAAAACTTATCTTCTGCACAAACACAACCTGGCAACACTGCAGCACACAAGTGTGTTCTTCAGGTAGAAGCACTGAATGATTTGGCCGAGGGGATAAACGCAGGGAAACTGGAGCAAAGGCCACGAGCACTTCTCTGCTGCCATAATCCCTCACCGAGTCCAGTAAGGGGTCACGCACCCCAAACACGTTCAGGGCAGGCAGTTCAGTTAACAAGGAATCTGACAGTTACCCTGTCCACGTGAAAAAAACGTATCAGTCTTGCAGAAGATTAATGATTTATTTACATTTAATCAAATACTTTGCTTATGGATAGCAAGTGGCTGGGACCAGATGAGGAAGGATACGTGAAATGAGTGCAAAGACTAGTCCTGATTAGACTAACAAGATACCTTCAGAGGGGTAGGGAGGAGGGGCTGAGGCCAAACGAGCACGAGCAGCAGTCCCAGGAAGGGACAGAGTACAAAAGCAAGAATGCTTCCTCAGAACACTGCTTCTCTTCAGTGACTGTAAACTGAAAAGTGTTCATAATAAGAACTAGGTCTCTGGCCACAGGGTCAGCTAAGCCCTTGAACAGCTCATCAACTGGATAAAGAGAGGAGCTTTTCAGATCTGATCTCATCCCAGGGTAAGCAGATATAAACATGACTGTATTTCTGCACTCTTACATTTTTAACGGTGTTTTTCACATTTAAGTTTTGTAAATGACTTTCCCCCATGCACAAATCTCTGCTGGTGCTAAGGGCAACCTCAGGATAATTGTCAGACAACACATTTCACCTCTGTAAGTGAAAGGGGTGTTGACACCGAGGGACCTGGCACTCTCAGGGTGCCCAGCACACAGGCACCCGTCTCCAGAGCGGCAGAGGAGCAGCCGCACTGCGCGGCGCAGGCACGACAGATCTCTGCACACGAGGAATCAGCTGGCGGCCAGAACGCCCCTTGGTTTGCAGCAGGGAAACCCAGAGCACACAAGCCCCGGAGAGCCTGTGAGAACACAGCCATCACCTCAGAGTTCCACTCACCACCATGCACACAGAAGTCACAGTTATATTTGTCCAGGGTTTCCAGTGTGGTGACATAGGGAGCTCCTGGAGCAATCTCATCCACCCACTTGATGGCTTGCACCATTTTGTACCTCTCCTCCTGCGTAAAGACAGGGGGGCCCTTGTGCTTGGCAATCTCCTCTGGGCAAGAAACAGAGAAACCCAGTTAGAAGCACGTACTACAGCTACGACACCTCTCACCTACAGGAGCCTCACTTATTTCACGGGCAGGTGAACTTCACCGAGGGCTTACACTCAGCTTGGAATGGGTTTGTGGCAGAGAAGGAAGCCCCAGCTAGATCAGATGAGATGTTAATTCAGTTGCATTTCTCAAGTGCGTAACAAGGGCCTGGAGGTTCACTCAGAAGGCAGAAGGTCTCAGTGCCTCCCATACCAGATACTTCCTACTGGGGGGACCACCTGGGCCTCCTAAGAGCCCCCAAGGGGAAACTCCCCTTCTGAGTAACAGCTTCACGCTACGCGTGGTTCGTGCTAGAGAACACGCATCCATAAAGCAATTTAAAATCCACCTTCACACGCAAGAACTAGTTCCTGGCACTTAACTCCCAGACGGGCTTGAAACGAGTTTTCTCCACACAGCAATGGTTTGGAGTATCAGTTCGGCAGTTTGTACCGGCAAGCCCAGACTGATTTTCAACTGGTTCAGCTGTTTTTACAGCGCAGAATACAGGTGACCCCTGAGCGAAGCCTGGGAGCTCTGAACTGCCTGACCCCGGCTGCAGAGGCGTGAGCGGGGTAACTGCGCTCCCTTCCCGGGGGGACACTTCTCCTCTGGAGGCTGCCGGTCCTCGAGGAGCCGCAGGAAGGAGCCCGCTCTGTACCGGGGCCTCCGTCCCTCGGGGCCGGCGCTGCTGGGCGATTCTGGGGGCAGCTTGAGGTGAAAGGCCGAGGAACCCTCTTACCATCCGTGTGGACTCCAACGATCAGGTAATCCCCCATGGCCCGAGCCTGGCGGAGCTGGTTCGAGTGCCCGTAGTGCACCATGTCGTAGCTGGAAAGACAACGGCGCCGGTTGAGGCCGGGGCCGCGCTGGGCTGGGACGCCGCGGGAGGTGACCTTCCCCCGCCCCGCAGGTTAAAGTCTCTCCGTTACCGTGCGGGGTCGCCGCCTCCACAGCGGCTACGCGGGCTCAGACGGCACCACCCGCCCCACCGCAACCAACTGCCCGCCCGCGGCCGGGGAGCGCGGCGCCGGCCCAGCCGGGACCCTCCCCGGCACTTACCGGCTGCCGCTCCGGACGGCCCCGCCGGCGAACGCGGCCCGGCCCGGCCCAGCGGCTTCGCCAAGGCCCGTGCGGCGGAGCCGTCCCGTCCCGCTGCCGCCCGCCCCGGGGCCCGGCCCGCCGCCGCGGTGACAGAGGAGCCGGAGGCACCAGCGCAGCCAACTCGGTTTATTTCTCCGGGCGACGCGACGCGACAGCCCGCCCGGCCCCGCCGCCCGGCCCGGCCCCACTCACCAGCCGTCGCACCAGACGCGCACGGGCCGGTTCGCCGCCGCGGGGCCGCCGCCGCTGCCCGCCGCCCCGTTGCGCAGCATGGCCGCGCTGTCACCGGCGCCGCCACCCGCCCCGCCCCCGCCGCCATCTTGGGGCGCGTCCCCGCCGCCCGCCAAGCCCCGCCCCCGCCGCCATCTTGGGGCGCGTCCCCGCCGCCCGCCAAGCCCCGCCCCCGCCGCCATCTTGGGGCGCGTCCCCGCCGCCCGCCAAGCCCCGCCCCCGCCGCCATCTTGGGGCGCGTCCCCGCCGCTCCCCGCCCGCCCTCAGTTGCTCTTCCTGCGCCGGGCGCCCTTGGCGCAGCCGCGGCCCAACCACCCGCCGGGGCGAACGGGCGGCTCCTCCCGCGGCGGCGGCTCCTCCCGCGGCGGCGGCTCGGCGCCCGGCGGCGGGGCCACCGGCTTCCGCGAGTGCGTGCCTTCCTCCCCGGGGCGCAGCGGCTCGGCCAGCGCGAAGATGGGGTCCCGCGCCCTGCGGAGGGAAGGGCAGGCGTGGGCGCGCTGCCGGGGCGGGGGGGGGGGACGACCCCGGGCTGACGGGGGGACCCCGGGCCGGGTCCCGGGCCGCTGCTCACCGGTCGTAGCGCGGGATCTCCAGGCCCAGCTCCGCCATCAGCAGCTGCATGACGTCGTCGCAGCGGCCGTGCAGCTTCAGGGCAGCCAGGTCGTCCTTGGGGGTCCACTGCAGGAGTGACACCAGACCCGCTGCTGCCGGGGGGGAGCCCTGCCCGCTGCCGGGGGGGAGCCCTGCCCGCTCACACCAGCGCCCGCTCAGCCCAAACCCAGCGCAAAAGGCTCTCACCTGCAGGTTGACGATATAGAGCTTTGGACGACGAGTGGGGGGCTTGCTCATGCACCAAAGACGTGGGTATTTTTTCAAAACCTGCCACAAAAGAGAGATTATCAGTACAGCCAAAGGCACGCGTAACTGTGAACCGTATCAGCGAGAGGAAAAGGAATGTATTACCAGGAGGGGAAAGAGGGAGGAAGAGAGACTATCACAGATGGTGGGCGAATCCTGACACCAGAGTTTACAGTTGTCTGTTTGGGAGGAGACTGCTCAGCACCAAGGTGTATCACCAAGAGGGAATGCTGCTAACAATCTTCACCGAGTCTCTAAAGTTACCTTTAAGCTGGAACCCAGACAAAGAATCACATCTGCTTTGCTTGCAGCTTCTGTTGCTGCTTCCCAGTTCAGGGGCTGTCTCAACGTCCCCTTCTCCCCAAAGTGGACGATTGTATCTCTCAACTGTGCCCCACACTTGTGGCACATCCTGCCAGTGTGATGCCTGTGCAGGGCTGTGCGCTCTGTCACATCAAATACTCGCACGTACTCTCTGTTGGGTGTACAGGAAGTGCAGACCTGGTGCAGGATGAAAGCAAAAAACCTGTTACATCATTAGCATCTAACCCACGAGAGGCCAGGAGCCAGCCACTTCCCTCGGAAGAAAAGCACTTTTGGGGAATGATAAATTGGAGGCAGTAGAAGGGATCATCAGGGATCAGATGCTAACTGGGAAAAGTTTGGAAAACCTCAACTAGCAAGTGGAATTACAGGGAGCCTGTTGGCTGTGCGATAGGAGGGATTTCAGAGAAGCTCTGAGGAGGAGTAGTTAGAAGCAGAAGGCTCTAGCAAGCACAGAGAAAAAGCTACAGAGTTGTACTGAACACTTGGTTTTGGTGCTTGCTAACTAGTTCACCCCAAACCTGATGGCCTGAAGATACAAACTAAGCAGAGGCTATCCCTTGTACTATCTTCTTGAGCTAGTGGTAGATAGTTTATCTTCCTGTGAGGCCACTGGACAACTGCTTTATCCTGTTCTAGCCACTCACCTCTATGTACATGTTTCCATGAAGCTCAGATATTGCTGCCTGGGGGAGCCCACTCCGCAGGTGCAGCCCATCACAGTTTTGAGACACCACATGCTGCACCTTGAAGAGAGTAAAACACTGAGCTAACACACATGCAGACGACTCTGTGTGTCTCAACACACACCAAATAGCCCCACACCAACAGAAGAAAAGCATGGAGAACAGACAAAAGCTGAATGAGAAGACTCATCCTGCTAAGCAGAGCTCTACTAGGTCTGGCTGACTTTGTGGCCAGGTCCCCAAACCAGCCTCACCAGGAGGCAAATACAAGGCACCATGGGAAGAACTGCCAGAGCTACAGCCTGTAGCGAGCCTAACGACGACTCGGCTGTACGTGAACAGGTGCTTTTTCCTACATGGATATCTAGCCATGAAGCAACCTCATGAAAAGCTTTTTTCCCCCGTTGGGTTTTATTTATCACTTAGAGGAACACAAGTGAGGTGCGAAAAGAAAATCTTACCAGGTTGTGCTTGTGTAGGCAGGCAATGCTCATATGGGTGAGTGTGGGCTCTGCCTCACTCAGATCTGTAGCCCTGAGAAGAAGCAAGGAGAAAAAGGAAAAAAAAAGTTGTAATTGCCATTAATCTCTCTTTCAATATCATCTTTCTGCTAAGAAATTGTCTCCTTACCTGATGCTCCTTCCCTTCTGCAGCAACGTCCATATGCCATTAGGGCCTCTGTAGTCCGGGATCGAGGCTGCCTGTGTCATCAGGAGAGAAAAAATGAGGCCTGACGGGGGCGTTCACAGCTCCTGTCCACATCATCAGCCCGGTCTCACCCAGGACAACCAGACCCACTTCATCCACAGGTGCCTTTTCATTCACTCCCAGTTTTCTAGCGCAGTGGTTCCCTAATCGCAGGAAAACCTTTTTTTCATGTGTTTTCTCTCTCTCCACCATCTCTTCTCCTACCTTACAGCTCTCATTTTCACCTCCAGTATTTATTTTCTCCAATTCTACCATTATGGAATCCCTCTGGAACTCTTTTTGACCCTTGGTACTTCCACTTCCCTACACAGAACTCGATTCTTGAACCTTTCCTTATTTTCACTGGACTCTGATTCCTGGTACCTTGCACTCAGCATTCTTGAGCAAAAATTTGTGTTACATTAGCACTTGTGCACCCTGCCCAGAATCCTGCTCCACATCAGCAAAGACTGTAGAAAAGGGAAATAGAAATAAGGTTCCCATCTCAGAGCTCAGACAAAGGTGACGTGTGACACATTAGAAGAGGCAGAACCAGATTTCCACTCTCCCAATAGAGGCCACTGAAACCAACCACTTCTTAAACCGCCATTTTTAAGTTCTGATAACCACCAGCTATTCCTACTTGTCCATTAACGCTGACAGCATTAATTAGCTAACTTGTTTTTAGGTTTTACACCACAAGTAGTTGAAAAGACTTGAATGAAGCAAGACTAGCGATCTTCTCATTTAAGAAGCACTTTCTTCACACGGTCACATAGGTGACGCGGAATCTCTCGGGCAGCGGGCACAACCCCAAGATGCGAACTAGCAAACGTGCTGGTCACGGTTTGCAGCGTGGCAGCGTTAGCACTGCCTCCCAGGCTCGTAACGCGTCACGCAGTCATTTGGAAACCATCAAAAAAGTCCAAACAACATTGCAACACTCCTGAAGGAGCTCCCAAAGCATCCTACCGTACTGATCCCGGCTCCTGTGTAGATGACAAGGTGCTTGGCATTCCGGACGGCAGCAGCCAGCTCAGTAGCTTTTCTCTTTAACTCCTCCGGTTCGTCACAAACCTAGAAAATACAACTGAGCAAGTTCACGTGTTTCTCCGATACAGCGCGTCACTGCGTCGGAAGGAGCAGGGAGCTCCCTGGAAGTTTTCGTAGGGGCCTAGCCAAGCCAGAAAGAGCAACGCAAACGTTATGAGGGCGGCTTCTAAATAAAAGAACGTGTCTGTTGTCCAGGGAAGATCAGGGGAAAAAGCCTCGCGGGTACAGCAGGTGCAGACCCACCCTCCCGAGAGACGCGCCCACACAGCACAGGCGCAGCGAGCCCCGAGCCTGGCAGCCGCCGAAAGTGCGACTGAGGCGGAGACAAACCGCGGGCAGACACGGGCGGGCCGCACGCCCGGCGGGGGCCGCAGGCGTTCCCGGTAACGCGGCACCGCGGCTCTCCCCCGAGGCCCGCCGCAGCTCCAGAGCTCCCCCCGCCGCAGCCCCGCCCGGAGCGCCGGGCTCCTCTCCCCGCCCGCGGGCCGAGGCCGGGCCCGCCGCTCCTCCGCCGCCCACCTCCTCCTGCCGCCGGCGCAGCCGCTCTCGCCGCTTGCGGCGCCGCTCCAGCTCCCTGACGATGTCCTCGCTCTCGCTCAGCGCCTGGCACTCCTCGGGGCTCCGCTCCGCCGGCGGCTTCCTCCAGATGCGGGACACCTGCCCGGCACACACGGGCGGTCACGGCGGCCCGCGGCAGCGGGGGGGGCCGGGCCGGGCCGCGCCGTACCTGTCTCCGCCGGTCCCGCTGCTCCTCCTGCTGAAGGATCTCGGCGCGCGCCGCCGCCTTCCGCTCCGAGCGGCTGAGGCTGCCGCCGGCCGCCATCGCCCGGAAGCGCCCCGCTTCCGCTGCCGGCGCCGCGTCCCGGCGGCCGCTTCCGCCGGGCGGCCAGAGCGGCCGCGCGCCCCTTCCGGCGGCGCCGCCCCGGGTGCAGCAGCGCCCCCCCGCGCCGCGGCGGACCGCGCCCCAAGGAAGCGCCAGGCGGCGGCTGTTTGAAAGCGGTTTATTGTCACGTACAAAACAGCGGCGGCCGCGGCCGCGGACGGACACTCTGTACAGCAATAAATAACGCCCGCCCGCCCGCCGCCCCGGGCAATAACTTACCAATAAATACGGCCGCCCGCCCCGCCCAGCCCCCGCGGCCCCGGGCCGGGACAGGCCCTGCAGCGCGACGGCCCCGGCCCGCGCAGGACGGGCCCTCGCCGGAGCCCCCGGCAGCCGCGGGGCTGGGGGGGGGGGGCTGAGAGCCCGCCGGGAGCCCCCCGGGGCGAGCCTACGGGCAGCCGCCAGCAGCCCCGGCCTCCCCCCGCCGCCGGCGGGCGGGCAGGCCCGAGCCGGGGCACGGGGACGGAGCGTCGGCCGCGGCCAGGACAAACCGCCCCGTCCGGCCGCAGCCCGGCCCCTCGCTCCGTCCGGAGAGCGACCCCCGCCGAGGCTGCGCGGGGCGGGAGGAACTTTACACAATTCACCACAAGATACACAAATCCCCGGGCGGCGGCGCGGGGGCAACACTCCCGGGGTCGCTCTGCGGACAGGCCGGGGCTGGGCCCCTCCCCGACCACCGCAGTGACGGCACCAGGGAAAGGAGAAAGAAAACACGACACCCTTCACAGCAGGAAACCAAACGGACGAGCACCTCAGGAACAAGAACTGTCACACTCCAGAACGCTATATACGAGAGAGGGGTCAGCGGGACGGCTCGGGCAGGGCCGCCTGGCACGGGCGCGGGGAGCCGGCGGGAGGGGACCGGGTCCCCCGGGGCAGGACGGGAGACTCCTCGACACTGCAGAAATACGTCACTTGGGGTCCAACACTTCACCGCGAACAAAACCAAAACCAGCGCGTAGCAGAGGGAAGCAGCACTCACAAGGGGACCGCGTCCCTGCCGACACCCAGCTTGTTTATCACACGGGCACAGCTTTGCCCCCGCTCCCCCCTACATGACGTGCCCTCATCGAACAGGCTCGGCCACTTGGAGCAGGCTGGGGCCACAAACTAGCAAACAACACAGGGGAGGAGAAACGACGGCGTTAACGTCTGGTGGAGCCAGTGCTGCCGCCTGCTCTGTCCTCCTGACTCGCAGTCTCACTCCGAAGCAGCAGTCTCTTACCGGCAGGCCGGGAAAGGCACGGACGTTCCTCGCCACAGAGCACAACTGCAGCAAGTTCACCGTGGCTGCAGGATCGCCCGTCACCGCCTGCTCTGTTGACGGGGCCCTCCTCACGCCACAGACGCCAGCCCCAGGAGCTCAGTTCCTAACCAGCCCCACACACAAAACCTCGGGTCCTCGCCCTGCCGAGGTCAGGCCTCCAGCTGGGCTCAGAATGGTGTTTGAGCCAGGTTCGATCTCAGGCTGGCTCCAGAGGGACAGGGTTGGTACTGACACCCCAAGCCAACTGGAGGTGTCCGTGTTTTGGAACATCTCACCTCTTCCAGGCACCACGTCACTGCTGGAAGACAGAGGTTAGAGCCCAGAGCTCTGTGCCGAGCGCTGCTCAGTGCGTGGCCTGAACGGCTGGGAAGCCGCAGGTCGGACACTTCAGCTCAGAGAAATCCCAAGGCTGGATGGGGAAGCCTGGAGGCAATGTTCTAACCTGCTCCTCGTTCAAGTTCACTGGGAAAAGCATCCCAAACAGCTTCTCTCTAAACTCCCAATCAATCAGAGCAAAGCTAATCTCCCGCTCCAGCAGAAAATCCCCACCAACAATCTGCTTCTCTCCTGCCACGTTCCAACTTTTGTCAGATTTACCTGCTCCTCAGCCCCGAGGACAGCAGTACCAGTTCAGCTACATGAGAAAGACACCCCCAGCACCCACCCAGCACGGTGAACCACACCTCCCCGCAAGACTGCAGTTTCACTTGGGCCATCCTGGTCTGTCCTCTCCGCTCAGGAGACTTTCTGCAGCCAGGAGGCCACATGGACTTCACCCCCACGTCCTGCTTCTCTAAAACAACTCAGTAATCAGCTCAAATCTTTGGGGAGGGGAGAGGGGGATCAAAGTGTTTGTGGAAATGGAGCCTGGCCACAAATAGCTTCTCAGCTGTGCCACACAGCTGTAAGTCTAAGCACTCTTCCAACACCCACAGACAGAAGCTGCACCAGGAAAGACAGCAACCATGCCACAGCTTAATTTCCAGTAATATGCAGACACTCAGGACTAGCGCTGGTCCCACACTGCCGGCAGACTTGCCCCTCTTGTCAGAGGAGCCGCAAGAGCAACACAAGTTGTGACCACAGGATCCAATTCCAGAGTTAAATCCCATCCGTCTCCTCCTAAACTCGGACAATTCTCCCTTGCGTTACTTCTCTACCAGCCTTGCTGGAGGAGGGGAAGCGCAGCGTCTTCCCCGTTCAGGCAACCGCGTTACCTGGTGTCCGCGGCTCGGCAAGAGCCCCGAGCCGCTCTCTCGCAGCACACCGCCGCAGGGACGCGCTCTCCGGGCAGGCACCGCTACTGCCTTGCACCAGCCACTCATCTTTGCCTTCAGGGACAGCAGCGCCTTTGCCTGCGTGCCAGAGTCCTTCTGGAGAATTTGGAGAGATTCCAACTCAATCTCTCGGTCGAGCTTAGGGAAAATGACGGCAGTATGAAACGACAGCAGACGGCAAAGGCAGCCACGGGCACCACCACACCACAGCGCCACACGAGAGCTCCGGGAGCACAGAGAGCGCAACACAAGGGGACACAACGGAAGCCAGCAAAGTCGAGAATAAGTCACTTTTGGTACAATTGCAAAAAGATATCAAACAGGACTTGCCTCTTTTTTTGTCTTTTTCTAAGTTTTATAAATAAAGTCTGATAACTCTTTATAAAAACTAACCTCAGAGCCACAAACAGTTTGCGGGAGGTTCATGAGAAACTTTAAAATTATTTATTTATTAACTTTTAACTAGCAAAGTCTCCGAGAATATTTCCCCATTCATATGGTCAAATATTCTCGCCCTCTCAGATAAAAAAGCTGACTATAAATACGCTCTCTCTTCTGTCTGATTTTAATTTTAAACTTAGATAATTTAATAATTCTTAAAATGATGTTTCTCTCTTTAAATAAAGGGCTATTTAACCACATAAACTGGTCGTGTAAACCATCACACTAGAGACACTTGATACCCTCAAAACACGGGAACAACTAGTGATTTTGGTCTTGTTCAGTGCAACACATTAGGCACAAAACCGGCCTGCAGTCGAGACGGTACCTTCCCTCCCTCCCTCCCTCCCCCGGGGCGCTGGGCCCCCGCAGGGGCCCTGTCCCGGCGCCCTCCCCGTGGCTGGGGCAGGGGCAGCATCGTCTTTCCCACCACTGCTAGTTCACACGGCTCACGCGACGGACGTCTGAAGGGAACCCACTGCTCGGGCACAGAGGCACACCTAGAGAGGAAAAAAAACCTACCACACAGAACACCCCAACTGCAACTACGGGCACCAAAGGAGACAAAAGCAGCAGGTTCAGGCACCTGGCAGTCAGGCGCCGAGATGCACCACCTCGAAGAGTAATGAAATAAAGCCTTTGGAAGTGACTGATAATTAGGGTTCCTGGCCCCCAGGAAGAAAGCCTCCCTCCGGACCGTCCCCAAGCCCTTCCGTCGCCCTGCCATCGGCCACGCTGCACAGACTTTCTTTGGCTAGAAAACCAAGATCTCACAGTCTGTCCCAAGGGCGCCCGAGGGCTACAGACCGCACAGGACAAGGGACGCACCACCACTGCTCATACCAATCTGGACACAACAAAATAAAACTGGAGTGATCAGCAGGCCAGTCCTGGGCCAAGTAGAAAGAACCCGGACCCATGTGGGGAGGGTTTGTGCTTTGGGGATTCCAGGCTGGTTTTGTGCCTAATTGCCCTGCACAGACAAGCTCAGGCAACACTCGCTTCACTAAGACCGGGCGTCCGTTTTGGATTTCACTATTGTGATGACACTAGTAGTAGCAACCTTGCCAGGGACGAGGGGGCCCATACTGGAGGTGAGAGGCCCCCGCGCGGGGGTCACAGGGCTCCGGGCCACGGTTCTGGCGAAGTTCTGCAGAGCCTCATATTTGGAGCGGAGAGCATCGAGTTCCATTTTCATGCTGGCGTTCTCGGACGCCAGCTTCTCCACTTCTTGCTGCAGCTCCGCCTTCTGCTTCTCCAGTTCCTCCTTCTGGGTAACACGCTTGACTCTGCAGCTGGCCGCGTAGCCCCGGTTCTTCAGCGTGCGCCGACGCTGCTTCAGCTGGATGATCTCCTCCTTTGACAGGCCCCGTAGATGCTGGTTCAGCTCCCGCACAGACATGGTCACCAGCTCCTCATCTGTCAGGCTGGTCCCATTCTCACCTGGCTCCCGCTTCACCTGGAAGAGAAGGCAGCCGGCGCTCGTGAACCCCGGAGCAGACGCCTGCACCCGCCACCTGCAGCCCCTTCCTCCGCCGCCGCGTTACCTTCAAGGCCTTGTTTCCTTTGTTGGGGGTCGTCATAACACGACAGCCTCGTCAATCAGGTTCTGGAAGGGAAGGAAGGGCAGGTCAGCCCCCAGGACGCAGCAGCACCTGCGGCAGGGTCCAGCAGCAGCGCCCCGCGCCGCTGCACATCCCACCCCCCCTCGGGCGACCCTCGACCAGCACCCGACCGAGCTGCGCTCACAGGCGGCAGAAACCGCTGCCCCTCCACACCCCTGCTCCCACGGAGACTTTATGGCAGTGCTGGGGTTTTTTTTGCTTGGGGTGGGGGAAATTAAAAAACTAGGAGGAGTCAGAATACACGGAAGCCACATTTTTAAAAATAGCCTGGCAGGCAGCGGGCTGGGTCCAGAGCACGGCTGCTCCGGGCCAGTCATGCTGACTCAGCACGCCGGCACTCGGCGCCTCTTGCTCCCATCCCAGCCTCATCCTCGTCACTCCCAGGCAGAGGAAGGCAGCTGGCCGCTCCGACACTCCCCAGGACAGGGGTCCCACCACATTCTAGGTGCCCCTGAGGACGCAACCGGTGCAGTTCAGGAACAACCCTGGGCAAGGAGCGCAGGGGAAGCCTCTGCCTCCACGACAGGCCTCAGCGGGCACCCTGCAGGGCAGGAAAACACCGCGGCCGCGCTCACGCCCCCCCAGACTTTTTCTGCTTCCCGGGAGAGCTCGCACATCCAGGTTCAAGTCAGAGTTCTGCACCCAACCTTTCCCAAGGAACTGAAGGACAACCTGACACTGCAGCACGAGGAAGCGTTTGGGCACACTGGAACCATCACAGATTTGGGCTGATGCTTCCGCAGCCTTCACCTGTCCCAGCCACACAAAGCTGACCCCGGCTGAAGCTCTTCTGTGAGAAAGTCCCTGTTGGTCCCTGGCAACGCCAGGGCCCAGAACCACCTTCTCCCCCCCTTACTCTCAGAGCCAAGGTATGCTCGTAAGAGAACAGATAAAGGGTGGCCAAAACCAGAGAGCAGACCCCTTCGCTGCCACAGAAGACATCAGAACTGTTGAGAGCAATCCCCAGGCCTGGTTTTACAGTGCCTCATACCCAAGCTCCTGTTCCTGTCCCTATGTCCCTTCTTCCCTCAGGCTTTAGTTCAGAGGGCTACTACACTGCCCAGGTATTACTGGACAGACACAGCTGTGCCTCAAACCACACACCTCCTCCTTAAGGGAGGCAAGTGCTCCCATGCAGTGCAGTCCCAGTACCTTTTGTCTCTTCAGGGCCAAACAGTCAACAACAATTTTGTTTGTTACTGCTTTGCTAAATGCAAGAGGCACTGATGTACAGTTATAGCCAAGAACCAGATGCACAAGTCAGCAAATATGAATTTATGCTCCTGTAGCAGCTGTGGCGCAGGCTCCCTGCAATGCATCTACCACCTCCTGGAGGTGAACGGGGTCAGCATTCCCCAGGACACCGGCAGAGACGTTCCCGAAGCCTCCAGCCTGCCAGGAGGGAGGTCATTTATACCCAGAGGACAATGCTCCTTCCAACGAGATGTCTGCTACAACCTGACAGTGCTGGTGAAGAAAGGGTCACACTGCTGTCCAAGGAAGGTAGCTGCAGTGAAGCGGGCTAACACAGGACGGACAGCAGACAAACAACTGCTTCATAAAATCAATTCTTCACTCTTTCCCATACTGTTATTTCTTCCCTCTGCTCCTGCTCAGCAAACAACATGGCTGCTGGGAAAACAGGAGAAGGAAGGGAGTATCTGGGGAGACCAACGTCACCCCCACAGCACCTCTCTGCACTGTCCTCCGGTGAGCGTAAGGAGCCAAGGGCAGGCACGGTCAGTGGGACCACAGAAATGTGTTTGCCTCGTGACACTGAAGAATTTCCAGCTGCCTGACAAGTGCTCAAGCTTCCTTCACCACAGCAGAGCTGAAATAAAACAAACAAGGCAACAAAGGTGCTGCCTCAGGCAGGTGCTGGGGAGGCTCCTCGGGGCAGGGGCACTGGCACAGCCCGGACCCTGCACTGACTCCTTCCTGCCTTCGCACCAGGACTTCTGCCAGAGCTGAGGCGGGGCAAGAGCGCTGCCAGCAGACAGAAGGGGCTGGTCCCAGTCCCTCACAACAGCAAGTTAACTTTTCTCGAACTTCTAAGAGCCACAAGCATTTCCACCCAGAGGTCCAACCCCCTCAGGCAGAAGCCTCCCACAACAGCCATCGAAGCTGTAATGGGATGGTCCCCAAAAGCACCTGGTGATCCCACCTCTCCTCATCCCCCTTCCCAGGGGGATCAAAACGAGACGCAGCAATACACAAGTCAGTCAGCAGAACGGGAAAAACAACCCAGAGACTAGTCGGCTATTTGCTGGGTCCCATTTGAAGGATCAGAAACGGGGCTGTTCGGCAGCTCGCGGAGAGGACACCCGGAGAATTGGCACCAAGACAGAGACCAAACTTGGCCCAACTCTCCAGACTGCTGATTGCTCAGCTTTTGATAGCTTCCTGAAGAAAGATCACACTGAAAAGTGCCAAACGCGATGACTGCAATGAAGAAAATGCAGCCTCAACACATTTCCCCAGAGCTCGAAAGGCCTGAACTCAGCACAAGCGCAGCCAATTCTCTCCTCAGCTCAAAGGCAGCACAAGGGAGCTGACAGCACCGCGCATGATTCAACGCGGGCCCCATTCTCCACATTCCTGATCGCAGAACCGTGCCACGAGCCCCGTGTAAACATGGTGACGTCACCCGTTCCAGCGCTGGCTGGCCTGGAGACAGCGCCGGGAGGGAAGGAGGGAGGGAGGCCGAGGAAGGGGCTGAGCCCCACGACAGGCTCTGCAGCACCGGGCGGGCAGAGGAGCGGGTTTGCCGGCTGCGGTCAGACACACCGCACGGGCTCTCTCTCCCCCGGTGTGGATTTCATACTCCGTTTATTTGCTTTCCTGTGAATTCGCTCACAGGGCCCTCCCAGGGATCCAGACAAACGGGTTGACTCCCCCAATCACATCGGAAGTAGGGACAGTGCCTCTCCTGTGCCCCCCCCCCGACCCCCGGGAGACCCTGGCGAGCTCACACCCAACCCAGGGCACCCCAACAGCAGTCCTTCCCCCAAGGAACGTGCCCACCCAGCCGGTGTTAACTGCTTGATAAAGGGAAGAGCCGGCTCTCGGGGACCCCTTCAGCCTCCCGGTAGCGCCTTCCTCTGACCGCACAGCTCGAACGTCTGCCCTGGGCAGCCGGAGACACCCCCGGCTCCGGCCGGCAAAACCCCCGGGCAGACAGACAGATCCCCCCGGGCAGACAGACCCCCCGACGCTCCGTGTCGGTCAGGCGTTGCCGCCTGCTCCTCAGTCCCCCGGAGAGGCTCGTCTCCCACCGCAGCGGGAACCCGCTCGGCTCCGAGGCCGCTGCGGCGCCGAGCACCGAGCAGCCCCACAGCCCCCTCCCTGCGCCCACCAGGCACCGGGGGCTCCGGTGGGGCCGCAGCCCCCTACGGAACAGGCGCCCGAACCTCGGGGCCGCGTCCCCTCGGCCGCCAGCTCTCCCAGCCGGCACCGGCCGCGCGGAGGTGATGGCAGCGGGGACCGGGGGTTTTCCCACTCGCGGCCGAGCCTCCGCGCGAGGAAACGAGCGACACCGTCGTGGCTCGTCGCCCTCTCGGACCGCCGCCTCCTCTCCTCAGGAGGGAGATCACCGAGCGAGAGCAAAGCCCGCGGCGTGAGCCGGGCGGGGCGGCCGGTCGCTGAGGATCCCTCCCGGGGCCGCCGGGGCCCTCGCACCAGCGCCGCCACCGCCCCCCGCGGGAGCCCGGGGCCCCGCCGCGGGCCGGGCCGCGGCCACCGCGGGGCTGCGGGGCGGGGGAGCGGACACGCTGAGCGCCCGAGGAGCACGGAGGGGCCGACCCGGCCCGGGGCGGGGGGGGGGGGGGGGGGGGGGGGCAGCCGGTTCTTAGGGCGCCCGGGGCCGGCGGCCGCCACGGGCGGGAGGGGCGGGGCGGGACGCGCCCGTGGTGGCCGCTGGCGGCCCCCGGAGGCGGCGGGCGGGGCCGGGGACAGGCCGGCGGCCCCGCGCACCTGTTGCTCGGCCGCGGGGCGGGGGACCGGGCGGGGCGGCGGAGAGGGGCGGGCGGCGCGACGGGCGGCGCCGGGGCGGCCGCGGCCCCGGAAGCCCTGCCGTGAGTCAGCGGCGGCGGCGGCCCCGCGCGGCACCCGCCGCCCCCCGCCGCCATCCCGGGCCCACCGCGCCCGCCCCGCCCCGGCCCGCCCCCGGGGACCGGCCCGCCGCCCCGCCCCGCCCGGTGCCAGGGCCGCGCCCGCCGCCCAGGCCGCGCCCGCCCCCGCCCGCCGCCGGCGCCGCCGCCGGAGCCGCTCACCTGCTGCCGGGGCCGCCGGGGCCGGGCCGGGCGGGGAGGCCGCGCTGGGAGGGACCGGGACGCCGCGAGCCGCCGCCGCCGCCGCTCACGGACGCGTCACGTGATGTTTGGGTCACGTGGCTCCATTCATGAAGCGCCCGGCGCAACCGCCCCGGGCCTTAAGGGGGACGCGCGTTTCTGTCGGAGGCGGCGCCTTAAAGGGGAGGAGGCGGCGGCAGGAGGAGCTTCCCCCGCCCCGGCCGGTGCCGCCTCCCCCCGCCCGGTGTCTCGGCGGCGAGGGGTTTTCCGGCACCGGCGGCCGCAGCAGCCGCGTCCCGCGGACTCGCCCCCGCGCGTGAGCGGTGCCCAGCGGGGAGGAGCCGCGCAGCAGGAGCGGGGGACGCTGCGACCCCCGGGGGCGACCCCCCGTTCCGCGTCCTTCGTCCTAACCGGGCCCCGGGGCAGGGCGGAGCGCGGCCGCCGGCCCCGCACGGGCGGCCCCACGCTCCCCGCAGCCGCCCTTTGCTGCGCCCGCGGCTCCTCAGCGCCGCTGAACCTGCACGGGGGAGCAGGGAAGTCCCCACCGAAAATGCCGACTCGAGGAAGGGGCTGTGCAGCAGCTCCCCGGGCACTGGTGGCACGGCTGAGGCAAGCCCTGGCTAATAAAGACGGGGACTGGCTCCTCTGCTGCGAACGGCTCTCCCAGACCCCGCCCGGCTCGCTCCCGTTCGCTTCCAGCTGTTCCCTCTGGCTGCGTGTCCCTAACACAGGGACACCCCCACCTACCGCACTTACCGCCGAGCTACGAGCAAAGCGGGGCTGAGAGGCCACCAGCGAAGGGCAAGGGACACGTGGGAGGCGCAACGGGGCCTGCAGGAGTTAAGGCCAGGCATGGAGAAAGCCTGTTCCCAGGGAGGAGGTGGTCTGGGCCCGGGCGTTGGCAGCAGTTCTCTGGTGTGCACACAGGGCACGTGAACTTGAGTCCTGGGTGGCTCTTGTAGCTGGGTTTTCCATCTGCTGTGGCAGCCAGCTCAGTTACTGACCTACAAGCACCTAGGAAGTTCATCGACAGCTCTGCCTCTTGGGGGACGCTGGGGCAGTCCCCAAGTCTCCCCGCAGAGGGGCTCAAGCTCAGCCATCCCACCTTTTACTCTGCGTCGCACTTCACCAGCCACGAGGAAACTTTCTGCGACACTCCCTTTCATTTTGCATCAGCCAGTCCTCGAGCCATCTGACTTCCAGCGTGGCCTGTCTGTGCGGGGTATTCACAGCTTCCGAGCAGGGAAATGGAGGAACCTACAGCACCCACTCGCCTCCCGTGGAATCCCCTACGCAGTGGCAGAACCACCAGAAAGCCTAAAGGGTCAGGATACTGGGAGAAGGATTAATACTCTGAGTTATTCATGTCAGATTTCAGCCAGAAGACTTTCCTCCTCCTCTTTAAATCTCCACAAACTGGTAGCACAGGGCCATAGAAAAGCTTTTGTGTTGTTGCTCAGAACCACAGGTGACAGAGAAACGGGCTGATGTGCTTCAGTCCCACACCCAGCCAACCCAGCCCCAGAGCCAGGTTTGCAGCATGCCTCAGGCACACTCACTGCGGGCAGCAAGGCCACAATAGCCACTGCCAGAGGCAAGAGATATACCCAGTCCAGACAGCTGGGATTAGCCATAGCTCTGTCAGAGAAGCACTTTATTACGTAAAGAGAGAAGAAACCATCTTGTGCTTGTAGGGTCATACCCTGCTACCAGCCGGAAGCCTAAACACTAAGAATGCTTTAACATTACTAGCACCTTTGGCAGCCTCTGCATCAATACAGAAATGCTCGTCCTGCATCACCTGCATGTCCGAGATTCCTCAGAGACAATAAGCCCATCTTAAATGTCCTCCTTTTACCAGCGCTCCCCCAGTATACCCCAAGGTAGAACACAGTATGACAGTTACCCACCCAAATTCATTCCATCCCCTCCAGCCTGCTGCTCCCCTGCAGCCCTGTATAGGCGGCACGGGCAGCTGACACGCTTTGTGCAGTTTTCTGGCTTCGGACAGGACTCAGGCTCTGGGAGAAAAGTGGAGAGGCAAGAAAGCCACGCAGGGGCACTGGCTATAGAGATCACAGAAAGCAGTGGATGCACTCTCCTCTCTGCTGCTGTTCTGGGGCTGGCTCCCAAAACTGCCTGCAGAAAAGCTTAACTGACCTAGACAATGGGCTGTAACCTGCCTCCCGTCTGATCAGAGCCTTGCTCCCTTCTGCCCTTCGGGTCCACAGCCCTCATTCATCCCTTTCCCCAGTGGGCCCAGGCGGGGAGGCGGTGCTGCTGGGGGCCGTGCCCGCCGGCAGAAGGGTCGAGCAGGGCCCCTCTCCGCCTGCTGCCATCACCACCCTGGCTGGATTCCTCCCCTCACAGATACTGGAGCTTCAGGGGCTGAAGGGACCACTGCTCCTACACCCCATAACTTCACTGCTGTTTCTTGCTCATAAATTTGAGTCAGACCTGGGAAATTCTCCAGACCAGAACAGCAAGGGTCTTCCTCCTCCACAAAGGTGTAGTCACCTGGATGCGTTTCACCAAGCAAGTCCTTGTTGTTGGACAGGCACTGGGCATTCTCAAGTGCCCACTGAACCTCTTCTGTGTCAAGCAAGGACTGACTTTCCTCCTGAGTCTCATGCATGACAAGCTAGGTGAGATGGGACAAGATCGGAGCCACAGGCCAGACCAGGTGACTCAGTGTTTCCCTTTAGTCTTGTATTCTAAAGAACTAAGAACGCAACTGCATGAAGCAGCCCTGAACTTTTTTCTATGTTTTCCCCTTCTCGCCACTAGCAGTGCAACACTTTCAGAGAAACAGGAAGAAAAAAAGAAACGGTCCAGAAAATACCAGAAGTGTGGCTGTGCCAACATAAGGTGACACTGAGGGCTGCGGTGCTGGGTTTCACCTGCCCGGGGGCTCTGCTGAGAGAAATCCTGTCTGGAAGGGACAACCAGGGCCAGCCAGTCCACCACAGCACAGCTGCGTGACACAAGCGGGAGCAGAGCAGCCACCGTCAGCAGGTACCCGTGCTGCAGCCTGAGGAGGAGGCACAGCCCGATGCAAGCAACGGTGCTGAGGAAGAGTCCCGCTGCCACGCAGTAGCTCAGCATCTGGGTACAGAACCCTGCTTGAGTGGAAGGGTGCAGAAGGCAGCTTTCTCTGGAAGAGGTTGTCCTTGACTTCAGCTCTGCTCCCAGCTGCCCCAGGAGCAGTGCAAAGAGCAAGGACAGCATCAGGGAGCAGAGTGATGCTGAAACACATCCATGGGTGTGCGGGAGCAGATTCCGCCCATGGGGAGCAGGAAGAGCTGTCAGAGACAGGGAGAAAGGAGCACGCACTACCCCTCCACCTGCCCGAGCACCCAAGGCTAGCAGCAAGGGAGGAACAGCGAGAGCAGTTCACGGTTCCCCAAACCAGACAGAGCAGCAAGAGGCAGTGAGAGAAATGGGAGTGTGGTCCAGAGGTTCATACCATCTGTCTTTCAAAGTCAAGGCAGACGGGAGATGGGGAAGAGGCACTTTGGTCCCTTCTGAGAGGTGCTCTAGGGCCCAGCCTCTAACTCCGTGCACAGCCTGGGCACACAGGCGCTGCATTTGGGTGGCAGCACCTGCTCTAGCTAACACAGACAGCGACAGGACACAAGCTCTGACAGCAGATGCAAGATGGGGCAAGAGGGATGCAGGCCTGGTTCAAACCTTGGAAACGAAAAGGCATTCTGAAACCTCTTTAAAAATCCGATTAGAAACCATTTCTGCATGGGATACCATAAACACTGCCCACGTCCTGGGAGTATTTGAGGCTTCTAGACAAAGAGTGCCCCTGAGGAAGCTCTGGTGGTGGCATCCCCCCTGCCCAACAGGGAACAGCAGCGCCGGGGACAGGCCACACCAAGCCCACTAGAGGTTAAAGACCCCGTCGTACCACGGCTGCAAGCCCTGAGCCGGGTGTGGGGACACCACCGGTCAGAGCGTTCTTCCTTGGACATAAAGAAAGGGCGTGGAGGAGACTGATGTTCAGCACCACCAGACCACAGCAGTCTGGTCAGTTCTTCTTGCTGCTGGGGCTCTTACTGGTGAACAGACTGACTTTGCTGGCAGAGGTCACGGACAGAGAAGGAGACTCCAGCTTCACCTTATCCAACAAAGTCTTCTTTATGGCTGCCGGGGAGATCTTCTCTTGGTCTGCCAAGTGCTGCAGCTCCCTGCAACGGGGCGGTGGGAGAGAAAGACATAGCAAAAGGAATAGACAGAGAGCGTGGGGGGCAACTCTTGCAGGCTCTTTAGGATTTCCGAGGTGCCCACCTTGTCCGGATGCAGGAGGCCTCCACAGCATTGATCAGGAGTGAGCGAAAGCCACCACTCTCCAGGAAGTGCAGGGCATGGATGGTGGCTCCCCCAGGCGAGCAGACGTTGTCCTTCAGCTGACCAGGATGCTGCTCAGATTCTAGCAGCATTTTAGCAGCACCCTGTAACGAGGAAAACAGCTGCCAGAGCTCTGACTGAGGAACTGTCACAGACTCCTGCTCTCCCCTGCACAGAGCAGCACCTCACAGTGCGCAGGGCTCCTGCCCGAGAGCCATTAGTAGGCTGCCAAAACACTTTTCAGAGCTGAAAAGCCTGTGGAGGAGTCACAGTTGCCCAGGCCCCAGCTCCCACACCACCATCAGCGCCAGCAGATTGCTGCGGACACTTCCTCTGTCCCCTCCCCAGGAACCTGTGTGCAGTCAAACCAAACATGTTTTTTAAAGTAGATTCAGTAAGAGGACTGACATAGTTTCAAACCGTGACGTGCAGAACACTCTGCACAGAGCAGGCACAGACTCAGATGTGTTCTGGAGGAAGAAATACTGACCAGCAAAGCCTGTGCTCCAAGTCGAACAGCCAGCCTGCGGGGAAGTCCCATCTTCACTCCCCCATCCGCCAGAGCATCCAGGGCAGTGAACGCCTGAGATCAGAGGAAGAAGTTGACTGAAAGTCTCTACTCCAAGACTAATCTCAGAGAGGAGAGAATTCAGGGCTCCAGGATCACAGTGTGACTCCTACCGCTTACAGGCTTGACCAAAGCTTCCCCCTTTACCGCAGGGGTGTCACGCCAGGCTTCCCTCCCACTAATTCCAGCTCAGGAGTGGAGCAGAAATGGCAGAAATTCAGCTTCTGGGTCATACGAACTACAGGCCCACGTTTTGCAACACGGACACGCGGACACTGCACACTGGCTACGGACTTCAGACTCATCTGACTGGTAACGGACTTTTGTTGTTGACCCAAACTGATTATAAACTGGACACCTGGATTACATGTCCCATCACGAATGTGAGTGATGAGAAAAACAAGAAACGGCGAACTGAAGTTGCACAGACTTTCACCGCATGCAAAGCCTACCGCTCTCCCCAGGACTGTCCCGAGTTGCAGAAGCAGCACGTACATAGGCAGGGCCACTGCCACTGAGCCCCGTCACAGCGTCTATCAGGTCCTCTTCCACCTCGGTGCAGAAGCCGACGCTGGCCATCAGTTGTTCCAAGAGCTTCCCATCCTCCACATCCGCATGAGTCCCCGTGGCATAGACTGTAGCACCTTCCCGGACAACCACAGGAGTGTTGGTCATGCACCTGATCACTTTTGGTGTGGGGCAGAAGGTAGAGAGTTTCTTAGGGTGGAAAATTATTGGATAGAAAGAAGGAAGGAAGGAAGAGAGAGAGAAAAATGAGCTTTAGTGCATGTTTGGCACACCGAATATGCTGTCTAGGAAAGGACTCCCCAGGGGCAAGAACAACACAAGCTCCTGTATTCCAGACTCCCTGCTCCGAGCCAAAGTGGCCAAATCTTAACGCTGAAGTGTTTAGTACCAGCAAATCGGAAGCTGGGCAGAGCTGCTGTCGGGAACAACACCCTGAACGCCTCATTCCCACATCAACTCACGAGTCTCCAAAACAGCTCAAGCAGACACTTAGCACAAGGTCTGCAGAAATTCAGGGGAGATGACCCAGCTCTGCGAAACAAAAAAGCTCCGACAGCACCTCCTGTAATGAAAGAGCTGACATAAAGGCTCTCACAGCTTCTTCTGACGAGGACAGGCAAAGGTGACCCAAAGCAACCAGTCGGCTGCAGCGTGACTTTAGCCCCGCGGAGCACAAGTAACACCCATCCCTCGCACCAACTCCTGGGGGCCGGAGGAGCGGGACCAGCTCCCGCTCGGTCCTGCCCCGCGGCCGACACCTCCCAGGCACGGGGGGGGGCCCGGCCGTGCAGGGCTGCGAGCGCAGGCGGGTCCCCGGCCCCCGCCACCCCTCACCTTCTCGATGGAGCTGATGGTGACACCGGCCGCGCAGGAGACCACGATGTGGCGGGGCTCGATGTCGGGGCCCACTTCCTCGAGGATGAAGGGGATGATGGGGGGCTTCACGGCCAGGAAGAGGACATCGCTGCTCTTCACCGTGTCCTTGTTGCTCACCGTGAAGTTCACGCCCATTTTCTGCAGCGGTTGGGGAGAAACGCGACCGCTGTCACCCGGGACGGCCCGCCGGGGGGGAGCGCCGCCACCGCCCCCTGCCCGCACTCACCCGCAGCCCGCTGACGGTGGGCAGGTCGGTGTCCGGGGAGCTCGCCGTGATCTTGTGCGCGGCCAGGACCCCTGCGAACGGCACCGCGCGTCAGTCCGGGCGGCCCCGCGCCCCGCGCCCCCCGCCCGCCCGCCGCGCCCCGCCCCGCGCCCACCTGCCGCCGTGAAGCCCCTGGCCAGGGCGAAGGCGAGCTGCCCGGCGCCGATGAACCCCACGCTCATGGTGCGGAGCGGAGCGGAGCGGCCCGCCCAACCCCCGCGGCCGCGCCGCCGTCCACGTGGCCGCGCCCCGCGCAGGGAGATGGTGACGCGCGGGGCCGGGGCGCCAGCGCGCAGCAAATCGGCGGGCGGCGGGGCGGGGCCGAGGCCCGCTCTCCGCCACTCAGGGGCGGGGGCGGGGCCACCGGCGCGGCCCTCGCCAGCTATTGGCGCAACCGGCGCGGGGTGTTGCATCATTCAGCGCCTGCGGGGGCGGCGAGGGGCAGCCGCCGCGCCGCCAGGGGGCGCTGTGCTCCCGCCGCAGCCGCGGGACGCCGGCGCGCGCCCTTCTGGAACCTTCTGGCGCCGCCGCGTGCCCTGCGCCCCCCCCACCCCGCCGTGAGGGCTCCGGGCCCCCCCGGGCCCCCCCACACCCAGGGAGGCCTCCAGGCCGCCGCCGCCCCGGGGCCGCCGCCTCTCCCCTCCGGCCCCTCCCGGCCGCCGCGGACATTCCCGGGACGCTCCTGCCCGCGCCTGACGCCGCGGGGCCGGGGCACGCGGTCCCCGCCTGTCGGTGCTTTTCCCGGTGTCGTGACCCCCCCCCGGTACTCTCGCCCTTCCTCCCGCTGCCGCCTCCTCCTCGCCCGCGGGCCGGGGGCGCCCGGGCGGCGCCGGTGCGCGGGTTCCGCCGGGGGTGGCTCGGCCGCCGTCGGTCGCGGCCAGCGGCTCTCTCGGTTCCCGGGGCTCGCCCGCAGGTTCCCCGCACGAAGGGCTTTCCTGCGCTTGAACCGCGATGGAAATCCCGTCACCGGTACGGCCGCGGGACCGGCGGAAGGTGCGATGGGCCCGGCACGGGGCTCCGCTCCGAGCTCACGGTGACACTTTGGGATCCGTCACTGTAAAAACCAGACTCCAGGCAGGGCGGATTTTTCCCTGACTGTGACCTTACCACACTGTTTTCTTTTTCTTCCTCTCCTCTGGCTTTTTTCTTATTTATTGACAGAAATAAATCTTGGTGTGTCTCCCGTGGATGAATATTCCTAAACATTGTCTTTTGGGGATACTGAATCCCAGTCTTCAGAATGAGAAGAGGGGGGGAAAAAAACCAAACCAAAAACCAACCCATTAAAGATTCAGATTTTTTTAATATATATTTTTTTTCAGGTTGGAATCTTCTAGGAACTGTCTAGATCGACTGCAAACACAAATCCGTAATTCTAAATGAATGCCTCTACATTCTGACATCCGTTTACCAAAAAAAGTTGGGAATGGTTGGTGTCTTAGGAAGCCTGTCTTATGGAAGTTACGTAATCATGATTTGTTAATTAAGGGGAAGGATGAGCTCTGGAAATAAAGGGATTTTTAATTATCTGAATCCTGACAGGGTTGGTTGGTAAAACCATATTAAGCAGATATCGGATGTTCTCTGTCCTAGATTGGGTAATCTCATAGTTTCCAATGGTTAGTGAGTGTTTTAACCACTGAAGCATGAGGTTTTGATTTTTTTTTTTTCTCCTAAAAGAGTGGATTGTTGTCCCCATAATCTTTTTTTGCCATTTTGACCATGCTAACATTTTTTGCTCAGTCTTTGGCTGGCAGATGAGAAAGCTAAATCTGAACACACTGTTCTTGGCAATGACTTGTCTTTCCACTCCTCCAGTCAGTGGTATCATGATTTCCATGTTAAATTCTATTCCCTCCTTATTGTGAAGGCACTAAACTTTACCCCCATTGTTTCCCAGACACCTCTTGGGCCTTTCTTTATGTCCCTGCACTGTATAACTTGCATCAACTTGTGCCACTGGCAGATTTTATCCTATTCCTGCTAGTTGCTCCTTGGTACAAAATCTTCACAGCAAAAAGCAAGTGCATAGCTGAAAAAGTGTTAACAGCCGGAGAGCTTGCTGACAGCGTTCCCTGCCCACAGGCTTGCAGAGTCTCTCCGGGCACAGCAGCCGCTGCCTGCAGGCTCCTGCCCCGACCTCCCTCCCCGGCCCCCGCCAGCCCCCTCGGAGCCTCTCCCCGGTCTCCAGGAAGGTGCTTCCCAGAAGCGATTTCCTGGGTTTGCAGGTTTGAGTTTTGTAACAGAGACTGTGGTGGTTCACAGCCACCTGTTTGATTCTTAGTGCTCTGTAATAAAAAATAAGTAATTTCCAAGTGTGACAGCTCAATTTGTCCAGGCTGAGGGGTTTAAAATGCCCAGGGTTCCCTGGGTGTGCAGTGGTTCTCTGTACACCGTCTCCTCTAATACAAACAGGTTTTTCTTCCCAAGTTAGCATTTCTTATTTGTACAACCCCTGAATTTGTTTGTGTGGCAAGAAATAAAGCTCCCTAAGATCCTTTCTTATGCCTATCGTAGATGGCCTCGGGTCCTGCCCTCAGTCTGGCCAGCCTCTTGTTGCACCATTATCTTCCAGACTTCCTGCCCTTAACGGGGACTCGCGGAAGAGAAAAACCCCTTGGAAGGTTGTTCAGTGCCTTCCCTTTGTGCCAGATACCGACTCTTGACCTGTTCCGTGGGCTGATAATTCCCACTGCTAAAGGCTGGTTCTTACTCAGTAGCAGAATCATCCAACACAATCTGTCCCAACAATTTTTTCCTTTGCTTTTCAAACCCCATACAAAGCACTGATGACAAGCAAGTTTCCTTCCTTTTTCCTGAGTGACTCTGCTACAAAGAATGTCAGTCAGAGGTCTCGGCTGACTGTGTCTATACTCTTTCGGGCTGCATTCAGGCTTCATACATCAAAATAAATTGAGCTGTGCTTTCCAGCAGAAAGCAGAAGGGCTATGTCTGGTGAAATAAAAGCTGTGTGGAGAGCAAGATGAAAGTATACAAATCTCTGGAGATGTCGTATGTAAGTCAGCCATTCAGCTTTATTTTAATTTGTTTAAAAATAAATCTTGCTTCTGACAGTCAGCTACTTTAGATTTTAATCAAACCTATCTAGTCTTCATGCTTTCTGCACAAGTACTCAGACTGCTTTGGTTTCTCGCTGGATCAGAAATAAAGAACATTTCTTCCTATTAAGCTTGAAATCTGAGCTATGCGATGTGGGACTTCAAAGTGGGTGTTTTGTCAGGGATGGGTCAGAGAATGCAGATTGTTGGTGACGCAAAGAGCTCGGGAATCCTAGTGCCTGATCTGGGCTGAGGCAACGCTCCCGATCTCTTACCATCGTATGCAAGTTTCGTCGTGTCCCGTCCCATCTGTGCCCCCCCGGTTTGATCTGTTATACAGTGCTGTGAGGTCAATTCATCTCTGCATCCCCTTTCCCCTCCCCCCAGAATTTAAGCTTCCAGAAAAAAAATTCTTGACATCGGTATAAAGAAATGGTGGCATATGAACCGAGACAAAGCACATGCCAAGGTACCTTCTGGTCCTGCTCGAGCGAGGATGTCAAGTTACACACGGTTATTTTGCAGTTTGGCTCGGTTCTGCACCCTGTTTCTCGGCAGTAGAACCCCAGTTTCACAGATTTTTATTTCTGTAGCAACTCAGTGTTTGCTAAATCGGAATATCCCATGCTTCCCCCCACGGTGCATGCTTGAGGACATTCATTTTCTGTGCTAAACAACGAAGGAGAGGAGAGGAAGGGAAAGGACTGGTAATCTTCAAAATACTCTTACAGCTATGATGTTCTTCTCAGAAACATCCTGACTGCAACTTCCCACACTTGCAAGCATTTCATGTCTCACCACACAGCCCAAACTAACCCAAACTCTGAGGGATTGTTTTTCATCCCCAGAACTGGTGTTCCTTGATGCAGCTTTTAACTTTCCCACTTCCTGGGTAGTCACTTGATTACAGTGAAGCGCTGGTAACAGTTTCAAAATCCTTGGTGTCTTTCCTAATATTTGGCTCAGTAACCCAGCAGCCTGCAGACCCGCTGTTGCAGCAGCATTTCTGCCGCCCGGAGCCGAAAGGCCATTTTCCATCCTTTCAGCTGCATCGTTTCCTGGCTCTGGCACCGGGCGGCTGAGGCAGATGTGGAACGATGGGGGACGTGGGCTTCTCCCAGCATCAGCTCAGCCCACTCGCTACAGGTAGTTAATTTGCTGGTCCGGTCAGTCTTGACCTTGAAGTTTGGTTGATGGTTCTTGTGTCCTGATCAACGCCCCCTTCCCTGCCCCCCGTCTCCTGCTGCGTCCCTGGCTGCTGTTGCTTACGGCGCTGGGACGCCTTTGCAGGGGCAGAGCCACGCTTCAGAGGTGCGAGACAAAGCGGATGCGCTGGGAGTACGCCAGGTCCACCACGTAGAGCAGCAGGTTCACGTAGGTGAAGATGGCGATCACCAGCTGGCTGTCCCAGGGGCACTTGCCCTTGGCGCAGAGGCCGGGGCGCCGCGGGGAGCCATACTTGCTGTCGAAGCAGAACACCGGCCAGATGACCGCTGCGCTCACGTACAGCAGCACGGCCCCGAAGGTGTAGACGACCACAGAGCGCTCGAAGGGGAACCACAGCAAGGCGGTCTTACCTGTGACGCTGAAGGCCACCACCACCACGGTCACCACAAAGCAAAAGCTGTAGACAGCCACACACCACTGCGTCGCCACGTATTTGCTGTACTGGCTGTCGTTCACCAGCGCCCCGAAGATGATGCAGGCCACGAAGGCCTGCACGATTTTCAGGAGCCCGGAGATGGTGGCCATGTAGCTGGTGACTTGCCCCGGTTTTGCCCTGGTTAAGAACACCTCGGCGGCGTATGCGAAAAACAGGAGGCCTGCGAAGATGCTGGCTGCGATGCGAAAGTCTCTCACCTCACAGCCGATGGGGTAACAGCCGAGCTGGACAAAGTAGAGCGGGTAGATCACCGCGGCCGTGACGGTCATGAGCGTGGCGAGCATGGCAAAAGCGGCCGTGAAGTTCCCCCAGGAGATGCTCAGGCAGCTGTGCAGGTGCGTAAACTCGCAGGTGATGATGAAGACAGTGATGGCGAAACAGAAGGTCCAGACAAACATGCAGAAAGTGCCGTATGCTGCACTGAACCCCCCCTGGTGCGCCACCAGGCTGAACGTGGTGCACCCAAACGTCACCTGCAGCAAACGAGCTATTCCCACAGGAGACGTCACGGCAGCGGTGTTCAGATACGGCCCTCCCGTGCTCTCCATCATCTTTCTGGTCCAGCAGCCGGTGCACTTAAAGACCCCCCAAAGGTCCTTTCAGGCTTTTGCTCCTTTGTCCTGAGTCACACCTGGTTCTGATCCGTAGAGCAGCAGCTCCAATCCCCGCCCGGTCTCTGCCGGTATCGGTAGGTGCTGCCTCTGACGCTGAGTGTGCGTTTCTGGCAGCCTCTCAGCACAGACTTGCCGGCTGCAGGGAGGTTACTGGCTGGCTCTGCCCACTGCTGCGATCTCAGGGTGCCGCCATCCCTTCGCTCCGCTTCCTCAGGTCTGAAACCTGCCCGCGTTCTGTCCTTTCGCTGTCTCCTTTCCCACACGATGGCTGAAAGGATCCCTTTCTCCCTGGAGGCTGACATTTATTCCATTTTAGCTCTGCAGCTGTAGCTCTCTGCTGCGCCGTTTGCAGGAACCTAGGAGTATAAATAGGGGCTATATTAATAGTTCTGGAATGAGTCCTGCCCCCCTCGACTGCCGTGAGCGGGTGTTATTTAACACTGATACCGTGAGCTCCATCAGAGTCTCCTGATTATCCTTCTGCTATTCCTCAGAAAGGCTCCGGCCGCTGGGACGCTGCTGCTCTCCCGGCAGCCGCCCCACACTGCGGGGGCCGGCGGTGGAAGGGGGCTGCGAGCCAGCCCCGCGCAGAAACAGGAGCTCAGTCCTGCAGACCCAAGGCCCCTGAGCAGGGCCACAAGCCCAGAGGCAGCACAAGCCCTGTAAAAGGATTTAGGCCAGAGGCTGCGATAAAAGCTGACTCACTTTGCTCCATTTGATCTGGAGCTGTAATATATTTACCTGCTGTGAAAGGCCCTGCTGTGCTTTGCGCATTAGGGAGAGCATGTGGCTGTGAAGATTTTGAGCACCAGTCCTCACTATCTCCTTAAACTCTTCCCTGTCTCTGTTTTACTTACATGGGAACCAGTTATTCTTGTATCTCTGAACGCCAAAGCCAAATACAATTGTTAAAAAAAAAATCTCTTTGATATTCCTAGCTCTGTTTTGGAGCACAGATCTCAATACACAGTGTCAAACCCCCCCTCCCGTTGGATCAAAGCTTTTCCCAGTAGCCATTTTTGCTATGCGTTTCCCTAGACTTGGTCTCTACCCAAAAGTCTTTTAATTCTAACTCTAGAAGCCCCAAAGAACATTTCTGACGTAGTTTCAGAATAGGAAAAATTAAAACCACAACATAGTAGAAACATTCCTCCCTTCTCTCATGCTGACTCCTCACCTGCAGACCAGCTCTCGCTCTGCTGGTCCCAGTATGGAAGCAGGATCATCCCAGGAGCTCTGCACTGGTGCAGGGAGCCAGCGTGACCAAGAGCTAGCCCAGCCCAGAGACTTAAAACTGCTCTGAGTGGTTCAAGGTAGTCATCAGCCGTGCCGATAGTCTGTAACTTCCTAACTGGGAGTTATAATCAACCCTCATGCTCGGTAACAATAATAATTGCTTAATATCATTGTTTCTTATTCATATGTTAATGTGATGATGGGACACCCACCAGTGAATCGCCACACACTGTGAGGTGCTAAACACTATAAAGAAGGGGTGACAGCAGAGGGTGTCTGCTCCGGTCTATGATCTTAGTGTGCGGTTCTGGTGCAGCCTTGGTCCCCCCAGGTGAGGGACGCTGCTCCCCCTTCTCCCAGGGCCCTTGTGCCGTGGCTGGGGACTCCGACGGGCTGTTCGGGGAGCTCAGACAGCTGAAGGCTCCCAGATCCCCTGGAAGAACTCCCGTTCTCAGCAGTTTGCTGCCTGCAGGGTCAGGGCCAGCGCCCGGGACGTGCGGCTGCAGCAGGTTGCGGGGCCGGGAACGCACCTTTGAGCGAGACTCTGCTGGGCCAAGATGAGCTCTGGAGGCGACACAGCACATCCAGTGTCTGGCTGCTTGTTCCCAGCCCTCCACCCTCCTCCCTTGCTCTCACACATCTTGCCTACACAGCTGCCCTGGGAGCTGGATCAGGATGCTAATCTCAGATTTAAAAAAGAACATCAGAAAACTTGCACCTGACAGGGATTATTTTTAACCTGGAGTCGTCACTGGTCTGATGGACGCTGCAGACGTGTGTGTTTGTATCCACCAGCAGTGGCACTGACAGACAGAGCAGCCAGGGCCAGGGGAGTGGACAGGAACTATTTCAGCTGGTATTGCTGCTGCAAGGCACTTGTGATCCAGCTGCGGTTTAAGACAGACACAAATGGGACAGACGTAGGTTAGGCAGGATGGTTTATAGAGAAAAGCAGAGGCCACAGCACTGGCAGCTCACAGTCAGGTCTGTAGGCCAGGGGTAACTTTACAGAATGATTTGCATGAGAAAAGTACAAATTTTGTGGATGTTAAGATAAAATGTGCCTACCTTCAACTTTGTCACCTTCTTGTAACCTCAGTGTCTCTTTCACGGAAATCCCTCCCATTTTCCTTAAAAAACCTGCTGGTGCTAAATGTAGAAAACCTGCATTCATTTGAGGTGGGAGTTGCACAATTAACATCACAACAACCAGGAAATGCAGCAAGAGAGCCAAGGAGCTCCAGGTAAGCATGATCTGCCCTGAGGTCTTGCCCTTCCTCACTCTGTGATGTTAATCCTTCAGCGCTCTCAGAAGTTTTCCAGACTTTACTGGCAGCGTGTTGGTGTCTGTATCGTGGCACGTCCTCGTGGCGCGTCCTGTGGAGCAGAGGGGGGGTGTTACAAGGCAAAGCTATTGCTGCTGTTGGACTCTCACCCCTCCGGTCTGGGGACGCTGCTTTGCCGTCCCTGTGCAGTCTCAGCACCCCATCAGTGATGCTCTGTTGCACCCAAACACAGCTGAAATCACACTCGTAATTTTTCTTCTTAAGCCCTAGCAGGAGCCCCTCTAAATCCCCCCCCCCCGCCCAACACTCCCCATTGGCTGCGACTGCACCGCGCTGGCTATGTGGGGTCAGTGAGGGGATGTTCGTTCAGTGCTTGTGGCAGGACAGTCGGGCGGCTCTGCCGCGCTCCAGGCGCAGGAGCAGTTTCCCAGTTTATAGCCCGCTGTGTTCCTGCTGCCCTGTAACCGCTGCACCACCTCCGCCGGGCCCGGGGACCCGCGCGCTCACCGGCGAGAGCGGGGGACGCTGCACCCCGGGCACGCTCGAGGACAACTGCTCAGGAGCTGCTGGTGCACAGGCCGATCCCCCCCGGCTCCCTGCGCCCCATGACCCGTCGGTGACGCGGGGGCTCGAGCAGAGCTGGTCCCGCTCCCAGGCCCCCGCTGCCCCGGGAAGTGACGCCCCTCTGAGAGCCCACCGGAGCGGTGCCGGCGGAGGGCAGCGGCCCCCAGAACGAAGAGCCGGAGGAGCCGGAGGAGCCGGGCAGGAGGGAGCCGGCCTCCTGCCGGGCGATGGCTTTGCAGGTGCAGCTCTCTGGCTCCCGCAGAGCCCAGGGCCGCCGGGTGCTGCCAGCAGCCTCATTTCCCAGCAGCACACAGATGCGCTGCCAAAGCATTCACATTTTCTTTTCACTCTGAAAATGTGTAAGGAGATACCAGACAGAAGGTCATGAATTGGAAACCCACTGCTTCTTGCAGCCCATCTCCTCAGCTTGTTGCACTGCTCCTTTGAGACCCTGTCTTGCTGAGCAGGGAAGACGCTGCCTGCACAGTTTAAGGTTCGTTCTGAAAGGAGATCCAGAGCCACAGACAGTCGCTGGTGAACAGCATGGCAGCTTTGCAATCCAAATGAATGTTGAGAAGCCCACTCACCCACACTCAGACCAGGGGCTCCTAAACAGTCAGTCACAGCATCCTACAAAGCGAGACACTGGTCAGCACAGAGGAGACCATGGCTACTGAACTGTCCAGGGTTTTAGCCTGGGCTCCACGCGAGAGGTGCTGAGGGCAGAGTAGCGAGGGCTGGTGTGGGGACAGAAGCTTGATCGGTGGCTCCATGGCTGCAGCAGACGCTGTGGGACTGGGGAAGCAGCAGCAATGCTGTCCCACTGCTGCTACCACCCTCTGGCAGTGTTTTCGCAGAAATGACGCTGCCTCCACGTTGCCTTTCCCCGGAGCAGCCCTTCTGTGACTTCCCTCTCTCCAGCGTGGCTCTTCCTCCTTCCAGCTGCCCCAGTCCAGCCGGTAAGACTGGCAGAACCTAATTGTCCATGGTCTTTGGTGTTGCAGCTGGTGTGGTGTCTGTTACTTGACAGGGGCTGTGGTCCTCCGTGAGGGCTAAAGGGAGGGTTTTCTGGAAAAGAGTGGGTTTCTCTCAGGCCCTGGGCATTAGCAGTGACTCCTGCAGTGACCCGGGGCGCAGGATCTACCCCCCAGCTCATGACTGAAACTGCTCACGTGCCCGATGCCCAAGTCCGGACCTGTGGTCACGCAGTGCAGATCCATACGTTCCGCTATGGCTTTTGACTTCTTGGCTGCATTTTCAATCTGGCTCAGTCATGTGATGCTTTTGGAGACAGTTTTTCCCTCTCAGAGGGAAAGTGTCTCATCTAGTCATAAGATCGGAGAGTACAAACACATGGTACCGAATTCTTCCAGTCTTGCCCTTTTTGCCACTGGCTTCCGCACAGCAGACGTCACTGGGGATGAACTTAGCAGTGCCAGCTTTACAAAGGCTCGGGAAAATTGTATTTATTGCACAAGGACAAGAAGAATAGTGCTGGAAATGACTTCCTGGGTTACAGATTCCAGTTTCCAGCTACGACTTGCAACCAGATTGTATCATTTTTCTAATAAACTAGCCAAGTTCCCTTTTAAAAATATTTCTGAGACTTCTCCCTGTTACACATTTTAAAAGACTGTTGCAGAGGCACACTAAGCTAAAAGAATGATCCCTGACTCTCAGGGATTTTTTTTCCTGTGCTTGCAAGGAAAATATCCCCTCTGAACATTCTTTGCCCTTTAGAAATTAACCTTTGAATCAATGTGTTAGATATACAGGTAACCAGCTCTGCAAAAAGCATTCCAAACTTCAGCAGTGGTACTTAACACTTTACCATTGCCTAGTAGAAATACACCACTGGTCACAGCCCAGGGCACGTGCCCTATCTACAGGGGCATCATCATCCTGTGCAGAGTCATCCTGCGGACAGCGGATCCGCGCGCAGCAGGTCCCCTCGGGGCAGTGGTTCCCCTCGAGGCAGTGGTTCCCCTCGGGACAGCAGGTCCCCTCAGTGCGCCCAGTGGAACCAGTGCACAGTGGAAATTCTGGCTACAGCTCCAGAACCACACTTCGGCCGCCTCCACGTGACTCCAGCCCTCAGAGGAACCCCACCTTCCTCTCTGCTTTTCCAAATGTTGTCTGCACTGGAAAAGCTTCTCAACTTAGTGGCGTGAAAAATGTCATCAGAACAATTTTACTTTCATACCCAGGTCATTCAAACACAGAGTGTATCGGTAATCCCTAGATTGATCAGAGGGAAACTCCACTGATCGTTTTCCTGCATTTCAGTTCTGCTGGGAGCACCATTTTTCTCTTTAGCTACTTTTTTATCTTAAACGTATACCAAACCCATCTTGCACAGCAGGATGGCTGATTTCCTCTGCGGTACTGCCCCACTGTTTGCTGAAGTCCATGAAAAGTAACCGAATGGCTGCAGTTTTGTTAATTTTGTGGTTTACTCACCTAAAACAATGGATCTTACAAACACCACTACCCTTCTAACCTGGCAGGACCTATCACAAAAGTGCATGGAATTTTGCTAAAATTAGGCCCTAATTTTCCGCGGCCTACGCGTTGTGTAACCATTTACACAAGTGCAAGCAAATGCAAAGTCAGGACCAGCCGCTTCTGCAGAATGGAGGTAAATGATGCTCCCTGGGCAGGTTTGTCCACGCCAGCTGCAGTACGCTGCAGCGTGAAGCTTTCCTGTAACTGCCTGCGTGCTCTCCCCTGAGGAATGGTCTCTCCCTCTCTCCAGCTGCAGCCCCACATTCCTGATCCCTCCCTTCTCCTCCCATTACCATCAAAGGGGAGTCTCTGTGTTCTGAGGTGGGTGTGTTTGCAAACGACTACAAGAATAGAAATATGTTGGTGCTTGTCTTGTGTTCTCTGCCTTTCATGTTCCAAACGCTCCCCATTTTGAGAGGCCAGCCAGTCCCATCAGACATTTCTCTCACTCGAACAGAGGCCTCTGCCGCAAACCCAGATCTCCCTGCACTGTAAAATGCAACGCCCTGGAATACCTGGCACCTCGGTCAGGCTGGAAACGCTGTCAAGTGTGCAAATGTCAGATGCTGGGTGAAAATCTCTGTACTCAGACCCCGTATTACCACCTCTTCATCAGAGAAACAACGACAAAGCATACTGCAAGGGGAACACAGAAGTCTAATTGATACAAAATGCCAACACCACCCTCAGCCCCCTCCCAGGCACAAGTGATCATACGGATAACCCATCCAAACGAGCAGCATATACAACTTTACAAAGACATATGTATGGTTCTCTGGTCAGCCCTTATAAATAGCGTTTTACATATTAAAATAAATATGTCCACGTTGCCAAAGTAGCAAGAGGTTTCTTCGTTATTTAAAAAAAATATGTTACAAAACAATATCATTTATATTTCTTGCTTAGTTTAAAAAAAGTAATAAAAAAGTCATTTTATAAAATAATACGAAAGTAAATTGAGTACAAGAGTGTCCATCCCTAGCACGTGTCCTGGGTTTGTACGCTATGACTCATCACGAGATGCTGACCTCCAGGACACCACGTAACTGTTCCTTCACTTCTGGTTGGACAAAGGAAATCCAGTGCTTGCTTTTTTCACCACTTGTATCAAGTCTATGATGTAAAATTCATGGCAAGGGAAGAAGTCCTAGACCTGGGGAAGGTTCTCATTGCTGCTACTTATGGCTTTGCTACTCCCTGTATCAGACCGCCCTGTGTAGCACAGGAAGATGATGTGAATGGCCAACACCGAGCCCTGGAGTTTGGAGGTAACGAGTTCCAGTCGAATAGTCTAAGCGAGAAATTGGGTTTTTTTGGTTTCTTGACACATCCTAAGTGTGCAAGAGTGCGGGAGCACGTGGGTGTGTACAGGTTTGAGCCTGCGTGGGTGTGAGCGTGCGTCTGCCTGCATGAGCGTGAGGAAGATTAGAAAGTGTGGGAGAAGGGCTGAGAGTCCCCTCCCGACCCGACCTCTGCCCCTCGGACGGCCCCGTCCTAGTTCCCACTGCTGAGCATCCCCAGGAGTTTGCTGGGCTCCAGGCCCTGCTGCTGTGCCATCTTCTGAACGTCAAAACCCATGTGCATGAGGAACTGGATCACGTTCATCTCCTGCCCTGTGAACTGGTCCCTGATGGTGGGGCACGAGGGGTTGCAGTGAGGCCACGGGCAGCTGTCGATCAGGTGGATGGGGCAGCCCTTCAGAGGGGCCTTCCCGTTTCTGTTGCTCTCGTGCAGGCTCCGGTCCCAGCAGTGCAGGGCCCGGGGCAGCGACGTCCCCTTCACCTGGATGTCTGTCCAGTGACTGCGAAGACAAACCGCGCAGATGGCATCAGAGGGGCCAGGCCGCTGGCACCGGGCAGCCCCCCCACCGCCTCCCCGTTGACCTTTCACAGAATCTGCAAAAGCACTCACTTGCGTGTAATGATCTCATGAGACAAACAGGCAGGAGCAAAGCTGGCGCTGAAGGGAAAAAGGAAACGTGGATTAGATCTTGGAAGGACAAAGTAACTCCCGCTAAACAGAACCTTCCGGACTAGGTAGAGGGTGGAATTTTTGCTGCCCCTGGCAAGATTTTTAGGAACAGCAATGACTATCGTGATGTAAAACCTGACTGGACTGGAAAGTATCCAGAAGGAAAAGGGTTCCATCCTGCCTCACAGTGCACATTCGCAACCAGAGACTCCCGAATACCTGCTCGTCTCTGAAGTAAGTAAGGCACATCAGTGGTTCCTCCTCTGTTGTCTCATCAACTCTCTGGACGTTTTTTTATGATCAGTTCTGTATTCTCAGAACACCCCCGTGAGGTTAATGGTTGTGCAATGGCAAGGAGTCTCAGCCCTCGCCTCAGAGGTAGGGAAGGAAAAAACACGCTCCTACTGATAACAAAGGGTAGCTGATAACTGCCAAGTTGGAAATTACTCTGCACTTACCCAGAAATGAAAAAGGCAAGATTCTTGGTGTAGACAAACTAGTAGTTACCAAATTTACAACACTAGTTTCCGCAGAGATCTGAGAAATGCTGCTTGGATACTGGGTAAGAATGTCTCTTAGAAATAAATGTGCCAGGTTCTCCTCAATGAAATACTTACGTCACATCCTTCAAGGTGTTTCTCAGCTCCCTACCCAGATTCTGGATGTAGAGCCACTGCCCTTCCTGAACAGGCTGTCCAGTGAGGTGTACGTTGTCTACAGTAAGCTGGGCCTCATCAAAGAGCCACTGGACAACAAAGACTGGACCTGGGAAGACAAAACATTTGGAAAAGAGTTGCTGTAAGTGAGCTGAGGATACAGGGAAACCCTCAAATCCATCTTATATCTCTTCTCTGATACTTACATCGAAGAGTGGGGTAAATCTTATATCCAAAAAAGCAATTCCATTCCTCTCCCTCTTTAAACTGCAGCTTACAGCGTTCAGGAACAATACCGTTCCAATACCTAGGAGACAAAGCAGTAACAGAACAAAAGGCATGGAAGGCACAGCGCAATCCTAACAATGGCACTTCCATAGGCCAGTCTATTTCTGTTCCAATTACAGTTCCAATTTCTTGACACCAGAGCTCTTTCTTGGCTACATTGTCCCATCAACACATTTTAGAGCATCTACAATTCCACGCCTTCTTCTGCACGTCTAGATTTGAAATTATTGCCTTTTCCAACAAATCATTGAAAACCCACTGATGTAGATGAAAAATACCCTTTAAGTATCAAAATGAAAGAAGATAGAGAAGGAGGACATCTTCTCTGCACTCTAACCTCTTATAAAAGTGTACTTTAGAGCATCTGATGGTACCTTATTCCTCTTCTGATGGCTTCCGTCGGAGCACACGTTATGGTATCGATACAGTCAGTTCTGCGATACTGTTTATTATCCAGGAACCACCCGGAGTCTGCCAAGCCCCGAACCTGAATCCCTTGATAGCCCATCTCCTCCAGCTGCTCCGCCACCCGGTCCACATTCAGGAGCACTCCTGTCCCTCCAGCACTGCAACAGCAACATTACTACTGCAGTCATGAAGCACAGAGCTACCGGGCGCTGGGCAGCACGCGCACCCTCGCAGCAGCCACGCTCCAGAACAACTTCACCCATCCACAGGACAATGCACCGCTGACTTGGCGGTCACCAAGTTACCTCCTTGCTCTGCAAAACACTCAGAAACAAAGCCAGTGCCGAGTAACCACCCAACACCTCAGAAACCAAACCCCGTTCTTATTCTTTCTTCTGGGAGATATCTATGCTTTACATCATTTGCAAGGGGTTTGGCTGCTCAAAAACTGAAAGAATCTGAAGTGAGACAAATTCACCCTTTGCGACCTCTGCATCACACCCCGTGTGACGTGCGCTGACGTACCACAGCTTTGTGCAACACGGCACGATTCAGAGCACCTGCGTCAGCCAAGCCTGGTTTTTTAATCCCAAACCTATCCATGGGGGACGTGTGGGCTGACAGCAGCCAGCGTTCTTGATGCAGGGAAGGATGAACATTCCTTCCCTCCTGCAAAGCTTTTACCTTATTGTATTTTCTCCATTTTTCCTAAGTGTACCTGGACCGAAAGCTGAGGAAAATGATATTACATCATCCCCTGTTGTACCACTTAAAGGAGAAAACTGAGGAGACACGGGGCTCGCTGTGTTAGTGTTACTGTGCTCCTAGACGAAATTTTTCCGGAGCTGTGGAAATCTCTGCTCTTCACCCCAGGAAATCTTGTCGATACTTACCTGCTCCCTGCTAGCAGCAGGACTTTTGCAGTGCTAAGACCTTTTCCCACCAGCTCCTTTATAACCTCCTGAATGATCAGTGCTCCCATGAAGGCATATTCATCTGGAAGAGAGAGCTCAGTGTCAATGAAACTGTTTCTGGTCCAGGCTCAGACTGTTGCTTCCTCTGCACAAATGCTAAGAACCTTACGAAGGGGTTATGAACCTAAAACCAGGCCCATTTTCTCCACCTGTATCAAGTACATCCAACAAGAGATACCTCCCCCCATACAAAACTTCCCTGAAAGAAAGTGACTAGAGTGAACAGAACACGCAGTAACACAAGCACACCTTCCTACAACAGTGCTTAGGAACTGATAAACTTAGAGAAGGAAAACAAGAAGGAAGGTGCTGGGACCCTTTCTCTACAGATGAGGAATACACACCCCTTCCTACCACCTGGAATCTCAGCTCTAATTCACTGCATCCCTTTTTTCCCAATTCACAAAGACAATTGAGACAAGCAGTGTCTCACAAAATGTTATGCCTCAGCACCCCCAAAAGGCAGCCACATCTGCTGAAGTGTAACTGCCACAGGAACCATCACAAGAGGCTGCGATGACATGAAGTCCCTTACTGTGACAAAACCCTTACCTGTGGTATCCACAAGTGGTCAGTCTCTCAGTGCAAGAGTTAGTGAAAAGAGACTTCGAGTGCCACAGTGTCTGGCTAAAGGCCAGAACTCACAGACCAACTCAAAGAAAAGCATTAACCTTCTGCCTTTTCGGTGCCACGTCACGGAGCATCTTAATTCTTTTGTTCGCGACAGCATGTACCAACAGCAATTCCACTCTGGTCAAAGAAAACTCTTCATGAACAAATGAGAGGAGAACTAAGCCCCTGGTGTTTCTATAGACATTACTGCACCCAGACACCAGTCCTGCTTAAGCTGGGAAACCCAGAGAAGTACACGAGGTAGAACAATTCATCTGCATGAAATCCAGCTGGATCTGGAAGAAGGCTCCTCTCAGCAGACTCCCAGAGTTCCGTCACCATCAAAATGACAGCCGATGGTGACACATGTATTAAGATGAACTATTCTTCATTTCCCAGAGAAACCTGCAGACAGCTTTTAGCCTGACACATGACGGCTCCTTCCAAAGGCCAAATACCCTCCTGACAGAGGTCTGAAACTAGATTCCCTGCACTTGCCTCTCAGATCAGCAAGGCCAAAGTCACACGCAACAAACCACAGTTCCTCAGCTACAACATTTAATGTGCTGCATGCTGGAACCTGGAGATTCATCTAAAAGGAATTCCGTCCCTCTAATCCTTGCATACTGCACCAGTGTAACATCTCTGCAAGCAGTGGCTCTGAACTATGTCAAAACAGCCTGAGCTAAGGAGATCAGGATGTTTTATCTGGAAGTAGCTTGATATTCTTTCCTGCCCTTCAGCAAGAAAAAGCCTGTTCTTCATTCACATGATTTCACAGAAGTCTGGCCATATCCTTTAATGTGTGATGTCTGGGGCAGGAACAGCCCATCAGCAACACTCACTTTTCTCAGACTTGGAAGAGGCACCGCTCCAAACATCACTTGAGCAATAAGGGATGAATCTGTAAGAGAGAGCTGTGTGAGCACTGGTGTTCCTTTGACTTCCGAGGAAGGACGAGGACAGGGTCAAGTAACTGGAAGAAAACTAAACCCTGGGGACGGGAAAAGGGAAGAGTTTCCTGTCCGGTTTGACAACTTACCTTCTTGCACACCAAGTGGCAATGATAACTGTCTTAAATTTTCTCCTGAACACTGGTAGTTTTACTGAGTTAAATCAATAAATAACGTGTCTTTTATCAATTTAATGGAAGCACTGAGCTCAGTGAACAGGACGACGGGCCAAGATTTCGCTCCCAGGTGTCCCACTGCTACAGCGGACAGCCTGCCACAGGGTAACTCTGGGCTTCAGCTCTTCACATGAAAAATGGGAAGAGCTTGTCAATGCAATGTAAATGCTGACTGCAACCACTGGAGGTTTTTGCAGAAATTAAGTTATCTTCCCATTTTTGCCTCTGGCTTGCAGAATGCTTTTCCCTCCTATATAGATGCATATATAAACCGGTGTCTTTCTCATTTCTCTTCTCTGCACTAGAAGAGCTGCTCCACATTCCTCTCAAATTGGCACACGTGTAACACACCATCAGCCCACCACCCACAGCAGTATTTGTCACCTCAGCTGGCTGAGAAGGCTCTCTAAGCTACCCCCAGTTCTTCATTAGATCACCCCACAGCTCCAAGGACACTGGATTTAAGCTTCTCCAGACCTCGCCAGCGCTACTTGTTAGAGAGCTGAAGTAGAACAAATGAGGAAACACACACCTCCCTCTCGTAAGTGTTAGTCTTAATCTGTCTTTGTAGCGTTCTTGCTAGCCTAAAAGGCGGGAGATGCTGCTTAAGTATAAACCTATTTCCCCTCGGTTGTCCCTCCTTACACCATGTTTGCATTCCACCAGTGGGGATTTTCTTCTGGCTGTGATGACAGGATCCCAGTTCCTGCAGAGGGGCACAAAGAAACAAGAAATGTCCAGATGACAGTCTGTGACTTCAGAGAACCTGTCTGAGCCTCACACAGGATCTCTGACCACACAGAAAACAAACACCCATGATGAAAAACATGGTAAATTTCTATATTTGCCCTTAGGCAGATGTGACTTTCAGAATTCAATTCACGCTAGAGATGGAGCCTGTCTAGAAGCCTCTTGTAGTACAGAAAAGAACCTGTGACACATATTAAACACCTGCCCCCAAAACAACTCCTAGCAGGTGAATTCCAGTATCTGCAGTTACAAGATCTGCATGAACGACAGAGGTTTAGGTGTTCAGAAAGCCGGAGCATAAGCAGCGAGAGTGAAGAGAGAAGCATTTCTGTGCTGACTCGGGAGCCTCGTGGTCCAGAGCGGGGTATTGGGCTGCCAATCCCACCCTGCGCACGACACTGGAAGGTGCTACGGGTACTTCACGTATGCACCAAATGTATGTTTTCACACATAGCATCATTACAGCTGGTTAAGTGATGTTGTGTGATTGTAAACGGGGAAAAGGTGGAACCAGGCAGCTCCGGGCAAGGGCCCAGTTAATCTCATTTCTCCCTCTGCACGCAGGGCCAGTCCTACCACGGGCAAACACACCCCCCCACTGCAGCGTGCGAGGGCGGGCATCTGGCCCAGCAAACAGGTCGAGAGGCTCAAGAAGAGTCCTTCTGACAGGATCAAGAGAAACACAAAGTCTCTTTGAAAAGCGAAAAACACTAAAACTAAAGCTCTGCGGGTCCCAGCAGGTTTGTGAGTACATTGAAGAGAGCGATTCGGCCAGAGCTCACAACCCAGCACTGTCCAGCAGTGACCACCGTACCCCGAAGGCGTGGGCACGTCTGTGCTTCTCTGACTCCTCCAGGGAGTGGAGGAGCACGATGTCCTCGGGCAGGAGGAAGAGCCCGTCGGTGTCGTGAGGCTGCGCCGGGGCGAGAGCAGCCGCACAGACGGCAGCGACCGTCTGCGAGGACGCTGACGCCGCGGGTGGCCGCCCTGGCCTGTGCCCGCTCCCTCGGGGGTGTCCCCGCTCCCTGGGGCTGCTCCTGCTCCCTCGGGGGTGTCCCCGCTCCCTGGGGCTGCTCCTGCTCCCTCGGGGGTGTCCCAGCTCCCTCGGGGCTCTCCCCACGGGCCGAGCGGGCAACTCACCCACGCGGGTCGCAGGCCACTCGCTGGAGCTCATGAGCCTCCTCATGGTGTCGTAGCGGGTGTGGCAGTTCTCCCTGTTGAAGCAGTACCACCCTCCTGGTGAGGGCGAGAGAGGGGGGTCAGCCGCCCCGCCGCCCCGCCCGGCGCCGGCAGCGGGGCCCGCGGCCCCCGAGGGGCGGCCGGGGGCGGTGGCCGGGGCGGGGGGTGGCCGCGGGGTCGGCGCTCACCTTCCAGGAAGAGCAGCCAGCGCCGGCTGCCCTTGGACTCCTTGAGGTAGTAGCTGCGGGAAGAGCAGGCGGCGGGCGGTCAGCGGGCGCCGGGACGGGCCGCGGGGGGGGGGCGGGGGGGTCACGGACAGGCGGGGCCGGGCGGCGGCGCTCACGCCCGCCGGGACAAGCGCCTCGCGCCCCGCTGCACCTGTCGCCGCCGCGCCGCGAGTCACCGCGCGATGGCGCCGCCGCCCCTCGGGGCCGGGAACGGGGGGGGCGGTGGCGGGGTTGGGGGGGGGGGAGCGCGGCCGGGACACGGGGAGCGCGCGGCGGGCGGGGGCCGGGCGCGGGGAGCAGCGGGGGCCGCGGCGGGCGGCGGCGGGGACTCACCCGGCCGGGCTGCCGTCGTTGCAGGTGACCGAGGCGTTGTGCAGGAGGTGCAGGCGCAGGTCGTGCGGCAGCGCCTGGGCCGAGCAGGGGTAGAGCGACTGCGCCAGGCTCTTGACCTGCGCCATGAAGCTGTCCATGTTGCCCTCCACGGCCGTGAAGTCCAGCGGGAAGCTCTCGGCCGCCGCCGCCTCGCCGCGGGCCGCCGGGCCCCGCCGCCGCCAGCCCTTCCTGCCCTCGCCGCCGGGGCCGGCGTGCAGCAGCCCCAGCAGCAGCAGGAGGTGCACGGCCGCCGTGCCCATCGCCGCCCGCCGCCACCCGCCGCCCGCCGCGGCGGCAGCAGCAGCAGCAGCGGCAGCGGCCAGCCCCCGGCGCCGGGCAGCGCCGCCCGCACTCCGCCGCGCCCCGCCGCGCCGCCCGCGGGGACGGGGGTCGGCGGCGGGCGGCGAGGGCAGCGCCGGCGGCGCGGGGTCGGCGGGGCGGCTGCCGGCGCAGGAGCCCGCCGCCCGCTCCCAGGCGGCGAGCATGACAGAGGGGCACCGAGTGCGCGGGGAGCGCGGCGGGGGCGCCGCCAGCCCGGGCGCCGCGTGGGGCAGCAGCCGGCCAGCCCCCGCCCTGCCCTGCCCTCCGCCCCCTCGGAGCGAGGCGGAGGGAGCGGGGGGTCTGCGCCGCGCCGCACCGGCACGGTGGGACGCTCCGTCGGGGCGCGCCCCCCGCGCGGCGCCGCCATCGCCGCCCCTGACGGCGCCGGGGATGCGGCCGACACCGGCCTCGCCCGCGGGGCGGCCCCTCGCCGGGGACGGGACCGGGGCGGGGGGGGTCGGGCCGCGCGGGCGCGACGACCCGCACGTGTCGGCGCCCCCGGCCCGCGCCGCCCCCCGTCCCCCCCCCCCTCCCCCGTCCCCCCCCCCGGGGCCCCGACGGCGGCTCCTCCCCGGCTCCACGTGGGCGGAGCTGCCCGCCCCCCCCCCCCCCCCCCCCCTTCCACCCGCGGGACGTGACACCCCCGCGGCCCCCGGCACCGGAGCCCTCGGGCCGGGCGCGCTCGGGCAGCCCCGCCGTGTCGGGCTCCGGTCCGGCTCCGGCCCGGCGGGAGCAGCGGAAACCCGGGAGACGGGTCGTGCGGCCCGAGACCGGCGCCCGGGCGGGGGACGCGGCGGCCCCGGCTGCGGTTGGAGGGACGGCGGGAGGGGGCTGACCCGCGGCGGGCGGCCGGCCGGGGCCGGGGCCGGTCCCCGCGGGTCCGGAGGCCCCTCGCCCCGCCCGCACTCCCCGGCCGGCGGACGCGGCTCCCGGGGGGGGCGGCCCGGCTCTGCCCTTGGCGCCGCGGGGGGACTTGGCCTTGGCGCTCGGCGCAGCTCGCGAGGTTCCCCCCCGCAGCTCGCCCTGGCCGTTCCCTGCGGCTAGGACGGTTCTCGTGATGGCGAGGAGGATCCTGGAGAAAAAGCCGTCGTGCCTGTCATCTCCGAGAGCGAGGAACACTACAGAAACGCCGTCTTCAGTATTAAAAAACGGGGAAAAACGGGGAAAATGCTACGCTTTGAAATAATTCCATTTTCATTTAGATACCAAAATGGACAGCTCGCGCCCCTCTAGAGAGGAACAGGGAAACAGACTGTCCTTACCAGCAACTGTGATCTTAACTGGGATCAGAAAAGGTGAAAATGGAAGAGAAAGTGGTGAAAAGGTGAAAATCTGACAATATTAAGCGGAGGGTTTTTTGTGGAGCAAGAGTTACGGCTGTCCAGCTGCTCCAACTACATTTTTTGCTTTAGCACATTTGGACTTTCTAAGTGTATCCTCAGCTCTGAATTTCCTACATACATAGACATGGTTTTGCAATTTGCTTGCCATGTTACTGGTTTGGGGTTTTTTTTTAATCCTTCAGTTACTCTTACGTAGTGTTGGTCTCACCTCTGTCCTCAGGCAGATTTTTACCTCCAAACGTTTTCTTTTATGTAAGCGCTGATAGTACCAAGTGTCTTTTTAAGCCACAAAAAGCCACTAAGTTGAACATACCCCTCCGCACACACACTACATTCACCCCCTGATACGTGTTCAGTCCAAGCACAATTCTGCATCATCCTACCTTCTCCTACCCTGGCCATGACAGGTACGACCAACGGATCCTTGGGACTACTTATAGCAAGTTCACTTGTCTGGCTGCCTGAGCAGAGGTGCAGCTGGAAAGCGGTTTGTGCAAAGTCTGAACAGGGGATTCCTCAAGGGCACTTCAGGATCGCTGGGATGGTTGGCATAAACAACTCTAGGACCTCATATTCCACTAGCTACAGCCAGAAAACGGGACGGATAAGGTTGCTGAACTCCATCCTACTTCTTTAGAGAAAGGGCTGCCGTTCGTCTCAGCGGTAGGATTGCGTTCCTCCTGGTTTCCGTGCTCCTCCTCTTCGGGCACTCTGCAGTTGCTGGGCTCTGTAACACGCTGTACATTGAGCTGGTGCTTTAGGGGGTGACTGAAGGTGATACACCCGTGAAGAACCTTAGGGCAGAGAGGAGTCCATGTTAAAGCTGCAGATCTTTGGGCCTTTGTCCAAAGAGGTAAGGCAAAGAAATTTGAATGGTGCCTGTCTTGGCTTTACTGGGGCCCCTTTGGCTTTCTTACTTCTCCTGTTTCAGGTAACTCAGGAGCGTTTCTTTCAGAGCGCTCTTGTCATTCTTCCAAAGCCCCGTAAAATGTTCACGTTGCCTCTGTCGTGAAGGGCCAAGGGGGCTGTTAAGAAGAGTGTAAGGCTGTGTGAGGTTATGGCACGACAGCCTGCGTTCTTCTAGACATTTAAATCTGGCACAGTTTAACTCTTTGACATACTGAACTGGAGAGAATGTCAAAGTGCACACAGATTTTAGAGAATTTTATGATAATGTCCTTCAGCATGAGAGGTTCACCAAGTTTTAATCTTTTGCTGAGAGCCACCCTACATTGAGTAGACTGGGCTCAGTACAGGTGGAAGCTTGGAGAAAGCTGTGAAAGAATTGGACTCCTGCTCCAGGCCCTGAAGATTGGGCATTTTTATTGGTAGGAGTAAGGCATGTAGGAGGCCACCAGGAGGTTTTTAATGATTGGGAATAATGTTAAGGGAGATGCTGTTTGCATTTAATACCTTTCCAAATGCCCTCCATAATACGTTCCAGTCTGTCCTCATAGTTCTGTGTGTGGACGTATGTTGGACTGTGCTATGCGAGAGGAAATTAGGTGGTTCCGAAATTCCCTCGTACCCTGCCAGGGCCAAGGCAGCTCCAGGACTTGCCCTTTTGATGTTTCCCTCTCCAAAATGGAGAGGTTTACACCTGGAGTCCTGTGCAGGGACTTGTGCTGCCGGTATGTTTCCCCTCGTAGCCAGCTCTCGCGCCTGATGTCAGCAGCTCCGCAGCGCTGGCTCAGCTGAAGTTCCCTGGCTTGTTTCTTGGGTCTTGTGCTGATCGAAAGTGGGGGGGTGTGTGGTGTGAGAAGACCACCCAGAGACGACCAGTTGCCAACAGATAAAATCCTGCTTTCGCACAGCCACACGACCGCCGTCATCTCTTCTGACCTCAGCGGTGGGTGGGAGTAAAGGAACCCTGACAGGGCAACAGAGCTCGTTTACACCCTCCGTACAAACACCCCGTGCTGTGCTCTGGTGGGAACCCGCCTCCTGAACGTCCCCAGGACTCAGCAGGAGCAGTAGCAGGTACCCTTGGTACAGGCAGGAGGAAATACTTGTCAGAATCGTCGTTACTGTCATAAGTAACTATTGTTCTGTATTGTGTTTTGGAACTGGTTACAACATATTTCAAGATGTTCACAGTTAATTTCCTATCCATTTGAAAGAAAAAAAGGGGGGTTTCCATGCTTTATCGAGAAGCAAATTTATGCATTATTGCCTGTGTGGGTGTGTGACAGAGCGCACGCGGGCGCAATGCCAGGGATATGTATCTAATGCAGAGCACTAACTGCCTCAAAGGTGACTTTAGGGAAAGGTCATTCTGCAGTTTGTTCACTGTAATCACTAATGAAATGCAATTTCTGGAAAGCTTTTAGCGTGGTGGACATTGTTTTGCTGAGACTCACCTGGTAGATTTGCTGCAGGCGTCCTCTTGATCCTGACAGTGGCAGAAATCTGAATTGTTGAGGGTATTTTCAGCTATTCCCTAATGAGTTCCTCTTTCTTTGTAGCACTTTAATGAGCTCCAGGTTGTAGTTACCTCCCCCTTCTTTCTCTCCTGATGCTTCTAATTTCAGATAAATATTTGAGATTAGAAGTGGCTCTGGGTATGAAATGTGACCCTTAACCTCCATGCAACTTTCTGATTATGACATGCCATTAAAAACGAGATTCATCTCTCTAATCCTGCAACTTGGAAATGTTCAGCTCAAATTACATGGGTGTCTTTTTAACAGGAGTAACATTTTTTTAAGGGATGTGTCACTTCCAAATGCAAAATAGAAAACAGCTGCCTGCTTCAGACATCAAATAGGAGCTACCCCCTGTCCAGAAACAAGACCAGTTTTTTGGGATCCATGAAACCCAAAGTGTATCTCTTAAAATTGAATGGGTGCTCTGCCTCAGCAGCTGAATAGTCACTGGTGTTAAGGTAGCCATTTCATACCTTCTGTGAAGATATTAATTAGTGGAAGGTTGGGATATCTTCGTTCTGCGTTGGATAGTTATAGAGCTTTGGATCTCTACACTATTTTAAAGAGTAAGGAGAACCTGCATGTGGTAGATACTTGTTGCACCCTCGTAGGCAAAAGTGTGAAAACCTTCAGAACAATATTGCCCTTAAGTCCTCATGCCTCTTCACATATTTTACAGCAAAAAGCTATTAAAATGTAGGGAATTATAAGAAACATGTCTCTAGACTTGTGACTGTTACGGAGAATGATTAGTGATTGTTTCTTAATAAGAGCTGGCGAACACCTAGGAAGAAGTTCTAAAACAAACAAAATTAAGTACTTCTGTCAGACAACACACTGTAACTGTGGCATTCTCTGCCCCATGGTCCAGTGAATGCCAAAAGCTCAGGCGGGCTCAAAACATGGCTGGGCAAATTCGTGTAAGAAAAATCCATCGGATATGGGTAGATGTAAAGACACAACCTCTGACTCGGGAAGTTTAGAAGATGCAGATTGCTGCAAACTGGAAGTTGATACTGGGGAAAATATAATCGCAGTGTCTCCTGCCTGCTGCTGTTCCCAGTTGCCGTCAGAGGTAGCATTCTGACTACCTTGGTGCGATTCCAAGGTGTGGGCCTCTCTCCTCGGAAGGAGCGTCCTCGAGAGGACAGTAATTCATGACCTCCTTACGCAGTGCTGAATTCCAGAGTATGAACAAAGTTTTTTGCTATGTAAGCCGGGAACTGACAAGTAAAAGGAGGATGGTGGCGATACCTCCATATATAGCTACCCTGATTATGTTCAGAAAGTTCCATAGCTGCTTAGCTAAAATGGTAAAAAAAAAAAAAAAAGTGCAGATAGACAATTTACGGAGTATCGACACCTGATTGAAAGTCATTCAGCTGATGTGGACTGACAAGTTGCTGATCAGCTGTTCTGTGGTAACTGGCCACATATATACCCCTTGTCCATCCCAGCTCTGGAAGTAAAATACATCGACTTAAACCACTTTAATGTGTCCGGGAATGACAGACATGGGCTGGGATGCCAACGTCCTGAACGCTGTGGCTGGGTAAGTGATATGACAATGATACTTCCCAGTGGAATGGGAAGAACAAATGTAAAGACCTTTTTAAGTGTTTTTAACCAAGGCATTATACACCAGGACATCCTTTATTACTATTACTACGTCTTACTGAGTAGTTATGGTGTGGGGTGGACTTCAGAATCCACATGCATAAGCAAGGGGATGTCTCTCCATCATTAAAATTCCCATCCTCTTTCTCCCTTCTCTCACACTGCTGATATGGTAAAAATGAGCAAGTGTTATCTTTTACAAAAGTGTCTTTCCTTAAAAGGACCTTTTTTCTTTATAAGCCAAGCAAAGCAGACATTTTTGTGGGCGCTGGGGGTGGCGGTGGGGACTTAAGCTTAACATATATGATAAATATAGAAGAAGTAGAGAAAGTATTTGGCATGCGGTAACAACTTAGGCTAAATAAATTCCAGTGGTTACCCAAACTAAAAGTTTTTTTATGATAGCAAACAAAACAGACTGTAGTTGAATCTCTGAGACAGCCTTCGATGCTGAAAGGGCGGTGCTGAGAGTGGAGGGGAAGCTCATAAGTGAAAAATAATCTCCGAGAAGTTTTGTGCCGTAAAATTTAAGATAATCGTGGTTCCTTAGCTGCGGTCATCTCATCCGAATGGCTGAGTTTGCAGCACTAATCGTGAGACGCCCAATCAACATTTTTCCTTTTTCTGGCCAGAAGGGATTGCTTTTGAAGGCAGTGGGGTGCTGTAATTTGTCTTCCCACCGGTGTCCCGATTGTGACACTGTCTAGACACTCTTCTGACAGCGGGAACGTAGCGAGAGGCGGTTGTTCACAACAGCTGTTGGATTTTGCCAAGAAGCCCCTTTCTGTGCGTGTTTTCAGAGGTGTTTTCTGAGGTACGAGTCACTGCCATCGCTGCTTGGCAGAGGGGCGAGAGCTCAAACCTGCAGCCGAGGTTTGTGGCCGTAAGTTACGGCCGGGGCCCCCCGACCGGTCCCTGCCGGGGGGAGCGCGGCGGTGGCTGCGCGCTGCCGGACGGGGCCCGAGCGGAGGCAGAAACCTGCTCCGTGTCCCCGGGGTCACGGGAAACCCGGCGGAAAATACCCCGCGCTGCCGGCAGCGCCTGGAAACGCCGCCGGGCCGGGCCTCCCGCTCCCGGCGGGGCTGCGGGACGGGTCCGTCCCCCGGGCCCCGGCTCCGCACACCCGCCCGCCCCCGCCAGGCCGGGCCTCGCCCGCTCCGACCCCCCCCCCGCCCTCCGCCGCCGCCGGCCGGTGCCCTCCGCGGCGGGGCGGGGCGGGGCGCGGCCTGCGGGCGGGGGCGGCCCCGGGCCCAGCTCCGCCCCAGCCGCGCCGGGGCCGGCGCCGCGGCGGGCGGGAGGGAAGATGGCGGCGGCGGCGGCGACGGCGGGCGGGGGGGGCGCCGCGGTGTCGGTGCTGGCCCCCAGCGGGCGGCGGGTCACGGTGCGGGTGGGGCCCGGCACGGTGCTGCTGCAGGTGGGTCCGGGGCGGGGGCGGCCGGCAGCGCGGCGCGGGGCCGCGGGCCGGCCCGTAACGGCTCCGTTCTCTCCGCAGATCCTCGAGGAGGTCTGCAGGAAGCAGGGCGGCAGCCCCGGCGAGTACGGCCTGAAGTGAGTCTCACCGCGGGGCCGCCTCCGCCCTGCTGGGCCGGCGGGCGGGGGCCCGGGCCCGGGCCTGGCTGGGGCCTGCGCCGCCGGCGGGAGCGGCCGCGCCTGGGCCGCCCGCGGCTGCTCCCCGGCCCGGCGCTGCGGCGGGGCGCCCGCCCGGTGCCCACCCGGGCCCGGCGCTGCTCGGGGGCGTCCCGCGGGGCCGGGGCCTCGCCAGCGCGGCCGGCGGGTGGGGGTGAGGGGCCCGGGGGCCCCGCGCTGCGTGCCGAGCTCGGTCCTCGCCCCAGGCCTCGCCGCAGCCGTGTGGGCCTCGCGTGGTGAGGCGCGAGGGAACTGTGGGGAGCGGGGGATCCCCCGCCCAGACTGTTCTCCAGCAAACTTAACTGCGGTCAAACTAACCGCTCCCGATTCCCCCGTGCCAAATTTCCTTCGCTTTTGGGATCGGTACCGAGATCCCGCGCGACTCCCCGAAGACGTCCCTCCCCACACGTGCGCCGCTGCTGGCTCGCAGCTGGCCGGACTCTTCTCTCTTAACCTGGTGGCCCGACCGTTCGCTTTTACAGTGTTGTAGTCAAGAGGTGGTTTGTCTGAGGGGCAGTAAAAGAAAGTACTTTTTTATTTAACAGTGAACACGAGGCTTCAATATGTACTCAGGTGCTGTTTATCTCCTAAAGCCTGAGGTGGAACATATATTTGACTATTTTATCCGTGACCTCTGCAAACTGCACCTTTTCTGGTACACAGAATAATTTCGTGTTGACTGTTTTCTGAATTACCAGTTGTGTGTTGTTGAATCCTGCTCTACGGCTTCTGGTCAGCCTGCGAGGAAGTCTCTTGCTCAGTCCCCAGACGTTGCATCATGGCCAGTCCCTGAAGTGTTTTGGAGGTGGCATTGGATGTTTACTGGTGTCTTCACGGGCTGTGTTCTTCTTTAGGTTCCAGAGGAGCGTGTTGGATCTCTCTTTGCAGTGGAGGTTTGCCAGACTGCCCAACAATGCCAAGCTGGAGATGGTGCCGGTCCCCAACAGAGGGGGAATTGGAGACACGGTATGTTCATCTCGCGGTGTGACCCGATTTGTGCAGTTACCAGTTGGGCTGGACGTGATCTCGTCAGATCTCATGAGCAAGAGCGTGGTTGGGCTTGGCCAACGCTGAGTGGAAGACCACCCAAAGACTGGTTGAGGCATGGTGGAAAATGGGAATTGAGTAGCTGGAAGTCTTTGCTTACAGTCTGTGTGATGGTGGAGTTCCAACCATGTGCCGGAGGAGAGGGAGATCTTCTGGGCAGCTGAAAAACCAGTAGCCATGAATGTATAAGAAGTTAAACAGCGCGGATGACTTTGCTCAGCAGTTGAGCTACTAATGCAGTTCCCTTTCCTAACTTCTAGTTCAGCTGCTGTTGTCTGCCTCTGGATTTTGACTAAATCTCACATTCTTACAGGATTCTCTTTTGATTCTTTCCCAGCATTGCTGTTCACGGTGTGTTCACACAGCTTTAGAATTTTTTGTGACGTGTGCTGTGTTCAGCAGTTGCTGAATGTCCCTGTTTAGTATAATTTACAAAGGGGCTTATGGGTGCCGTGTTCTGTAGGAATTATTGTCACATTTAGGATATTTAAAAATATTTTATGCATGTTGTTGTAACAGTGGGAGGCATAATTTTTAAATAGGTGTTAATAAACATAAATATTTTAAGTGGTGAAAATGATATATGATCTTATTTAAGTAGCCTGGGAGTGAAAATTTATCTATCACTAATAGTCATCTCTCTTCTTACTCACTTCCTCATGTGGAGTTTCTCAATTTTGGTGAAGGTTTCAGTTCTGTTAGTGCTAATCTCTTAATGCCTGTCTGCCAGATTGTGTTAGTGGTGTTTTGTTGTAGGCAGTTGCTTTAGCTGTCACAAAGATAAACTGATACATACATTGAAAAGTGAACTTTGTAGTGTGAGAAGCTTTTGGAATCTCTGCTCTAGTTTACTGTGGGTGTGCAACATAGTTTTGGGGGTCACTGATGTCCATGTTTTTCTCTGTAAAACCTCCATGTGCTTTGCTTTGGCCCTAATATTTCCTCTCTGACTTTGTGGTAGAAACAAGTTTGTGCTCCAAATGACGTATTTAGTTAAAAAAATACCACAAGCTGGTAGCATCTGCTTAAAATTTTCAGTTAAAAAAAGTTGTGATGGCATGGAGTTTGTCTTCCAGAGGAAAGTGTTTCTATTAAAATGGTACAGTGATGACTTGATCTGACATTTGCATCCAGTTTGGGAGGTATCGTACTGAAGGAAAACAGTGATTTGATTTTATTTTTTTTTCCCCTGTGAAGATGCATTCAGCGTATCGGAAAGGGTGAGAAGGACCATGCACTGTATGTAGGAGAGGGGTTATAACATGGAATCACTACTTTAGACCACAAAAGAGAAGAGCTGATGAAAGTTTAAGTTGTTGCTGTTTAGATGTGTTTCAGCAGGAGAATCTGCAGAAGTGAAGCTTCCCTTGGAGCGCTCAAGAGTGCCCTCGAGAAGATGCAACAAATAGGCTCGTGAAGAGCACAGTCTAAACAGCTGCTGTCTCATAAACTAAGAGCAGAGAGTTCACTTGGAAGAATTTTACAGTGTAAGAAAATACTTTGTACAGAGCAATTGACCAAAAGAATTCCCTGCCACAGGGAACTAGTGTCAAATACTGTAGGAAGCTTACAACAGCCGGATAACTGTGACTAGAACTGACACTAGTGTTGTGCCTTTATGCAGAGGCAGTTGAGATGTGGCCTCAGTCGTGCCGGCCGGCTGCAGTGATGTTGGGATGAACTTGGTTGGGTGTCTTTTGTTATTGCCTCTCACTGAGATAATGTGCACGGAGGTAGGTGTGCTTTCCTGGGGGCTGTGGGCAGCAGTTACCCCTGAGGCAGAATACAGGTTTTGATAAATCACAGGTTTGTTCAGCAAATCTGATATTTTTAAAATACAATGGGTTTGGATATGCCTTTGCATGTAAAAGTCATTGATTCCTGTAAGACAGTTCTAGCAAAAAATTGCCCAAGTTGCCCTTGTGATGGCAGGTGATCCAGAGGCACCATCAGTACAGTTCTAGTGTTTAGCCTTTTGTTTATGTGTTTGTAAACCTGGAAGATAATTGGTACTGGTCTCTCTATTATTTTCTGTAGAGCCTGGGATTTTAAAAAAGACTTTTCTAATTGACTGAATAGGACTTTCGTGACATGCTTAGCTTTGAACTGTTGCCCAAAAACTGATGCAACTGGTAGTCTGAATTTCTGGGCTGGATTCTTATAGAATGGTGATGTCAGCTGTCACCACTCTGCTGTAGCTGAGAATAATCTAAGGCTTGTCTCCAGCATAGGAGAAACCAGGAGGTTGTGTTAGTGGTGGGATGAAACAACTTAGTTCTGTTGGCTAATTGTTGATGATGCCACTGTTTCCTTTATGTAGAAAAATTCCTGTCTCCAGCAGATGACAATTTGCAGTCTTGCGAGGACTGGTAGGAGCCGAGGCAGATGACAAACATATTCCTCCAAGGACATCATAGTCGACTGCTGGAGTGTGTCGTCTCTGGTTTGTCCCATCTCTCTCTCACCCCCCTGCTCACACACACGTCGAGGGTGCATTGAGAGCTGGCAGGGACACGTGAAAACACGAATGAAAGAAAGCTTCTCTCCGTGTTCTAGGCTTGTCTCTCCTTCTCAGACTTTTGAATAAGGCCAATTTCTGTGGGCTTCAGAAAACCATAGTTGACTAGAGATACTAGGTGCTGGGTAATAGGGACTTTTTTTTTTACTTTTCTTTAGACAGGTGAGCTAATTAGAGTTAGACATTTTGAAAAAAGGCTGAATGTTCTCTGAAAGGTAAAGATAACACCTGAAGTGCTCTGGCGTTCTCCATCTCTTGGTAAGCTGCTAGATTTTTCTCTTGGGACCATCAGGAGTTTGAATTTCTTCAGGACTGTCCTCAGTGTGTGTTCATTTTAGAAGTGCCTTGGGTCTTTTTTTTGGGTGGGGCGGGGAGAGCAGTTCTCTGAAGAACACGTAGGATCTGCAGGAGCACCCGCTAGTGAATGCGAATGTTCTCACTCCAGGTTGGAAAAGGCCTGCTAGAATAGGCAGCTAGCTGTCCTTTGCCTTTTTCTGCAGGTGTTTAAGAACTTAATAATTGAATGTCTAGAATTATTTTTGAGATTTTTGATTAATTCACTCTAAAATTGTATGCCAAAATTCAGTGTTTAGGAAGCATTAGTGAGTTGCAGGTTACACATGCGGTCTCTTTGGACTGATAACAGTTGGTTAGGTCTTTTGTAACTCAGAGATAGATTGGAACGGTGTTCGTTGTTTCTCTGTTGGGATGTGCAAGTATACTGCTTGTTCTGCCCCAGGGAGGTTCTGCAAATTGATGCTTAAGTCGACAGAGCTCTGTGTTGGTGTTTTAGTTTATGTAGCTGTATCAATCCTGTCTGGGTTATTGGTATTCATCTTGTATAGTTGTGAAGACCCTTGCTGTAAAGTTTCAGCGAGCGTAGAACAGAACATCTCAGTTGCTCGTGATGACACATTATTTGGGACACTTGCATCGGCCTTTCTCTGAGTATGTTTCAGTTCGGGATATGGCAGGGAAGAGGGGCCCAGGGAAGCTGGTTAATAGTCAAGGGTCGCCTCTCCCACGCGTGAGAACGGCCCACTCTAACGAATAGGATGTCAGGCAGAAATGGCAGAACGCCTGCATGGGTGCAGAAGGAGCTCCTGGCCATTCAAACACAGAAAGGAAGCGTACAGAGAGTGAAAGCAAAGATGGGCAACCTGGGAGGAATAGAGAAGCCTTGTCTGAGCATCCAGCGATGAAGTTTCCCCTTCACCAAGGGGAAGTCACGCTTGACCAACTTGATAAGCTTCTGTGATGAAATGACTGGCCTGGTAGGGGAGGGGAGAGCAGTGGGCATTGTCTAGCTGGACTTGGGTAAGGCCTTTGCCATTGTCTCTCATAAGATCCTCGTATATAATACTCATATTCATAGCAGAATGGAACTATTCTCAATATTAACTGCTAAAATAATAATTGGAATACCCCTCTGTGTGTTTAACTAATGTAATCCTTTGCAGTAAGCGTTTAGAAGAACATCATGGGGTTTTGGACAGCAGGTTCTAGAGATCATTGCAATATTAAAAAGAAGTTGTGAAGGAAAAAAAGTTTTCATTCAATTTTCAGATTAATTCAGTGTATTTTTCCTGTAGGTTCGGATTGCATTGCAATTAGATGATGGCTCCCGTTTACAAGACGCCTTTCACTGTCAACAGACTTTGTGGGAACTTCTCAACCATTTTGCAAAGATCAGGTGAGCAACGCAGTGAGAAAATACTTGTTTGGGTGGATCTCTGCGTAACAGGAGTTAGCTGTTATGGTGATCCAGCAAAGTCCTGCAGATTAGTAGAATTTGCATTTATTTGACAATGGTTTTTCCTTTGCAACACAGACGTTTGCCTTTTCCCTGCTCTTTTGGATTCGACACTCCATAGTTTCATTGTTATTTTTAAATTCTGGAATAGCGCTCTCGGTTCAGGGCATCAACTGGTAACAAACTGCTAAGGCTAGGAAGAAACTATACTCGGATATATTGCTGCACCTGCCTTTTACACAACGTGTTTGAAGTCAGGGTACTGCCAGAGTTGAGACGGTAGCCTAGATTATCCTGCTCGCCAGTATTTCTGTGCTGTCACTCCATGTGGTGGAGGGGGTTCTTTCTTAAGCGAGTTGCTGGTGCTTTTGAGACTTATTGTTGTGCAAGTTCTTCAAGGAAATCTGGAGCTCTCAGCAGACTAATGTGGACTCTTCAAAAGACTGATTAGATCCTGTTTAAATGGAAGAATTTCTGGTCCTACATTTATTGAATATATACATGGGTTAGAAATCTTATTATTTGAGTCCAGTCTACATTCAGTGGTTTCTTTTGTCTTTAGTTTTGACTTAAAAATACTGTATTGTTTTGAAATGACAAGCTAATAAACTTTTCTCCAAAGACAGTTATTTTTGTCATGGCTTGGAGGATGAAGCCTTGAAGCTGTGGCAGCCATTCTATTCTGAACTGAATTTCCAAATTTCATTTTTTCTATTGTAGTTGGCTTTACCTTTCTCTTGATAATTTTTTTTTTTTTTCCCCAGTTCCCATATTTCTAGCTTCTTTTCTCTCTTACATTCCTCACCTTCTGCTAGTTGCTCTGTTGCATTTGAATCTCTTGCTCACCTGTGCAGGTGCTGTGCTTTGGTATTGTGCAAATGTTAATTTCTCAAACCAATTAAATGCTCTTCTACAGAGGCAGTAGCTCTCTGTGTCAAAACTTTTCAAGTCTCCAAGGCTGTGATGCTAGAAGAACTGTGAAATGAGTCAGTAGTGAGGGTGATGGTGCAGTTGCATTCAGATAAGCTCAACCTTTCAGCGTACAGTTACTGGATGCACAGTGATGGATTATCACCTGGTAGCTGAGCTGTAGTAATTGACTGGTTATGGGTTATGTGTTAGTACTAGACTAACACGTACTAGCATATATTACTTTAACTGAAGTTTAAAGTTGGGTGTTCTACACTGCAGTTGAAATAGCGCGAGCAGCACGGTTCTGGGGTTGAGCTGGCTGACGTTATCTCGTTAAGTCAGGGTTGTGCAGTTGAATTCTGTGATTGGAGCTGTTTCCAGGGTGAAGGAACTAATTATTCCAGCCTCCCCGTGACGTTTGTTTTCTGCTACCTCAGCTCCCTGACTGGCCCATAACAAGGTCAAAGGAGTGGCTAGTGCTGGCCCAAGGGAGGGGGTTTGGATCGGGGGCATCTTCTGTGCAGCAGTAGGGGATTGAGTGGTTAGTGCTCACGACCTGCTAACTCCTCTCCTACCATTTGTGCGGCTTTGTGGGGAATTGGCTTAAGTAGCTAATTCAGCTGAAAACTAGTATTTTCCCTCCTTACCTTTCAGGTGGGTAAGTCTCCTAAGCCAGTTAAGGGTTGTCTTTCCTAGGCAGTTATGACGAGAAGTGTAGTGTGTCTGGAAATAAGGATCCAAAAGGAGGAAGCAGCAGATGGGCGGGAATGGCGTATATCAGTTTTTCTACTCAACATGTTGTCATCAAACCATAGTTTGAGGAAATGCTTGAGGTAGTCTAGTGACTCTAAAGGGATATAAACAAATCTTACTTAACATTCTCTTTTTGTCTTTAATGGTCAGGGACCAGGTCTACACTGTGGCGTTTACTCTTAAGTCAAAAGGGACAGTCTTCATGTAAATGCTAGAGACAAAAGAATTATTTTTCTTTTGATTGAGGAAAGGGGCAGGCGAGAAAGGCCAGATACCATTCTCCTGGGTGCTTTAAGGCCCTTCTTGTACCTTCCTACACACTTTGTGCCCTCTGGGAGGAGAAGAGTGCCTGTCACAGTTTGGAAACTGCTGGGCTGGTGGGGTGATAATTATGGGCAGTGACAAACAGCCTTTGTGTGGCTTTCTTGCGCATTAGTTGGTTATTTCTTTGGTTTAAATTTTGAGCTTTTTACGTAATTTTGCTCCTTTGGAGTGGTTTTATTTGTTACAGGTTATTGTAATAGTAATAGTTAATGTACATGCTGCTCTTTTTAAGGTTCTAACTGCTACAGTGTGCTAAGTATTATTAACTTCAGTTCATAAGACACAGCTGTTCTTTTCTGCCCTCTGGAAGCTGAGCTCAGATGTTTGGATGGACTTTGCAAACTTTTGATTAAGTTCAACAAGCAGCAGAGATGCTGTGTGTGACAATCACAAAACAGGCTGCATCTATAGCCACCCGTATAGATTTCATGGGCTGTGCTGCTTTTCAGTGTGTATCGACTCAGTTGACTAACTAGTCAGCTAGTTGTTGACTTTTGCTGAATCCTTCCTTTGACTTTCCAACTGGAGACGTTTTCCTGGAATGCTCAGCTGCTCTAAGTGCGTGAGGGGAAGTATTCTAAATCCACTGGAATTTCCCCCGGGTTTCCAGCGTCCATCTTGGCTAATTGGGTCTGAAGAAGGTCTGGAAGCTATTGTAAGGCTGCTCCTCCTCTCAGCGTGCGGCAGTCCTTGCACAAGATGTTTACAGGCCCTGTCAGATCACTACATGAAGGAATCTAATCTGCTTGCCGTTCCCCTTCTGAAGAACAGCACATCAAAGAAATGACAGTGTGTTTGATGTGTGTGCTTGCCTCAGTGAATGCATGTAACGGATTAACAGCAGCTGGAGGAGGAGCCTGCTGGCTTCCAAGAGTTATACAAAAATAAGTCTCTGGGGGATCTTTGCTTGGAGTCTGTTCTGCAGAGACTGGTTGAGGGCACAAGCGTTGTATACCCTTTTAGCATGAGGCCTGGGAGAACTGTGGCTTTTCTGTCTCCCACTCTTGCCTGACTGGCAGCTTCAGCAGCTTTGTAGACTGTTTTACATAGAAGTGATTGCAGTCTGGACACTTGAAGACAGTTTTGACAATGACTATGACTCTTTGCTACTTTTGTGGTTATCATTCATTAAGTTCAGATATTTTCCATACGTTTTTAGAAGACTCTTCAATCCAAAGAGTTGCTTGGATTGAAGTGGAAAGCTGTTGTGGAAAGGTGAATGAAACTAGATAGTCAAATCTGTTTCCTCTCTAATGGGTCTGTGTGGTGAGGATGTGTGTTCTATTGTGCCTTGGCTTCTCTCCTCCGAAATGGTGATCATCCACCTTTTGTGATAGACAGGCAGCTTGAGGTTCAAGCTTTTATTCCTCTAGGCTGTTCCATCTGCCTTCTCTGTGATTCTGTACTGTTTCCTCCATGTCTCAGCAGTCCTTTATCCTCTGTGCACTTTTATCAAGGATTCCTGTAGGGATGCAGCTGATCCTGATTGGACGAAAAACCATTGAAAATAAAGTAGGGATGAGTAGCTCTCCTGGATTGTCTGGAAGAGCCTGAGTGCATGGAGCCTGCTGTGGCATGCTAAAGGTAGTCTCTTAGGTGCTATTTTGTTCCAATCAAGAGACAAGATTTTTTTCTGCCTTTCCTCATCAAGCATTGGCCTTTGGAACTTACTTGGTTACTGCTGCAAACGAGTGAGGGAGGTCGGAGCCTGGGTCTTGAAGCACAAGGTTATGTTCATTCTGTATTGGGAACCTAATCGCCCGATTCCTGCAGAGCGTTGTATACAGCTTTCTGTCCTTGACAGAGAATAACTAATTGCAGAACCGCAAATGCTGGCAGACCTGTTCTAGTGTTGTCTTCCTTGTTATCTTGAGGTAGAAAGTTAACGGTGTTTCATGATCTGAAGCTTGGATGCAATAGCTCGGGTGCTCTGGGTGTGTCTGTCGTTCTCTGCACGAGGGGTTTGGTGTGGTGGCTGGGAGAAGTGTCCTGACAGAACGGCACCTCAGGACTACAAACCCCTTGGGATCTGTCGCAGCTGGGCTGGAAGTAGTTCTCAGCCCCTGATGCCCTAGATCAGACCAGACCCTCAGGACTGGTTTTACAGGTTACTCTGTTTGGATTTGCTAATTCTAGGAGTGGAGCTTCTCGGTTTCATTGTGACTCACCTTGTCCCATATCACCATGTTGTTGCATGCTTTATTTAGAAAGGCTTAAGTTTTAACCTCTAGATCAAGACGGGAGATAGACTGCTATGATTAAACTAAACAGAAGTCTCAATTCTGGTCTGTGCTTAACAGGTTTGCTCCCCTACATCCTCCAGCCGGAAATCTTTGATCTGCTCTTGCTCTTGAGGGTTACTCAGTGATTGAGTATCATAATTTTCCAGGTGGCTCTCTCAATCCTGAATGACTTCTGTTTCCAACTATTTCACTTACATTTCATTGAAGCTGAGTTTTGAGTCTAAATGTAAATGTCCTTGATGAATTTTCCCAGAACTAAATGCCTATTTTCCTTCATTTTCTACTCTGTAGGCTGGTTGACTCCTCCTCTGTTCAGTTTGTTTTGTTGCTTTGTGCTGGGCTAAATAGATTTGTGTTAAAATATTATGTAAGACATTGTATATATATTCTTCTAAGTTGCTCATTTGTGATGTGTTTTGGCCCTAATAGAAAGACTACATAGGATAATACTGGCAAAGCTGTTGTTAAGTAACTTCGAACATTATGATGATACTCAGGTTATTGGAACCGCCGCACTGACAGTGGTAAGGTGCATTTGGGTGTGCAGACTTCGCCTTCTGCTGTGCAAGCAGATTGCTAAAGTGCTAAGGGTTATTTTCTTTCCTTCTTACCTGAACAGAAAACGTTATCCCTGTCTTAAGGTGGTCTTTCCGTAATGGTTGGGTTTATTGCATGCCTGCTTGCGGACTTACCAGCTGTGCAGTAGAAGCCTTTCTAACAGCAGTAGTCAGTGCGGCCACTGCACAGACACTGTGTAATGTACGTGGTCACTTCAGAACTGGACACTTGGCTGACTGAATGGACTCTGACTATTGCTTAAGGGGTCCTTTCAAGTAGTGGAACTCTGTTCATTAAACCCCCTTCCAGGAGAAGTCAGAGTGAACTCAGCCGTGATGACTGCCATCCTTTCCTTATAGTCATTCCCTGTTCCATCCCACAGATCTGACACTCACAAATTAAAGCACAAAATAGAGAACGAGTCCCTGAAGGTACAAGTGGTAGGTGTAAGTGATAACTAGATATAAGCAGTCTGACTTCCTGCTTAAATTTTGTGGCACTTGGACACCAAGTTGATGAATGTTTTACAAATATATTCAGGAGAATGTGTGGCTATGACTGCTACAGCAGAATTACAAACAATGCAGAGAAATGATTGAAGTAGAAATATCTTTCCAAAGCTTCTAATTTCCAGTGAAAAATATTGGATTGTTTTTTGGGCTGCCAGGGTCCTGCAGGTTTTGGTTTTTCCTGTGAAGTTCACTGCAGACGCTACAGTCTGGTGACTTAAGAGGCAGTTGAGTGCAAGTGTTTACATAACCCTGTAAGTCAGTTGTTTGCAAAGCTCCTCATGAGTTCAGTAGCCCACACCGGTGTAATAGGGCATAAAATGACCAGTGGACTTCAGGGGCCAGCTTCTGCCTCTTTTGTCAGAGGCCTCAGGAGATGAACCCAGGCTGTGTGGCTTCACTGGGCTGTCGGGTGGATTTCGTTGGCTGATTTGCAGAGACGTGATTTCTCTGCAAATCACCCAAGGTGATGGGTGATTGTTTCCTGGTGGGAGGAGGCATAGGGGAAAGCCATTTTTTTTCTCCCCAGAGACTGGACTCCAGAGAGCGTTAAGATCAAGGGAGTTTACCATGAGGAAGAATTTCAGCTGTTTTGCTTCTGACAATAAAACAGCTGTTGCGGTGCAGATGGTATATACAGCTCCTTACCAAGGGGTGTCCTGGTGCAACGGCAGGGACAGAGAGCTCAGGACAGAACGTGCTAACGAGAGCTACTGGAGTGTTACTGAGAAGGGTAAATCTCCTCGGTTCTCATCTTGTTGATGGGGAGTATCCTGGGGCAACTTTCTCACCTTTTAGTTTGTAATTTCCCCTGCTAAGTTAGGCTGAAACTTTTGAATCTAAAACTCTTGAAAAAAATGCTTCTGAGAATTCATCAAATCATAGAATTCAGCCAGTTATCTTTTCAAACCACCAGTCTCAGGATGGACAGTATTCTCTTGGTCAGCTTTTGCCATTGGTATGCTTGGGGGGGAGAAGCAAACAATTCTTAATTTCATGTTTTACCACATGATTTCAGGTTGAGTTGTGCTTTGACTGCTGAAGGGGAGACCAACATGAGAGAGTTTCCTCTGCTGTTGAATCTAATTCTCTCACTGATTTCAGTCCTCCAGTGTAATATACTGGTTAATTCTTTAAGGCTTTTTTTCTACAGACATCTGAGGTTTCCTTGCTAAAAGTGTTAGTCCTTCCCCCCCCCCACTAAGAACACCCTGTTGGTAGGGTTTTCCACATGTGCTCTCTTTTGAAATTATATGATCTTGGATGTACGAGAACTGAGACTTGCTGTGACAGGCAGTGATTGTCTTTTCCCTGTCCATCGTCTGTTTGATCGAGTGAATATGTAGTAAAGCTTCTCTTCTACTTGAATGCCTCAGAATTGCTTATCTAGAGGAAAAAGGGAAGAGTAACATCTTACTGTTTTTTCCCCCTTCTCTATGCTGAGAGTCCTTCACTTATATCTTCCTCTGCAGATCCTGTCAGCAGTTTGCATCACTGCTAGTGTGTGTCCTGCCTCACTGAAATGCCTAAATGCAGGTTGATCTTCACTTTTGTCTACTGCAGCAGCCTTTCCTTTGGCTTTGTTTTGTCCCTGGTATCCAGAATCTGAAAGCTTCTGCTGTTTCTTTTTTTTCTTTCATCTTTTATTTTTTAAATCTGTCTGATACTAAGACAGGCAAATTCTTTGTCCTCAGATTACTTGCTTTAGAGCAGTATTTGGTTCTGTTTATGGCTCTGCATACATGGAAAGGAACTGACCCCAAGGAAAGCACAGCCCAAACTGTAATAAACTAACTCAGATAAGGGATTAAAAAGAGTAAGTATTATTAAGACACATTCCAGATTGGGTACTGAGGCACGTGAGGAATGATGTGCTCCAATTTATCTAGTAAGATTGACTAATTTCAGAATTAACTTTAATTATTTCTCCTTTGTTTTTAAACTTTCAGGGCTGTGTTTAAGGAACAGTGAATGCATTGGAGCAAATTCTTTACCCTAATGTCTAATAAAGACTCTGTGAACTGTGTAATGGTTGTTGCTGGAGGAACATGGAGGAGAGCGTCGCTAGCTAATTTCACTTCTTACTATTGCTGTACTTTGGTTTTGGAGGGGGTAGACTGTTCTACAGATGCTGCAGTATTTTGTTCTTTATTGCAGGGAGTTTATGGAACAGCCTGGTGAATTCTCTCCAGTCTGTATTTACATGCGAGATGAGGTAAGTCAGCAAAGTCTTCTTAACTGTCTCTTCTCCTTCTGTCCCTAAAAAATAAGAAAAACTCAGCTCTGCTTTCCAACCTGGAAAGTGTTTCTTTTGAACTTTCTTGAGAGGGGAAGTAGAAAAATGTTGGTCTTTTCAAAGCATGACGTGTCCGTATGGAAAAAAGCTCTCTTGGAACGTAACCCTGGGCCGTTTAGACCTCTGAGCCCATAAAATGAGCTCAATGACCTGTTTGTGTTTTTCTTTCCAACTTCTTTTAAAGCTCGAGTCAAAACAGTGGTTTCATTTTAATAAATATTTGCTTTTCTCTGTTTTGATCTTTTGCTATTAATGTTTTGTTTAATATTTTGTGTGTGCATATTATGGAATTTGCTCTCCCTAGCTGTCCCCTTCACTTCCCACTGACCTCTGTAGACAGATCATCTTTATTCTGGAACAGGTCATTACAAGCAGATGGGAGGTGTATGTAATGAAATCAGCTGTCTTTCAGTTCTGAGGTGTTGTCTGTGATTTAACATAAATAATGCTTTGCTGAGGTCGGATCCGATTTGGATGTATGCATGGGATGGAAGTATAGGTAGGTCACCTTCCCTTGAGATGATTTAAGAAGCAGTGAACTTGATAAAGCAGTACAGGTGAACACAGATGGATTCAGGTCTCATTTCCAACTGCAGAAAGAGTGTGTTTGGAGCTGTTTCTGGTGCTGTGTGGTGTTTCTTTTGATAGAGGCTTCTTTCTAGAAAGAGCACTTTAAATGCTCTCCCAGGTAGGCAGTTGCCATAATCACTTTCCTTTGGTTTTGTTGCAGATATCAGGAAAAGATGCCCTAGAGAAGACAACACTGAAGTCACTTGGCCTGACTGGAGGCAGTGCCATCATCAGGTTGGGAGGAGCAAAGTTGGGATTCTTTATTTTTCCTTTCTGCTCTGATGGTGAATTTGTTTTGTTTCAAATACCAAAAAAAAGCACGAAAAAAGTTCAAAAAGACAAACATCGCGGCACTCAGTAATTATTGCATTTGCCTGTTTATCTGAAACTGCTGCCCAGATGTGCTTCCCACAGCTGCAGATGCTGGCACTGACCAGTCATGTGCAGATTAAAGGGGCTTGTTTGCTTCTTTCTTTTTTTTTAATTTTTCTTTTCTCTTTTTTTTTTTCCCTATGAGTGAAACAGTTCAAAGTTAAAAGTCCTCTGCGAGGACAGCCATCTACCACTTCATTCTTGCCCGCTTTGGATTTCAGCATCAAACTCCCAATCCCCGCAGTGCCTCCTGCTGACTGCTGGGAGGGTGAGGTGGGGGACAGCGACAGCCTTTCTGTGATCCTCTAGCCACTTCTGTGCAGTATGTACAGAAGGCAGGGGTGATTAGAAGCTGTGCTTTACAGCTGACTGCTGTGTTTTCCTGGAAGGCAGTTTTCTTCCTGTGGAGTGGGTAGTTCCTGTTCTGTTTTTCTGCATGAACCCTCGACCCCCCACCCCTAACTTCAGAGCAGTTGGAGCTTGTTCTTTGTGAGTGTCTGGAAGAAGCAGGTCGTTAAATTAAGGGTATATTTGAGTGTAGCTGTCTTTTTTGTGTCATGGTCACGTTAAGAATGGGGAGGGCAGTACTGTTAGGATAAATGATTTTGTTTTTATTCCTTCTGGTGTCTCCTTTAAGAGTTGTCATGAAGAAGTGCAGCTCATCTGGTCAGGAGGAAGCTGTGGGTGCCACGGTGCGGTGTAATGAGCTGACAGGGAGGCCAGACTCTGTTGAAGGAGCGGTGGATGTGCCCCTACCTCAAGCAAACACATTCCCAGAGGACTTGGACCACAGGGATGTGGCCATGTCTTTAAACAGCTCCACAGACAAGCAAGACTCGGTTAGAGAATCCCATGCCAGCTTGGAGGAGCTGCGGCCTTCGTCAGAGCCCAAGTCTATCACTTTTGTCCCTTTTTTTGGAGATGGACAGCGTCTGGGGGACTCTTCTGTAGCTGCACCATCTCTTGGGTTAGATATGCCATCTTCAAAGATGCCAACAACTTTTTCCAGCCCTGGAGGTCCTTCTAAGCCAAAGAAGTCTAAGAACAGCCAAGAACTGCAAAAGGAGCAAGAACAGGTAAGGGAGAATTTGTTTGCAATGAGGGCTTTTTTTTATCCTGCCTTGCCCGAGGCTGAGCTCTTATAAGGAAAAAGATGTTTCCATATTTAAGACTTTTTCCTGTAATAGAGGATTAGGTGCCTTGGTGCCATACAGTTCTGCCAAGAGTTCAGTAAGGAAATGCTGCGTTTTGGACAGTTTACTATAGGAAATAGAAAGGATGGGAATTTAAGAATTTGCTGTCCAGAGGCAAGCAAAGCTTTGAACATTGAGGTACCCTTGATGAATTGTTCTAATGGAGGCAACACAACTGCATTAAAAGTACAGTCCAGAAGAACCTCAAATTCCATGAAAATGTCATTAACAAATGCCCACTTTTCACCTGATCCCCGGGTATTTGTCCGTCTTCTAAAAATCGCTATTTACTGTGTAGTTCTGCTGAAGAGGAGCAGGGTTGGGTCAGACTTGGGTTGTATAATACACTAAAGGTGCTTACTGCTTGTCACTGGCTTATCTCCCAGATCACACAGAAGGTATAAACTTGGTAGAGTTTTACATACGGAAGGGGATAACTTTTTTTTAGCTTGTTGTAGGACTGTCCTAGGAGCAGAAGTGGTCTTAATAGGTTTGTTGCAACTTGATCCCATGACTTCTAAGATCTGAGAACATGGTCAGAGTTTCTAACTCGTAGGTTGTAAGGTGTGCTCAGGTTTCTCCTTTGAGCTTTTCTGTGGAACACGGAACTCCATAGTAAAGCTGTTGTAAAGGCAGTATCCCACGCTGGTAGTTGTTAGCATCTGCTTCCTCAGAGCTCCTTCTGCCTGTGGTCACTCTGACTTGCAGTTTAACTCTCTCAGTTATGTGTGGTAGCATGTAAGTGGTATAGATCTAGGAAAGGAATTTTTCAGCTACAGTTGCATCTTACTTGCCAAGAAAGAAACGGGTCTGGACCTCTTCTCTTCCTTTCAGTCTAGTCCCGTCCCTTCTGTCTTAATTTTCTTAGTATTGCAGATGAAGCAGAAACCTTCCATCCTTTTCCTTCTTTATTTCTGCTTGCATATAGAAGTGTTTTCTGTCTTGTTCTAAAATTTCCTGCTTCTTAAATGAAGTCTACCTTTCTCTAACTCTTCTCCCAGAAGGACAAATTGCACATCTAATCATCATTGTTGGTGTCGCTGAAGTAAAACTGTATCGGTTAAAACTAAAAATGCTGTAGCCCAGGTAGAGGTACCAGAACTGGTGGCTCAAGAGTGCTGTGATGCCTTTGAATGATATTGAGTAGGGCAGCTGTATGGAATTGAATGCTTTCAGCAAGGTTGGATATGTCTGGCAAGTACCGTAAAATGAAGTACAGAAGGCATTAAAGTAATAACTTACTCCACAATATTGTGCATTTGGAGTGTCACATCCTGAATTCTCTGTGACTGGCTCTTTCCCTTGCCCCTTCGCCGCACACATCATCACTAGGGCTGGCGGTAGCGTTCAGAGATCCCCTTCATTGTTTCCCACTCTTCCGTACCTCCTAGAGTTGGAGTCTTGTGTTTATTTCTGGTTCTGATCCGGCCATGGGACTAAACAATGGAAAGCCATGAGTAGGAAGAAAGGGTGCCTGATGAGGTTCAACAGGAGCTCCATCCAGGAGGAATTTAGCAAGACTGTGTGTGTGCTCTCACGTTGATGTAGAGATTCTACCTTAGTCGACTTTGTGGTTGCAATCCATTCTTGATGAGTTTCTGAATTGCTCAGGAGCAGAAGCCAGACCCTGGAAGGAATCTGTAGCAGTTACAAACGTAGCAGAAAGAGGCCTTGCCAACCCGGTGGTGAATATTTCAGTATATTAGAAACATGTTTGGGTGCATCTAATCAGTGTTATTTAACCTTTTGGAACAGACTCTGAGCATGGAGAGCTAGACAGTAGGCTGGGTGGTTTGTCCAGTCTAAGTGTTGCTTGCTGCAGTTACGCTCTCACCTAGGAGGGATTTGGAAAGGAGGAGTTTCAGTTGTGTCCGAAAAGGAAGGAAGAAGTGTGAGGGTTTGTGGTGGCATTCTTCACCAGCGCTGTTGTCTGCACTTCTCCGTGCGCTGGCTGGAGAGAAAGAACTCATTTTATCATTTTACTGGCTACGGCTCCACGCGAAGTTGTGCTGTTGGGCGCAGCGCTGAACGGCGGTGGCCTAAGGACTCTCATCATCCGGCATCTTTCTCAGAACTGCAGTCCAGTTCAAACCACTCGGAGGCACTTCTGGAGCCAGCTTCCCTTCCAGTTTGAGAGCAGCTTTGGAAGCAGCTGCAGATTCTGTTGGGGGGGTTCTGCCCTTGTGTTAAACAGCATGTGATTTTGACTGCTGCTTTCAAGCCCTTTGATCTCTGGTGCTTTTGCTGCTGATTGATTACATTTTGTTCCCTCCTCCATTCCTGCCATCCTCCACTCTCCTTGCTCTCAGCAGCAACAGCGGAGCAGGGCTAGCCACATGGCATCTGCTTTTTGTCCCTTTTCAGTCCTGAGGAAAAAACCCAAAACAAAACAAATTATTTTTAAACATCAAAGGTCCATTTTTGTAAAAGAATCTTCCCATTAATGCTTTGCCTGTGTGTGGTTTTTGAAGCTGAAGAGAGAGGCTGGATAAAATCTGTGCCGGCGTCCCTTCGTTTCTTGGGCTAAAGATGGTTTACAGACAGCTGCATGCTGACTTTGATGTCAGAACATTAATTATTAGAAGGTAACTTTACACCAGATTGCCCATGAGATTAGAGCTCCCTGAGGTGGTGGGGAGGAGGTAGGTCTCCAAGGAGAACTTGCTGCTGTGGAAAGCACAATAGCCACTACTTCACTTAAAATGAAATAAAAGTTTTCCTCAACTTGCCTGCTGGCTTAGATCTGGGGTGGTGACCAGGGAGTGAGCTGCGTTCTTCCCGACACCCGGCTTTATCGCGTAGACTGCCTGGTAGGCACCGCTTTAGCCTACTGCTGAAAAGTGCCCAACATCTCAACTTAGGTGGTAGAAGTAGAGACTTTGAAGAATGAAGGTGACAAACCGTAACGCAGCATCTTTGTCTCCTGAAAGATATTGCTGACAGAAATACGGCAGCAAAAGGCACAGCCTGCTTTCCTGCAGAGTTACGTAGTGGAAGGTAGAAGCTGCCGTATGGTGGCTGTTTATTGTTTCAGGGGATGGTTGCCTTTTGTCACGGTTGCAGAAGACACCAGATGGGTAGTGGGCCGGGAGGCGAGTTGGTGCACCTGGCAGCCTCCTCTGGTCACTTGCCGTGGGAAGGTAGTTTTCAGATTCTGTCTGTGCTTTAGGATAGTTGGCAACACGTTAAAATCGGGCTGTATTGAGGGTACTCAGATTGAGAAATGCCTAATTGGAATACCTAGGTGAGCAAGTGGTAATGGATGAAGACAGAGGAACAGGATGATGGCTGGGCTCTGGGGAAAGAGAGAATTGGTGGAGCAGCAGGAATGGTTACCTCTTTCTCTCTGAAGGGTGTTTCTTATATCTGTGAGGAGGCGAGATGTCTGGTTGGTTCTACAGGGTGTTAAATACATGGCAGAAGAGATACGATCTCATTATGATGTGGCAGTCTTTGCACCCTCAGAGGCCAGACGATGGTGTCTTTGGTTGCTCGGCAGTGCTTAGTAGACACCTTGTGCTGTCCTGCTCTATCAGGCCCTGTTGTGCAATTCTGGAATTGAGTTGCAGAAACTCTGAATCCAACCACCTGAATTACGTTTCACAAGAACTCATTACAGCTCTCTCCAGAGGTCTCACTCTGTTATCGGGGGTTAGCTGAAAATTTAATATTAGGGAATTCTTACTCTACTTGTGTATTTTGGCAGTCTTGTTAGGCATGTGCAGATCTGCTCCTTCTTCTGTACGGAAAAGTACATTTCTTCATGTTTAGTAGCTAAGTAATGTGTCTTGGTTTGGAAGTTAAGCTATTCAGCATTCGGGGTTGGATGGGGAAACAGATAAAATTACAGACTTAGGAGCTAAAAGGGAGCTATGTGTCTGTGTGGGGACAGAACAGGTATCCTGCAGAAAATTAAACAGGGACATCTTGACTGGATGTAAGTTGGAGGTCAGGAATAGGGCGTTTATGTCTGGGAAGCAGTGGGGTTTTGTCACAGTACATAGGTAGTTGTGGTAGGCTGGGGGCTGGCTCCAGAGGGGAGGTTCCTGACTGCCATTTGCAGTACCTCGTTGGTGACGAGCCCCGTTTGTCTGAATGAAGATGTCTGGAAGGCGACGCTTGAGCGGCAGTTCTAACTGCAGTGCTCTGGAGCACGCAGCGAGGAGGAGGGGTGAATCCTTGGGGCTGGGATCTATGTCTGCCTTCTGCTGCCTCATGATTTCTGATGTCTTGGCTGAAGTCTTTAGCTACTACCATGGTTTGGGCAGTGACTGACACTTTCGCTGTGGAATCCTGCTACTGTTAGGATTAGCTGAAGTGCTTGCTAGAGCCAGTACGAAATGGTAAGTTTAGGATTTGCTGATGCAGGCGTTGACATTCTCTCCATCGTATCCTAGCACTCCTCACAACATGCCATAGGATATGTCTGCTCAGTCTTTGGGTTTTGGCTCTTTTTTTTTTAAAAAAAACCCCTCTTTTCAGTATGTGTGTGTTCAGAATGAAATGAAACTTAAGCCTTTTTGAGGAGATTGAAGTATACCTGATTATTGGGGAGGCCTGATTAATTCTCCTCTGACATCGGTCGGACCTTATCAGACCAGCTGGGCAGCCGTTGGGGCCGTTGTGCAACAGGCCCTTTCCCAGAGGGTGGCTCTGCAGCTCAGGATCGCTCCTGCAGCGCTGGGCATTCCCCCCCCGAGCCCCAGGAAAGCTGCAATCAGGCTCCTTCACCCGCTAGTTAGAGCTGACCCTGCTCAACTTTCTAAAAGTAGCCAAGGGTCCCACCCACACAACCTCGCTCTTTTAATTTCTCAAATTACCCTTTAGTGCCCACAAGCAGAGTGAACATTGCCTTGTAATTTGTGTTGTCGCTTTTGACAATTGAGGGAGGCTCCTTCTGTTCCCAAGGGGCTTGTGCCTGGGAGACAGGAGGATGGACGGAATGGACGGAGGGAATACATTTGGGTGTTAATTAGGATTGGAAAGAGTATAAGAGGGAATAAGGGGAGAAGAAACGAGCATCAGGTTTGTCCATAGAGACTAGAGCTGTGTTAGGCTGCAGCTGACTGTAAAGAAATGCTGTATTAACTATTGAAGTTTCTGTTCTCCTGGGGCTCTTCAGTCACGGGTGGCTTCCCCGCTGCGTCTCCTGTAGCCTGCAGTACACTCTTCTGTTAGTTTTCAAGCTTTGTGCATTTAAACATTTCTGGGATCTAAAAAGTTTAAATTGTTCAAGAGCCAATAGGTGTAACTGCCTCTGGTGTATTTGACTCTGGTAGTGGTTCATCGTCACCCACTGACACAGCTGCTGCTCTTGAGGCGAGGGAAGGCAGCCAGTGGCCAACCGTGCCTAGGCTGGGCGCTGTGCGGAGTGGGATTCTGTCCTCAGAGAGAGGGAAGGCTGTTTGTCTAATAGGTTGGGGGGGGGTGTTGAGGTTTGGCTTTTGGGGGGGATTGTGGGCTTTGGTGGTGGTTTTTGTTTGTGTTTTTTTTTTTTTTTTTTTTTCAATAACTGCAACCACAGTTACAGGCCAGGACACAGCTGTGCTGAGAGGTTTGCCGTGGTGATCCCCCGCTCCCGGCTCCCGAGGCAGGGGGAGCAGAGCCAGGCTGCCCTGCCCCGCTCTGCAGCTGAGGGGGTATCTTGGCTGTTCGAGGTCTGTGTGCCGCCTGAGTGGCCTGTCCTCTGCATCTGGGGTGTAGGGAAACTTGCCAATAAAGGTATCAAGTACATTTCTTGCAGCTAATGCGTACAGTGAACTGCTCCCCTTGCGTCTGTCTGCTTTGCCTGTGATGAAGGCTGATTGCAGTGCTGAGTACTTTGTAAATGCAAAACAAAAGGGTTTTCACTGCCTAAGGGAGCTTTCTGTGCACCAGAAGCCGGGTTAAAAATCTGAAATGGGTAGAATGAAACCCTGCAGGGTGTCAGTTCAGAGAACTCAACAGGTCAAAAACTAGCTTACCAAAACACAGGATCGGTCTCTTAGAGTAAGAAGAAATGGTTGGGAGCTAGTGCTGTTGGTTCTGTGGCAAGAGAGTGTGAAGCGAAGAGAACAGGAGATACAATGTGAGCCAAGAGTGCATGGCAGGTGAAAAACTTAAAAGGGTGGTTTATAGTCTGTAGTATGAAGAACAGCCCCTGTGTCAGTTGTATGCTGGCTGTAGAATGGTCAGGAAGTGATGACATACCGAGAGGGGTTGGGAGCAGAGCAGAGAGGTGGGTTATGGTTTTGGGACAGGAGTAATTTCTGAGTACTTGTAACAAGCTTGTAACTAGTTGGAAGTATGGTTCAGCTGCAAAATATCCTTGTGTTTTAAGGGAAGAGATTCCCCAGACACTCCCTGGAAAGGGGTTGTCTCTCCTTATGTTAGATGGCTGCTGGGGTTGTTACCCTGGGCTGCCTGTGCTGTCCACGGAGAGCAGCTGACTGCTGGGGTGCGACTCGTCCGACAGCAGAGTCCTGCTGCTTGTTGGGGGGAATTGTGCCCCAAGCTCTGTCAGCTCTAAAGAATGACAACATTGACAACCCCTATATCATTAGTCTGATCTTAGTGACATGAATTTCACACTAGTGATTGTATTTCAGTTTGCAAATTCTGTTCTTTAACTTTTTTCAGGAACCTTGTAGCATTAGCAAAGCAATGCATTTAAGACTAATCAAAGCTCATTTTTATTCCGTAGCTTGTAGAACGAGAGCCACTGGTGTGTCACCTAGACCTACTAGAACCACTTCCTGCTGGGCCAGAAGAGCTTCCTGATGAATTTTTTGAAGTCACGGTGGATGACGTACGGAAGCGTTTGGCACAGTTGCAGAGTGAGAGGCAAGTTCCCTTTCTGCTGGCGACTGAGATTGCTCCATACCCGTTTGTTGAGCAGAGGGACACTACGCACCCGTAGCTGGCTGTGCTCTCGGGGTAAAGGCTTGTAGATAAGTTACTGAGTGTGGAATTAATGATCAGCACTGGAAATCTCTACCCTTTATGCCCTTTGAGTTCAAGGGCTATGTCTCGTTTCTGTGATAGAACCTGTGTTTTTGTGTGAATCAGTTGAGCGTCTGTGCATGGGATAACGGGTTCATGGGGATGTTGAAAATTTCCTCGTGAAGTCCCTGTGACATCTATGTGGTGATAAGTGTATCTGAGAACCTCAAGCTAGTCAGGGATGGGGCCCTCAGAGAAAGTATTAAGAGACAGATTCCTTCCTGTGTTCTGCCTTTCAGGGAGTTACTCAAAGCCACTTAACACCCCACCTCTTTTTCTTTCTTTCCTTCTCCCTTCTTCTGAAAGAGAAGACACTGCCTTTGTAATTAGATGTGCCCTTATTTGCTAGAGGCTCATAGTAGTGGTGAGCTCCTGTTACCTGTTTTGATTTGACTTCACATTAACTGTTAGGAATTAAATGGATGGAATTTGTAACTTGTGATGGACAAATGTATGAACACAATGATCCAGGTTCGTCAGAATAGCTCCCGCTGACTTCAGTAGGCGCTAGCAGCATTTTCACCCGGTAGGAAACACCTTGTATTTTAAGTAACAGAATTAACCTTTTATTAGACCTCATCAGAAAAGACCAACTTTGAGACATTACCTAAATGGAAATAAAACAAAATCAAACTTAGCCACAAAGCAAGACATGAGAATGTTTGGAACACACACAAAGAGGGAAAGTACAGGAAGCTGGACTAGCTGTGCATCTCACTGTCGGAGTAGCTTGCTGTCAAATATTCCTGATGTTACTGTTCTCTTATTCTAGTTCTGAACTAAAAACTCAGATTAAGATAAACTAGCCTCCCTGTCACAACAGCATTCTGCTGTCTATATGTTCCTTAACAAAACTAATTTCATGAATGTATTTAGTATCAAGTGGATTGTAACATTCCTTTACACATTAGAAGCATTCTCCGAGACTGTGGGACAGCCTGCTTGACACTCTAACCAAGTCTGAGTTGAACTTTTTACTTAGAGCTGATTTTTTTCCCCACAGGCCACTGAAATCCACATGAGTACACAGACTGGCCTGAAAATTGCTCTGCTGCTTGTGGGTCTGGAGTATTTAGTGGTACAGATGTAGGATCATTCGGTTGGGGGTTACTGGAATACAGCCCCCTCAGAAAAAGACCTAATTTCCAAGTTTGCTGATGCTTGTAATCCCTTTTCCCCTCACAGCCAGGGATAAAAATAAAGGCAAGTTACACATGAAACTGATACCAGTTGGCTTCTGATCTCAGCTGGTGAATCTTAACAAAATCTAACTGCATACAATGCAGTATTTTAAATGCAATTAGAATTTAATTGTGACTTCCTGAAGAGCTGAGAATTGATATGAATCAGCAATTGGTACACGGAGAAGGAATGGAGCGGATTAGTTTCATGTTTGCTTCTCAGATAGTGAGTTGGCACTTTCAGAGCATCTTGGAATGTGGTTCTGGGTACAGCTGGTGAAGTAAGCCTGTAGGGTTGTTTTGTTCAGCATCTGTTCCTGAGATACCTTGATGATTCTTAAAAATAAAAATCAAAAGAGGTCCTTCAAACTGTATAGGTGTAAGAGGGTAACTTGCAAATAGTTGTGCAGAATTACACGACCAAATGTTTCACCAAAATCTAGCCTAGTAAATCAGTTATTCAGAATTAAGTGCAAACAAGGCAAAGGGACTAAAGCTGAACATGGGATCTGTTGGATCTAAGCTTAGTTTTTTACTTACAGGAAAATCCATAATTGTTTTCTTGAATTTATTGTTTCATCTTAAATACAGGTAGATTTTTTTTTTTTTTTTTTGCACCCACTATTCATTTTCAAAGACCAGTCTACAATGCTGGTTCTTGAATGATCTGAAACTTCTCTCTTTTTTTTTTGCTTCCCTGTTGCTAATTAATACCCATTAATTTCTTGTGCCAGCATTGTTTTTCAGCTTCAGTAGCTCTTCTCCCTTTCTGGAGTAATTACGTCAAACTTTAGTCTCTGTTTTATTGGATTAATGAATCCATCTCCTCTAAGCAAACATTCACCTGCTCTTCTTAGCATCTTCTCTGGCATCTGCTGTAGTAAACTTATTTTTAAACTTGTACAAGAAAAGTAATTTTATACAGTATTGTTGCTGATGCTTAGTAGTTCCATATATGAGATTTTGGGGTGGGAACCACAGGAGGTGGGGAAAATGCTGTGAGGGACACATGGAACAGCTGAGCAGTTCTCATTAGCCCTGCTTGGACCTTTTGCTTTCTTAATAAAATAAAAATACATCTTAAAATTACAGAAGTGACAGCTTGTTTTCTTCCCATGTATCCAGGAAACGCCTGGAAGAAGCTCCACTGATGACAAAATCTTTGAGGGAGGCTCAGCTGAAGGAGAAGTTAGAGCGTTACCCAAAGGTAACCTTTGTTCTTTTTCCAGTCCCTCTGGCTAGTCCAGACTTCAGGGTTGAGTAACTTCGGGAACCAATTGTCAAGATCAACAGGATCTTGAGCTACTTATAAGAAGACTTTTCAAAGTCCCGTCCCTGTTAATTGTTTGTGGGACTTGCATAACAGTTGTACCGTGTAAAATCAGCTGTGCTGTAATGATCCGGTTGAGTGGCAGGCAGTATAGCTCCTTCTGCTCTGTTCCAGATGTTTCAAAACCCTTATGCTATGCACACATCAGTCTGTGTCACTGAACTTTCCCATCCACTTCTCTGAAGACTCTTATACTTTGATAGTATCTCCTTACAAGTTAAATAATAAGATGTTGCAGATTGGAGATATCGTGCTCTGTACATACAGTCCTAATGCAGTTTTTGTCTTTGTTGATTTATTGCAAAAAAAAAAAGAGATTAAGTTTCCAAGTGAAGTGCTTTCTGAGCACTGCTGGCAATAGAAAGGCAGGAGTTACTTCAGATGTACAGCAGGAGAATTCCTGCTGCAATGGACCTTCAGGGTACTGCTACACTGTCTGACCATGGGTGACTTTCTACTCTGTGCGTCACGTAGCCCAGGGAGCTCCTACTCTCGGAATCAGTGCTGCTGCATTGTACATCGCACTGTTCTATGGATCAGCTCTGTTAGAGCCTTGGAGAGCCGGACAGCCTGTAATCGATAGCCAGTGTGCTCTTCTACCCCTGTAGAGTAAATATCTCAAATCTCCCTGTTTAAAAAAACCAACTTGCTCGCAGGTTCTAGGACAAGGACAGGTGTTACAGAACAGCCATAAACAATTGACCTAATGTGCTTTGCCTCTGACTTAGGTGGTGTTAAGAGTCCATTTTCCAGACCGTCATGTTCTACAGGGGTTCTTCCGTCCTAGTGAAACTGGTAAGAGCCATCTGCAGTCTGTGCAGCTGCAGCTCACCTCTCATCCTTGATGAGTCGTGTGACAGAAGAGAGGGGCTCTGGACAGACCCTCCTGCTGTCCAGGGAAGTAATACTGCTCCGAAAAAGCAGCAGTAACTAGTTACACTGTCCTTACAGGGCCCCTGGATGGGATGAGAAAAGAGTCTGGGGTCATTAACTTAGTTGAGGGCGGTTTATTTCCAGGACTACTTGATAGAGGCTGTCAGGCTACCTGATGGCAAAACGTGTGCTCAGGAAACTGTCCCGCTTGATATCCCGTTGTCCGTGTCCAGATGGTACATGACTGCAGGGAGTTAGGACACTTCCTCTATGTTAACGCTTAAAAAGTTTTGGGGAAAAAACACCCCCACCCCCCTCCCCCAATCCAAAACAAAATAAAAAAAACAGGAAGAAGAAAAAGCTTTACCCACTGTAATAAGAAGAACGGGATGAACCTTCCTGCCTCTCAGTTCACAGACTACGCACCAAGTAGGCTCCTACTGTTGTTAATAGCGATCCTCTTATTCTCAGCTGGCAGTGATGGTTACCCACACTATTTTTTGGATACTTTTGTATGGACGAACAACTAATAATCAGTTACCAGAGTCTCACCTGGTGGATCTCTGCAAATCTTGCAGCTGCTATTGGATTTCCTAGGAGGAACTTCACTGGCACCCTTAGATTTTACTAAGGGACCAGCATGTCTAAGCGGGGGTTTTTTGTTTGTTTTTTTCTCCAAGATATTTGTAATAGTAACAGTGTTCTCTTGAGGAAAGGCAATCTACAGGCATTGTAAAGGGCAGTTCTGCTGTTACAGGTTAACGTTTTTGCCCAGCGTCTGAAGAAACAAATGTAATTCATCAAACCTTTCTCTCCTTTTTTCACAGTTGGCACTTTGAGAGACTTCGTCAGAAGCCACCTTGCAGAGGCAGACTTGCCATTTTACTTGTGTGAGTGTGCTGTTGGTAATATTTAGCCTTACTTTACAAAGCCTGTTCCTAGCTGTGGTGCATATGGGATCTCGTGATGCCATGAGGTATGACCTGGGGAGGAATTCCTTCCCTAAATACAACCTCAGAGTGCAAAGGTGTCACCTGCTCACTTGGCCACGTTATGCTTCTGCCTAATAAGAAGCCTCTGTGGGCAGTGTGAATGTGTCACTCCTTTAAAGAGCAGTAATCCCTCCCATACCTGCTGTATTTATTGTTTTGGTTGCTGGGTGGTCCTGTTTTGTAACTTGTTTTTTAACTTCAGTTATTGCACCTCCCAGAATCATCATGAACGATGAAAGTTTGACACTCTTCGAGGTAAGGACTCACATATGTGCTCTGTGATTCTCTCTGACTTGCTGCTCCCCCTCACCCTGCCATATGCTTTAGTTACTTCTAAAAGAAGCTGTATAATGTGATCCCTGTAGGCTTCTACTTAGCCAAGACTAATGGAACCAGGTGTTTTGGAGCACAAGCTCTTCACCAGAAGAGGTCCACCTTGTGCAACAATATGCACTGGCATATTGTGGCAGGGGTGGGGGGTTCGCATTGTTTCACGCTTGTGCTCTGCCTTACAGAGTCTGAGCTGTGTTTAACCTTGGAACATTATTGCAAGAGCTGAGCTGACGTGGGTTTGCTCTGTCTGTAGCTGGACTAGTCTAGCAGGAGATGTGAGACTGGATTTGGGTAGGTGACTGTTTCCAGTTTCTACAGCAGGAGCTAGAGGCCATATTAGACAAAAATCTGATCTTTTCGATAAACACTGTGTGAGAATTTACTTTAAGCCCGCTTGTACATTGAGGAATATGTGCTGTGTATGTGTAACTTTTCTCAAAGGCTGAAATTTAGTTTTTCAAATCCAGATTCCTGGAGGTTTTTTGCAAATGTCAAATAAAGTGGTCTTGAAGTCTCTGGCTAGAGACTCTTTGTCTGTGTAAATCACACACGTGTTAATGGACTGATTGAGGGGTTTTACTAGTGACTTTGCCCCAAACTCACCCTGTTTGAAACCTGCTGTCATTCAGAACTTCATGGCCACTTGCAGAGCGATGCACTGAAGATCAGTAAAGGGTCAGACAGACTGCAGTGAGAGTTTTTGCTTGATGCCCCTGAGGGAGCAGAAGGGGTGGGGCCGGGAGAGGGGTAGAGAAAGGGGCTTTTCAGGCAGCGTGGTGAATTAGGTAGGGATTAGCATGCCTCTGAAGCTGTTTGTAATGGAACTTTCCAAATTCCACAACTTCCTGACCAGGCCATGGGGAAGAGATACACGTGCAGCTGCTTTTAGACTGTTGAATGTTCAGGGAAGCAAAGTGTGGATCTCTGTGTTCGCAGTGGGAAGTCTCTCCCCTTCCTAATACATCGTTAAGAATTCTTTGCTGAAATTCGAAGTTTTGGGAGTGGTTTTGCTGACGTTGGAGTTCCTTGTATTGTTACCTTGCCTGTGACAGGTTTAGCTTCTTAGGGAGTCCTGAGCCTCTTGGGGATCACAGCCCTGTTTGGTTCTGTGGTTCAGGAATTGCTGTGCAGTAGCTCTTGGCCTCCAGCCAGCTTCACAGCCCGTCTCTATCAGCCTTCCCACTCTCCTCTTGACCATGGTCTCGCCCGGATGCGCAGCGTGCTCGGCTCTGCTGCTCCCATCAACAGGAATGGGACAGTGTGTTGGTAAGACATAACGTCGTTGTGGGCGGGGAGAACAACGATTTTTCTTTTCAAAGCCATTTTGTATATTTTAATTAATAATTAAAATACCAGTGGAAAGCACTTTGTGTCTTTGAACCAGGAGATTTTGCCATTCGGGCGTGAAGGCAGCTCTCCCAGCTTCCTCTGACTTGTGGCATCTCACCCACATTTGCTGCACAAAACCCTGTCTCAAGGCACACATGGTAACCATGGTGGGAAATGCAAGGGACCAACCTTGTCTTCCTATTTCTGAGAAATCCCATGACGGGGAAACTGTCTATGGTTGCGTTGTTAATGATATATTTGGAAAACATTCAGAGGAACAGCAGATAATAAAAAATGTTCTGCACTTGTTAGCAGTTCTGAGGCAAGGGAAGCAGCCGTAGAGCTGTGACTAGTACAGACTGGTCTGACATGGCACATGCACGCTACTCTGAGCCTTTCTCTGTCTTTTTTTTTTCCCCCTTTCTTTTTTTTTCCCCTTTCTTTTTTTTCCCCTTTCTTTTTTTTTCCCCTTTCTTTTTTTTTCCCCTTTCTTTTTTTTTCCCCTTTCTTTTTTTTTCCCCTTTCTTTTTTTTCCCCCTTTCTTTCCCCCCCCCCCCCTTCTTTTTTTTCCCCCCCCCTTTCTTTTTTTTTTCTGTCCTAGTCTGTCATGTCTGAGCACATCCCTCACCCAGAGTTCCTTTACACACATTTTCTAACATGCTTTTTGGAAAGCTTTTTTCATCGTTCCAAAGCATGGTCTCTCTGCAGTTCTCGCCAACACAGTTCTCCTGCATAAAATGGGTGGTTTTCTGTCGCCTTCTAAGATTTGGCTGGGATATGTTCCCAGATTTCCTGTCTCAGCCTTCAGACTTGTGTCCCTACAGAATATACTGCTTGCTTTTCAGTGTCTCTGTAGGAAGTGATATTCTCCCCCACCCTGTATGCCACATTTTCCTCTAGAATCTCATGGACTTCAAGTTTTGACACTATTTATTTTTTCTTTAAGACGGACTTTTTTTTTGTTTTGTTAAGTACATCTTAGATGCTGAAGACTCAAGGTCTGCCTGTGTAATGAACCTTTTTCCTATTCTCAGTTTGTTTTCTGTTGGATGTTTTGTGGCTCCTGCACATCCAAGGTGCTTACCTTTCTGACGCTGCTTTCTTACCTTGTTGTCTGTTGCTGTTGGAAAATACCCTGTCTGTTCATGCACCTGTCCTTACCCCCTTGAAATCTCCTCGACCATTCTCTTCCTCTTTTGTAGTTAGCTTCTAAATCCTTTGCATACCATGCTGATTCCACAAAAGAGGTTTCTCTGCCGTTTCAGTAAACTTGAACGCAGCACCCTCTTTGACCTGTATCTGCCTCCTATTCACCCAGCCTCTGATGCTGTCTCCATTGTTAGCTTTGGTCTATCTTCTAAATTAAAGGTAAAAATCCTCTGTTTACCTATATTTACTCCTTGCCTGCCCCACCCCTCCCCCCCGTTTTTATTTTCTATTTTTCAGCATACATCTGATGTTTCTCTAGATGTCTTCTGAAACATAACTTGTTCAGTGAAACACCACAGAAATAATTACGTCTCCCTGTCTTTGAATCAGAAACTTTATGGCAGGAATTTTGTTTAATTTGCTGTGTTAAAGCCTTTGTTCCATACCTGGCACTGTTACTTGTGCTTGTTACATGTGCAGCAATTTCCCACTTTCCTAGTTGTGACATTTACTGTGGAATTTATTCCTTGTGGCAGCTCCCTGAAACATAAAAATGTATTAAATTAGTGCTCTGTAAAGGCTTCGAGCTGCCTTATGGCCCAGTCTTTTAGATTTCTTTAGAAAGCACAGCTTGTTGAAGTACCTGGTCAGTTTTAGTGTCAGGCATCCTCAGTCTGCAGTGGCTTTCCTGAGATCGAAGTGCTTGTTGTGTCACGTGGCAAAGCTGCAAAGCCTTGATGTTAGTACAAAACTGTGGTTGTTCATAGAGTCATATCATAGAATCACAGACTGGGTTGGAAGAGACCTTAAAGCCCATCCAGTGCCACACCCCTGCCCCAGGCAGGGACACCTTCCACTAGCCCAGGTTGCCCAAAGCCCCGTCCAACCTGGCCTTGAACCCTTCCAGGGAGGGGGCAGCCACAGCTTCTCTGGGCAGCCTGTGCCAGGGCCTCCCCCCGCTCACAGGGGAGAATTTCTTCCTTAGATCTCATCTAAATCTGCCCTCTTTGAGTTTAGACCCGTTCCCCCTCGTCCTATCCCTACACCCCCCTGATCAAGAGTCCCTCCCCCCTTTCCTGTAGCCCCTTTCAGTCCTGGGAGGCCGCTCTAAGGTCTCCCTGGAGCCTTCTCTTCTCCAGCTGAACCCCCCCAACTCTCTCAGCCTGTCCTCACAGGGGAGGTTCAAGATATGGTGCTTGAAAGCTGAAAATTCTCCTGCAAATTGACTGTTTTAAGGAATGATTTTTTCCCATTTCTCACTTCCTTGGTGTCAACACAAAAGAAGAATAACATCCAATTCAGATAAAGGGTGGCAAATCTAAGGTTGTTTTAAGAAGTATTTTTTTTGTGCAACATGTAATCACAGTGTAGTCTAATTAAACTGTAGTTAGAAAGTGGTTGTGTTGAGAATTTGGGCATAATTAAAGAAAAATGAATTTTTAAAGCATAATCTAAGTATACAGAATCATTACAATTATTTGCAAAATGTGGAAAGCAATTAAAATCTTGTGCTTAAAATATTTTTTAGGGATTGTAAAATTATATTATGAAGAGATTATTATCACATTACTTGAGTGTTGCATGACTCAGCATTTTCCTCTTGACCAGCTGGCTCAGTGTAGGTAAATGTAGTGATGTGCGTGCAGGCCAGAGTAACCTGAACTTCACACGCATCTCAGTGAGCTCTTGGGTTGATTCCTACTGCTCTGGAGCAATGTCTTAATGTGATGAAATCATCAGCTCATTACTGAATATGACCTCCTTCTCAAACCCCGGAGTATTCAGAACGAAATAGATAACAAAATGAAGAACGTCACCGTGTCACGGTATGAAAGCAAGGTTTGCTTGTGTCTTGAGTATGTGTGCAGATCTCATCTCATCTTAGAAAGGAGCTGGTAAGGGTGAGAGAAGGGGAATGAGGATCCTCAGAGGTCTGGAATGACTCCTGCGTGAAGAAAGACTAAGTAGGCTAGGACTTGTCTCCGTAAGACATGACTGGGAAAGAAATAAGCTATGAAGGAGAAGGTGGAAGGGGTTAATTTCTTACTCTCTCCGGTACAAGAGTGAGGCATCAAGTGAGGTGAGCAGGAGCTAGAATAGATGGAAGAAGAAAACTGAAGTGTGGAATTCCTTATCACAGGGTGCTATATACTAAAAGTATATTCTGCTTCAAGAGAAAGTTGGACAAGTTCAAGGAAAATACCTGCTGAGAGTCTCTCTAAATGTATAGAAACCATCTTGAGAACCTTCTGAACTGAACTGAAAGTCATTGCTAGCTACCCCATAGATTGGATGAGAATGGACCCATGAAACAGGACACAAAATTTCATGTCTAGCAGAGGATTTAAACTGGTATATATGACTTTTTTCTTTGAATATCCTGGAATAATTAAGCCTTTGTAACTTGCCTGTTAGGTGTTTAAGGTTTTTTTTTTTCTTCAGCTTTATGATTTCATTAATAAAACTATTTTGTGTATAATTCTCCCAATTTTAAGGAAAAAAATCCACACACAAACAAGCCCCAGACTGTATGAGCTTTAGAGTTCTGGAGAAAACAGCTGATAATATCAGTGGAATTTGTTAGATTTTCCTTTGCTATGTGACATCCCGTGTAGCATTTCATGTCTGTGGAAAGAAAGATGCAAAGTATAAGCAACTTGTTCTTGAGATGGTGTGTTCTATACTGTGCGAGTGATGATGTGACACAGGTTATTGAAAAGGAGTATGTGAAACAATAAGGGCACTACTGCAAACTCCTGCTAACCAGGTATCCTCTAGAAGCTTTTCTTTGCATACTAATTTTTATTCTTTTTCGAGACGTTTCTGCTGAAAACCCTAAGGTGGGTGTTGTTTTAAAGGAACTTTACCTGTGTAATTCAGCCAGTGGGTGGATAGCTGCTGGTTACGGCTGCGTCAGGTGAAGAGACTGCTGCCCCAGTTATTCTCATGTCTGTACCTGGGCCACTATCTATTCCATTCTACATGAGTGGGATAAATACAAACAGTTCAAATAACAGAGGTTTGCAGGCTCAGGTCTCTTGACTGAAGTGGATTAGAGTCTCATAACATGCAAATCCAGGTGGTTGTTAACATCTTGCGATGAGTGGTAGCGATGGGCTGAAAAAAAATAACCTTTTCATGGGTATGGTTTTAGCTGGAAGGGGATGTGTCTGCCACATCGTGAAAGTAAAAGTTTTGCTCCTGTATGCCGCTCACAATATATAAAAGTTTGCTGGTGCAGTTATGCCAATGGATACAAGCAAACCCTTTCTTGCTAAAGTTCATGGTGAGTTTCAAGAACTGACTTCTGAGTGTTGTGTTTTTTCTCCTTCTGCAGAAGGCTGCAAGGGGCTGAGGCAATTTGGAAGGATAAAACAGGGTGAAGAAAGGGAGCAGAAAGAAACGTGTGCCTGGATGGGGTTGGGTTCCACTGTGAGTTTTAGATCTTGGGGCAATGTGCTGCCAGGAACACGTGCTGGGGACAGGCACACGAGCCCATGTGTTGAAGCCTTGAAGTTGTTTGATGCAGCTGGGTGTAAAATGGGTTTGTAGACTGGAAGAGCTGTGTTTAATGCCACTGGCCATGTAGCCTCTGTCCCTTGCCTGGGGCCCTTCAGCCCTTTCAGGTCGTGGTCTGTTATGGCAGGAATGATTCTGTGTGTTTATAAACATTTTATTTGGATGAAGCATCAAACGGGAAAAAAACAGTTCCTGCTGAGAACTTGTCATACCGTTCTGGTTACCCGTACCGCTTGTCAGAGACCACAGTGCTCTGACTTACTAGGATGGTGCCTTATCCCAGTTTAGGTCGACTGGTTCTGGGTGAAGCTTTGCTCCCTGTTCCCAGTGTAAATCCTTTTTCATCTTTAACTTTCGCCTTGAGTCAGTGCAGGCCCCATGCCATAATGTCTTCTGCTTGGATAGGCTTTCCCTCCTTCTGCTGCGGGTCTGAGTGCTTGGCAGGGGCTGAAGGGGGCTTTCTTCTCTGGGAAGAAATGGGTGCGGAAGTTGCTCTGGCTTTCATGTCCCTGGCAACTGTGTTATTGTTGGATGCCCTTTTTATAGGCGGCTGTTACTAATCGGCTGCTTTGCCTGAGCCTCAGTGCTCTCAGTAAAAATGACACTGGCCCAGACCAGGAGCAAGAGAGGTGATATTTCTGGTACTGGGCCAGGTGGGGCAGCGCCGGGGACAGGACTTGCCACTTCTCACTTACTCTCTAGAGTTGCTTTCCAAACTGTGAAATCTTAGTCTGGGAAGAGGTTTGTGCGGGTCAGTATCCACACTCGCTGCAGGGCTGAGGGCTGCAGAGCAGGCTGTGGTGCCTGGTCCTGCCCTGGGTGGGGTTAGGCTCTGTAGGACTGGGTTAGGTGAAAACTTTGCCCCTTTCAAGCATCGTGTGGTTTGTGGAAGGGAAGCCTTTTGTACTTTAGTCAGAGTTCCCCTTCCGATCCCATTATCTGGAAGGAAAGAGATGAAAAGACAGAGCAGCTCCGTAAAGATAGAAGGCATATGGTTAAAGTATTTTGTAAAACATGTGGCTTTCGGGCTGGAGGAAGAGGAGCTTTTATGCTAAGGTGACCTTGCAGTACTGTAGTGTGAGAGCTTGTTGTGGGCTAATGCTGTGTTTTGGTGCATAGGATGCAAACGTGAACGAAGCCCTGTGGAGCACGCGGCTCTCCCGGATGTCGTAGGGAAAAGAGAGCATAGGCCAAGTAACAGAACAGCTACTTTCTCAAGCTTTTTTGAGGTACCTTTTTTTTGGAGGATGTGTGAAAGGTTGAGGAGGGAGGTTGTCTTTATGAGCAGTACAGCTCTTTAAGGTTGTCAGGTTGTGTCATGTAACTGCCAAAATTCACAGCTCCTGCTCCAGGTGCTGTGTGTCCGCAGTGTTAGCAGTAGCCTCCTGGAATGCTTTGCACCCAGTGTGGTTCCCTTGCAAAGATGCCTGCACATACCCCGACACTTTATTTTAATGGGATATTTCCTAGATGACTAGAACCATATGTTTCTGTTCGAAACAGGTCTTTCATGTTGTAGATACCATCTTGTATCTAGCCATTGTGGATTTTTTTTTTTCAACGTTTCCATATTATCAGCTGTTTACTCTTTCATACACGTCTTACCTGAGCAGAAGATAACATACCAAAATAGAAGTAGAGCACCTCTGGAGTGTATATTCATCATTCAGGGATGAAGTGACTTTCAGAGGAAACAAAGGCAATCATAAGGAAGATTGCACTGAAACCTAATTACCTCAGTGATAACTGTGAACTATAATTGAAACTGTATGAGCCTTAGAATTCCTAACTTTCAAACACTGAGATTTCATCTAATCACCCTGTTCCATAAATGCTTTTCCATTTTTTTTAATGTGGTTTATTCTCCTTTTGCTCTCGGGGAGGTAGATTCTTGTTCCCCAAATATGGTGCTTAAACTCTAGAGAAACAGAAAATGGGAAATAGTTAAGAAAACCAAAGAGTAAAGGAATGGAGGTTGGCTTATGGGTTCCGCACAGTCCATTCTTGGTTTTCTAGGTTGCCTCCTGTCTTCTCAAAATACATGATGCTGTCATGTCTAAACATAAATGGACTGTTATTATTAAGTAGGATTGTGGCAGAGAAGCATCCAATTATTATTCCTTTCAGTTTAGTCGTAGACTACTGAATTGCCTTCTGTTTTCTCCTTTTCTTTGAGAAATGCCTTGGTACCTAGGGAAGTCTGGCAGCATCCTCCAAGGATACAGCAATTCTCTTCTTGAACTTCAAAAGGATTTTCTTTAAACTTATGGTCTTTGCTGAGACTGTCAGAGGCAGAGCCTGCTTGAGCCCGAGCACAGAGTGTTCTGGACGTTGACCACTGCCAACCTGGATGTTTTAGGAACTTAATGTCACAGAGGCTGCATGATTTCTGATGATATCACAGCCCCACCTTCTGCTAGGGTAGAGGGTAGAGTTGCTTCTTCTCTAATATGACTGGGAGTTGGTTGTTTGGGATTGCTTGTCCAATATCAGACATTTAGCTTTCCCAGGTCTGCAGTGAGCAGTAGGCTATCGGCCACCAGACTGCCTTCTATAAGAAAGAGTGGATGGTGTCTGAGGTAGTAATGTGAGCACATTTGAGCATTCAGCTATTTATAAATGACTGAAATTTGTGCTGAAGCCAATAACAGGAGTCACTGCAGATGGTGGAGTACGGTATTATCAACACTTCTGCTCTCTCTCCACCCTCTCACTCCATTCAAGCTGATAAGATTGGAACCACATTCATTAAATCTGATTGCTTACAATGAAGGGAGAACCTTTACGCTGCAGGCAAAACCAGGAAAAAAGACAAATATTGTCAACTTGTTTGCCAAGATACTTGGGCTGAAAGAACTGTCTGAAGTGAATTCTCCCAAAATATGTGTGTATTTACAGTATAGTGAGCACACAGATTGGCAGCAACATGGAGTTTTTGGAACCCATAAAGACTTCAAGGCATTGCTTTGATTTTTTGTTATTGCTGTTTTTGCTGGCTGCCTTATCCTCATGTCCCTTGAAGTGTTTTATAATGTTCTGCTCTCCAGAACTGATCAACTGCAGGCTTCCCTGTTGTAGCACTTGGCTTTGGGTTCCTTATAGCTCTAGTTGCTTGTTTGTGTTTTTCTAGGCTAGCTAAGCTTTTCAGAGTTGCTTCTTAGCTTCTTTCTCTTCCCAGAAACAGGCACTTGTGTAGTGCCTATCTGGGGTGTGTTAGTGGAAAAAATCATTGATTGCTGAGTTAATGCTAGGAAAGAGTTAGCAGAAGGTAAGAATACCAGCCACTGGAAATGTCAAGGCAGCAAAGAGGGCAGGAGTCCATCGTCTGTTTTCAGAGGAGCTAAAGGAATCCACAGGCTTCCACATAAATATTTAGATCTTCTAATCAGATCTTAGAGTGCACCAAGTGTTTCCTCTGGCGTGGACCGTGGGGCAGAAATCCAGAGGAGTTGTTTGTTCCTTTCTTTGCCTTTGGTTCTGTTTCCATATCCTATTTGTTAATGCCAGTTTGGGCAATACGTCTGGCATGCTTGTTCAGTGAAGCCGACTACGAACTGAGCAGTTTGAAGCCTCTGCTTTTGGCAAGAGTCTAAATGCAATTTCAGAAAAAATTACTTCATCAGAGTCAGTCCGTCGGAGGTATTTCCAGTGGCGAGGCCTTGCGGTTATTCCACTCACTAGCAAAGAAAATTGCAATTAATAGTGAAATTCATCCAGCCCAGAGGATGGCATTCGCCTTCCTGTATGGAGTCTTAGCCCTTGCCTTACCTGTTCAGAGTTTTCTCATCTGACTGGACGTTGGTAGCAATCTGACCTCCTCTTTGTCGTGCTTGCAGAGGCTGTCCGTGCTTGCTGCGTGTGCTGCCGTCAATAGGGCTGGGCACTGCAGCCCGGGGAGGGCCTTACCTGGGCGACTGAGCTCAGAGCGGAGACTGCCCAATGGGTTCTCTCTTCTACCATCAGTTTTGGAGGCCAGATTTTTCTGATCTCAGCTCAAGGGCTCAGTGAATGCTCTTCATACCTGGATTCCTTCTGAAGTAGCCTTCTCAAAATAGTGCTTTCAAATCTTGTCTTTGCCGTGTGAGTTTGAAAGGTCCCTTGCTCTAGCTGGATCAGACTTCCTCCGTATTGGCTGCAGAATATCCATCATCTTTGGCAGTTGCAGTCCACATTGAGCAGCTTTGTTCTCAGGTTATAAACACGAACCACTTAGTTTGCCCCTTTCACCATGACCGTGGTGTTTATTTCTGTTTCGGCGATGCTTTGCAGTCTTGCTGGAAAAGCTTTTGATCCACCGGCTTTCTGGTTGAATTTTCCAAGAGCTAGTTTATGTGTTTAGGGTGTGTGTACTATGCAGTATTTCATGTCGGTAGCTTGGGTTTCTCCTTCCATGCGCGTGTTCCTTTGAAGTGCTTATTTTCTTATTCATCTTTTAACATCAAACTAACAGCAGACCTGTGGCACTCTAATCTTTTCAGATCATGTAACGGAAAGAATGCTTCTCGTTCTGGCAGCTGCAAGTTCCCTTTAGACAGCAGTCTCTGCCTGCTCTGAAAGCATCACTCTGTCAGTGAGCAGAATAGCTGCATGGTAATAATGTACATATTTTGCAATACTCTGTTCTAGGATCTTTTGAATGTGTATGTCTGGCGATAGCTAGTGAAGGAGGAAGTATTGAGACATTATTTGGGGAGGGTTCTGCCTGAAATCTTTATTCTCTCTAGAGAACAAGTTACTAAAACATGCAGTAAAACAAAGCAGAACTGTTTCTCTTTTGTATTGCAGGGGAATGTTGTTCTAAGTGTAGATATTTTTATCGTGGAATGCAAGATGTAGTGGCCCCAGTATACCACTCTACAGCCAGGATGCCCTGCTGTCATAAACCACGCTCACCACTGTGGGGTCGGAGTAACTGCGCTCTGCCTGGCTGAAATAAAACTTTGAGTTACTTAGCTGCACGGTTCCAGACTAAATGCGGCTTTATGAGTAACAGGCTGGTCTTCAGAGTTCAGAAATGGAAAGCGTTCATTTAAACTTCTGCAACTGTAACTAAGTAAATTGATGAAGCTGTGTTACTTAGATCTTTTTAAAATCTGAGGAGTTGGTAGTTTGGAATGATACTCCTTAAATGGGGAGGACAGTAAGCAGGACATTGGCTTCCTCCACTTCTTGCCCCATCAGTGCCTTTCCGGTCCCTCCAGAAGAGAGCTGTCCTGTCATTAAGGCCTTGGATGGGACTCTGGAGACTTACATATTCGGTTCTCATTTCTGCTACTGCCATCCTGTGTGACCTTGAAAAAGTTATTTAATCTCTTAAGGTCTCAGTTTTTCGTCTGTACCAAAAAAAAACCCCAAAGCAAAAAACCCCAAACCCTCGTAATTTCTTACATTTATATTGCGTGTTGCTGCTCATTCTATGTATATAATTGCACGATGGGACACCATTTTCAATTGGATTTCTAGGTGCTGTGCAATAAAAATAACCTAACTGTCTTGTAAATATGCCTTGCACAGTGTGATTTGAACATTATAATTCAGTAGATTAGTAGCATCTATTTTCCCAGTTGGAATGACATTATATATTTGGCTGGAAATCGAAGCAGCAAGGAAGAGAAATGCTGGATATTTGAGTATAGTAACTAGCTGTTGACTCATTCATATTGTAGTAATTCTTCACATATAACTGAATGGAGTTTTTTGAATATTTGTTTCAAACAGCCTGTGATTCTTTTGGTCAATCTGAGAGGCTCAGTGTGACTCTTAAGAGGTTCCTAAATCTGTTTTGATTCACAGATACTCTTATAAGAATCCTACGCAGGGAGGTTAAGTGCAGAGTTCTTCTAGAGACATTGATATATGCATCAGAACAATGGCAAATGAGGAGATACCAGCAGACTTGAGAATATCGTTTTCAGGTAGTGGTCTGCCCAGCATTTGATCCTTGCATTCTTAGCAGTGTTAGAGAATACTAAAGGCTCCAACTTTGGGTTTGTGTGTTTTCCTGGACTGCAGCTACTAAAGCCTTCTCATCTTTATGCCAAGACATTCTTTGGCCAGTGGGATCATTCCACTGGCGTTTTTTTGTTTTTTTTTTTTTTAATGTGAAATTGGTGCTGATTTAAATACTTTTGTGTTACAAAAAAAATCTCAGACGCGTTATGTCCTGCCAGTGACTGGCTGGAGAATTCCTGGGGTGATCAGTGGGATGTAGCTGGCTGCCTTCTGTGCTGAAGCCTCAGTAAGTGCTGAAATTGGGATGGTACCTGAGAATTCTGCACAAATGAAGCTAGACAAAGGCTTGTATGAATGAGCCAATAGTCCATTTGAATTGAAGAAAAAGAACTTAGTGGATGTAAATTTGGCAAGAGGGGACTCTGTGTTGGCTGACCCCTGGGAAGGGATAGGGGTGCGGGGAAATGAGCCCTTGGAAGGAGGTTGCATTCTGTATGCTTGTGAGCTGCTGTCTAGTTCCTTTAAGTTTCTTTTAATTGAAAGATTTTGAACTGAAACATTTGGACTGATGTTTTGCCAGCAGTGGGAAATGATTGTGGACGTGGATCCTGAAACTTAGAACTATGGTTATTTGTCAACCTGTGAGTAAATAGGGTAGAGGTTTATATTGGGGCACGTTCTGTCTGTGTGTTTGTGTGGTTGAGTGTGTCTGTCTAGCTCTTGGTCTGTGTTTCTCACTCTCTTTTTCTCTTTGTGCCTCATGCAGGCCCTGCCATGAATTTTTTCTGACCCCTTGGGGCCATTCCCACATGAAGCTTTGATGTGTGTGCCCAGAGCTTGATTGACAAGGAAGTTTCGGTGGCGGCAGCAGGGAAACGAAGAGAAAAGGGCAGGGCTTTGAACTAAAGGGCTTTGAGCTCTGAGATGCTGTGCTTACTTATCTCCTTCAGAATGTTAATTATTTACCAAGATAATTGGTTGGGAGGGGAAAAAAAGAGAGGGGAGGTTATTAAAAAATTCCAACACTAACACGCTACAAAAACCTCATTTTCCAACTTGCAGCTGGCATGAAAAGGATGTTGTGTGTAAAAGGGCTTGAGTGTATGTGTGTTGCAGGGGGGGCCCTTTTTAAGGCACCCATTTCCTAAATAGAGGGATCCCTTCAGACGAGTGCAGCGGAAACATCAAAGCTCCTGCAAGAGTTTTCTCTGGGGTTTCTAAACCGTGTCTGGTACTTTTTAATTAAAAAAGTTTATGGAGAGCCGTCTTTGTGACTGGAGCAGGCAACCTTAGGCCCTGTTGATTGAGGAATGAAATGTTAAAAGACCTAATAAATAATGACTTCTGCTAAAATGTCAGTTCAGGGATCTGAAGATGCCTGGCTACTTTGACAGGAGCTGAGACTTGGAGTAGACTGATGAGTGTCTCCTACTTCAGCCTAACACGATGTAGGCCCTACCATATGTGAAAGTCTCCTCCAGCCTTTGGATTAATGTAAAAAAATTTGTAATGCCACATCCTGATTTGAGTTTTTAGTCCAGAAGATAGGTGAAGCTGTTTCATTTTTGCCGTTGGTTAATAGAGTTTTATTAGTCTCTGTATTAGGTAGCCGTCTGCAGGCACCTCCGTGGAGATCAGGGTTCCTTTGAGCTCTGGTGGGTGCTGTGCTGGATCAGGTCCAAGGACCATCATGCCAGTATCCTGACTGGGCTGGTGGTGGCAACAGAGGTTCAAGAAAACCCACGAGCAGGCAGCCTGCCCTGCACAATTCCGAAGTATGCATTAATGATACGAAGAGGGGCTGTTACTTGCTTTTATTTGTTTATTGGATCAAGGTGAGAAATCTTGTATTACTGTTTTGCCAGGGTAAATGTAGACCATTAATCAACATTTTCTGTGCAGTTTCTGACTATGATGGTACTTGCCTCTTTCACACTATGATGATTTGGTTTCTTTACCTGTCTCTTAGTATAAGGCCTTCTGAAATCTTAAAGAAAAACTAGCTGAAACAATTATTTTATGTAGTACTGTACTGACCTGTTAATTCTGGTAATAAGTATGGTATTTTTCTTTCAGAATCCTTTCTGGTACAGCTGGTTACACCATATCATATTAATCTTCTGCATATCCCTTAAAAATACAAGCCTGTGCTTGCAGCAGTGTCTGTTTTTAGTGCGAAGCTTAATTTTAAATCTCTTACTCTGGAGTCCCTTGAGAACACTTGGATGTTCCATCTGGACAGGGTGATGTAGTGCTTTTTAATGTATCGCTTGGTTCCAGCACCAGTTTTTCTACTGCTTCAGTTTCTTTGAGGGTGTGTGTCCTACTGTAATACTGTAAGTGGCAGAGCAAGCTTCATAGGTAGGTACCCCCCACTTGCCTGCAGTTGTTGTGATTTCTCAGTCGAACCAGCAGGACTGTGAGTCCAGTTTTACAGTTTCTCTGGTGCCCAGCGAAGGACCGAAAGATAATTCAGGGACTGATGCATCAGACATACGGGGAGAGGCAGAGAGAGCTGGGGTGGTTAAGCCTGGAAAGAGAAGGCTCTGGGGGGGTCTTGTCAATGTGTATAATAAAAGTGATGGGAAACAGGAAGGAAGATGGGCCAGGCTTTTCTCAGTGGTACCCAATAAAAGGACAGGAGGAAATGGACATGAATTATAGGAACTTCCATTGAAATAAAAGGAAAAAAATTGAAAATAATTTTTTATAAAGAATTGAATAAAAATTTGAAAATAATTTTTCTTTTATGTTTACAATTATTTGTTCAGTAGGTCATCATTTGAGCTGCTGACTAATTACTTCCCAACAGTATAATGCCATTTAATGTGTTAGCATGTTGAACATAATTAATATTTTGTATTGAATTTTATTCAGTATATATGTATGCAGAGGTAGTTGAATAAAGGTATTTAGCCATGCCATAAGAGACTGAGTATAAAGCAATGAAAGGAGAAGATAGTGAGAATGGCCGTTGTCAACATAAGTTGTCAGAAGCTTCATCATTTTGATTTGTTGCTATTTAAAATTAGGGAAAAAACAAGTGAACGGCAACAAGCCCGATCCTCTCTGGTGCATTACATCTGAGGAACTTGAGAGACACCAGCTGCCACCACTCTTCCTGTGTGATGGGTATACACCTTAAAATGGGGGAAACTGAAGTATAAAGCAGTGTGGGAAATTTATGAACAGGTTAAATTAGGAACCAGGCCTGCTGACTAGAATTGCAGACATTTTACTTTTCTTTTTCCTTCCTCGACAGAGAGTGTCTCTCCTCTGTGGAGGGGTACATAATGGTAGAGTGGCAAAAGCTGACTCAGACTTGATTGCACTTCTGGGTTGCAGAAGAAAGAGTTTGTTCTCTTAGATTTCGAGCTAGTGGGAGCTCTCTTTGATGTGTGTTTGGTGTATGCCTTAGACCAGAAGTTGCTTGTTGTTGCGGAGCACTGAAGAGGCAGGTGAAAAGATAAGATTGAAGGTGATGTGGTGCCTCCCTTTCTGGGCCATTCCCAGCGAGACAGGCAGCGCCTCCCACCTCTCCTCTGATGTGGTCAGCCAGGCACTGTGGCACTGCCCTTTGATCACAGCTCTTTCTGTATGGAGGCAGTACTGACGAGATCACAGACTCCGTACGTTTACATGCTTTAACTTACTTTCACTTCATTCAGTGCTTCGTGACCTACATGTGGGGGTTTTTTTAAGGTGTGCCACACAGTGTAATTAAAGCACACACTAAATGAATTATGGTTTGGCTTAGTGACGTCTCAAATAATGGAGAGGAATTGTTGAAAAACATAGATCACTTATGCTGGAGTTTTGCTGGAATTAGTTTTGGCCACGCTCTGTTCGTTATTTTTATCTGGAGGTAGATATATAAATACAAAATAATAAATAATAACATTTGCAGATGAAATAAAGATCATCAGACTGATAAATGCAGACATGAAAAAGACAGTCCTGCAGTTATCTAGGTCACATAATGAGCTAAATGGATGAAAGAATGTTTGAATATGGTAATTATTCTGACAAGTAGGAACTAGGAATTCAGGCTGGATTTATAAAAGGATAGACTGCATCCTGGAAAGCTGTTAACGAGACAAATTCCAACTAGTGGCAGGGTATAAATGTAACAGAATAATCTAGAATAGATTTCTGAGGGCAGAGCTGGATTTTCCTTGTCTTACTGTCAGCCACTCAGGTCTCGGAAGATTCTTAATCATGCTCACGTTATCTGTTCAGCAGTGAAGAATGTGGGTGAAATATAATGGCCTGAGGTACAGGGACAGGAGAAATGACAGGTCATCAGCGCGGTGAGCGTTTGCTGTACAGGTCTCCTCATCTGGGTGTAGCAGAATAGATCATAGAATTTTGCTTCATGCCTTGCTCCTGAGTGCCCTGTGCCATTTGGCCTTTCCTGAGTTCTAGATGGTTTGGTGACCTCAGCTTGAACTCTGTGAATTTGTCTGTAGCTGTCTAAACTGTCTCTAATGTTCACAGTGAACTGTGAAAGCATCTACAGTCAGTGATCTCTTCTTTTCCCCTTTTGCTGCAGGCTAAACTCTTTCCAACTGCTGTCATTCATTTTGGATCTGAGGAGTACAGGGGTGAGTGAATTTCCTCCCTTCTTCAGCTGACTGTATAGCTCCTGCGGTAGACTCAGAAGAATTACATCCTCACGTTCAGAGTTCTTCTGATGAAAGATAATGCAGTCCTTGAGAATGTTGGTAAATGTTCCCATTCCAGGCGGCTGAAGCTCTTTAGAGCCAGCTTGGTCAGTTAGCTTGAGCACAAGGTTACATAGGACCTTCCTTAGGAGATTTGTTAGGCTGTGGAGTAGGCATGGCCTGCTGCGGGGACAAGAGTGATAGAACGACTCTGTAGAAGGGAATTCCCTTGTTCAAAATGTTAACGAGACAAATGACTGTGAAACACTTTTACAGGCCTCCTGTTGTACTGGACTGACTGGAGATGGGAAAACGTGAATCTTTGATTCTTTGACACGTCTGGTTTATGCTTAGAATCTCTGTTTCTCCCAGAGAGGTTAAAGCATGCTCCGGCTTTGTAGAAAAGTTTGAGATGCAGTGAGCACTGAAAGAAAATGTCAAGATCCTGAGGTTTGAATGATGAAATAGGGCACCTCGAGTTATGAAAGAAACTGTCATAGTTTAAAAGTGTCCTGTGTCAGCTGGGGGAAGGTGATGGAGATTTACTGCAGTATAGAGCAGGTGTTTGCTGAGCCAAGAGCTATATGATTGTGTGGTGATTGATGTCTCTCTGTTACCAAACAAGTGTCTGGGTTTCATTTTTAAACAGATTGTTACCTGAGATCAGACCTGCTGAGCTCTGCAGTCTCCCCTTCTGCAGCTGATTTATTAGTAGCCAGGTAAGTTGGGAGTGAATAGTTGCAAATAGGTATTTCAGGGATGGGAAGCATGAAATGAGTCTGTCTTTTACTGCAAAGACATGTGCTCTGAAACAGTCTACTGTCATACATGACTTCATAGCCTTGAGTCCTTTACAAAGTAGGTTTTCTGTGACTAAATCAAGGAAATCCTATGGCTTTTATCATGAAAAAGAGCCTTTTCAGTCTGACTTTAAAAGTTGAAAGGTGGTGGTGGTACAAGGGGCTGTTGTGAAAAAATGAAGTTTAATTCTGTTTGCTTGTTTTCTTCCCCAGATGTTTGTCCAAATCGTTAGTTCCTTCTCCTTCGTCATCTTTAGAATCAACAGTTCTGTCCCTGTCTGAACCAGAAGTGGGCAGTGACAAAAAGACTGACGAGCAGCCAGAACCAGCAAGAGGTCAGGAAGCTCCACAGGTGTTGAGAAGGGCCCCTGGGAAAATACCCAAATGGCTGAAGCTGCCAGGTATTGTGAAATCAGAGGAGAGCTCTTCTCATTCTGAACTCCCCAGAAAGGCAGGCTCCTTTGAGCCAAATGTGTTGGATGTTGACAGTATTCTTGCTGGTGTCAACATAAGGCTTGCAGGACATTTGGTTCAGTGCTTGTCACTCACAGATCAGTTTGACTTAAAGCTCAGTCTTCACTGGAGAAGTACCAGAACGCAGGCTCAGGCACTGTCGAGTCCGATGACTAAGCCATAGCTTGCAGCATTCTGAACTGTCTTCTGGGCTTAACGTGTTGAGTTCTTAACTACGCTGCTGTAGTTCGAGTACTAATAGGCATGATACTCTACGTACCAAGGGCCCATGTCATCTGTTAAATCTCTGTCATTATTTTTCCTTTGCTGGTATAGTCTGTTTCAGTACTTTCCTTTCTCTTGATTTTTTTTTTTTTTGAGTTGGTCTTTCTGCTTTTAATCTTCACTGCAAAACAGTACTGGTTTTCCATAATTAAGATTATAATCAAGTTTCCATTACGAATTTTTTTTCTTGGTTTATCCTGATCAGAAAACTTGTTTTTATTCCCAGAACCAATAGCTAATGTATGGTTTTATATGAGAATTTATACAAAATATGAAGTAAGTGGAAGAAGGATTCCTGAATTAAACAGTTAGCAGTATTTACTTTTTGATACAGTGGCAAAGAAAAGAGGAGGGGGGAAAAAAAAAAAGACGACATTCAATCAAGCCCTTAACAGCAATAAAACTAGGAAGAATTATATGGAATTCCCTGGCTAATGATGCCAAATGTTAACTTCCTGAATGAGAATTTTAGTATTTAATTCTGGAAGATGGTGTGGGGCCAGCAGCTCCAGCAAGTGCAGCGTAAGGTGTGAAGTGGTGGCTGGAAGGCTGCAAACAGGGGGTTGGTGATTCTCTGCTGTGGCTGGTCTGGTTTAGACTGGTACTGGGATACTGGTGCAGATCATGTGGGAAACAGTATCTCTACTGTCTGCTGTTTCCAGTGTGCTCAAAGCATTCCACTTAGGAGTAGAACTTCCTTTCATAAGGAAAGGTTATCTGGATAAAGCTCAGAATAACATCCTGCCTGCCTGTGCAGGTTACCCATTAACAGCAGGGATGGAAGGTTAATAACATGCTCTAACATGCATGTTAATGACATGTAGGCTGAAGTTCCCCACTCTGAAAGGTACGGAGTGCTCCTCTGTGCTGCCCAGCTGTTGCCTGAGCACAGCAGCAGATAGACCCCTCAGCAACCAGATCATGTGATTGAGAAACAATATGGTGCAAATCGTGGGGTTAAGTGTTTTAATGCTCTTCCGTTTGTTTTGTAGGTGGGAAGAGATGAAACGTTCTGGGCTGCTGGATCAGTGAGCAGTCAGCTGTGCCCCTTTCCTGATGAACTTATTCAAAATGTGTAAGAAATTGTTGGTGGCCCTGGAGAGATCTAAGCTGTATGATCATTAGTTATAAATAGAAAATTGCTATTTCAGATGCCAGTTTCAGCTTTTGGAGGAGTGGAAGGCCTGTTTGTGGTCTTTGTGACTACAGAAGCAAAGTTAGACGTTAAATTTAAGGTTTCTTGCATGCAAATAATATGAATAGAGAAGGGGGAAATAATTCCTATATACTTTCTGTGAAGGACTTTCTTTCTATCCATATTTTTAAATTCAAATCTTCCCAGTTCTACCTTCAGAGATAACATGAGTCTAGGTGCCTGAATTCTAGCGGCAAGATACAATCCTATGGTTAAGTGCTGCCTGGAACAAGACCTCTCTCTGCTTCTCGCTGGCTGGGGTTAGTGCTGCTGATAATTCTGGGCATAGATAGCTGGAAAGTGGGTGAAGAAGCAGCACTTAAGTCACTTAAAATAGTTCAAATAGGCTTTTCCTGGGAACGTCCTGGTCTGCTGCACTTGTATTCTTTTCAGTTGCCAGAATCTTGTTAACAAAGAACACAGGTATCTGTTAATGGAGCGCACGTGGAGTTTTTCTGCCCCAAGCTCTGTGTTTTATTTTCACTACATACAGTTAACGTCAGTAATTACAGTTACAGTGAGGAAAAACCCCATCAGTAACAGGGTCTCTTCACGTGACCTTTGATCTGTGGACTTCTATGGTCCGAATGTGTCCAGAGCAGAGCAGCTGCTCTCTGCAGCACAGTTAGTGCACAGAGAGTTAGTGCACTAGCCCACATCTTTGCCTCCTGCAGGTGTTGTACAAGGATGAATATTGCTGGTTAGAATTGTGCTTACACTGGAGATGAACTCTATAGTGCCACAGCAGTCGTGGTGCTGTATCTTATTGGAAGTCTTCTCCATGGCTCAGTGATTCATACTGGGGTTCCATGTTACGGTAATACCATGTTTTCCATTTTCCCTGCATAGACAATTGTTCCCTGAACTACGTGTGCATCTGCACAATTTGTAGATGTAATAAAGCAGAGTGGCCATAGGAGGCCTTTTTGTCGGTCTCTTTGATAATACGTTTCTTCCCCCAGTACTCAGTTTCTCTGTCAGTTCACAGGAACCTGCTCCCTTTTCAATGGGCCTGTCATGCCTCATTCCCTTCCTCCCATTTTTTTTCAACAAAGCAAAACAGAGCTTTGTACCATCTGAATGAACTTCAAAGTGGCTAGAAAGGGCACCCAGGGTTCCTGGCACTTGTCATTGTCTCCCAGCCTGGCCAACATTTCCCTTCAGGTCTAATTACTTCCAAATGCTCCCAGATGCTTTGAAGAAACTCAGAGGGAGGGGGAGGCATGAAAGAAAGGTGGAAGAGGAAAAAGGAGACTCAAAGTGGAGGGAGCTGAGTGCTTTAGCAAACATGTTGATTGATTTCTTATATGACACCCAAACATAAACAGGGAATGTGTGCGGCCGCTGGCAGTGGGGATGCAAGAGCACTATGTACAGCTGCTGCTCTTAATCCTTCCTGTGGAAAGCAAGCCCTTCTGGCACTTGACAGCCTATAAACGACATACTACAGCAAAACAAAAAATACTAAAATAATGTTAAAGAGTTTATTACTTAAGCGTGGGCTGCGTGGGACTATCTGTATCTCGGTTCAGGTGCTGTCAGGTTTACTCATTTCACAGACGTCAGAGGTAGACTGTAGCTAAAGCTGCTTTGCTGGATTTATGCAGGATACATCAAGGGGCAGCTACCAGCCATAGCTAATGGTAGGTGATGACGTGCTTTTTGATTCACAGGGTTAGTATAAACAGCAGCAGTCTGGCTGGTAGGAAGTCCTGTGCTTTCAGATGTGCCAGTCTTACTAGTTAAAGAGCACAGGCAACATCAGGTAGTACTGATTTGCTTAGCTGGTTTGATTCCACCAGTTTTGACAAAGGGCTAGCACCATAACTATCACCTGCAAGTACCTGATATGGGAAAACAGAAGGAGAAGTTTAGGGACACGAGCAGCAATGTCATTGTTACTGGGGCAGTTTCATGGGTTAAGTACGGGGGTGAGGATTAGGAGACTTCCTAGAGCTGCATGTGCATTACCTCAGCTCTGCCCACGCGTGCTGTAACTCAGCTGGGCACCAAACCCAATTTAATCTACTTTCAGGAGAATGGAAAATTGGTACCTTCAACAGCTAGACCAGAAGCCTTATTTCTCTTTCCCTATGCAAAGAAGAGTTAGTTTTAGCTGCGGCTGCTATTGAAATACTGCTTTACTACTGACATTCACATCAGTGATCCTCTTCAGTCGAGAATGCTTGTGTCAGGGATATCGGGAAGTGAACTCAAACCTTTTGGGGTGGCAGCTCTGAGACCTGTGTGTCAGTGAGTCAGGATGGGCGGAGAGATGAGGATTTGAAATCTGGAAAAGGCAAGAAAGGAGGAGTGAATTCTTTAAGAGGGACAAAATGCCCCCGTATTTAGAACTGCAGGCTCTTCACTCAGGTAGTGGCTACAGGGATTCCTGCCCTGCCACAGAACAAAACACGCAGATACCCGATGAGCTGGGTTTGTTTCAGTATCACTTCTGCTGTAGTAGCTGAACTCATTGCTGGGGGTTTTGGGCATTCAAAGGTAGTATTGCATGTTTTTGCTCTTGCCCTTTTTTACCATATGGTTGTGGGGCTGAAGGCTGAACTAGGTCAGTTCCTTCCCTGGTTTCATCGTACAGCTGCACAAACAGTTGTCTTGGCAAAGAGGCCGCAGTGCCGAGGGACGGGGCGCTGCTGAAGCTGGTACTGTCATCAGAAGGAATGTGTATTAAATTGTGGTTTTAGCTGAAGTTTCCAAGTGGCTGGTGTGGTGACCTTGATAACTTTTGGCTGAAGGAGTACAGTGACCTACTGAGCCTCCGCCCGCTACAGCTGTCAGTGGCAGAAGAGCCGCTCGCTATTGCTAATCATGAAGGCTGCAGCTCGCCAAGGAGAGAGCGTGCGAGCCCTGAGACACGCTGGTGTCAGCTGCTCTCCGTGCAGCCAGCTCTGCCTTTCCCAACAAAGCCGGTTCAGTTGTGTGGGTCCTGCCTACATGTGTAGGGTTTCTTATTTCACAGCTCCCCCCCGCCCCCCTGCCGGCTGAGGGGCCAGGCTGTCCCATGATGTGGGATTTTCACACATGCTGTTTGTTATTCTGTCCTTTTTCCTTTCGTCCTACAAAGATTTAGAGAAGAGGGTGGGTGAGGGGGAAACTTTGCAAGTCTTTGAAGCAACTTGACTTTCGATGATTAATTGCAGCAAAGAGCCTACACAAGGGAGGGAGACTCGGTTTTAATTTATTGATGTTTCTTTGTGAGAACAAATTTATAGCAGAGGGGAAGCAGCTTCTGAGGAGAATATCAAATGGTTAAAAGGTTCCAAGCATTCTTTGATGTCACAGCCCTGGAGAAATACTGGAAGGTAGTGAGGGACAGACACTGTTTATTTATAAAATAAAGATCAGTTACCTGATTTTGGCAAGAGCCTGTGACTGAGCTCCTGTTAACAACCTATTCATTAGATGGGCTTGGAGCTGGACCTAAAGTTCCTGCCACAGCCGCCTGCCGAGGCGATGAGAGCCTGAAGTTTGGACATTTCCATCCATTGAGTCTTTCCACGCGTCTGTGTGAGGCAGCACCTGTATCTGACATCACCGGAGACAGCAGCAGCACCTTCCCTGCTGCTGTTAGAGGATGAAGGTGCAGGATGAAAACCAGTTACAGATGTAACCGGCCAAAACACGCCGGGGGCAGCCTCTTCAGAAATAGCACCTGCCAGCGTAGCTGCCTGGGGCTGTGCCTGGGGCTGGGCCGAGCGTGGAGAGGAGAGAAGAGGCAGAAGGAAAATGACAGAGAAGTAAACGGGTGAGACTGTTCTTCTAGAGCTGGGCTGTGAGGATCAGCCAGACGCTGGGTCAGGTCCGCATCTTCCGTCAGGCCTCTAGAAATCGAGGAGCTGTAAGGAGAGAGGGGCCGGCCCGTCAGCACCGCTGGGCCCGAAGGGTCTCCCGGGGGGAGGAGGAGGGCGGGCAGCCCCCAGCTTGGCCCTTACGTACCAGCTGCGGCAGCACCTTCTCCACCTGCTCCACAGCCACCGCCCGCCGGTCCTCACCCTGCGCCTGTCGCGCCGCCCGCGCCGCCGCCTCTGTGCGGGGAGGGGGGTCAGGGGGGGCCGGGCCGGGCCGGCCGGCGCCCGGGGCGGGGGGTTGGGGCTGGTGCTCGGGAGGGCGGGGGGGGCCCGGCCCCCCGTGGGGGGGGGGAGCGGAGCTGCAGCACGACGGGGCGAGCCGGGGGGTGTGTCCCCTCAAGCCGGTACCGGGCCCCGAGAGCAACTGCTGCGCGCTCACCTCGCACGAAGACGTTCAGCATCTCCGCCATCAGCAGCTGCGCGTCGCCGTTAACTGCAACGACAAAGCGCGGGGGCGGGCGGGGGCTCGCTCCACCCCACACTCCCCCCCTCGCCCCCCGCCGCCCGGTACCTCGGGTCCTCCGGTCCCGGAAGTGCAGCCGCAGCAGCCGGTCCACGGTCTCCTGTGCCGAGAGGGGAGCGGGTGAGCGGGGTGGGTGTCCCGTGTCTGTGTGTCCCGGCCCCGTCCCCCCCGCCCCGCACCTTCCTGAAGCCGCCGGCGCGACCGTCCCGCTCCTCCATGGCGCCGCGCGCGCCGCGGCCCCGCCCTCGGACGTGCCGCTGCCGCCCCGCTGACGTCATCGCCGCGCGCCCCGCGGCCGCCATGATGGAGGAGTTCCGGCGGGGCTACGTGCGCCTCTGCGCCGCCCCCCAGGAGCCGGTGCTGCGGCGGCTGCGGGGGCCGCGGGGCCGCGGCGCCGCCCGCCTCGACCTGGCGGCGCTCAGCCTCTCGCTGGAGACCTGCGGCGCCCTGGCCCGGCTGCTGCCCGGCGCCGCGCCCTTCTCCGCGCTGGCGCTCGGCGACTGCGGCCTGAGCGAGGAAGGTGGGCGCGGGGCCCGCGGCGGCTTCCCCGGGCCGGGCGGGGGCCGCCTCCCCCCTCACGCCGGGTGGGGACGCGCGCAGGCCCGGCGGAGCCCGGCGGCGGCAGCAGCGGCCTCACGGCGGGTCCGCGAGCGGGCGGCGGGCGCTGAGGCTGGTCACGAACCCCGCGGTGGGGCCGCGCAGCGTGCGGCTGCTCTTTCGGCCTGGAACAGGCGGGACCGGTGGCGGCGGGGGGGTTCCGGCAATAACTGCCAGAGCTAGTCCTCGGTCGTTAGATCCAGCGAGCGTCGAACGGGGTGAGCCTCCGCTCGGTCCCTGCCGCGCGAGCGGGGTCAGGTACCGGGAAGCGTCTGGTCCGTTTTCAGAGCTGCAGCAGGAGGCCGCATGGGGTGAGCTGTGGTTCTCTACCCAGGCACCTGTTTCTCTGAAAATACTTAAAAAATCTCTTGCCCGGAAAGTTCAGACTCACACTTTCCAGCAGCAGTGGCCGCTTACAAAGTCATATGTTTTATCACAGCCATGTTTTCTGAGCTGGCTGTTTGAAAGGATGCTTTCTCTTCCATCTCAGGGGGTTACACATATGAAATAACAGTGGGTTGTTCTTTTTTTTTACTCAGGTGTAAAACTTCTGTTACACGGTCTTTGCTCCAACACCACAGTCAAATCTTTGGATCTGAAGGTGAGTCTGTTTGAATAAAATTAAGACAAAGAGGTGGGGAAGGAAATAGGAGCACAAGCTTAATCAGAGTTAGAAGCAGGCAGTCCTGGTGCAGGATTGTTCTAGTAGTTGTGCACTGCTGTAAAGTTCTTGTTCTCAGGTGTCTCAGTCCTTGCCTCCTTAACACAACATCATGGCTTTCCAAAGTTACTTTGCAGCTCACCTTTGTCTGTTTTTATTCAGTTACTCTGTTTTGATAGGAAGTTACTGCTGTATATCTTTTGTCAGTTGCTGCTTGGTCAGATGAGGCATATGCAGGGTTTCTCTGGGTTTCTGTACTAGTCAGTTATTAAGATGTTTGTCTTGTGCTTCTGTAGAGTTTGTCCAGCTCGCCAGTGTGTTTCTGCTAGCCTGGGGCTCAGAACTAAGCATCCACTTTCAGATGCGATGATCACTCTGCTGCGAGCATGACTTTCTGTATTCCCCTAGCATGTAGCTGTGCCCTTGAATCTACAGTCCTAAACTGCATCACACCCTTCTTCTGTGCTGGTGCTAGCTGAGCACTTTATTAAAAAAAGTGTGTTGAAACGGTTCCGCTTATCTAGAATCAGCATTTTCCATCCCATCGTGGGCCGTGCTGATCCTGTGCTATCCTGTGATTTTTGTGAGCTCTCAGTTACAGTGCCTCACGAGACCAGCGGTACATGTACCCACTGTTCCTCTGGGGTCTTTCCTTTTCTGGAAAGCTGGCCAGTATGTGAAAGAAACGTTACTCAGACCATCCTGACAGACTGAAATCAGCATTACAGCAGGGGTGCACCTGGTAGGGCTGGGTGGGATGGCTGCTTGGGGACAGGGCCCAGTCTACTGATCACCTGGGACTTTTGTTTCAGGGAAATAACCTGCGAACCCTGGGAGCTGAGGCTTTGGGAAAACTTCTTAGGCAGAACAAATCCATCAGGAGGTAAAAAACTGTATCTACCCCTCTTTCTGTTATTGCTGCCAGATGGAGCATGACATTAGAAAAGGGTTGAGGGTGTGTTTCCTTGGGATAGGGGGAATGTCAAGTAATGCCCTTTCTTGTGAAGGAGTGAGAACTGGAGGTGTCCTTTTGGAGGATGCGGGGCCCTAGCAGTGTCCTGCTCTTGGAAACTGAGTCTGTAAGTGGAGCTGGGTGTTGCAACTCTCTGTTAACTCCATGAACTCCAATCCTGTCTGATTTTCCCTAGCCTAATCTTGGAATGGAACAGCCTTGGTGCGTGGGAGGAGGGCTTCTCCTTTTTCTGCCAAGGGCTGGGAGCCAACAACTCTCTCCAGCAGCTAGATCTGCGCAATAACCAGATCAACCATCAGGGAGCTGGAGAGCTGGCCATGGCGCTGAAACAAAACGCCAGCCTTCAGGAGCTGGGTAAGGTGTCTAGTTCTTTGCCCACCTACACATGCGTGCGTGCATGCACACACATGTTTCTTCAGGTTCGTTGCAGCCTGCCCCCATCTCTGCCAGCTGGTCAGTGTTGTTCCCAGTCCCTGTCAGTCTGGAGTGCTTTGTGCAGGGAGCAGGGGCAGCCCCGTGGCCTTTGGAGAGCGGGAGTTGTAATTGCAATCTCAAACCAAACCTGCAGATGAAAGTTGTGTGCTTGGAGCAGAACTGTTCTTAGTGGAGGAGGGAATGGGTTCGTTCCCATTTGTTGGCATACCTCGTGCCAGACTCTGAGACTTACTTCACACTTACTTTGTCCTTAGTAAGGAAATTTGTCAGAATTTCCTTCAGGAAAGTGTGGCTCTTGGTGCCAGCTCTTTCTCATCCACAGGTTGTGGTTGTGGAAGGAAGGCTCATGGGCTGAAAATGCGAGGGGCAGACTTGTGCACCTTTTGAACACAGGTGCCTTCCTGCACGTTACTGCGCTTAAGATTCATCCTTGCCTTTCCTGCTTTGTCTGTCATTCTCCCTCCCTCTCATTCATCTTGAAAAGGGAGGCAGTGTTCCCCTGTGTTTGTGCTGAGACCATCTGGGATTAGTTAGCCCTGCTTGTAGATGTATACGGAGCATGGTTTCTCCTGGGCCCTGTGTTTTTCAGCAGAGTTGTGACCACCAGGGTGAAAGCTTGCTTTCTGTACAGATTTGCGTTGGAATAATATTGGACTTCTGGGTGGCCGAGCTCTGCTGAACTGCCTGCACAGCAACAAGACCCTGAAGAGGCTGGAGCTGGCTGGGAACAACGTTCCCAGTGACATCCTGAAAGCTGTGGGTAAGTAGTATTCGTTGCACAGGAAGGAATCAGTAACTCCATTCCCATTTCAGCACTTGAGGGATACAGGGCACTGGCTGCTCCAGAAGAGAGCTGTCCCTCCTCCCCTCTTGCCCTTTAATGAGGGCGGGTCAGGTTGGAGGTGTCACTTTTACCAGCAAGAGGAAAAAAAGAATTTGGATTGAATTAGAGATGACTATGCCATGTGAACGTGGGAGAACTTGGGGCTCTAGCTTGCCTCTAGTAGCCAGGTTTGAATATGGCTAATGCAGCACGTCCTCTGTGGTTGTCCTACCCCCAGCAGAAGGGGTTGCTCTCCTGTGGCCGGGTGTTGGTTACCCCGTGGACTCTGCTCTCTCCAGTGTCTGTATGGTGAGAGCGGTCTGTCTGCGTGGGCCAGCCTGGGAAGGGCTACTGTCCAGCTGCTTCTGATGGCCAGGTGTCATCCTGAGTCTCTCTCTTCCAGCAGTGCTTGCTGTTCTGTTGCTTTAGAAACATGTGCATGCTCTCCTGCTCTCTCTGCATCAGAACAAGCCGTGGATCACAACCAGGACCGTCAGACCATCCTGAGCGAGACCCAGAATCGAACGTACATACTCAGCAAGGAGGTTTTGAGTCTGAAGGATGAGAAGACCAAGCAGGTCAGCAGTCTGGCATGTGGGCAGTTTCCCTTGGTGTCCCTGTGAAACACTCAGTGACTGGATTATTGTGCACCTGAAGTCGCATGTGCACCTTTATGGGTGGGCACACAGCATGGTTGAGCAAATTGGGTCCTTACTCTGAGATAGGCTGCCCAGGAATCAAATCCACAACAGCGTGGGTATGGACACATACCCTGCTGAACGTATTCAGTCTGGATTCTGGAGGAGAGTTGGTGATTTTTTTTCACCCATATTTGTGCTTTTGGTTCTTCTTTTGCAACTGGTTTGACATTTTCCAAGTGGTGAAAAGCTAGAAATATGAGTGTTTTCTTCCTGATGCCTAATGGTGCAGAGTCCCTACAGCTGACGGTCCTAATGAACCTGCCCAACCTCCAGTTTCCTTGCTTTCAGCAGTGGCTTGGCCTGTCTTCAGCTGTCTCTAGGAAGAGAAAGATGAGAAATGTCAGTGCTTTGAGCTGATGCAGTTCGTTTTCTCACTGATGTTTGCCTTGTTCACAGTTCTTGGATTTGATGGACACTATAGACAAGCAGAGAGAAGAAATAGCCAGGAGCAGCAGGTGAGTTGAATTTCTGAGTGCTTTCTGCTCTTTGATAGCAGAATCGGGCCCTCTGTTTTCTGGCAGAAATTACACCCTTTTTTTTTTCCCACCCCCAAATGCAGGATGTCTGCAGCACGAGTCAGCCAGCTGCAGGAAGCATTGGATGAGCAGCACTCTATCATGAATTCGCTGAAAGCCAAGTATGGAGGAGGGAAGCCATAGCCTTGCCGCTGTTGTGCTGTGTAGGCAGCGCTGAGCAGAGCTGTTGAGAAGGGGGATAATCTTGTAGAGTGACTGGCTTACTATTTTGCTTAGTTCTACAGTAATATCCCAAAATTACAGTCAGATCAGGCCTTTGGGTTTGCCACGCTAGATATTTAGCCTGCTTCTAAGTAAAATTAAAGTGCGTTGGTGTAAGAGCAAATGAATTACAGAGGGTGAAAAGGAAAAAAAAGGATTGTGGGGATGGGATGGGGGTATGTTCCTTGCCCAGTTTACAGCCTAGGCAGAGTCTGTTCCTGCCTGCCCTGACAGTTGGCCGTGTCCTCTGAGAGCTGCTGCAGATGGGGAGGAGCCCGAGCAGCAGGGTCCTGTGCTTGGGAACAGCCAGGGGAGGGGAGGTGCCTGGGGCAGCGTTGGGTTGTGTGGAGCCGAGCACACGGGACGGCGCTTACACCTCAGACGCTGAGGAGCCCGGCTCGCTCGGTTCTGTCAGGTGAAGGTGGTGTCACTGCACTGTGCCTCAGCGTGGACGTGTCCCCCATGTACACAGTAAGCAAACTGCTTCTGCTACCTGTGTTTAAAACTCTGTCCTTGGTTTTAAACAACCCTGCAGTGGTATAAAAGAGCCAGCTTTGCTCTCCTGTGAGAGTGGGCAAATCCTGGAGGGGTCCAGGCCGGGAAAACCACTCATGGAAGAGAACACAGGGAAAATACAGTGGGGTACCAGAACACCAGGCTCTGAGACGTCCCAGGTCACTCACTGTCTGCAGAGGCTGTTGGGTGTCCTTTTCCCAGGGGCAAAAAATGCCTCATTTAGCTAGCCTGATTTCATCCATGGCCAAATACGTGTTAACATCTTGCACCATGTGGCGCGGAGAGCTCACTGGAGGTGTCTCCCTCAGAAAGGACTCTGGAAAGTGTTTCTCTGTATAGGCTGCAGATGACTGAAGCTGCCCTGGCTCTGTCTGAGCAGAAGGTTCACAATTTGGGAGAGCTACTGAATGCCACAAAACAGGAACAAACCAGCATGGCTGAGCACCACTTTACGGAGCTCCAGCAGCAAAGGCAGGTGAGCTGGATAAGTCCTAGTTAGGTTTGAGAGCAGGATTCCAGGTCATACCTGGTTTGTGTAGATTTGGGGGATGCTGGATGGGATAGGCAAGCATGGTTTTTAGTGGGTTAACAAAAATTCTTGTGTAAATTAGGCGAGTGCTAGGTGTGGAGAGGAGCCGTGGTGTTTGTGGGGTGGGTTGGATTCAGTTGGGTGTGGTCTTGGTTGGAGGTGCAATATCTAGGGTGAGTACAGGTTCTTAAGTTTGATTCTGTTTGCAGGAAGGTGCTGATCGGGAAGGCAAACTTTTGCGTGACCTGTCTGCTGCCAGTGAGAAAAATCTGCTGCTAAGAAACCAGGTAGGAAAGCAAGTCCAAGGCAGAGAAGCAGGACTTGGACACTGTTTACTTCTGCTCTGTATGTGAGTCCTCTCCTTTGATCCTTGTTTATGTCTCTGCTCAGCGTTCTGTATAGCCAACTTTCTCTGCTAATAGGAAAAGAAAATCCTATGTGGTGGTAATTTCCTTCTAGGTGGATGAGTTGGAGAAGAAGTGTAAAGTTCAGCAGGATCAGCTATTCCAGGTAAAACAAGACTTGACCAACACAACAGCAGAGCTGAAGCTGCGGGCTGTGCAAGCGGAGGGTGAGTGGAGGAGCAGAAACAGCTCAGGGACGCTGCGGGTTGGGGTTACTGGCCGTGAGTCAAGAGTGCACAGCAGCCAAGGAGAAGGGGTGGAAGAGTTTGCGATAGAATGTAAATACAGCCTGCGTAGCAGGAGTGCTGGAATTGGGATATGCCTGCTTTTAATCTGCAGAACGCCTGGAAATGGAGAAGAGAAGATTTAAACAAAGCCTTGAAGACATGGAATCCCTTCGGGTAAAAGAGGTAAGAACGGGATTTCTGCAGCATCCTGCAGTTAGTCTCTCTCTGGTCCTGACATACAGACATCACTGGAAGTCATTGTTTGCTGACAGCTGCTCTTAAACAAGTTTAAAAATTAGTGGACTCAGACTTACACTGGGAATAATAGGCCATTTCTACCAGCAAAGCCTGGCTGAAGAGATCACAAGAGATTCTACCAGCCAGTGAGATTTTTGTAGCTTGCAAGAGCATGGGCCAGGGCAGTCCATAATTGTGCAGAAGAGGCTTGGAGCTGGCCCTGTGTCAGTTGTGCTGTGCGTGGAGGTAATGATGAATGAGCAGTCTCGTCATGCTCACTGAAATAAAGGTGCAGAAACAGAGGAGATTGAGGCATACGTGCTATATACGACCAGTCCTTTAATGGGGTTCAGCTTGCTAGTTCCTTCTCTTATTTCAGGGGGATTCTCTGAGCCTGGACAGGACAAGAGGCTGTGATCAGCTCTCTTTGGAGTGTTTATTGAGGTGTGAAATCTCTCAACAATAAAATTATACCAGTAGATTTCTCTGAAGATTTTGAAATCTCGTAAGAAGATGTAGGCCAGGAAGATTTTAGCCACATGACAACTAGAAAATGAATCTCTGGTGTTTCATACCACTTGAAGATGAGAGCTTGGACTCTGCATCTTTCATCTTGGCCTGGAAGGGATCCCTGTCTAAAGTTCCCAGTTTCTAGAGGACAGATTCTATCTCCATTACAGTTTCCTAGCGGAGCTCTGAGGGAGGTAGGAGTTTTTCTCTGGTGGTAGGTGGGTCAGTGAGAGGATGCTCTTTCTCGTGCTGCTGGAGACAGGAGTGGCTCCCGGGACTTGCTGAAATGGTTTCTGCTGCTCTGCAGGTGGATCATATGACGCAGCACATGGAGGCCAGCGAACGTTCCATGCAGGACAGGATCCAGCGGCTGGAGGCCGTGAGGGCAGCTCTGGAGGAGGTGAGGGTGGATGCTCAGATCGTGGTGGCAGGAGATGGCGGCCAGGGGAGCTCCGCGGAGGCTTCCATTGCTGACCTGTGTAAAGATTGTCAGGTGCTGTAGGGAGGAACAGAAAACAGCAGTTTACCAGCTAAAATTATTTTTACTGCTTTGGACTAAGGAAGGAGAAGGTTTCAAAGGGAAACCTGTAGATTCTGATTGGATAAAAGTAAAGGTTCCATGGAACATGGTTAGATTCTTCCCAGGATTTGACTCCACAGGTTTCCCATGTGGTCCCAAGTAGTGCAGTGTATTTCTCCTTACCTGCTCCCCCAGCTAGATCCAGTGCTGTCTTCTCCTATTCCCCTGTCTTTGGGAAGCTTCACCCATTACTTGCCCTTATATAACTGAAATTCTCACTGAATTTAGATGATGATCTCGGGGTGAGAGAAGATATGTAATCTGGGTTTGTTTTCCCTGCCCCTGGGTGAGACACAGCTGTGTGACATTGTAGCCTGCGACTGGAAGCTGCTCATGTTTTCTGATCAGCGTTGCAGTGATGCAGCTTCTCTGTCTGGAACTATCTTTGGTGTTTCTGTGGCAGGAGCTGAGCCAAGTCAAAGCAGCTGCACTCAGTGAGCGAGGCCAGGCAGAGGAGGAGTTAATAAAAGTCCGGAATCAGGCGCGGTTGGAGGAGGTAAGGACAAGGCCTGTCTGTGGGCCCTGCCTCTGTGGGAAGGAGTGGGTTTGGCTGCCTAGCCTATGTTGTTGTCTTGGGAACTGCTGCGTAACTCCCCGCTCTGGGTTTCACTGGCTTGTGAATGGTCTTGAGGAAGGAGTCTTGAAAGTCTGCTTTGAATTGTCTCCAGAATGTAACCACTATCCCCACCTGCGCTGTGCTTTCCAGTAGGAACACGATTGATCTGGATATTGTCGTAGCGGATTTCATTTAAGTGGCCAACTTCTGACGCTAACAGCCAGATGTTGATCCTTCTGTTTAACAGCAGCTTTCGTGGGCTGCTCCTGTTTCTCTGGACTCAGAGGAATTTCTGCAGGTGGCTACTGCTGCTGGATAAAAAAAGTCACTGTAGAGTTGAACTTTGTGAAAACAGCAATGAAGTCAATACCCTGTGAAAGAGAACAAGGGACGAGGAAAATACACCAAAACTTAGAATGTTTACTTACACAAAATAAAATGCTTTACTGAGTTACAGACATATAAAAGCTGCCGTGTGTGTTTGTGGTGGGACACGACGGTTGCTCGGCTGCATGCAGCGGCGTTTCGGACCCGTTTGGGATATGGAGGAAGTGAAGATAGAGCATGAGCTGTAAATGCTGGCAGTGGCATTGGTGCTTGTACCAGGGACATGTCTCTCTTTCTCAGCGAGTGAGCTGGGCGTTGCAGCATCTCCACCAGAATGTTTTCCCTGGCAACAGCAGCTTAAATTCACTCCTGAACGCAGGGGAGAAGTGCCCTATCTGTTACAGCAAAGTCCTGTGCTTGTTCTTGAGTGCCCGTTGACTCAACCAAGGGTTCATTGTGTTGGGAACAAAAAGGAGAGAATCCCTTAGCAGGGATGGAATGGGACTGATGTCTTTTTATTTTCCATTGTGTCTTACAGCAGCAACGACTAGAACACCTAGAAGAGAAGCTGAGGCTGATGACCGAGTCACGGGACGAAGCTCAGAACTGCTGCTTTAAGCAAAAACAGATGGTTGCTGAGGCCCAAGCCAAAGCCAGTCAGTTGAGCCTGCAGGCTGATGGGCTCAGAAGGCGCCTGGAGGAGCTTCAGCAGGTAACTTGGGCTGGAGCAGAGCTACGGTCACCACAGGGGCAGAACAAGTTGCTGAAGTGGTTTGGTTATTCATGGATTTGTCTTTGTGTGTCAGGACCTGAACAGTAAGGAAGAGGAGAAAGTGATGGAGGTGAATAAAGTGAAGGTGGAATTACAGGAGCAGATTGGACACCTGCAGGCTGAACGCGCAGCACAGGATGGGCTCAGAGAGAAGATTGCAGCCCTGGAGAGACAGCTGAAAGGTGATGGATCCTTTCATCTTCTCAAAGGGTAACGCTGAGTTACTCCACAGTGGGCCTGGAACTGAGCTACGCTTACAGGTGGTGACAACAGTGCTTCCTGCCTGTGCGTACAACCGTGAGTTGTACCCTCCATCCTGATGTATTTGCAGGGATTCTTGTTGTCGTTTTAGAGAGACCAAGACTCCCATAGCTACCCAAAGCTGCACAGCAAGCAAAATGTTTGGATTTCCTGCACAATGAGGTGTAACATCTCATCTGTGCAAAACCTCTCAGGCTGTTGCCCGCAGCTTCTCTTGTGTGCCTGTTGATGGTCCTGCTTCCCCTGCCTTTGGCTGTGCCTATAACGTGTTGTTCCTGTTTATTCTAGGGACGCCCTCATTTTCTTTACTAATGGTGCTCTTCTTTCACAGCCCTATCAAGTAATCACCGTGAGGCACTGCTGGACAAAGAAGGTGAAATCTCTATGCTGCTGGAGAAGCTGAGAGTGAAAGAGGCTGACATCTCCAGGATGAGGGAAGAAGAGGCCCAGCGGGCAAGTTTCTTGCAGAATGCCATCATGGCATATGTGCAGGGCTCCCCCTTGGGAACCCACAGTTCTAGGAAATGAGAGTGTGGCTTAAAGAATCCAGATACCTGCTGTCAGGAGAAGGGTGAACAGCTCAGGTACAGCCCCTTCTTTCTAAGTGGGACAGTTCTGTCAGAGTGGGGTGACATGAAGTGTTGCAAACACAGAAAATTGTTCTTCAGAAATCTTGTTCACAACCGCATAAAGGAGGAAAGAACCACCCAGGGCTGGGACAGAGGCTCGTGGGTCTGAGTTCATGATGTGGAGCCCTTCCCCTGCACTGCTGCAGCATTTGAAGTAGTTTCTGTGTCCCTTTATACAGTGCCGGTCTGTCGGTACACTGTGCTGTTACCACGGGCTGTGTGTTCCCTGTCCTTCTGGAGCATTTGTTTGGGTGCTGGGGCTGTTCACAGTGAAACCTGGTGAAGGACAGGTAGCACTGTTGGCGGTTTCCTGTAGGTGAGAACTGTTTACTTTGTTCACGGGGTCCCAAAGCTGCTGGAAACACCAGATCTTACCTGTGCTTTTGTATCCAGTGCATACAGATGGAAGCAGTGGCTGAGTGGTCTCACCTTGGCTCGTCACCCTGCCGCGCCGTGGCTCTGGCTGCAGCGATGGGCAGACGATGGGTGTTCCTTGCGTCTGGTCGGGTGTGCAAGGGGACAGCTATGCAGTGGCGGTCCCTGTCCTGGGGACAGCTCGGCTTTGCCGTGGCTCCAGGCTGTCCAACACCGCCTGGCACGGAGAGGCGGGTGTCGGGGGTCAGTGTCTGCGCTTCCTCACTGTGAGCTGCAGCCCGCGGCTGCAGTTCTTGTAGCCAAAATGCAACAGGGTTCCATTGCACTACACCAAGGGGCAAAACTGTCCTGCTGGCTCCTCGGGGTCCTGGAGCCAAGAGCTGTGTTCTGGGCCTTACCCCGGGGAGGAGCGATGCTTCTGAGTTGCCGCTGCAGAGTAAATTCTCGGAGCACAAAGGGGAAAAGGTGCTTCCTTTTCCTGGCACCCCAAGTGCTGTCGTGGCACAGGGAAGGGGAGGGATGTGAGGGTCTGAGTCTGTCAGGGCAGCGGTGTGAGAGCCTCCGCTTAGGGAGCCTGGGGGCACCTGGAAGAAGAGACTTGCTGTGTGGACTGGTTGGTTTGTGTTCATGATTTTTTTTTTGTATTTGGTTTTGCTCTTTTCTTTTAATAAAGAGCTTTTGCATTTTGCCATAACACTGGACCAGCTGGGTGTTTGACCGCTGCTGCGTTACTGCCACGAAGATGCTGCTGGACTTTACCGGCCCTAAAAGGCTGTTACGGGTGGGCGAGCGAAGTGTGGCTGGGGGTGTCGGCTCAGAACCGCGGTAAAAGCTGGGAACCTGATCCCAGGGAGAGGAGCGAGCCCGGGGTGAGATCCAGGGGGTCAGTGGCTGCGGGGCGCCGGTGAGGGAGGAGGGGAGCCGGTGCCGCCGCCCGAGCGATCTCGGGGGCGGAGGGGGCGGTGTCCAAAGCCGCCCTCATGCAGGATTTTCGCTGCTGCGCCTCGTTCCTCGCAGGTCGGGGCAGAAGGGGGTGGCGCGTCTGTGCAGCTTCGCCCTGGAGCGGGCGGGACCCCCGGCGGGGCCCCCGGCGCCACGGCCCGTCCCGCCGCGCGGGGGCAGCGGGCGCTGCGCGGGGCGGGACCGGGGCGGCCCCGGGAGCGCGGGGAGGGGCCGTGGCTCCCCCGGTCCCGCCCCGCGCAGGCCCCGCCCCGCCCCGCGGGCTGTCACTGCGGCGGAGTCGCGGCGGCGCCGCCATCGCGGGCAGATGCAGGCGATCAAGTGTGTGGTGGTGGGCGACGGGTGAGTGGCGGCGGCGGGAGGCGGCGAGGCTGCCCCGGCCGCGCCTCGGCCCCCGGCGGCCCCGCACAAAGCGGGCCCGGGCGCGGCGGCGCCGGGGGAAGCCAGGGAGCGAGGAAGGGCCCGGCGCGGCCCCGCCCCGCGGCCCGGGGGAGCCCGGCTCCGCCGGCGGGAGGCGCGGCCCGGCGCGGCGCGGGGGGCGGCTCGGGGGGGCTGCGGCCGCGGTGGCCCGGCCGGCCCTGGCCCCGCGGGCCCTGGCCCCGCGCCCGGGCGTGAGGCCGCGGCGCCCGAGAGGGACGCGCCGGGCGGCGCCTGCGGCCGCCGGGTGAGGAGCCGGGGCCCGGGCCGCGGCCCTGCCCCAGGCCCGCCCGCCGGGGAGGGCGCCGGGGCGGCGAAGCCGGGGCCGCGCGGGCGCCGCCGTCTCCCGGCGGGAGGCCGGGGCCTCGCTGCAGCGGCGGCCGCCGCGGCCCGGCCCAGCGCGTCCCGCTCCGCCGGAGTTGGTGAACTTGGGTCTCGGGCCTTGACGCTGTTCGGTCTCGCACTGGAGCTGCACCGCTCGGGGAGCGGATTCCTGCTGCGCTCGGGCCTTGAATCCGCCTCTCCGGTATTTTATGAGGTGCCTGCGTTTCGCTGGTTTTCATTGTACAAGCCTGATTCATCACAGAGTTCTCCCTAAAATCTGAGTGTTCGCAGGTTTTTCTCATCCCGCCTTTTGTTGTTTGTGTTCCAAGGTGAAATACGTTGCTGCTTCTGATGTCACCATGTGCCTCTTGTCACCCTTCTTGTGCTTTTCTTTAGGCTTTTCCTACGTGCCTTTTTCTGAGAATGCGTCTGTACACAAGGCGCAGGCATGCAGTTTTAGATTTATGGTGCTTCATAACCTTTTCTAGCTTGTCCTGCATATTTTTCCTCATAATTCCTGTTTGCTTTTCTGGTCACCACGGCAGGCACAGAGCTGAGATACAGACAGCTAGATGTGAACTGGTCTTAGGCAGGGACTGGCCTTTCTACCTTCCCGTGAGTGCCACCCCCCAAATACGCGTTTGAGCGAGGCCCTCCAGGCTCTAACCTGTGGGGGCTAACGAGGGGAGCAGAGAAAGAGCCACCCACCAGAACAGCACAGCCTCCCTGCGGAGGGGGGAGCACAGCGTGCTGGAAACGGGCTTCAGCGGAAGGTTTGCAGCCCAGGGTTTTGCTTTAAGACCAAATTGACAGTACAGAGACTAAATGAACTCAGATGCCAAACCAGTTTGGTCACAGATATGTGTGGTTTTGTGAGTTACGTGACTTCCCTGTTCGGTGGGAGAGAGGCCGCAGCTCAGGAGCAGAGCCAGCTGGTCAGTGTAGCGGTTCCTTACACAACCCCCTGTTCTCCAGGAGAGGGGACCGCATCGGGGGAGAAGCTGGGTGGATGACTGCTGTGGTTCTCGTGTGCTGTGTCATCCTGGTGCGGGACTGTGGGGTCCCCTTGGTCTCTTGCTTGCTCCTGAGTCTTTCCTTACGTCATTCCAGTTACGGAATTGGGTAGAGCATCCCCGTCTCTGGCTGTTCAGCTTCGCTCGGGCACCAAGGAGAGCTTTCCCCGGCACTGGCGCTTGCGATCTGTTTCTCTGGAAGGTTGCCTGCAGCTCACAACTTCCTCAGTGCCAGATGGGCTGTTCACACCCCTGGTACTCCTCTTTCCTGTCACTGAGCTTTCCCCTTGTGCTGCAGGGCTAAGTGCTGTTCCTGCTGCCAGCCAGGCCCAGCCCCTGCCGGCTGCCACCCCTGGCTTGTCCCATCCCACCTGCCCTAGGCAAAGCCCTGAGCCCATACGTTCAGTGATCAGCACTGACCTCTCTCCAACTGACAGTGGTCAACTTTAAAGTTCATTTTTGTTTATGGATACTTATTTTTTCCCCTTTGTATTTATGGACATTCTGTATTTATTATCCAGTATTTGAGGAGCTTGAATAATTCTGTCTTGTTGCGTATTTTTTCACCTCACTGTTTAGCCCATTTTGCTAGTTTACTATGGATGTGTTCAGCCCAGCACAGAACCCTAATTTATTCCCTCTCTTTTGATTCCTGAAACAAATATATTTTGCCTGGTGTTTTGCTGAGGCTGCATGGGGGGGAAAAGGAGTGGGAGCTCAGGCAAGGTGCACATTGTGAGTTCAGGCCTGTTCCCTGACAGCTAGAGAATTCCAGCCTGCTACAGGTTTGTTTTCTCACATGGTAACTTTTTACTTAACCTCTTTTTTGGGTGGGGGAAGGGTGAGTTTTACTGCCTCCCTGCTTCCTGCTGTGCCCTTCCTTATGCTTGTCACTCTTATCCCCTGCAGAGCTGTAGGGAAGACCTGCTTGCTGATCAGTTACACCACAAATGCCTTTCCTGGAGAATACATCCCCACTGTGTGAGTAGTGCTCTGTACGCACATGTGTGTAAAAGTTGGGTTTGTAGGCGAGGAGAAGGCTGCCCAGCTCAGGCTGTGACCGTCACGTGCGAGGAAGACGCGGTGGTACGGCTGTGTACGTGAAGGGGGGCAGACTGTCCCCACGGGAGCTGTCGCTGCCCCCTTGGATTTCGTGTAGAGAGATGGGTGGGTCACAGCAAGGTTGTCACTGATGGGGACTCTTCCTCGGCAGGTTTGATAACTACTCTGCCAATGTCATGGTAGATGGAAAGCCGGTGAACCTAGGCCTCTGGGATACTGCTGGGCAAGAGGATTATGACCGACTGCGGCCTCTTTCCTATCCACAGACGGTGAGTGCTGGGCTTGGGCTGGCCTGTAACTGGTCCCTCTTGGAGACAGGGAGGCTCCCAAGGACAGCCAGGCTCCTCTCCGTCGAGGAAAGTCTGAGTTCCTGCAGCTGCAGCCATAACTCGGGCTGGTTGAAGTATCGCAGCTGAATTCCTCCCAAGAGGTTGTCCTGTTCTAGTCCCTGCTTTGCAGTGGTGTTTGAACAGCTACGCGGGCCGTAGGGAGGCTCAAGTGGAAGGAGTGGTGTGGGGCTGCTCTGCAGCTGAGCCACGTTCCGCGCCTCCAGGCTCTCTGGGTGACACAGCTCCCTGTCGGGCCGCACCAGTTGTGTTTCCCTGGCTGCAGCAGTTCCTACATGGCCCAACCAGGGGTGAAGCCCATAGCACTGTTAAGGTATTTGTAGCCACAGGCTCTTGACGTGCAGAGCCTGTTATTGTAAAAGAAGATGAAGTCATACATGCAAAGTCCGTTCCTTCCCTCTCTGAATTAGTTTAACACCCTTAATGGGTGGGAGGAGGTTGTCCTCTGTAAGGCTCCCTCTCCACCCTCCCTCCATTATCTCTAGCTGTATCTTTGTACATGGCTGACCCTCTTTTTTCTGCACAGGATGTTTTCTTGATCTGCTTCTCCCTTGTGAGTCCAGCCTCCTTTGAGAATGTCAGAGCCAAGGTAAAGTATTCTCCTTCTGGGTGAAACAGTGGAAGGGAGGAACCATTGAAGTCCCCTGCCTCACCCAGCACCACACCTACAAGCCCCAAATTTCAAGCAGTCATGTTTTGATAAGGGAAGGTCATAGTCTTCAGGTTTTATGAGTGGCCTACTTTTTGTTACTTCTTTGGCTAAGTTTTTGCCTTTTTGAATCTGCATCTTAAAGAAGGACTGTCCTAGAAGCTAAAATGCAGTTAAGGGAAGCCCCGTGTGCAGAGTTGGCTGGCACTGTCTGTCACGATTCCATGTCTCAGTGCCTTCAGTATTACATCTGCAGCAATCTCTTTCTGCAGAGCACACCCAGAACTGTAGGCAGAAGTATCCTGTTCAGGTGTTGCCACCGTGTCAGATAGTAGTAAAAACCTTCTTCCCAATAGTAAATGCATCCTCATGGTTACATCTACTGCTAGAGCTACTTTTCTTACCATGCCTCTCCGTTTCAGTGGTACCCCGAGGTCCGACACCATTGCCCAAATACACCCATCATCCTGGTGGGCACCAAGCTGGACTTGAGGGATGACAAGGACACCATTGAAAGGTTACGTGATAAGAAACTGGCCCCCATCACCTACCCCCAAGGTTTGGCCATGGCTCGGGAGATTGGTGAGTCTCAGTGCTGGCAGATCTCCGCGGCACCGAGCTTTTTATTTTGGAGTGGGCGAGGGCAGTACGTCCTGGTGGGACTGGAGTGGTTGAGCCGGAGCTCTCTTTCCCCTAGGGTCGGTAAAGTACCTCGAGTGCTCTGCCCTGACGCAGCGGGGCTTGAAGACGGTGTTTGATGAAGCCATCCGGGCTGTGCTCTGCCCGCCGCCCGTGAAGAAGCCCGGCAAAAAGTGCACCGTGTTTTGAGGGCTGTGGCCTAGGTGCTGGCTCAGCATGTTGTCGTCCTCTGACAGATTGCATATTAGCTGGGTGTTTCCGGAGGGGGCTGGGATGTGTAGGGCCCTTCATCATGTACGAAGTCAGTGTTTTTTAAATGTCTCTTTGATTTAACGTCAGTGTTGATGTGAAGGGGCAGCGGGGGCAGGAGACCAGCTGGGGGCTGTACAGCCCCCAGGGGAGGTACAATGGGGAAGGCAAGGCAGCGCCTTGGGGCAACGGGCTGTTCTGGCTCTCCTGAACTCCCAGCTGGAAAGGGCCGAGACATCCATCCTGTCCTGGGAAGCCCTGGTTTCAACCTGCAGGTGGAACAGGAGGCGAAGGCCCTTGTGGGAGCGGGGAGGGAGCCGATACGAACGGCGCTGAAGGGCAAGAGCAGCCGGGACAGCGGTAGGGTCTCCTTGCCCAGCCAACGTGGCTAAGTTAACAAACTGGTGCTCTAGCTGATATGTGCCTGAGACTGTTACAGAAATCACAACCAGCCCCAGAAGGGGGCAAGGTAAAAGATACAAAGCTGAAAAACTAATCATTAGGTGCTTTATTGGGTATGAGCCAAACTCAGTGAGTGAAACAGCTCTGTGCAATCGATGTATTTGCCTTTTCGTGTGTGCACACCATAGGACAGCGTGGTGCTGCTCCCCCCCATCGGTCTTTAGCAGGGCCTCCCCCCCAGATCCAGTCTCTGCAGAGCAGGGCTGTGGTTGTTGCCTCTGTTTTGTTTTTTTCTACTAAAGACAGCAAAGGAAGCAATGAGGAGTCTGCTAACTTCTTCTTTCCCTTCCCACTGAAAGTGCAGGCGGGCTCTATGGATTTGGAAGGAACAGGGAGAGCTTCTGAAGGGTTGTGAGGGGGGAATAGGGTTGGAAGAAAGACAGGTCCAATTTCTAATCATCATGTAGAGTGACAAGATAAAACCTTATTTGGTGCAATAAACATTCTCCATGACGGTGTATGTGAGCTTTATTATACAGCAGCTTCTAAAGGTAATTTTCTGCCTCACTTCTCATACAGGTTCCAGCCCTGCTGCCCCTCTTCTCCAGCAAGACTGGGTCTGTGTCATTGTTTTCTATCCAGTTTACATCTATGCAGTACTAGTGTGAAAGTTAAGGCCAGGTGTGAAGTGCAGGTGTCATCTTAGGAGACAAGAAATCCCCCATCAACCACCAGTGAGCTGCCAGTTGTCATAGCACTCTTGTCACTCAGCAGGAAGAGGATGCTGTTCACCACATCATCCACCTCTGGAATCAAACACAGAGAACATCCGATGCACCCCTCAAATTGTGCTAGAAAAGCAAGCACCCCAAGAGGTATGCCTTTGGCCTCCACCTGTAGCGGGAGCAGGGAAACACCTCCACCCCCAAACGGTGCTCGATGCAGGGCAGAGGACAGCGTGGCTGAGAGCCGGGGATCACAAAGCCCTTGTGACCAAATGGTACTGGGTGCCCAGCAAGCACCCTGCGCCCCTCCCGCTCACGTTCATAACAACAGAGTAAGGGCATTTCGCTTGTCCCAAGTGGAGGAGGCTGTAGAAGAGGGGAGATAAGGTTGATTCTCACCCTGTCCTCGTGAAATGCTTCAGGAATTCAGCCACAGCCCCTCAGCAGAGTTGCAACTTTGCCCAAAAGAGCCCAGCCTGGCAACAAATCTACACCACTGACCTGCAAACTTCCCCAGCGGGATCCGATTAATCATGGCAGCAGATTTCTGAGGGTCGCTCCAGTTAATTCTCCCCATATCAGTCATAACCACTGTGGGGTTCACAGTGTTCACCCTAATCTGGGACCAAGAGCAACAAACAATCTAAGCAGACTGCTCTGAGAGGAAGTGCTTAGGTTCAGCTTTAGCACTTTCCCTTCTCTCAGAAAGACTCTGACCTACCTTGTGGGGTCCCAGTTCCAATGCCATTACCTTGCTCAGCATATCTAAAGCACTTTTTGTGGAACCTTCAGGAGAAGGGGAGAACAGGAGGCATTTAGGTGCACAGCACTTGGTCACGAACACAAAGAAGTATTTCACTGCCCAGAAATGGCAACCAGCAGCTCGGTGGCTGTGGGTCTCCAGCTAGTCAAAAGAGAGGGGGCACTGCTAAAGCTACTCACAGTAAACAGCGTGATCCCGCAGAGCGCGCTGAGACGCCTGGCTTGAGACGTTGACAATGGCACCTGGCACCCCCTGGGCAATCATCTGCCGAGCAACAATCTGGGAGGGGGGAGAAAAGAAAAAAAAAAAAAGGGATGCCAGAATTGTAACAGGATAAATCAGTATTTCATTCAGTAGGAATCTTGCTGGGCTATTACAGTAGCCAGAAGAGCAAAAACAGCCGCAGGAAGTCAGTGCTCACTGCCTCCCACTTAGAGAGAGTCAGAGCAAGGGAGGGAAGGGGCTGCGCACGCAAGTTGTCCGGTGAACTTCAGATCACGGTCCCTTTAGCCCCCACAGGGGACACTTATCTCTGCTGTGCGGGACAACTTAGTTACTGCTACTCAGGGAGACGACTGCAGGGACAATTCTTCCTCACCTGGGAAACATGAAGCACAGCGTGAAGATTCACATCAAAGGACCTACAAATAAATCAAATTTAAAAGTTACAGAGTGGTTGCAGCCCAGGCCAGAGAGGAGTTGAGTTGCTTTGGGAGGCAGCACAGGGCAAGTGCTGCTGGTATCTCAAACACCGGTGCTACTCTAGAACTCGGAGGTGCCGAGCTGCCTGACTAGGGCAGCGTTTAGGCGTGTTTCAGCAAGAAACCGTTCACTGGATGTGAACTATTTGGTGTGCAGGGGGAGGTGCACTCGTGCAGCGTTGCATTTCCAGCAGGACCCTGTTCCTTAGCAGAGTAACGTAGTTCTTCTAAAGCTTAAACAGTGAGCCCTGGCCCTCAGCCAGCGACCACTCGGGTGAATCGAACCCTTCACACGGCTTTACAATTGCAAATCTGCTACAAGATAAGTAGAAGCAGCTTTTCTTCTATTTGCCACACAGGCCTTCCTTGGTCAGGTTTTTACCTGCTAGTTCTGCAGAACGGTCATGGTAGAATCCATACATTTTATATTCTAGTCAGAAATCCTTCATTACAAACCCACAAGAGCCATTCTTAATGTAGGGACAAAGCACGGCCCATCTTCTCCTCACCATATCCTGTATCCCAAAGCTTACCCCCAACAGGAACTATGGATTTTTGAGAGAAAAAGTTGTCATGTTACTGCAGTAAGCAAATTTCATTTTCCACTGTGACGTTTTCATACTCCCTTACCTGGCTTTGTCTTCTTTATATCTGAACTGTCTTACCGACAACTGCCCTTCAACTAAGCAGAGACTGGGAGCTCTGGCTAAGAGCGAAGGCCTCTCTCCTCTTCCTCCTCCTCCTCCTCCTCCTCCTCTCATCTCCTCTCCGTACCTCGCCGGCTGGAGGGTGGGTGGGTGCACAACCACCGTGCAGGAGATGAGAGTGCGGTTCTGGCTACTCAGTAACTGTGGAACCGCCAGGGCTTTACCTGGTTTCCTTCCGACGTTCGCAGGGTGAAAGGCGGTTCCGTACGGTACGAAAACACGGGGAGGGGCAGAGCAGACGGAGTGACCGCGGGGGGCCCGGGCACGTCTGCAGCGCGTCTGTCCCTGTCCCCGGGCGCCAGCCGCTCCCCAGCCCCTTCCCGGGCGGCTCCGCCGAGGCCGGGGGCAGCGCCGGGCACTCACCGCTCCAGGGCCGCCCGCGTCACCGCCAGGAACGGCTCCAGCTCCGCCACGGCCGCGTTGTTCACCAGCAGCTCGAAGGGCCCCGCCGCCGCCACCGCCGCCTCCGCCGCCTCCCAGTCGGCCAGGTCCAGGCACAGCGGCTCGATGCCGGGGCACTGCGGCGCGGGCGGCGGCCGTCAGCGGGGTGGGAGCGGCCGGGGGGGGGTCCCGGGGGGTCCCGGCGGTACCTCTCGCGCGAGGCTCTCCAGGTCCGCCGCGGTGCGGCTCAGCGCGGTCACGCGGGCTCCGGCCTTGCTCAGCGCCACGGCCACGGCGCGACCGATCCCTGCGGGGAGGCGGCGTCACACCCGGCCCGGCCCGGCCCCGGCCCCAGGGCCCCGACCCCAGGCCCCGGCCCGGCCCCAGGCCCCGGCCCGGCCCCAGGCCCCGACACCTTTGCCGGCTCCAGTCACCAGCGCCCGGCGGCCGCGGAAGCTGGGCTCCGGCTCCATGCTGGGGGCAGGCTGCGGCCTGGGCGGGGCCCCGGCGCGGGCAGCGGGCACTCCCGGGAGGCGGAGGCCCGGCGGGGCAGCCCCGGGCCCCGCTGCCCGCCAGGCAGCTGCCGGGGGGGGGGCGGGGGGCAGGATGCGGGCCCGGGCGGCTGCAGCCCCTGGATCCCCCGAGAGGACGCGGCCAGAACCCGTTTCTGGACTCACGCAGCACAAGACGGGCACGCAGAGATTAATTTTCTTGGCTCTGATTTTCACTAAATTATCACAATGAGAGACCACAGAAAAACGGGCTTTTTACCAGACGATGAAAAGACCGACCTTCTCCGCCCGCTTGAAGCTGCTGCTGAGGTTTGTAGGCAGCCCCAGCCTAAGTCATTGCCTAGAAAATCAGCTGCAAGGACACCGGCTCTGCTTGCCCGCGGCCCGGGGCTCGCAGGACGTCTCATGCAGCACCTGTGTGACAGCAGCAGCGTCTGGAAGGTGCGACAGAGCAGCCGGCAAGAGCCAGGGAAGCGGTCACTGGTCACCTGCACCAGGCAGCACAGCAGCTCCAACCCTGCCGGGCAGAGCTGGCACCGGCAGAGCAGCGAGGGCAGACGGTTACATACCCCCTTCACAGGCCTGTAGCGCTGTCCCAGTCAGGTGGTGCTTTCTGAGGACTCTTAAGAGCTCCTGTGGCCCTTTTAGTAAGTGAAGAAACAAGTGCTGAGACAAGTTTACAACAATTAACTTATTCCAATTCTTTTACTTTGTTAATCATCATCTGCAAGGATTTTTCTCATCCGTATTTGTTACTCTGCACATCTGAGTCCTCTAACTCACCTGCTTTTTGGCCATTTGGCATCACAGGACAGGAGGCTGTAGATTACAGGGTTTATGGCCCATTTTTGGTGTAGAGGTGTGTCAAGGAACATGACAAAACCCAGCCTCTGACATATTTAAATATTTATTTTGTAGAACCACTTCTATGTATGAGACAGTAGTTTGAGTAAAAAAGCTGCATCCTGATATATCCACATAGCTACTGTATTGTCAACGCCAGAAACCTTAAAAAAAGCTTGAACAGACTGAACAGTTCTGTATTGCCACGCAGCAGAATGTGGTCCTTTTTCAGTTTAATAAACACCCTACCAGCTCAGAGCATGCTGCCCCTTCAGCACACCTAGCTTAGGGTGACCGGTGACTAGTGTGAAACATCTGCTACTCAGTTTTGCTGCCATCCATATCATCTGTTGTAATTTTTGAACTGCAGTTTGCCACATAATCACTGCCCAGTCCCTGCTGTCTGTGGTATCTTAACAAGAGGCTGCTACCAGTGGAAGAGGAAGAAGAGCTCCAACAGAAGAGTTCAGAATCAGTGTTTGAAGGCAAAATCTCATCAAGATCTCAGGAAGCTTCACAGCTTACTGCTACAGGAGGTTGAAAAAAGAACCTAACAAGTGTTAAAAAGTATTTATATAGATACCAGGAATCTCCTGAGCTTTTAATGACAAATCATTAAACTATAGGACACCTCAGTACTAGTGAGCAGAAGACCTAATGAAGAGGTAGACCACACCACAACCTACTACTCCACAAGTCCTCCTGTTCTCTGTAACAGGCCGTCAGTGGTACCTGTTTCAGAACAGCCACTGTGCCGGCTGGACTTTGATCCAGCTCCTTGCAGCACTTTCCCTGCCGCACCTCCTGGTCACCTCAGCAGACATGAAGGAAAGGAGACACTCAAGAATGAGCTGCAGGACTGTAGCAAGTAGCAGTCAGCTTGTTTGCTCCTCAGTGGAATTAACTAAAACCACGCAGAGAGGACAGTGTACCCAGGTAAATGCTGAAAGGTTTGTGTTAAAACTAGAGTGCAGGGAGCAGCGTACTCCAGGAGGCGACACCTCTGCTCAGTTTCACACCTGAATACACTGCAGGCATTTGCCTACCTTGCACCACCTCTCAAATGGCAGGAAGTTAAGCAACTAGCTGAAGTCCACAGTACAGCTCATTACAGCTGTTCAGAAATCTGAAACTTTTGCTAGGTCCTCATTCTAGTCATTAATCATAGTTCCAGGTTATGCAATGTCATTCTATTATTCTCCCCTTAATTCAGCCTCAGACTCTAGCACTAAACCAGCAAGTATTTTATAAAGAGTTTGTGTGAGTAAACAGTGGTTTTGCAAAGTCATTTTTTACGCTGTTCTTCATGTCAGGTAGGAATTGCACATGGCCAGAGTTTGGGCTAACAGAAGTCTGGAGCCCCCTTTCTTCCATTTCCAAAATTAAGCTTACTTTATTTAAAAAGCAGCAGCAGGCGATACTGCTACAGCACTGAACTTCTGCCCTTGTGCGAGTGTGCAGTCTCCTTTCAGTGACTGCCTGAACTATTTATTGAAACATTAAGAAGCAGAGTAAAAAGAAACACTGATCTAGACTTTAAGGTAATCAAAAGATTATCTGAAGAACCCGAAGTGGAGTAACCACAGTCATACAATTAAAGGTCCTCACACGATACCATCACAACCTTCCTCGGGACATTACGGCTATCTGGCACTCCTCCTCCCTCACAGACAGCAAGAGATACAGCACAGCTGCAGAAACAGGGCACGTTTCATCAGCCAGCGAGCACGCTCGAGCTCATCCAGTCTGCTGTGGGCAAAGCAGGAGAAGCGATTGCCATCTCGTCTGGCAAATATTTCTTCGGTATCAACTGTCAAGGAAACAGTCGTGGACCTGGCAGACCACCATCCTCACCAGCCACCACTGCAGTTCAGCTGGTAAGAGCCAAGGCTGGCACTCGCCTCCACGGGAGGCACACAGGGACCACAGGGGAGGACGCGCACGGTGAGCAGCTCTTACCCAGTGCCCAGTAAGCTTACTCGTAAGGACACAGGGGTTTCCCATGACAATCACCCTAGCAATTCCAGGATTTCTGCTGTTTATGAACAGATCCTATTCTGGCCCACAGCTGGAGTTTTAATACAGCAGACCACAGAAGCTCTTAAATAATTCTGTTCCCAAGACAGACAAGTGAAAACTTCCCCTCTCTTGTCACCATGGGGACTACAGTCTGCTATAGCACTCCAGCTTCAAGGCGATGGCTCTAGAAGCCCCCAGCAGTAGTAGGAACGCTGCCATTCCAAGTACTGGTTCACCTAGGATGTGTCCAAGGACAGATTCACATGACAAAAGTCTAAAGTGGCCTGTACACATATGACCGTAGTCATTATACAAAGAGCCAGGGGACAAAAGAACAAGGATTCTTCTTGGAATGTCCCAGGCTGCAGCTGAACAAACCACACCTCCTTGCTTTTGTAAATAGAGTCTGTCTACCTCCTTTGCAGACACCTCTGGCTGTCTCCCAGAAGAAGAATTAAAAAAAAAAAACACCAAGAAGTCCACCACCATTCCTGTCTTATGCAAACTAGGTAAGACACAGATGACAACAACTGGTCAAGAATTATGACATCTTCTTAGCAGGGCACCAAATAGTGTCAGGGTAGAGCAGACAATGGACAGATTTAAATCTATGAAGAAAAAAAAAAAAGAAGAAAGTATTAGATTGGAATTCTCCGTATAAGGAATGTACTAGCATTGAATGTGCAGCAGCCTAATAGAGCAGAGAGGCTGGGTCTGCCTGCCTTTGGCACAGTGACAAGAGCTGACATGAGAAAATAACCCCATTAGAGGGTTTGATCATCTTACAGTTGATAAACACAAACAGGGCAGGGAGATCTTGTTTTGGAAGTGGACACTCACCGGGTTGGATCTTGCTGAAGGCCAAACACTCCTCCCACACTCACAACATTGTGTTTGTTCTCAGGGTCCCCATAACTTAGGGTTACCTGTAAAAGCAAATAAATATTCAGAAATTGTAACACTAGTGCAGAAAAAAAGAATGGGGATAGTAGGATTATTAATGAGGTACGAAGAAAGACTCCTAGGATGCTGTCTAATCTGACTGCAAACGGTGGATGACATTTGAGAAACAGGGGTTAGTTCTGACATAAGCAACGCTGGCACTGATGGCCATCAGCCACACCACTGCTCATCTAGAGGCAACAAAGGACCCGAGAGGTGACTGCCCTGAGGGACAAGGTGAGTTACAGCTGTCAGCTTTGTAAGGGCATTAATCCTGCTAACGTCATAACCTACGTTAATCCTGAGCCGACACTGCCTGAAGTCTGCGATGGTCTCTCTTAGCATAGAGGGAAAACAGAACCATTTGGATGTTAAATGGCATAAAGAGGACTGCCACATGACAAACCTGGCAACAAGATTTAGATCTCTGGAACTCCTGTTCAGTGCTATTCTTGCACACAAATATTGTATTAAGAAATTTTCAGGTGCCAGGTACAAGGTGACTTATATTTTCTTTCTAACTGTAGATTTCCTGGACTTTCTGGACTTTGGGTTATCTGTGACAGTCTCAGGGAAACAATGGTCGCCAACAAAAGGCCGTATTCAGCCTACAGTTAAATTCACTAACATGAAGGAGATTACATCACGCTGGAATTTGGCCCCAAGTGTACATTTCTGTGCCTAATACAATTGCCAGGAAAATATAACCAAGCAATTTGTAGGGGTAAAACCACACTCCCACTTTTTTTCATGGTACCAAACAGCAAGAGGCAGACAAAGCTTCTGGGTAGCCCTATGGCTCCATCTGCTGCCCACGAGCAAAGAGGTTTCCCAGCAATTAAAAATGACATGATTTTTCCTACAAAACGTTAAGTTTCTTGAGATTCAGACAAGTTATTCTTAAATAACTTGTTATTTAAATGTTTGATCATTTAAAAAAAATTTAACTATGCCTTAGTTATTGAAGAGGTACTTACTATAGCTGTGACAGTAGTCTTTGAACAGCGTGAATTAAGACTCAGACTTTGTCAGGCCAAGACAGAAATACTTTCTTACATGGCAGGCAAACTAAATATTGCCTCCTTCTACACTTGCTGCTACTGTTACTCATGGAAAGCCAGACATTAGAAGGAGATGGGGAACATCATATTTAGGCTTAACATAGCAGAATGTGTCCCCAAAGGAGGGGACAGCTACATGTCCTAACTGGCTAGGGTGAAAGTGTGCTTTTTACCTAAATAAAGGAATCTGACAGGATACAGCGCTGAGTGAGCCAGTAGAAATCTTTCTTCACTGAAGAGCACTAAGTCTATGGAGAATATTCTTTCCGATCAGCTGAGGTGCAATTATAAGAACAGGACATGAGGCTTAACCCTACCTGCTGCAGAACAGACTCGCCTTGTAGCCTCTGCAGATTTTCCAGATGGGAATGGAACAGTGGGCTGTGCAGCAGCTTCACCTCCAGCAGCCCTTCAATGATGTAGCCAATAGTGCAGTCGTCAGGGAGACGCACTCTTTCTGCAGTACTGATGAAATTACCCAGGCTGCCAGACAGAGCACAGGAGACAAGACGAAATATGCTTTAAAACCTACCAAACACATACTGATGGAGCTCAGCTAGGGGCAGTGTTTACCTGGCCCAGGGACTCATCTTCAGGGCAAGACCTCTGCTGATACAGAACCCTGCTCCACCTGTGGCAAACCAGAATTTCACGGTTGTCTTCTAAGGAGCAACAAGAAAAACACACAGTAGTTACTGATAATCAGTTTTTCCCGTGTGGCTGGGCAGGAAAGGGAACTAAAGTTTCTGTCAGGTATCACATACTGCACTTGGGTCAGAACAGGACTACAGATTAATTCCTACTTCTTTAGGCTGCTGAAAGCCCAGCTAGCTGTTCTCTCAAATGAAACTATCCTGGAACTGACAGCAGGTGAACCATCAAGTTAGCAGAACTGAGGTAGCACACATGAAATGGGAAACTATAGTCCCACTCCCACCTGGTTCCATCTGTCCCCTGGTCATTCTAACCAAGGGTCAGAGCCACCCCAGTGTTCCTGAGGAAGTCAAAGGTGGTCCATCAGTCCCTTGGCTCCATGTCCAAGGACACTGTTTTGTTGTGCAGAGTCTTCCCTAACAAGCTGCTTTGTAACTGACTTTCTGGCCAGTGGACTGATTTATCTTTAGGCCTGTTGGTACGGGCGCCTAGTGAGGACTCGTCCTTCAGCACATGTATCCTGTGACTGAGGCTGTTTGCTTCCACTCCTTGGAAACCTGGTAACCACTCAGTACTGGAAACACCTTGTACACCCAGAGAGCCGCTGCCATCCAAGGTTGGTTCAAGATGATGGCAATGTGATGCTGCTCTCAAAGCAAACAAACCGACCCAAACTCCAACACCCTAAAACAAGGAACACTGCCCCCAGAAACACTAAAGGAAAAGAAACAGTCGAGGTGGGGAGGCCCTACTCACCCCAGTGTGAGGGAGATCACCAACATATGAGTAAAGGAGGAGAAACAGAGGTCCATGCAGGAGTCAAACTCTACTGTGTATTTGCATATGAGGTCAGATCAAATGTTTGTTTAACCCAGCACCCTGTCTCTGAAAATGACCAGTGCCAGGTTCATTGCTTGCAGATTAAATGGCTTGTTTTATGGGGGCATCCTATGAACTCCCAAGGTTTTAAAAGCTTAGGACGGATTAACTGCCGAGTTTTGCTTACTGATCCATCGCTCTGGACGTGGTCGGCTGCTTCAATGGGATGGTCCAGACTTGGTCGTCCCACGTAGACATCTTGGCTGTGCGAGAAGGCGGATAAGAGACGCAGGAGAGTCCGGGGGTTCACATAGTTGTCATCATCCACGTGGCAAAACCATCTTTAAACAAAACAAAATAAGAAAGTTACTGCATCATCCCTTCAACCTTTCAGATGATGCACTGCCTCATGCTGCGCTCCCTTCCCCGTGCTCATCACCATCTTTCAGCTAATACTGCATTCCTTACTGGAGCAGAGAAGGTTACTCAAGTTCCCTGTGAACACAGAACTAGAAGAAACAGTCAATCAGAACAATGTGCTTCACCTACTTTTGCCCAGATTCCAGGAATTTATCATATTCCACAGACATCTTGCAGCAGAGAGCTTGCCGGGTATGGACAGCAGAACAGTTGGTGTTGATCATATGATCCCCTAGAAAAATAAAGATCAGCCCTTTCAGGTTTGAGAAGCATGTGCAGTCCAAAAAAGACTACAAAAGAAGTGCACATGTGGCACTGCACATCTGAAGTGCATGTGGTGCACACATGGAGCAAGCTGCAGGGCCGGCAGGGCTCATGGGTTATGCAGATGGCATGTGAGCTGCAGAGTACATGGAAACGTGCGAGCGCAGGGTGTATAAATAGTGCTGTGAGGCTCCAGGCAAAGGAAACACCCAATATAACTCTGAGCCAGACAGACTCCAGCTTACTAACAGGAAGGAAGCGGGTGCAAAGGTGAACCCCGTATTCAGAAAGTTCCAGGCACCTTGTCCAGGTGGTAGGTAGGAACAGCATATTCTCCTGTGAAAGGAGAAGTTTTCCCCATTTTCTCTACCTTAACTTCCCTAATTGCTTGTACAGCATGAAATAAGGACTTCTAGGGAAAGTATGACAGAAACAAATCTCAGTTGTGACAGACAGCATGCACCTCTGCCGCACAGCTCACCGGCTTTCAGGCGTAGCTCCCGATCCTCCCAGTCCGTGAATATAAACGTCTGTAGGAGACAAAAAAGGCATGTCCACATTTGAGAATTTCAGAAACTAATTTCAACTTTGCTCAGTTGCAGCCAAAATTCTGAATGTTTTGTCTTATTAGTTTATCTTCAGTAATCATTGGGAGTGGGGTGGGGAGTGGTGGTGGACAGAACCCCAACAGCTTCAGCCCTTGCCTTACTTGGTCAGTTTTTCCATTGTAACCCAGAAGAGTCTCATTTCAGTAAAGCATCCAAGATTTGAGTTCTCTCATCTTGGTACAGACATCCAAGCTTCCAGATAGGAATGACTGTCTTTTTTGGTGGCACCTCCCTCTGCAACTTACCTGCTCTCTCTGGTGTGGAGTCACCCACAGCTGTTTAAGCAAGCCAAAAGAAGGAAAGTCAAGGTGGAAAGTCCCAGGTGGTAACACGTCCCAGTGCTGGGCAAAATTGCGTTAATATGCTCGAATGGACTGAAATTCCCAAACACGTGAACAAATTCTATGTTTTTCTAAGGAAAAACCTAAGTCGCTGAACTACTTAGCCCAAGGTACCAGCTTAGATACATCAGCACTAGGGATCCGTCACTGTCCGGGGGTGTTTTCCACAGTCACACCAAGTTAAACTGTTTTGGCTTGGGCCACCAGTCCCAGATTGCAAGTAACGAGCTTCATCAACACGGAGCGCTGCTGGAGGGAGGCTCAGGCGAGCCGTTTCGGTGAGGGACCTTCCGCAGCCTCACGAGCAAAGACGTTTTTAACGCGCGCAAGAGAAACCTCCGTGAGAAAGCGCCGGCCCAGCCTCACCTGCCCCCTCGCCTGCGAGATCCAGGTCTGGAGGAGCAAGTCCAGCCGGCTCCTGTGGTACTTCCTCGTGGTCTTCACCGCGATGAAGATGTCCTTCAGCTCCAGGCTCTCCCGGGCCAAGCCCGCCGCGGGCCCCGGGCGGCCCTTCCGCGCCGGCTGCGGGCTGCCGGCGAGGCCTCCTCCGCCCCGCCCGGCCGCCCCGGCCCCCGGCCCGCCGCCCGGCTCCCCCCGAGAGCCCGCCCGCCCGCCGGGCGCGCCGCTGCCCCCGGGGCCCGCCCGCTGCGGCGGGGGCCCGCTAGGCCCGGCGGCGGGCGGCGGGCGGCGGCGGGGCGCGGAGGGGGGCTGCCCCCGCGGCAGCAGGAGGAGGAGGAGGGCGGCGGCGCTGAGGGACAGCAGGAAGCAGGCCTTGCGCAGCCCCAGGCAGGAGCCGCTCATGCTGCAGCCCCGCGGGCCCGCGCCGCGCTGCGCCGCCGCCTCATGGCCCCGCGGGCGGGCGGCGGCCGCGGGAGCTCGGCGGGGCCGCCCGCCCCAACGCCCCGCGGCCGGCGGAGGGGGAGCGCCCGGGCACCCCAGGCCGCGCCGACCCGCGGCGGGGGGAAAGGCCGCCCCGGGCCTGGCGAGCGCGGCCAGGCCCCGCGAGCGACGAGAGCCCCGCGCGATCCCGCCCCGCCCGCGCCGCCGCCCGGTGCGCCGGCGGGAGAGGTGAGACGGGCCGCGGCCCCTTTAAGGGCTTCACCTGTCGGATGCGGTCTGGCGGCGCCGCGCGACCCGGAAGCGGAAGCAGCGGCGGCGGCGGGCGCGGCGGGGGGGTCGGCCGGAAGTGGCGGCCGCGCGGGGAAGGATGCCGCTGCCCGTCCAGGTCTTTAACTTGCAGGTACGGGGCCGCCGCCCCCGGGAGCCCCCTGCCCCCCGGGGCCGCCGCGGCCGCGCTCGGCGTCCCTCCCGCGCGGTGTCCGGCGGCGCGGCCCGGCGCGGCCCTGCCCGGCCGCCGCCTCCGGGTGGCGCGGTGCGGCCTTCCCCTCCGGAGCCGCTCTCGGCTGTCCCGGGGCCCTCGCTCGCCCTTCCGCCGGGCCCGCCAGTGTCGCTTCCGTCGCCGTTCGCGAGGGGCAGCGCCTCGCCGAGCGTCCTCCGGCAGCCGCAGCGGGCCCCTTGCTCGATTTTCGCGTGTACGCGCCGTAGGTAGAGCTTGGGCAGCGCAGGGGGGTGCAGCGAGGTGGCGGATGGAGAGGGACCGAGCGGCTGCGGTGCCGGGGAACGCCGCAGGAGCCTGGAGCGGGTCGGTGTAGCGAGCCTGGCCGCTCAGTAACGCACAGGGGATCCCTTTGCGGGTTAGTTGTCTTTCTGCCCTTCAGCAGCCAGCGAGTTTTCTGTCAGGGACCGGGGGTGCGGAGAGTTGGGACAGGGTGAGGGATACTTCAGCATCCGGCTCAGCTGCTCCATCGGTGACAGGTCTGTACCGTGCCCCCTCCCGCGTAGAGCAGGAGGCTTCGGCTCGAGTGTCTGCTGCTCAGCTTGTAGGAGGCCTTAGGAGGTACCTTCCAACAGGGTGCCCTTCTGGGCTTGGGAAATCTTGGGGAGAGAGTGTTATTTTATTTGCTTTGTGAGTAGTTCTTAATTAAGCCTTGCGTCTTCCTTCCAAAATAGAGTTAGCTTCAAAATGTTTGAGTCTGTGTCTCCCAGTGGGACTTCCAGCTCACTTGTGCTTTTCCTTGTCTGGGAGTTAAGAGGGAGGTGCAGAGCGCTGCCTGCCAGTGTAGCAGGACACAGATCATTCTGCTCCACCAGCTGGAGTTACTCTTCGTTTCTGTAATGCTGATTTCGACAGAGTCCATATCGGGTTTTTGGTATGGTAGGCAAACACAGCCTAAAAAATGCAACCCTGACACTTAGTGTTTATGATACAAGAAAAGAGATAAGGTAGATAAAAACGGAGAAAGTAATGGTCTCTATATATGGTCACTTCAGTGTTTTTATGCACAGTTTTCCTGAGAGGTGATCTGGACAATCAAGAGTCCTTTGTGCCCTCCCTCACTTTCCTTCATGTGGACACTAACAAACTAGGAAACGAACTTTTATATGCTTTACTTGCTTTTACTTCAGATTTTGGGAGATTTCATGTCAGGGTTGAGATATGTACATATTTGATATGTACCAGTCCGTGAAAGAATAAACAGGCTGTGGGTGAATACAAGATGCATCAATTTTTAGAATTAAGAAAAGCAGATCTACCCTATTCCTCAACAAAAACCACCAACCCACCCCCCACCCCCCCCTCTTTGATTTCTTAACAGACAGAAAAATCAATAAAAACATGGAATTAATTAGGGGGGGGGGCAAGGTGGTTGGCATTTTTGTCCTTTCTAAGGTCCACTCATGGAATTTACCCCAAATCAGGTGTTGCTTATGGTAACATCTGCACATATTCAGCATTTTATAAGAAGATATTCAGCTTGGTTTTCCCGAGTTTAAATCAGTAATACCTAGGGTGAATGTTCAGCATGCTTTCGACTAGGAGGAGGAAAAGAATTTTGTGATAGCATACCAGTTTTACTTGTGGGACTGCATAGTAAATTGGTTTTAAATGGGAACACGCACAGGTGTTGCATTGATGCAGTTGTGCTGAGGTCATTGTAGTGGTGTGTTCCTCGTGTGGTTCAAAGCAGTGCAAGGTATACTGGGAGAATAAAATTCTGTTGTTCCTGCAAAAGAGAATCTACCTAAACAGTTGGACTCGGATAACTAGGATAGTTCAACTGATGGTAAATTTTTGCAGTGCACATAAATTTTTCCCCAGTATTTGTTAGAAACTATGGAATTGCCATTCTGCGTTGTTCTTTACATTTTTTAATACTTTTAAAAGTGTAACAGTTGTCGTCCGTTGTCGTCCGTCCGTCCGTGTCCCCCCCCCCCATATTACTTTTAAGCATTAAAGCATCTTTGAAAGGTCCTGGTGAGTTTTTTGGGTACTTTTTGAGTTTTGGAGCTTCTCGAGCTCAGTGTCAATGCCTGCTCTAGCTCAAGGAAGAGAAATGGAATGTCATTTGGAATTGAGCATGCATGCCTGAGATACTTTCTAGAATCAGGCTTATTGACCCCCTTCACTTTCTTCTTTGATGGTTTACCAGACAAAATAAAACACTCTCTGTGAATGCTGAGCCTTAGTGCTGCTTGTGTTAGACAAAACATCATGCAGAGTAGTGGTGTTGCTAGAGAAAAATCCTAAACATGTCTAAAGACTGAGGAGTGTTTTTTCATTTTTAAAATTGAATGCATATTTAAGCAAGTCCTTAATAGATCGATTCACATAGTTGTTTCATGCTCAAATGAAATAAGCTACTTTTGACCTAATTTTGCTATTCTAGGGTGCAGTAGAGCCGATGCAGATTGACGTAGATCCACAAGAAGATCAGCAAAATGCACCTGATATCAACTACGTGGTGGAGAACCCCACTCTGGTATGTGCTGGTTGAGGGCCAGTGGGTTACATTTCTTGGGCATGGCCTCTTCCTTTAAGGTTTTTGAAGAACTCTCTCATTTTACTCCTTGTCAAATTGTTATTTAGAGATTAAGAGATTTTCTTCAAAGCAAGGTGGGGCGAGAATAGCAGTGACCTCTTCTGCAGCTCCATGTCACATACTGACCTCTGCTGCACCTTCACAGATGAAGGAGGAATTCCTGTTTTGGACTTGCTGCGTGCTGCCTGTTTGACAGTTTCCCTTCTGAAATAGTTTAGTCCATCTCTGATTATTTATGGAGACATCATTCCTTCATTTTGAGGCTTGTTTGTTGAGGAGCAAGGCTCAGGTGCTTTACGTATGTAATTAGGACAGAATTCTTCCATTGTTTGATCCTCTAGAGACTGGCTAAAACACAGAGCTCTGGAGTTATAACAAGCTGTATTTGCTTATTTTTAGTTTCTTCAATTTTTAGTTAATGGTTTGAGATTTTGGCCAATTTTTTATGTATCAGCTCAGTAACAGTGAGAGATGGGTGTTGCAGAAGAGAACAAAAATGTTAACTGGAAAAAGTTAAAGCAACATTAAAATTGCAAAATAAAACATTCAGTTAGGAAGCTTTGGATCTCACATACCCTTTGAAGCTTTAATTTGTTCCTCTTGTCCCCGTACCTTATAGCTGTTGTCACATGGTTATTCACTGTTTATTGCACAGCCCTCCTTTTTTGGTTGGTTGGTTGGTTTTGGGGGTTTTGTTACTTTTGGTTTTTTCAGCATCTGAGCTGATACCTTGTTTGATTTCATTACATTTCAGTTCTGTTCTGAAGCTAGAGTGAAGAAGTGATTATGTTGTGACCTTTATGTCTTTGTTATTACTAGAGCATCTAAGTGTTCCACAGAAATTGGCAATTTTCTTTTCACCCTAACTGATGTGAAGGACCATAACTCCCCTTTGACATGCAAAGAGCTGAGGAGTAAAGTGAGATTACTCAGTGATTTCAGGAGTTTCCAGGATTTCAGCAAGGATTTCCTTGCACTGAATCAGGCTAGAATCATGTTAGAAGATGCTACCGTGGCATCTATAGTGGTGTCTTAACGTAGAGACACAGAGGTGAGGGAGTCGGACAGGATGTCGGACAGGATGCATTTTAAATGTCGACAGGCAACCCGACTCTAGAGTTTCCTGCTGCCTGAATGCTTGACTTTGCCCTGAACATTCTGCTGTTCTTGTCTGCATGTCTACTTATGCCTTTAGGAAATCTCCCTGCAATGCCATATCATACCTTTACTGGACGTTTTGTGTTCCTCTTCTCCCCCACCCCACCCCAAGCCTTAAAATCTGTTAAGTGTTTGGAATTTAAACTTCAGATCCTTCCTCAAGAGTAAGAGACCCTATTTGTTCTCAGAGGAGATGTTTGAAGAAATCAGTATGAGCGAAAGAATGCAAATTGTCATATGGAAACTATTTTTCAAGGAAAAACTACATCTGGAATGGTTGTCTGGTTTAGAAAACTTCAGCTGAAATGATGGAGTCTTGACAAAATTATTAACGGGTGATATAACCAGTGCTTAAAGTGGGTGAGCTGATTGGCCTTAACAGATAGCATCACAGTTGAAATCAAAAAGGCAAATTGTAACGTGCTGCCTATTTCTGAGGAAATTACTAACATTTGAAGAAAGCAGAAATGGAATAATCTTACCTGATTTTTTCTTTGTCTGAGTCATGTTGCCCTCCGTGAAGGGCTCAGGACTGCAGGAGAACTTGTGCCAGTCACAGTGTACAGGCCTGATTTAGTGCTGCCCTCTTCGCCTTCCAAGACCGGGTTTCGTTTGCAGGATTTGGAGCAGTACGCGTCCAGCTACAGCGGTCTGATGCGAATTGAGCGGCTGCAGTTCATTGCTGATCACTGCCCACAGCTGCGGGTGGAAGCTCTCAAGATGGCACTGTCATTTGTCCAGAGAACTTTCAATGTTGATGTGTACGAAGAAATCCACAGAAAGTTGTCTGAGGCTACCAGGTACTACGAGGTGATGGGAACCTGGGGGGCTTTTTTGACTGAGACCGGTGAGCCACAGTGGGGGACTTTGCATGTTCCTTATGCAGATTGTCTTTGCCCTTAGAATTTGATAGCAGTGAAATGTGTGTATTCAGGCCTAAGGTCTCTTGCTTTTTTAAAAGTTTAGACACAGAAGACATTATCTCATTCTGAAGTCTTGGTGTTTTGAAAGGCTACAGGTGGATATTGAGGAGAGTTTAGTCCTTGCAACTACTTCAAATATTAATGAACACAGTTATCTTTCCTTAGGTAGATTATGGAGGTGAAGCCTCTTCTAGATGCTCATGTGTTCATAAATTAAAACCTTATCTAACTGTTTGCCTTGTTTTGGTAGGTTGTTTTTTTTTTCACTGCCTAACAACAGGTCTGCTGCTAAGGGTACCCTCTGACACTTCACTTACCCGTCCACGCTTCCCCTCTTTGTGTTATTTTTGTTGCTCCGTGCACTGGTTGATTTCCTGTCTGGTTTGCCCTGGCAGTCTTTGCCCTGTATGTGTGACCGTAGGTTCATTGCTTCTTCCTATGTGAAAAGGACTGTTGGTAAAAAAAACAGCAAACAAAAAGCCAAAAAAACTTGGAATGTTTTTTTCTGTTTAAAATATTGGAAAGTGAGTTCAGTGCAAGTAGATATGTGGATCTGAGCTGGATGGAAAAATAAGTTGGATTGCATCTGTACAGTGTAGCTTTGCTCTCAGGCTGTTGCAGTACAGCTGGGGAGAGAACTCGTAAACATGTACACCCTGTGTCCCACGTAGGGGCGTTTGACTGAATTCAGTGACTCTGAATACTTCCATAGAGTGTAATAATTCATTGCAGTACCATTACTAACTTGCTTTCAATTGATTTATAGAGCAGGTTATTTCTTTAAAATTAGCAATGACTTGCTTGTTAATAAAATACCTGCCAAAGATCATTAGGATAATTTTGAGAAGAATTTGTAAACATCTGTGATGTTACTGTTTTCACTGGAAATCTTAGCAGTCTTTCTCTTTTTTCCCCACCATCCTTGTTTTCTCTTTAGTCTGTTTGTTAGGGTAACAGTGCCAGGTATTTAGCAGACCTCTGTTTTGCAAAGTTTGCAGCATAACAGCCCCATCCAAACTCTTTCCTTTCAGAGAACTGCAGAATACACCTGATGCTGTCCCTGATAGTGGAATTGAACCCCCTCCTCTTGACACAGCTTGGGTTGAAGCTACACGCAAAAAAGCTCTTCTTAAACTGGAGAAACTCGACACAGATCTGAAAAATTACAAAGGGAACTCCATCAAGGAGAGTATCAGGTGAGATGCAGAAGGCTCTGCTGGAGCAAGGAAGAGCATTTTGCTCCTCCAGACACCTAACACAGGATGTCACCTGCATTCAGTGCCTTAGGTCAGTGTGTTGAGTTACTTGTTTGGAACAAGCTGACCGTGTCCCTTTCTGAACACACAGTTCATTGGTATTTTAATTCCTGTGCTCCAGGAGAGGCCATGATGACTTAGGTGATCATTACCTTGACTGTGGGGACCTCAGCAACGCTCTCAAGTGTTACTCGCGAGCCCGTGATTACTGCACCAGTGCTAAGCATGTTATCAACATGTGTCTCAATGTCATCAAGGTAGGAAGGAGGGTTTGCAGGAAGTGGTACCCGCTGTGTTTCTGATATCTGCTGTAATGTCCACCTGTACTTTGCTCTGGTTACACCTCTGGTGTCTGCAGTGATGGTGCTTATCTAAGTAACACCATTTATCCGTGCCTGTCTCTGGCTCTCTACAGGTCAGTGTCTACCTCCAGAATTGGTCTCATGTTCTGAGCTATGTGAGCAAGGCTGAGTCTACACCAGAAATTGCAGAAGTAAGGTCCTGCTTTTTAACTTGCATGGGTTTTCCCTTTGTTTTCTGTCTCCAAAATTTGTAAAACGATTTCTTCCTTTGCCCCTTTACGACTTGCTCCCTATAAGACTCCCTTCTTCCCCTAATCCAGCCTCCTTGGCTGCTGTACTGTTTCATTTGAAATTCATTGCTGCTTTTCTCCCATGATACGTGTGTAGAAAAATCAAACTCATGGTAAAAGCAGAGAGACTTCCCATCCTCAATTCTTGCCATATTTCCCAAGAGAAATAAGATGAAGTTATCTTGCTGTTGAGATTCGCAAGTTAATTATTAGGATAAAATGTCCCAAGGACAGTTGTCATCATAATGGTTTTCATACTGCTCGCTCACTACTGCTTTTTTTTACCCTTTAGCAAAGAGGAGAAAGAGACAGCCAGACACAAGCAATTCTCACCAAACTGAAATGTGCAGCAGGTGAGTGAATCCTTCAGCTTCCCATACTGTCTGCCCATCTTTCTGCCTGTTAGCTGTCCCTAGGGCTCCTTGGCAACAGTGTGTGCTTGGCTTATTTTTATTCTCTCAGATTTGACAGACTTTGTATTTTCTCACCAGAAATGCAAAATTTAATAAAGCCGATGAGATGGAACTGCTGACTTGTTTTTGCCATTTCTTTCTTCTCCCTAAGTTTCTTCGGAGAGGGTGCCAGTGTGAGTCAATGCAGTTCAAAGGTTGCTAGATACTGTCCAGGACTCTTGTTTCACTTTGATAGTGAAGGCACTAGCAACCATGTGGGGGCCTGTCTGCTCCCCAGATTTTGCGATTTCTCCTAATTTGTATGCTATCATAAACAAAGGACTAACTTTTTCTGGTTCCTAGGCTTGGCTGAGCTAGCTGCTCGGAAGTACAAACAGGCTGCAAAGTGCTTCTTGTTGGCATCGTTTGATCACTGTGATTTCCCTGAGGTGAGGACCAGGAGGGAGCTGTGTGCAGGTCTTGGAGGGGATGTAATTCTTCTAAGTGTTAGGTTGTAAAATTCAGATATTGTAGTTATTCTCACATCACTCCTGTATAGTTTGGTGATGCTGTGAACCATGTGGGTGGTTTTTTTTAGAAAAAGTCTCTGTTCTTGAGTCCTCTAAATGATCTACTCTAGATCACATAGGAATTGCCTGTGAGATTTGTGTACCTGTGTAGCTCAGTCAAAAGACTGGCTGTTGGGAGTGGTTTCTGCTCTCTTAGCAGTGGACAGTCACTCCCCGGGCTCTGGGTGAACGCCTGAGAGCATGCTGAGTGGTTCTGCTGCATTTGACAAGGACTAATCTTGTCACTGCCTGAAGGAAAGGCCTGGGGTAGAATACTTAATTCCAACCTTCTGCCACTTTAGTAGTCAGTGACAGTTTTCTCTCTCTCTCTCTAGTTGTTATCTCCTAGCAATGTGGCTGTCTATGGTGGTCTCTGTGCCCTTGCTACCTTTGACCGTCAGGAACTACAACGAAATGTGATCTCCAGCAGGTGAGTGATGCCGTGAGAGGAGTCTGTGTGTACTGGACCTCTGCTGGGACATGGGGCTTTGGCTGAGAGTGAATTCTGGCAGGAGGAATAGCTTTCTCATACAGAAGAGAAAGAATCACTGAGCCGTCGTTTGGCTTTAGCATTAAGTGGTGTTTCACTGCCTACAATGCAGTGGTTAATCCCAGCTGAAATTTTAGTGGTATAACAGAAGTTTCCAACCCAGGTCCAATCCAACATGTAAGTAGCCCAATCTTCTATCTCCATCAGCAGTCCATGTCAGAAGGCAGCTGTGAGATAATTCGCCTTCACATTACCACTTGTTCTGGTAATTGTATTAATACAATAAATGTTAATTGTATTAATACAATTTAATTGTTAATACAATTTGCAGCGTTAAGAGAATTACAGTCTTTGGGAGAAAAATTTGTTTGTCATAGATTGAACTACAGTGATACTGAATTCCTGTCAGCTAAGTGTATGGAAGCACTAATTTTAAGTTGATGTGGAAAAACGGTTGTTACCCTGACTTTTTTATTGGCTGATTCATGGGGTGAGATCCCAAGGTTCGGGAACCTGTGATGGAGAATTGGGAGAACGCTGAGAAAGAGTGTGCATCCCGACGATCTCCCACACTGACGATAGGCTGTTTTCTGAGACAGTTGCGTGCTTAACCTACCTATGGCATGCTGGACTTAGTGAAGGCTGTGCTGTGAAAGGGAATACAGAGCTGGCCAGCACAGGCTACAGTGCATGCACAGATGTCGCCTATGTTTTCTGTGGGTATATCCTGATTTTGACCTATTCCCACTCATTTTTTTTTGTTTTGTGTGGACTACTTGGTTTGTCAAAAGACTCTTGCCTTCTTTCATCACGGCTCTGATGCTGTGCTCCATGTCTCTTGTGTTCCAGGCTCCCAGCCCTGCTGAAAATGGTCTGTTAGACCATTTTCTAACAGACCCAATCTGGTCTGTTAGACCATTTTCTAACAGACCCAATCTGGTCTGTTAGAAAGTAAATTCTTGGAATCTTCAAATGATAGTGAGAGTTTGTAACCTTGCAGCTTGGAGTGATGGGGTTGTGGGGAATCGAACTGACGGGTTCCAGTGTCTGATCACGGCCATCTTTATCTGTAGCTCCTTCAAATTGTTTCTGGAGCTGGAGCCACAGGTTCGTGACATCATCTTCAAGTTTTATGAGTCTAAATATGCTTCATGCCTGAAGATGCTGGATGAAATGAAGGTGAGTTGCAGGGAAGCAGTGCAGAACAGACCCTAGAAGTTCCCTTTCCCTTCGCCTAGCCTTTCGTGAGAAGCAGTGACTGTTAAAAGTAGCTACTAAGAGTGTTCAACTCTTCTGTGTCTTCTGTCTCCTGATGTGGTGAATGGAAACTGGGAGTAGTTTAGCAGCAGAGGGTGAGGGGAAACGGTAGCTTTTTAAAATATATTGCTAGTTCTTTTATGCATTCTAGTTTTATGGCATTGTATTGCTGTAGTGTAATATCCTCAAGGTTTAAGTATATACATGTATATGTTTCAGAACATAGGAATAATATATTTTTCCAGGCTGCTTCTCAGCTTCTGATGTGTTGTTTTTGCACAGGACAACCTGCTGCTGGATATGTACCTTGCACCTCATGTCAGGACGCTTTATACCCAGATTCGAAATCGTGCCCTTATCCAGGTAATTGTTCCTGTAATCTGAGAAGCGGATGAACAGTCAGATAGGCTATCTCTTTGTAATTGCTTTTCCCATGGTTTTTCAGAGGGCGGGGGAGTACACCTGGCAACTGAATGTTTTCTTCTTCCTAGTACTTCAGCCCCTATGTGTCGGCAGATATGCGCAAGATGGCTACTGCTTTTAATACCACGGTGGCTGCTCTGGAAGATGAACTTACTCAGCTGATCCTGGAGGGACTGATCAACGCCAGAATAGACTCTCACAGTAAGGTGAGTGCATCTGAACCACAGACTGTAGGCTGAACAGCTGTACTAAGATTAGAAACTCTCCATTCCTGGGACACTTTGCAGCTGCGTTCATCTGTTGCAACTGGTATTTTCAGTAGGGCTTGATCTGTGTGTAAGCTCGGACTCCGCGATACCTTAGCTTTGCTCCCTTGCCCAGAAAGGGCTTTCTGCTGTGGAACCCTGTCACAGCTCTGGTGTGCAGTTCTCTGTGTTGGTTACAGATTCTTTATGCTCGAGATGTAGATCAGCGCAGCACAACTTTTGAGAAGTCTTTACTAATGGGCAAAGAGTTTCAGCGCCGTGCCAAAGCTATGATCCTGCGAGCTGCAGTCCTGCGCAACCAGATACATGTCAAGGTGAGGGCGTGTTAAATGTGGACTTCTAGAGAGTGTTAAGATTTGGTGGGTTTTTTTTTTTTTTTTGAAACTGAAACTATAAAAGTTGGTGAATTGAAGATTCTGGAGGGGAATGAATTTATTGTGCTCATGACTGGACAAATTCTTACAATACTAAATACTAAATATGTAAGGAGCAAGCGTTTCTAGCCAACACATTGACCTGCTTGTACAACAACTTTGAAGTTTATATGCTTGGATTGATTATTACTCATTCATTCCAACTAATTCTTTGTGCACATATCTTTTATCTTATTAAAACAAAGTTTGTTTGAAGTAATTTTTTTAGTAGAGGAAGTAAAAAATGCATGACTTGCTTGGAGTGTTCCTTGCAGGATGCAGTTCCAAAAGGATGCCCTTAGGGAGGACAGGCCATCTGCCACAGAACATGTGAAATTCTCTAGTGTATTAATCTCTGTGATAACTAACTGCCAGATAGGATTCAGCTTCTGGGGCCAACAGCACCTTGTACATAGTAAATAAGAGTGGCTTTAAAGTTCTGGCTTGCCTTTTTTAGGAACAGTTCCTGTGAACTGCAGCTATAGAAGTTGTAAACACAAAACTTTTGCAAAGCCATCATTATTTATGAGTTGGGGGGTGTGCTCTCCCGCTGTTCTTACCCTGCTGTGCTTCACCAGTGCTTCATTTGGTCTCTCAGGAAGCGCTCTGCAGGATATTTACACATCACTAACTAGGATGTGTTTTGGTCTTGTTGCAGTCTCCTCCGAGAGAAGGTAGCCAAGGGGAGCTTACTCCAGCTAACAGCCAGTCCAGGATGAGCACCAACATGTGAAAAACTTCGTGCACTACCAAAAGAAATGGTCCCTCCAGGACTGTACCCAGTGTCTCACCCACTAACTGCTGAGCTTCACAAACTATCCCTGTCTCCCTCACTTCTTGCTTGGATTGAGAGGGTCAGGGCTGATGGTGGATGAATATTCCAATGACTTCAATTCTCCTTGAAAAGAAATTCTTTCTAAAAACAGCATCCCTGCAATGGGTCATCATTTCAGTTTTGGTAGAACATCTTCCTCCATTCTCCTGCTTCCACCACTCCATAAAGAGCTGTCAGGTTATTCATACAGATGCCGATTTGAGAGTTTTTCAGCTGCTATTAGTTTTCTTGTTTCAAAGCTGCAAAAATAGTTAGTGTTAAGTTGAATGGACAGGTGTGATCTAAGATGAATTTTGCTGGCCTGAAAGTATTGCCTTGCTTCTGAGCAATGTTAAGCTTTCTGTTTATTGCAGATAAACTTACAGGTGCATTGCTCTTAATTATGGAGCTAGAATTCTGGTGGGAGAGGAGATGTCCTTTGAGAAGCTCTTAATGATTTTTCACCTACACCAGAAAACATGGCACTGCTTCCATGCATTCAGTCACAGGCCTTTATTTTAGGGTGTTATGTTTACCTGGATCCAGGTTCTTTCTCTCTGGCCTCTGTTTTCAAAGACCTGTTTCCCGATGTGTTTCCCACTTGTGCATGACCTGACTTTGGGGTCCAGTGTTACCATAGCAGTGAATGTCTACTTCATCCAAATATTGCTGCTTGTCCAGTCTTAACTGCCACAGTGTGTGATGGTTCCCAACATGTGCAACAGTTGCTTCTGGCAGCACGGGTAAATGCCATAAAATACCACTCGAGTCCTGTGGAAGAGCTGAAAGCAGCCAACCTAGGTGCCCGCTCTCCAGGTGCATTTATTCCGCTTTTCCTTTTGTAAAGGGATGAAAGGTGGCAGCCCAGGTCTGTGCGTGTTCTGTGTTCATGAAAGGAGATGTGCACTGAAATTTCTGAAGTCACTGCTGCCTTGCGTTCATCTAATCCATAAGGCAAGCTCAGAATTTTGATCCAGCCCTGACTGGTCTGGTAACTGACTGCAGATGTTACTGTTAATGTGTTCATGCTTTTTTTTTTTTTTTTTTAATAAGTTGTTATATCTAGTGCATTAAACAGCAGGATTGAAAAGCTTCTGAGTTTTTGGAGTTTTGTGTTAAAGACGGGTTTTAGGGATCTTGATCTCAAGCCATTGATTTTTTGTTAAGCTTGATGATGTTTTGTAGGCTGTTGTATTTTGCTTTCGGATCTGGTTGGAGATGTAGCTTGGATGAACTGTGAACAAAGTGCAATTTGAGGGAATGCTCTAACCACAAGATTCCTGGACAGCATTTGCATGGCTGCTGAATTGCAACAGTGCTCTCTCCCCCTGGCTTTCCGTGCTTTTTATGACTTAGGTGCTGAAAATGGAAGCAATAGTTCCTGTGAGGACTTTTGTTAAATGTCTTCCATTTGGCATGGGAAAGTTCTCCCATTTTTGAGGGGGAAAAAGAAAGAGCTAGTTAATGACAAACTTGTGAGTCGAGCATCACCAATGGCCAGTTTAGTGAGACAGGCAAGTTGAGTTGTCAGGTAAATGGCTGCACATCCTTGTAGAAATGTTGGGAATGTCATTTTAATGCTTTCTGCTCATGCTGAAGGGAAGCCATTCAGTCCTATAATACTACTTAAACATTCTTGCTTTCTTCCTAAAATGGGCCACTGATAAAATTTCGAAGGAAAAGATCTTGAGAAGGTGATTTTGCAACCCAGTTAAGTGCATCAGATCAGCTGGCTCTTTGCTTATGCACAGCTTCCACTGTCTTGGCTTGATTAGGTTACTGCTGTTCCCTCCTGGAGGCTTTCTGCTGGGGGAGCCCCTCATAAGCTGGATGAGAGCTTCTGCCCTTCCAGACACCCCACGCGTCCGCTCTGGGAGGCGGCCGCAGTGCGTGTCCTTTGGCAGTCGTGGAGCCCACGAGGTGGCAACAGCAGTTCCCAGCTCTTGCTGTGGCCCGAGGCAGTTCCGTAGCTGGGGCAGAGGGATCAGTTTCTTCTCTCCAGACGAAAATGCTTACAGCCTCTTCTGGGCAGAGAGAGCATTTCTCTGTTATTAGTTCATTGGCACTATTCAAGCACAGTGTATGCTTTTGTATACAACTATTGGCATCTAACCCTTTCCTTTAGCCTGTGAAAGAGGCTGCCGTTGCTTTAGGATCTTGTAGATGTGAGTCAGGGCTGTCCAGGTGTATTTCTTCTAGACATTGTTCAACGCCTGCTTCAGTCCTAACTCCTGCTGGTCCAAAAATCCGGAAATAACAACACAGCATGGATATAGTTCTGTATAACTTGTAAGCAGTTTCCCCCAATGAAAGATTATTCTTACCTTAAATTTCTAAGTAATTTCCCAAGTAATAAATGGGAAAATAGTGACTCACATAGAATTAATTTCCATTGATTCTCTGTGACCACGAAGGTAATTCAGTGGATGAAGTTTTGTAGGATCTGTAGCATGTTGGTATGTTCAGAGGAACTTATTTAAGTGGATTTCATGAAATTGTGCAGCACTGTTTTGTTGATGAGGAAGGAGATGCCAATGTTAAGCCATAAGTGATGGTGTCTTCATGCAGTGTAAATCCTGCTTTCTTTATCTGACCTAGCTAGGAATAAAGGAAAAACAGTTGGAAAGAACCTGGTTCTTTTGGCAAAGGCAGTTTCAATTAGCACAACTAATTTTAGCGGTAATGTAGAAACTGCCATTATGAGATTTGTGTTGGAGTAGTTGGAGATGATTGGTAATTATCTGGCCAGATCTTGTCCAGCATAGTGGTCTGTGTTGCTGGGATTTGTAGAGGGGGGTCTCTAAGAGGGGGAGGTTGTGCTGGGGCAGCTGCCGTCGAAGAGGCTTCAGTGGATGAGGGAGAGGGACAGAGCTCAGTCTGTGCCCCGTGCCGTGCATGTGTGATCTGGACATTGGTTTCTGGGACTCTGCCGTAACGGTCTTAGCATCACTTCCTAACTTAGGTGAAATTTCAGCATTTTTCCATCCTCTGCTGCTGCTGAATAAGGTATTATTTCTGATACATGCAATGTAATATAAACTTTCAGAAAAACAAATGAGGAAACTTTTAATAATAGCAGAAGTGCTTCTGACAAAGACCCATCATGCATGGGTAGAAAGTGCTGGTCAAGCTTTTTTTTTTTTTTTTTTTAAGAGTAAAGTCTCAGCTAACTTAATTTGGCTATTCAAGGTTCTTACGCCATTTCCTTCATTACTTGTTACATGAAGCAGATGACAGTGGGGGAGCAGTGTGCTCCACAGGACAGTGCTCTTAGTGTTTTCTTATGCCACCCCCTTGTGAGAACTGAGACCAATACAAGTCAGCATTTCATTTTTTCAGTAGTCCACCAGCTGTGAATTTGCAGTAGGGTGAAAAACACCAAACTGGTATGGAACTGACTTCTGCCTATCTCTGATGCTGTTAGGAAATAGGGGGTGAGTTACTCTCTGCTTTGTAAATGCGCTTTGTACTTCAACGGGTATTATTTTGGCTTCTGCGTTCCTATGGATCTGTAAATTCCATTCAAGGTTTCATCGGGTCTGGTAGGACAACTTAGCTTTAGATCATCTCACAGGATAACTTGATCAGGCTGAATTAATTAGATAGGGAACAGAAACCGGCTAATAGTGTATGTCAACCTCTAAGAGAAATGTATGAGATTCAGTAGTTAGAAGTTTGGTAAATTCCTAATGCAAGAAAGAGAGTTTCTTGACAGCAAAGAAATAATTCAAGATTAGGCTTCAGTAGACTTATTAAAACTTATCAAAAGCTACAGACTGAAGGGTAGCAGCATTAGCAAGAGATGGTCTAATTCAAACAAGAATTCAAGTGGCAAGACCTGTAAATCTGTCTTACGCAGTAGATCAGGCTGGGTAATCTTGTCGTCTTTGATCCCACAGGTACCACCGTTCCAGTTCTCTAATGCTTCTGCAGCTGTAGCTTTGACTGTTGTGCTCAGTGTGCCTGTAGTTTATGTGAGTGTGAAGTCTATGTGTACATAAAGCTTGTACCCTGTAAATACATGCTGAGATCCAGGGTATTCAGTCTTTGTTTCAATGTAATTCTTTTTGTCTTTTGTTTTTTTTTAATTCTCTGATATCTCATCTCATAAGCTGTTTGCCAAATAAAGGCAGTTGGCTTTTTTTTTTGTCAGGTGAACTATGACTACTTTTTCTTGTGTGCCTCTGAAAATGGATTTAGAATCAAGAATCCAATCTTCCTCACACCCAAAGACTGGGGATCATTTTCACCATCATTCTACATGCAGAACACTGTCTTTTCCTCCCCCTACTCCCATTAAAATTAAGTAGTATATATATCTTCTCAAGGGCCTGTGAAACAGAAACAAAACAGGACATTACCTTGCTGAGCTGGTGAGACTGCAATTTTTTGATTAGATATAAACAGGATAATTAGTATATTGCCTAGCCTGAAAGTAATCCCTAGTTAGTGTAAGTGCAGGTGTGCCCAGCATGAACGGCTCGGCTTCACTCGTGTTGCAATAGTGCCTCCTAATTCACAAGCATTGTTTATTAAGAAATTGATACGCTGGTCATCTTTACCTTATTAATTGCAAGGTTATCATCTTCTAGAATGTCTGTTGGAAGTTCAGGTTGCAACTTTCTTTTCCATTGGTGTGGTGATTTGTAGTTAGATGTGCAAAGGGACTTGGTGAGCCGCTGAGTGAGGAGCCTCTGCCGGGGCCTGGCACCGGAGCTGACGGGATCAGCCAGCAACTCTCTGTCTGCACTGCTGACTAAGAAAAGCAGTGGAAGAGGGGGTGGGGACAAATATGCCTTAAGTACTAATTCTGTATAGAAATGTGTCCAGTTGGGATTCTCAAGTATAAGGCCCTTCCTGAATTTAGGAGCCTAAAGCCAGCTTGGTCCTTTCTTCACGCCGGTAAGTAATTCTGTGGTGAGACTGTACTTGTGAGAGATGTGTTCTAAAATCCCCCTGTGTCCTGTCTCTCACATAGCACCAGTCTGCTGCTGTGCTCTAACAGTGGATGTTTCTCATGCAAATGCCTTTTCTGACTTTGTAGATCTTCTCTGGCACAGTAAGCAGAATGACTGAGCTTTCTGATGTTTTTGGGAAACTGTGTAAACTGCAAGGGGTCAGGTAAGCTCTTTGAAATTCCATGATAATGAACATTTAGCTTTTTATTAGAAGAGGGGCTTTTCAAACAGACAGGGAACTCAGAGTGTTTGACAGCTTTAAAGTGTATGCCTGTGCGAGGGAAGAAGTGGACGATTTCCACAGGAGTGGGAGACGAGGTTTCAAACTCCCGTCGTCTTTGAATAAGGCAGAGAAGCACTTTTAAACTTGGCTCTCCCACACTGATCACTGGGCTATTTGGTAAATGCCACACCCTTTCCCGCCCCCTCGGTTTCTGTGCTAGTTCCAGTTCACAAGGCAAACTGGAGTAACACCTACCAGCGTAGTGTCTAAACTTGATTTGAATACAAGGGTAGTCAGAAATGATGAAAGCAGCTGAAAGTCTTGGTTAACAAGCTGATTAAGGTTGGAAGATGCTATTCCCAGAACATTGTGGAAAATATTTTGTTCAAGTAACAAGCAAACGAAATGGGAAGACTCAGTAGGAATTTGAACTACTTTTACTTGTTAAAATAGGTAGAAAGCCACAACTAAATGTTAGGCAGGATTTAAGTCCAGCCTCCGAATGGATACGACGTTCTTACCTCTTGCAGTCCCTCTAGAGGACTTAGTGTGAGTGAGTGGGAACAGCTGGATAAAAGCTGGATGCAGACAAGTCTCCAAAGAGACTGAAGACGTGTGTGATCATGGGATAGGGGAGGTGCCTGCAGAAACAGCCTGGAAAATGGGAACACAGACGAGAAGTGGGCACAAGGGTGAGTGACGTGAGGGTGGGCCAAGGCCTCTGCTCCACATAGGGTGCTCTGCTTGGTGATCTGTTAACTTGCTTGTTATGCTTCGAATGAGAACATTTCTCCACGGATTGAATAAGTCTACAGCTGCTAGTAGTTTTGGGTGCTTTTTCAGGATACTGTTCCCGTCCATGTATGAACTCATGACTGTAAACTGTAACATAGTTTGTAATGCAGGTTAGGAAATATAAACTGATCTTGCCAGGGCTTGAGGGGGTGTGTGTACACATGCCTGCATGAACACACACACACAAGCATGGAATAGTTGTTGAGAAGTCAAAAAAATCATGTTAAAAATGGTTTAAAAATAATCAGGGCATGCTGTTATCTCCTGATTCCTGAAAGTGCTGTGTTTCTGTCATTAAAACAAAAAAAAAAGTCTTGAGCACCTCTTTTGACTGGGGTGGGACAGGGATGGGTTGTCCCTATTTTCAGAAGTGCATGGTGCTACATTTGCTTTCTGACCTTTGATGCACTTTTGATTTTTGGTTTATTACTGTTCAGAAAACTTTTCCAAGGCAAGTGCTCTTCTGTGCTGAGATGACACTTTGCCAGTGCTTTATGCAGACCTAGTCTTCTGGGTGCTGGGCATCCGGTTCATTTCCTTTCTGACCCAGTGTAACTTCCAAAAGGGAGTATCTGACAAACCCTGACAGGCAGAGGAAGAATCTCTGCAATCAGGATTCCAGAAAAATAAGTGTCCTGGCTTAAAACAAGCATACTTAGTCTAGCAAGCAGGGCATGCTCTTAAACATACGCCAAAGCTCCTGATGGTCTGGGCATGTGAAGCAGAGGTTTGAGTTGCTAGAAGCAGGTCCCTGGGACAGCGCCGTAGTTGGCACCTACACCCGCTGGAGCCTGACACGCTCGCAAGCAATTTTATACGGGCAGGAATGGCTCAGGACAGAGACCAGGCACTCAACTCTGTCATCCTCCCCCTGCCCCACATCCTCTTTCCTTCTTTCTCATACCCATTCTCCCACACACCCCCAAGCTTTTAGTTCTTCCTTTTTTTTTTTTTTCTTTTTTTTTTTTCTCTTTTCTCCACTTCCCTTGAAGAAACAGTAGTTTAAGACCTGCTAATTTTATGGTTAAAGGCTCTAGTGCTCTATAGGGCTTGTTCCTACGTGCCAGCTTTGCCAAACCAAGCATGGCTGGAGTGCACCATCAGTTTTACCCCCCCCCCCCCCACCCCCAGTAGCCACCTGTGACGAGGAGCACGACCAGGCCGGCTGCTGTCAGCGCGCCCCGGTGCAGGGAGCGGCAGCGTGCGCTGCAGCAGCGTCACTAAGCACTCACTGATACAAACAGCACTCAGGAAATAGGCCCAAGGGAGCTAAATTTTTAAAGCTGAGCTATGCTTTATTTATTTATTCTAGCTTATGATGGGATGGCTTGACTTCCAGGTCTTCAATCTATTACAGCTGCATACCACTGCTGATTTTCTTCTTTTTTGTTTGCCGACACTCTTTACAGCACACCCAACACTGGAAGGCTGCACTGACTGAGTGCCCAGGAGACACACAAAGTCCCTGGGGGAAGGGTGAAAGCCAGGTAGGGGTCTTGCATGTGTGGACCTGCATCTGGTTTTTGACAACACTTCCCACAGAATTTATCAGGTGGGAAGGAGAAAGAATGATCATATAATTAAATAGGAGACTTTGAGCAGGGAAAGGTTCATGGACTTGGTTCTAACAGCATGTTTCAGTCAACCCCCTCTGTTAACACAGAGATTTCATTCTCCCCCCAACCTTTGGCTCATGGGAGCCCATTAAGCTTTATCATACTATATATAACTCGTAACTGTTAATACATGATGTGGTTATAGCAACATTTTACAGTTTTACATTCACATTTTCAAAGTACTGCTCAATTCCTTTCTGCATTGAAAACATGGCCTGCTGAAACTCAGACAAATGTGACACATTTTCTATTACTGAAGAAGTCTGACACTGCTATTTTTACTGTGCCAGGAGGCTGTTCTAATACAAGACATTTATTCCCCAATATTAAAAACCAGACATAAAGGGTTAATGAACACAAGAGGCAGATTGTGATGGCAGCTTATAGAGGTTGCCCCCACCCAAAAATGCAGCATTTTCAGTCTTTAAAACACAGCATGAGAAATTTAATTGCATCCTTTTTATTTCAAATGCAGGATAATTCCCTGAGTAAGCAGCTTTTTTACTTAAATAAAACTTTTCCAGAACTTAAAATAAACCTGTGGAACAAGTTCACAGAGCTGAGGGTGAGCTGGAGACGGCGTGTTCTTTGGCCCAGGGAAGCAGAGGCCTGGCAGGAGCTCCTGAACGATTCATTCCCAGAGCTTCACACTGCGCCGTCACCAGCCTCCTTCAGTACAGCAGCTTCCCCCACCTCTGCGTCTCCTCTCCGACTGATCTCTGGGTTTTGAATTACTCTTTGACTACTCTGCCATGAAAGAGATTTTTCATATTTGGTCTTAAAAAGTAATCCATGACCTGAAGAAGCAAGGATGGGGAAAAAAACCAAAACAACTGAAATGAGATGACTGCACTGGTAAACAGAACAGCTCATCCCTTACAGTTACAAAGAATGGATCCTCATAGCCTGGAAACTATAAATCCCAAGGCTTTGGAAGCAGAAGAAACACCGTACGTAGAAGGAAGAACAGACTTTTAAGATTGTACTATAAAATTTTAGTTAGATTTTTAGTATGTAGATTTTAACACCCCCACCCCCCACCCCATAAACCAGAGATTAAAGGCATGAACATACATGGGAGACGAGACATTTGCTCAGTGACGTGTAAGGGCAGCTGCACCTACCTGGACAGTCTGCTGTCTCTTTGAATGCTCTTTTCTTACAGCATCCTCGGCACATGTTAAACACACATTTATTGCCCTGGGTTGGAATGGGGGTGTAAAGAAGCTTGTATCAGTGAAAATAAAATGATTATTGTTTACTGTAATAAGCAACAACAATACAGCTCTGCACAGTCAGACCTTTGGAAAAAACCATGAACTTGTATATTGGGCATTTACACCCGAGTCTAACAGAGATGACAGAGCTGATGTCATGGGGGGTGGGGAAGCCCCAACTATCAACTGTTTGCACATAGAGAACAAAAACCAAAACAAGCAAACAAAAAAATTCCACATTCAACTTCTTCAACATCAGTAATCTGTTGGGCAGCCTGAGTTACACAACACAAGCAGGCAAGTGCCATAAGCACTTTGGAACAAATGATGACATTTGTTACAGGTGAGCTTGCTGTAGTTCTCTGCGAGAGAAGTCGTATGTGAAACACGGTGCGTGACATGCTTGCTGCCATCTGCAGCTATGCCTAAAATAAATGTTACCACAGCAATTACTTCCCTACTTGCAGCTTAAAATATACCTTAGTATATATTAAAATATAACATGACCCTTAGGGGACAGCAGCAGTTGAGTCTTAGACAACTGACAACTTGCCTATAATAGACCAAGTGTCTGTGGTGCTTTGGCTCACACGTGCTTAGCGATCGCTTAGGAAAGTGGGGTTTTGTTGTTTGGCCTGTCTCCCTCCACCCCAATTAAAAATGCCTTCATGTTTAGGCAGCTCTTGGTTGAAATGTTTTTTTTGTTCTTCCCCCATTCCATGACATAGCTTAGAAACACACAAGCTAGGGGAAAAAAAAAGATACGGGCCCAGTCACAAGATTTCAGGGGCTGCCTGCAACATTACACTGATGTAAGAGCAAAACAAAAATGAGACTAAGCCCAGCTTCAGACAATCATGGTTGACACACCAAGCTGTCACCTGGATTAGCTGTGAAACAGGATGGCTTTGAAAGCGGGCCAATGCATGCTCAATGTTTTCCCAATAATGAACACAGCAAGAAGAACATTTTCTTCTGTAGCTGCAGCTCCAAACTGAGTCCCAGATGGCTGCTATTTCTAAGGTGCTGTAAGTGTGTTACAAGAGAGAAAAACACCACACACGCATGTCCCTGACTCCTCCCCATACCTGTAATGCCACTTTTTCAGCTAGAACACAAAATTATTCCTTGCATCTTACACTGTTTGTACATCTGCATGGACAGGTATATTAGCAGCAATAAATACACTTTGCTCACTTAGCTCAGCAACATCTACCTGTCAAGGAAACAGCTATGCTCCTCTCCAAGGGAAAACAAAAAACCCCAATGAACTCTTTCCAAATATCAAATATTTGAAGTTTCAAATATACATGCTATATACAACCTGGAAAACAGCTGGTTTGTTTAATGGTGAACATTGCTGTTAATCTGCTATCAAAAACAGAGCTGAGAATGACTAGGTGCTCATTCTTGTTCTGATTAAGGGCAGAGATCCAAACCCAACAAAAACCAGAGCTGCAGACCACTGCCTGACACTCACTACAGACCATATTGCGCCGATGTTTAAAGTATTTGTATTAGTACACCACTAACACCAGTTATTCAAATTCTCAATCCTTTCAGAAGAAAACCACCCACCACTAACCCTAGCAAGAGGGGTTCTGTTTCTAATTTCACAGTAGAATATGCATGTGTAATTACTGGAAGTTTGGAGATTTGTTTCCAAGAGATCTTGGGAAGTTCATCTAACTCACTCAACTGTCTTGCCAATAAACATCCTCAGCAGCCGTAAGTCTGCACTTTTTTGGAAAGGAAGGCAAATGATCTCAAAGAACCTACATATGTTAGTGATCTCAGTGCAGCACCTTCACCTCAGAGACTGGTTACAGTTAATAGCTAAGAGGCTTTTGTGTAAGTATGGACTTTTTTTTCCCCCTACGTATCAGCAGGACTTGGAATGTGTTCATTACTGGACACTGCCCTGGACCTACCTTAGGATTTGGAGTGGTAGAATAGTTTGGGTTGGAAGGGACCTTTAAAGGCCATCTAGTCCAACCCCCTGCCATGAGCAGGGACATCTTCAACTAGATCAGGTTGCTCAGAGCCCCGTCCAACCTGGCCTTGAAGTTTCCAGGAATGGGCATCTATGCCCTTCCTGGGTAACCTGTGCTGGTGTTCCACCACCCTCATTGTAAAAAGTGTCTTCCTTATATCTAGTCTGAATCTACCCTCTTTTAGTTTAAAATCATTACCCCTTGTCCTACTGCAACAGGCCCTACTAAAAAGCCTGTCCCCATCTTTCTTTTAAGCCCCCTTTAAGTACAGAAAGGCCACAATAAGGTCTCCCCGGGGCCTTCTCTGTCCGTGTCGTTGATGAAGATGTTGAACAGCACCGGTCCCAGCACAGACCCCGGGGGACACCACTCGCCACCGATCCCCGTCCGGACATTGAGCCACTGACCGCTGCGTGGTCACTTCCATTTAATGGAAATGCTTTAATGGACACTGGCCCTGACTTACCTTAGGGTTTCCACATTGATCACATTTTGCATATTTGGCTGGAAGAGAGAGACACCCGATTTCAGCAATTGTATTTTTATGTGGAATAAGTAAATTTTAAAAAATATCAGGATCAGACAAAGCTTGGTGCTTTTCTTTTTGAAATAAAAATACTACCTCAAAGAACAGTGCAAAGGTGAAGATACTTTGACTTTTTAAGTGCTTCTAAGCTAAATCCAAACACAGAAAATTTTAATCCTCAAGTGTAATAGAGGACATCTGCTTGAAATGAATACAAAATTTCAATTTCAAATACTAGTGACAGCTACAATTTCATTTGTAAAGCATGTTGATCTAAAAAAGATGCTCATAGTGGATCAGTGACCTACGTCTTCGATCCTTGTTTTCTTTACTAATGAACATAATTTGAATCACATTGCCCACTGCTGAAATTTCCCGATAATCCCCCCTCTTTTTAAAGAAGTTTCTACAACTACATGAACAAAGAAAATACATAGTGGCAATTTATGTCAAATGTGGTATCACCAACTTTCCATGCATTTATGGAACATATAAATGGAACTTACGTTTTAAAGATGGATCAAAGCTTTTATTTGGATTTCTTAACTTCTTTTTTTGTTTGTTCTTTGACAGAAGCTCAGAATTTCCATCTTCCTCCTCTTCTAGAGCACGTTTCCCTCTCACACTTTTTTCAGTCCCACTGGCTCCATTCTCCTTGCATCTCTCCTTTGGCCTGAAACAGTAAATATTGTCATAAGTTGGCTGAAGGGAAGAACTAGGTGTTCCCTGGCAACTATTCTGGTTTACAGAAATCTGGGTATACTGTAACCCTTTCTATCATGGCTAAATTACAAGGAAGTGTCATTGCCCTTAGAAGTGGAATAGAAAAACCTAAATTCTTTGTTAACATTGGCTGTTAACAGACACACTGTCAGATACATCGGTTGGAAAGTCAATGAAAGTTGGCCAGTTAAATTAGTTAACCTGTTATTCCCAGGTTTTACTTAAATATTTACTTAAGTATTAAATCTTGACAGGCCCGTTCTCTTCTTCAGCCCAACTTTCACAACAGAAAGGGAATAAGCTATCTGAAAAGCTTGTCCATACAGCACAAGTATCCTCTATAGAATACAATTTAGTTCCCATCTTTGCTACCCTGGCAATTGCCAGCAGCATTTGTGTTACATATAACAATAAAGTACTGTCAGGTAGCATATTTGTTGCACATCAGGTTCTCTTTCTGAGCTGCAGTGGAATTCTTGGTTTTTACTTTCCAGAGAGAGAGAAATCTGAGGAGGATCTAAAGGAGAAGATGCATACAATGAGCAACATCCCCACAAACAAAGCAATAACCAGGAAAAAAACAAAGCAGAATAAAAATTATCCGAAGTCTTCACTTAATTTCAAATGAATGTAAGCTCCTAGACCAGAACTGGATGGCTCTGTAACGACAGTAGAGGTGGGAAAGGCCTACGGGTACCTGCCCACGTTGGAACAGATAACTCACCCTGGCCTGATGTATGGCTGACAGATCCAGTGGAAAAAAGGCAACCCTTCTTTTGGCTTTTCTCCTTCTTTCTGATTAGCTATTTCTTCCTGCAGCATAGAGTTACAGTCAGTTTCATGGAGTTCTCAGGAAATACTCAATAATACTTCAAACTCCAGGAAACCACAAATTGGAATTCAAACTAACAGTTACTGACAGTCAAATACAGGCAAAAAACCTCTACTAAGACAGATGAATTGAAGCAGATTTGTAACTCCTAGTTCAACTTCATACCATGTAAAGTTGTACAGGCTTAAGAGGCTGCTACTGTAGTAAAGTACCAATATCAAGGTTGGTAAGCCACAAAGTTCAGGTGACTAACAGACATCAACTGCACGACATACATCATAAATTCCCACCAAGTGCGGACAGTGTTGTTCTGGGAGATTAGGGCCCATCTTGGTACCTGGCATCGTAGTTTCAGCTCCCTGTTGACATCTACAATGCCCTCTAGAGTCTTCACTTTTGCTAATTCTTCACGCAGCTGCTGGTAAACTTGAAGCCTGAGGCAAATCCCAAACATCAAGTCATATTTATTCATTATTGCTAGACTGAGGAGATCAACTAAAAATGTCTTTATAAAAGCTTTTGATAGATTTTTTTCTTGCTGCACTTGCCTTTGGTAGAAGCTTATCTTTTAAATCCAGGGAAAAGCACACATACCTGCTCCTCTTTTCCAAATAAATAATTGGCACACGACCAAGGTACTTTGAGATAAGCTTAACATGAACTTACAGTGCATCAGCTGCTCCTCGGGAACTGCCCATGGCCATGCTCTTACTCCACAGTAAATGCAAGACAGCTTGCCTCACAACGAACAAGGAGTTAGTTAACTCATGTTTGCCATAAAGTGCGTGTGTGCGTGTGGGCAGTTACCACACGGCAGGTGATGTGCTGTGAGCTCACACCCCAGCTTATCTTGTGGTAACCTGCTCATTCCCCAAGCCCCGTTTCCCAGATACACCATCAAGAGTAAAGGCCTCGGCCCAGATTCACTCCAGCCAGGTCCAGGAAAGAAAACCTTGCAGCATACTAGTTCTGGCCAAACAAATCCTTGTTCAGAAAAGCCAGAGACTTGCTAAGCAGGATGAGCCCTGAAAACATTAAGAGTTCTCTGGAGATACTCACGTGTGATGCCAGAGCTTGAAGAGATGAGCCCTAACGTAAGACAATGGACAAGGGTACTTCTGCACTATCTCCAGATACTCCTCAGCCATCTCCCACACCAATGGGTTTCGGCCCTCAAACAAAGCTGGGTTATGAAGATTACCTTCTAGGGAATGAAAAGAAATACTCAAACTTTCATTTCAGGACTGAAACAGAAAACAAAATCCAGGCTCTGGAGCTTGATCAGTTCTGTTGTGACTCCACCAGCCAGTCACAGACACATCACCCATGTACTTGCAAAGAGGAACACAGGGCCCATAAAAGTCTAGCTTGACCTCAGGATACTATATTTCACTATACAATTCTTAATTGAGCCAAATAACTTGTCTCTAATTAAAGTACATTTTCCAGAAAGGCATCCAATCTTGACACAAAAACAGAACAAAAATTAATAAATAGAGAAATCACCGCTTTTGTTGCCCAGTGGTTAAATACTTGGACAATGGGTGTCTTACCTTACGTCTGTGTTCACATCTGTCTGGCCTAAGTTTACAGATACTGCTTCTCACCATGCTTTTCTCCACTACCTTCACAAGCCTTTTGTTAACTAATATTTTCTAAAAGTAAGATTCTACAACCCCCCAGAAAATACGTTTCATTGTTTTAACTGTGTGAGTGATGGAAAGCTTTTTCTGATGTCTATCCTAGCTCTTCCTGTAGGAAGTTATGCCAATTCTTTCTCGTCTCAACCCAACAAGAACCATCTGCAGGAATATTAGTCAGCAGACACACTTACTGCATCAATATCCATTCAAAAACCATTCCACTGGTTAACAGATGTCATGAAAATATTCCAGGACAACAGGAGTCCCATATGCCTTTGTCGAGTAATTAGACTTGAGCTGTCCACTCAATGGTGCTACAAGTCCAACATAACAATTCTTACAAATCCTAAGTGATTCCTGGCCCTGGTGAGAGACGGCCAGCACAACAGGAGAGAGAATGGCCACTCAGCTTTCAGTCAGAGCTGTTCATCAGGTCAGTCTGACGTATGCTTTAATAAATACATATGAGACTGCTAAGAGTAGGAAACAGTTCATATTCTCATCTATTATGAGTAGAAGTTCATTTTCTTTACCTGCACTCATGACACCATGCACTCCTGTCTTACGGATACATTCTTCCACATCACTGAGACACTGGATGTTTCCATTTGCAAATACAGGAATGCTTACAGCTTTTCTATACCAGTGAATAAAACAGATGCATAAAATTGAGAATTAGACTCAAGCTAGAAATTCTACTCCTGTCACACAAATGTGCTTGTTCTTCAATGCCACTGCACACTCTGCTTAAAATCTACCTTCGTAGCGTCTTAGCAGAAATCCACTAAGACTGGTACTGCTCACTAACCTGACAGCTTGAATGTGCTCCCAAGATGCCACGCCAGCAAGCGGTCCCTTCTGTTCTTTAGTGCGGCCGTGCACAGTCAGCAGCTAGAACACACAGGTAGATTTACTTTTCACGTGTATGAACCAGTGGAATAAATCCACTGACAAAAACTTCCTTTCACCCCATACACTTCAAGGATGCCACTGAATTCCCACTGCTATTTCAACAGTGCAGGGACTTTGGTATCACAGAGAACATCAGCAACTCACCTACCATGGCATGGACTTGGGCTTCTTTCAGCTTGCTATTCCGCAGCAGGACAAGATCGTATCTTGGGCGAGCCTACAGATTTCCTTTTGCCTTGGCTCCCATTTGTGATTCACTCTGGAATCTGTGGTATCTCGACCTGGCTTGCTCCTCAGCAGAAGGCCTGAATACTCTCAGTGCTAGCTCTAACTACAGACTGACTCTTCCAATTTAACTGGAGTTAAATTCCTAGAAGGCTGCTTATTTCTTCACTAGTGGTGGTCATTTTTGATACTTTTTTCTATAGTCCTGTGGATTTCATGCATTCACACTGCCTCCTGCAGCACTGTTAGACTGAGATGCTCAACCACAGTGAAGGATGCCGCACTGTGCACTGATTATAAGAGAGACTCTGAAATCATCATGTCTTACTAGTACTCATACTCATTACTCATACTATTGACCTGCTGCCTATGACTACAAGTACATACAATCTCTCTGCACCCCGTTTTCTCTGTCTGTAAGACAAGGCAGCCTATTCACCTCCACAGTACGCCAAGACCTGGTCATCAGATGCTTTACATAGAGACACATGTCCAATGCAACAGTACAGGGAGCAGCTGCCTCCTTACCTGGCAGCCAGCCTTCTCCAGCATCTGTGCATACTTCACTGTCTTGTCAATGTCTGGGAAAACGCGGATTTTGCATGTGATGGGAACAGAGAGCTTCTCGTTAGCCAGTAAAACTGGGAAAGATTGAAAAGACAGGTAAGTGGGCTGCACAATGCTATGAAAAGTGCCTACTCTCCTCAAGATCTGATACTGGGTATAGTATGGAAAAAGCCTGAAAAGTTAATGCTATGCAGTTCTCACAGCTTAAACAATCAGCAATGTCCTCTGCGATCCTTATTGAACAAGTTAATCAAGTAACAGTAAAACATGAAGCACAAAATCTGCATGCTAACAAGAAGGCATAAAATAGTCAGCATTTAATAGCCCTCATGCTTCCACTGCATCAAACCTTCACTTTCAGGGACCACCCCCCTCAAATCTTAATCATTGATACAGGTTTACTATCATCACAGACTACTGTACTACTTTGCCAACATTAACACTCGTTTGTCCACCTTTCCTACAAGAGATGCTTTGCTTCATTCCAAATTATCACCCAAATGATCATCACAAGTAGAGTCTTGTCCATGGCAAGCAGAGGCTTATCAACTGAGGTAGGCTGTGGACCCAATTAAGTAGTAAATGTAGGTTACAGAGTCTGGGTGAAATCTAGAACAACATATTAAACTCCCACAGCCTTTACTCAGTGCTCAGAATCGGAAAACTACTAAAAAGAGCTAATGAAGACACCAAGCAGGAGAATGCAGCAATGGCGTGCCTGAAATTCTCTTCCACAGCTTGGATGTATCATGTAGGAAGTCACCTGCTGTCTTCTAATCCAAATCCTAGGAGCTCTGATGATAGGTACTTCCCTTTCAAAGGAACAAGCAAGGTGTATACAGGTGCAAACAGAAAACAGTACTCCATCATTTTAAAGAAGGCTGGGGGAGAAGGAGGAAGAGGAAGCTTTGCCTGCCTTTGATACAATATCCTAATAAGACAACTCTCTTACTAGAGAGCCTGGGTTCTCACCCAACTGGATGACCTGGGTTCTCTTCTCACCTTGAGGCTGTTCTGATTTGCATCTTTCACTCCTAAGAAAAGTGCCCTGACAACCACATTGCAGGCTGGGCAGGGAAGCACTGACTATCTTTCCATGTTCTCAGCAGTGTCGTTGTGCCAAACATCATTCAAGATTCCCTGGACCACAGGGAATGCAAACAGAAGTAAGACTCTAACTTCACAGTTCAGACACTTGCTTTGAAGTGGAGTGAAAGCACATTCTCAGCTCTACACAATGATCAAAACTTTGCTTTTTAAATCAGTTCCAAATGTGTTTCTTAAAAAAAATATGATACTGTTCACAACTGCTACTGATAGTCTGAAAGCATCCTACACAAACTAGAGGAGAGGCACAAGGTGCTATGGTGTGGATAGAAAGATACACTGAGTTGATCAGAAAAGGCCACCTGTGGCTTCAAGCAGAAACATGACTCCTGGCACCCAAGAACTTCACAGTGAAAAAGTAAGGCACTGGGAGTTCTGCTGTTTCTAGAGTTGGAGAGCCACTGAGTCATCCTTAGATTGGGACTTAATCAACTCACTTTCACCTGAAGTCTGCTTCAGGTACTGAAGTCTTTTAGCAGATCTAGCATGAGCTTGTAGTGGGATACCACCAAATATCTTGAGGGTCCCACTGGAATACAGTAAGAAAGAAAAAAACCAAAACCAAACACAACCCTCCCCAAAGAAACATGCTGCACCTCCTTTCCCCCAAAATCCCTAAACCTCCTCTCAATGATGAGTTCATCTCATTGCCTCACTGAAGTGAGGCCTCTCTAAAGACTTACTCATTCTCTGAAGAAGATCCCACTCCTCTTGCAGAAATGCTCCATAGTGACCTATAACAAAATAGCATATGACAGACTTGTACAAACAAGTAAGATGCTGAAGTATACAGCTTTCACAAACATTCACATACAAGGATCCAGACACTCGGATGCCTCACTGGCAGACACAGAGTTGCTCTGTCCTGTCCAAACTGGAGGAGTTGGATCATTCTGTTCCCCATGCCATCCTAGATTTACAGGACAAACAATGAATCCCCACACCCTACCTTCACTGCTACTCCCTAAGGCTGGTGGTATTGACACTGGCAGCTCAAAGTTCAACTTCCAGGGGTTTATACCAGCTGTTTAAAAATTCTCTTCAGGATAAAACCTGATCAGATTGAAAGATCTATTTGCCCTGTACACCACTGATGATTTCCTATTAGTCTTTGAAAGGCCTTTTAGAAGAGGAACGGGCAGTTACTGAACAAATTCTTCCTCAGCATCCTAATGGATTCAAAATTTTCAAACTCTGGTTCTCGTTTTCAAACACAGCTATCTTTGGAATATCTTTAGGGGATTCAGCAGGTGTTACCCTTTTACACATTAATGTGAATAAGCTCTGTGCAAGTATCAAGGAAATAGGAGATGCTAAGTGCCTGCATGATGTAATTTTAAATGCAGTTTTGCAAAATTAGGCTATATAGCAACTGAAATCAGAAAGAAAAATCGAGCTCTTGCTATAAATACTTTTTCTGAAGGATATTCTAGACACAAGAGCTGTCACTCACGAAAAGTTGGAATTATTAGTATATCTAATTTCTACTTTAGGTACTTAAAGCATTACCTGTTAAAGCAGGTGTAACTAAGTCTGACTTCAGCAGTACTGCAGCCACCTTTGCCACCAAGGCTTAATTTGGTCCTCTTGATGTTTTACTGCCAATGTTCAACTTTGAAACATACCATTTCTCTGTTTATCCAGGGTTCATATTTGCACATACCTCTCTTTGCAATCATTTGGGGGCAACCCAAATTTAGGTCTATGGCATCGCAATAATCCTGAGCCAACAGTGCTGCTTGGACAAACACTTCAGGGTCATTGGCACAGAACTGAGAAAGACAAAGAAAAGTAGAATAATTAGGCAATAGATTTCTTCAAGTACTAACACATTATGACATAGTTATGAAGTAACTACTTGCTACAGAAAATAGGCATAATATGCACAGTTAATAATAACAAACACCATTCCTCAAAAAAACCCCAAACAAAACCTGTGACACTTACCAGCTAAAGATCCTCAACCTTCAAATGACAAAATGAGAAAGATGAGCATTCAAGAGGCAAAGAAATATTTGTAGACTATTTTACGTGTAGTACCCAAGAATATGAGGGAGGAACTCTTAAAATCTCCTGTAGAGCAAACAGCTGTAGCATTTAAATACATCAAGGTGGTGCAGAAGAAGAGTTACCTGTGGTGTCTCTGGGTTCTGAGACAATTCAAACTTTGTAGATACCAATAAGCACCACTGCCTTCAAAATGAGTTCACAAAGAAACTACCTCCCACAGAAAAAGGAGAATATACAAAGCTGTAGTGAGACAGACCAAAGCTCCACCTCATCCTGCTCTGACAATGCTCAACAACAGACAGCTAGGGAACAGCAGAAGCTGGAAAGCATCAAGGACTCTGGAAGCAGAAGTGGTATTTCCTGTACCTAAGGACCCTCAGTAGAGTTTTCCTTCATTTGTTTTCTAAATTCATGTAATCCTTCAGCATCCAGTACGTCCCATGGTAATGAATTTTGCAGTTTATCACCACCCTTACTTAACACTCATTTCCCATTCGTCATCTTCAGACCCGTCATACTTTCACAGACTCCTCTCATCTCTCCTCTCAGTCAGGGGAGACACTTCTCTTCCAGGGTGAAGAGTCCTCATCCGTTTAACTGCTCCACATGTGGAAATCACACCGTTCCTCTGCTCACGCCAACTGCCTTTCCCTCCATTACTCTCCAGCTCCGCGGGCCCCCCTCCCTCTTCGGGACGGAGTGGAGGAAAGTACCTGAACCTCACACAGTAGTCCAGAAGGAGAAGCAACACAAGCTGAAAAGTGCATCTTGTCTTCCTTGCATACTTTTTCTGTAGCTAAGCATTGACCTCATGGTTACAGAGAACTACAAAAATGTGACCCTCCCCGAGTGGTATCAGATCTGGAACAACCCCTGACTCTAGAAGATGAGTCTATCTCTGAAGATGAGGTGTAGAGAACTGAAACCCCTGAGAGAAGCCCAGTGCCCCGGGCCCCCGCGGTTAAGACACCAAACGCTCTCTGTTAGACAAGGGATAAACAGAAAACCACACGTATCTTCGTGAGCTAAGCTCTGTCAGCGGTATCTAGGTGAAGGAAATGAGATTTCTGTCATTCTATAGAACTCCCGTAAAACGCGGGTGAGACCGACTCATCCGCACTTGGAAAACGTCTGGGTTCGTTAAGAGAGCCGGGCCGGCGGAGGGGGGCGAGGGCGCATTCGGCATCGCCGAGCGGCTCCCGCAGCGCTACCCGGGAGCGCTCGGGGAGGCTCCTCCCGCCAGGCCGGGCCGCCACTCCCGGAGCCGCCGCCGACCCCCGGCCGTGCCGGGCCCTTCGCCGGCGGCGCCGGCGCTCACCTGCACGATGAGCGGCCGGTCCTCGGGACAGGCCTCGCCGTAGAGGTTCTCGCGGCGGTAGTTGGCGTCCCTGAGGAAGACCTGGGCGTGCAGCATCGGCGTGTAGCAGAGCTGGGCGCCGTGGCGGCGGCTCAGCAGCCTCCAGGCCAGCTCGCTCTGGTCCACCATGGGCGCCACCACGTAGTGGGCGCTGCGCAGCGTCTCCCTCCAGAAGGCCTCCCCGCGCAGCTTCGGCATCGCCCGCCCGCGCCGCCGCGCCGGGGCTCGCAGCAGCCGCCTGAGGCCCCGCGGCGGGCGCGATGGCTGGGCCCCGGCAGGGCACCGAGGCGGCCGGACGGTGCCACCGCCATCTCGCTCCGGCCGGCTCCGCCGTGTCGCCGCGCGCCGGCCCCCCCGGAAACCGCGGCCGCCGCCAGCGGGGGCCGCGCGCGGAGGAGCCCGGGCAGGCGCGGGCGCGGCCTGCGGCGGGAGGCGGCCGCGCTCCCCCGGTTTCGCGCCGCGGCGGCGGGCACCGGCCGGGGCTCTGCAGGCTCCTTCCGCGGCGCCTGCCGCTGCTCGGACACCTCCCGAGCCGGCCGAGGCCCGAGGCCCGGACCCCCGCCCCCGCCTGAGGGGCGGCCTCCCCGCCGGGGAACGGGCGCGGGAGAGCCGCGGCCGCTGCCAGCCGGTACGTGCCCGGCCCGGGCCCGCCCCGCAGCCCCGCGGAGCGCGCGAGTCCCGGGACGCGTTCGGGGTTTTGCCCGTCGGCCGGGGCGAAGCGGCCGTTGAGCACAAGAGCTCGGGCTGCGCCGGGCGTCTCACCCGTCCCTGGTGTCAGAGGGGAAGGGATGCACCCGGCTGAACCAGAAAGTGTCACAGACGTGACAAAACCGTCCCTCCTGCAGCGCTTTGTAAAGCTGCTGAGCGCCGCCGGGGTGAGCGCAGGGCAGGATTTCCTCTTCTCATCTGCCCGTACCTTCCCGAAGGTCAGAAGTGCGGCATCTCTGCTCCAGTCAAAACATCCACGTAACTTTAGTCACAGGGCTTTAAATGTTTTTTCCACAAAGGGGAAAAACTCAAAATCATTATCTACCAACAAAGCAGGGTTCCATGTACAGCCCAACTGCTCTGTAAGTCTGTTAGAGCCTCCCCTGACAGCCTTTCACACTTCAAGTTCACTGGCAAAGCCTACGTTGCTTTCGAACAGCTAAGCTTCAAGCTCTTCTGAGTCTTTTCTACCATCTTCCACTACCTTCCCGAGGCCTAAAGAAGCAGTTATGCTATTTTAAATACACAGCCTCCCCGACCCTCCATTAACACTTCCATTTCCCCTTACATACCTGCTTCTTTTCCCCTTCTTTCAACCCTGATTTGCTGGCAAGTTGTCTGATCTTCAGTTATGGTAACTTAACTAATTGCAGGAGAAAAACACTTGCTTCCTTTATCACTATTCTACCTTAAATCTTTTGAGTTGTACTTGACTCTACTTCTGCTGCCAGGTAGTGCTGTTTAAAGTCACCAGTTCTGTTAAAAAATGCAAGAAGGGTCACAGTTTAAGTTATTGTCTTTGGCAGGAGAGATGTATTTCTTTCCCCTCAGGAAGGTGGTAGAATAGAAAAGGAAAATAATAGCTTTAATGCTGATGACTACATGTGCTATGTGCCATACGTTCTTCCTATTAAGGCTACATTGCAGATTTAAGGTATACTGCCTGCCATTTCAGAAGAGCAATGTGTTTGTGAGCCTAAATAAGTTTATAGGGCCAACAGGGGACTATGTTTTCCAGTCTTGAGACTAAGACCAGCATGATGTAGAGAAGCCTGTGAACAGCTCGCTGAAAAGGAAGATGGAAAGTGAGTATCACTTGGCAAGAGACTCCCACTTCAATTTCATGTAGAAGGGTAGATGTGAAGGACTTCTGCCCTTGTCTTCTCAAAGCGAGCAACTGCAGTATTTGATTTTGCATTATGGTATCATCATTCTACCTATGTCTATCTGGCAGACTACTGAGAAACAACAAGCAGTACCAGCGCCAATAAGGTTTTTATTTTTGGCACACTGTATTCAGCAGCCAGTTACATTATAGGTTACAGGGCAGCAGCTCATAATTAGACAATTATGGGGGGGGGAAAACACCCCAAAACAAAACAACCTTCTGCTTTTCAAATTACAACCACAAGAACATTGAGAGCATATAGGCTATAAGTAATTAGTGAGGAACTTCTATTACTAAACCAGTATCTTTCAAGCTTTGCGTAGATGAGACCATGCACATTTATGTTTATACAGAGAACTTGTCCAACTCCTGCTTCAACAGCTGGAACAGCATTAGTCCTTGCTCCCTCCACATCACCCATTCAGACTTGTTAAACACTTTACTGTTTGCTTAATCACTCCTTTCTTTTTAGGTTTTCAATACAACCAAGGCAAGTAGGATTCTTTCAACTCTTTCTTCAGGCCCACTACAACTGCCAGTAGTTAAATTTAAAACAAACCAACCAACCAGCCCACATTTGTTGTCTTATGTAGTATCCTATGCTAGGATGTGCATGGATAGTATGCAGCAGATACACTGAAGTCCCATAGCATGCACATATGCCCAGTTCACATAGCCACTCTTACTAGATTCTTTGCAGCTGTAAGGCACCTCACCCTCACACATTACCCACTCTCCCCCTTCCATCATCACCTAACACCTAGTCATCATACCTACAACTTAACAGCATTTATACCCATTGCCTATCTAACACTCTCAACGACCTTGAGGTAGATGCTATTAGTACCATTTTACAGATGTGGAAACTGAGGCAGTAGCATTAATGGCTTGTCAAGACCACAACAATGGAACCAGAATTAGAATTTGCAAGTTTCCACTTCAATCTTGTGGGTGTGTGATTTGGTTGCATCTAAGGTACCGAAATCATGGCAACAAGAAGCCATGCTCCAGAATAATAATTCTTCTTTATTATTGATATTACTTCTACAGACTCCAAATCAGATATGCCAGCAGCAGTTTTTGCTTTACACCAAGAAATGAGAGATTCCAGATGAAACACAGGATTAAGAAATGGTGGTAGAGAATAAGACAAAAAGCCAACCAGTGATCAACTCTGTTTAATACTAGGAAAACCAAAGAGAAAAAAGACACTCTTCAGACCAAAAAGCATTAAAAAAAAAAAGAGAAAAGAACAAGACTTATTTTGGAAATGCTGTAAGCTGACATTATGTTGGTTTTATTTCAGATTTCACAAAAGAAATACTTTATAAAACTAAAACCAGTTAACCCAGCCACTATCAACAGAGGGTGGTATAAGCAAAAGACACTAGGTCAGAACCTGCAGTGAATAGCCACCCATTGCTGTCACTGGAATGCTCCTGTGCCACACCAGGATACTTCATGGGGGATGAAGGTGGAGAGAACTGGGGTTTTACTGCAGTTCTGAGAGGCACAATAGCTCCTCCTAGATTGTGTTTTGTTGCTACCGGGGTCTCCTCTGTATCATAAGTGTAGCAAGGATTTACTGATTTCAGAAAGGACAGATCCAGCATAGCAAAGGCAAGAAATTTTTTAATTGAATTTTATGTAAGTTTCCTTTAAAAATGTACTATATTTTAAAATCATACCATCAAACTGATTACTTAGTTAACTTATGTGGGATTTCCAGTCTCATTACTGAGAGGAAAATGAATATACAAGGCTTAAGCAAGCCCTGCACTACGGAAAATATACAGGGGCTTTGGGCAGATGCTTGTATGTTTGCCTGAGCTTTGGTTATGGGAGAGCAGGAGTAGGAGGATTTGTTCAGTTATCGCTGAAGAATTCTATTTCCCCGTCCCCTGTTTCAAATACCTGGTTGGGTGGTGAGACTGGAGGTGGGAGGGAATAAGGTAAACAATAGTCTTAATGCTTTAACTAAGGTTCTGATACAGCAGAACACAGAACCTTGCACAAATATAAACAGAGTACCTGCCTAGGGACAGCTTTGCCTGTTGTTTAATCACGCCCAAGTTAAGGCTGTTCAATACAGTGGCATCTGTCAAACCATCCACCCTTCCCCCCACCCCTCTCTCTCCTCAGAAGAGTAGATGATGGCAAGAACCCTCCCTTCTAACCTTCTCCTTTCTGGGCAGGGCAGTGGGACAAAGAGAAGAAAAAAACAAAACAAATAAAACCAGACTGTTCCAAAGATGCACTTTGGTTTAACAAATGGGCAACTTCCCCCTGTAGAATAAACCTTCCCCTGCAAAAAGGGATGTTTCTTTTCTCCTATAACCCACGATAAATTAAAACCAAGTAAGAAGTTTCTGGTTTGACACAATAAATACTTAGAATATATGAAATTAAAAAAATATAGTTACAAAAGCCTCAATGGAATTCTCTTTCTGACCTAACTACAGACAGATTCTTCACAGACAAAAGCTATCTCCGAAATCAGCTGCAGCTCCTCTCCCTGCTCACTGGGCTTGGTCAACAAGTGCTATCACATACCCTTTGGAATACTGTTAAGACAAAACAACATAGAGCACAAGAAACCTACTCCTAGATTTGTTTTTCATACTGCCAAGGGTGTAGGAAGCAACCATTGGTGGGGTACCCTCATAGCAGTGCACAGTGACAGAGTCACAGCACTAGAGTAACACAGGATGGGGATACTAGGGGAAAACAAAGCATAGGAAGGGAAGGAGGAGAGAGAACCCGTGAAAGCTGGGCAAGGAAAAGATGAGCAAAAGAGAGAGAGAAAAAGACCAATCAAGTTCAGCTGGACTCCCCAGTTCTGGCAGCAGAGCAGATGAGATGTTGAACAACAGGAAGAGTTCCTTGGGGTCTGTCATAACAAGGAATGTTGTTGGCATTTTCTTCACCATTACAGTAAGTAAGCAGAATTTAACCCTCTCTGACACTGACACGTGGCTCTGCCAGTGAGCTGTGGATGATCCCAATAATGGATTCAACACCATCTCCCTCCAATAAGGTGCGGTGATCCCCTTCAATAATATGGACAGATACTTTCCCATCGCATACCTGCATAGATATGAAAAAGAAAAACTTTACATTCACAATTTACAACCAGCTGGTCATCTAGCTGTTTTGGCTTTGTCAGTCCTTTAAGTTACTCATAGTTTACACCACTGTCTCTATCAAACTCAGTTGAAAACAGCACCAGTTTTACTCTGACACATTTTCATACATCAGCTGCAGGGCATTGTTTGGAACCAGTGTTTTAAAGCACGATAGTTGGACAGCCTGGCAGGCGATCCACTCAAATATAAGCTGGGCAGGAAGCCAACCAACTGATACTAACAGAATAGTTTACCTACAATATTAAAGAGCGAATGACAAAGTAGCTACTTCCAAGCCCTTAAGAACACCAAATAACACTCCCCTCCACCTAATCTTACTCCCACCACCATGAATCTTCCTTTAAGATCATTATGCAACTTTAATAACATGCAAGTTGGCCTGGAATCAATAATGGATGTAAGTTAGAAGCAGGAAGGTAATTCTGAAAAAATCACTTCCTTTTCCCTGGTATCTGTACCATAATGTAAGACACTTAAACCCTTTTACATGAACAAGGGCTAAAGAACAGTGGCCTTATCTGGACTGCAGGCTGAAAACCCAAGTTTTTCAGGCCCACAAGAAACCCACATGCTAACTTATAAGTGGTCCACAGAAGCTAACCAAGAAAAAGCCACCTCTGCTGTCAGAAGGCTGACACTTGCTCTTTAAAAGTCTGCCCTCATGCAGTGGACAAACTTCAGGGGTCTACAGTGAAAGGAGGAGACCAAAAATTACTTCTGTGAAGTTACTCTCTTTTAACATCTTTATTATCTAAAGAGCTGCAAGAATCAGCTAGAGAAAACACTTGCTTATCCAATATAGATGGCTAGACATTCTCCTGGCCCTCACTACCCTGAGAAAATGCCTGGAACCAATCAACTCTTTTCTTTTGGGGGACTTTTAATTCTCGTTAGAGCACAATAGCTGCAGAATGACAATTTCTTTTAGATTGGTTTCATCCCTTCTCCCTCAGTAAGGATCATTTTCCATGCTTTTCTTTTGCTCCCCCAAGTATCAGGGGAACCTCAACAGTCACCAGTGGGCCTCAGACTTACCTCTGAGAGTCTGTAGTCTCCACCCAGACCTTCTTCATATTCATTGTGAGACTTTGCCCGCATCAGTGTCACATTCCCATGATACTTGGACTCTGGTATATACTTGTCGGCAGCCTTCAGTTTATGATAAAAGGAAGCAGCGGCAAAGTTGAGTGCTTCACGATTGATATTTGTATGAATCTGAGTTATCAGGTCTGCAGCAGCATTCACACGAGCCTCCAGATCTTTCAGGGGCAGAAGAACCTCCAGCAGCTGGAAATATTAACATTTTTTTTTTCCTATTAGTGTCAATATCTGAGAATCCATCTCCGTTAAATGAAAAACCACAGCCCTCTTGGGCAACATAAAGAGGTATTTAAAAAAAAAAAAGAAAGATAAACATTACCTTATTGTATTCAATGCCTGTAAATTGCTGAACAAAGGCACACAGTGCTTCAGTCTCCAACGCAGCCTCATTTCCTTGGGTGAGTTTGGCTCTGTAGCTCTGGAAGAGAGAGAAGAATGAAATGCAAACATGAGAGGGATATGCTGAAGATAAAAACAGTTACAGAACAAAGGGCTTCAAACTGGGAAAAAGGGAAGGGAAAAAAAAAGGAGAAAAAAAAGGATACACCGAAGCTTGCAGTGGGGGAGGACAATCCCTTGAGGACAGATTAGATAGCAAATCCACAGGTGGCAATTGCTAAGTGCCTAGTATCCTCTAGAAAGTACAACAAAAATGGAAAGGAAAGCTTAAGCGAGGTTTCCTAGTGTTCCTTCGTGAAGATCTTGTCTTGTGGGCTCCAGGATCTTCCAGAAGACGTACAAGTATTATGATTTATCATAGCAAGAGCAACATTTGTATCTTAGCCCTTGCCAGTTAATGAAGACCACCCCCCATATGCTTCCATCCTTCAGACATCCCTAAGGATCCACTGTCTACAGCTGTCTCCCAACTCCCCTGTCGAGAAAAGTCTGTCAGCTTTTCACATGGCTCATACCTAGAATAGTAAGCTCCCAGAACATGAGCCTGACAACACGGGATGGTCCCCAGACAAAAAATCTCTTACCTGAGTGTACGCTGCCACAAAGGAATGAGACCCATCAAAGAGGAATAAACTGTTGAGAGCATGGGAAGCGATTTGTTGTGCTTGCAGCTGGGAGCACATTTCAAAGGCTACACAGGCACCGAAGGAATATCCAGCAATGCAGTAAGGTCCTTCAGGTTGTATCTGCTTCATACAGTCAATGTAATAGGCTGCCAGGCTCTGTATGCTGTCCAAGGGAGCAGCTAGAACATGGAAGTGAGTTAGAAACACGACAACTCGGTGAAAAGACACTAGCAGAGACAATTAACTTTCATGAGGTGAGACCCAACCCTACTGGAAACATCCAGGTTATTTTGAAAACAAGTTTCTAAACTATGGTTAGAAACTTACATTTTGGACAAGGAACAGTAATGTTCCTGGCTTTCCAAAGACAAAACAGAACAGCATGCCTTGTTTTTCTCCTGCATGCTTGTCTGTCAGCAGGGACTCAGTGCAACATCCAATTGTCCCACTTCCCCATACATAAACTCTTCAATCTAACTTAGTACTTCTCTTGTTACCCTGTGCAGACTACAGGGGTGCTGAGGCTTGATCATCCAAGTTTAAGAGTCTAGAAACAAAGCTCTCTCTAAGGCAACTAAAATTCGGAATGTTGTGTTTACAAAATCAAGATGCTGAAGAACTGAAATACCTTTTGTGCACTGGAGCCCATAGCAGGGCATATGAAGCCTGGAGGCGAGAGTGTAGAAAACCGCAATGGACCCTTCAATGGGGTGAACAAGGAAAAGAGGCCGCTCTGTGCTCTGAACATCATTGAGACGTGTGACTGTTGGTCCTTCTGGGTTCACCAACAAGTTGTTCAAATCCAGTTTTGGAGGTTCACCTGGGCCTGTCTTCATCGGTTGGGATGGCTTCAGCTCTTTGAAGGGAAGCACACCAAACACAATTAGATTCAGGATCAGTCTTGGTCATGTTGCCATACTCCTAAAGGAGAATTTCAGAGCTGCTCCAGATTAGCTCATTGGCTCACTAAATCATCAGGGCACAGACACAGGGATCTTCCCATTGTCAGCTGCTCTGCAGCAACTGCATATGCTTTTAGCTTACAGTAAGCATGACATTACACTGCATATTCCTCAGACAGGTAAAAGGTCTCAAATTACATCCTGCATACAGCTGCATAAGAGCACTCATGCAGGCAGATACCAGCCAGGCAAGAAAGCAGCTTTCATGCTCTTTCTTACACCCTGGCCCCTGGAAATGATGGGCCTGACCCAATGCTCAATGCACTTCAGTAATATGTCTGTCACTTAAAAGCTCTTCAGCTATAACCTTATTTCATGATCTTATTTCACGATTTTATAGAGGCTCATGTCACTAGAGATGAAAGCAACAGATCGGAAGCTTAATTGTGTGGGCTCAGGTGACTGGTGGCAACCCTAATCCAGACACTATATATACCCTCTGCTGTCCCGGACTTGGAAGAAAGTTCACGCAGTTTGTTGATTGTAAGGAGTCGAATTTCTCTCATGGTCATAATGATGTCATAGTCTCTCTCCAGTGTCTGGCGCACTTCCACACCCATCAAGGAATCCAGGCCCAAGTCTGCCAACGAACTCTCAGCATTCAGACTACTCACATCACGGACACCTGAGAAAAAACAGCATGCTAACAAAAGGCTGATTTCTTTTCAGCTTTAGGCCTCTCTAGCTGTCTTCTCAGCTTCCTTCTTTCTCCTAAAACCTGAAAAAACTGCAGCTACAGAGAACCTTTCAGGACCATCTAATGCTTTCACAACCCACCTCTTCTACAACCCACATCTGGTCATGTAGGACCTAGTCTTTAGAGTATGTGTTAAATGGGCACAGCTTTGTGACAGGGGATACATTAGTTCCAGCTAAATAGCTGTGAACATTGTCACTTCAGCTCTAGGCCAAGTTCAGAGCAGTCAGCTAGAAGAATTTCACATACTGGAGGCTCTAACTGAAACTGCAGTCCTAGGCCTAATGCAACTAATTCTCAGCTACAACATAAAATGAAACAGTTATCAGTGTCAGTGATGGTTGATTGCAACACTTGACGTCTATCACATTGGAGGAGGCAACGTCTATCACATTGGAGGAGGCAGCGATTCCTCTAGTCTTTATCATCTCTTCCCCTTCAGTTTTCATACTGTTCAAGTCTCTCACCCTCTCCTTACCTGTAAAAGACTTCTCATAATTACACTTCCATCTACAGCTCTTCCTCCCTTCCTTCACCTGGTGCTGTCCCATGTTGCCACCCTTCCCACCATTAGGCTTCTTACTAGTTTCTCCCTTTCTTGTCCTCACACACTCTCTCCTTCCAAACTAATCCTACAGCTGGTACAATTTCCCAGACACTTTCCTATGACTTCTAAAAGACATGACTGTTCTGAGGTCAGATCTGCTGTCAGTTACTGCATGCAATTCCTTAAGTAATACTCACTAGACTGTCTTTAATCTATCAGTACCTCTTCTGGTAGAAAACAGAGAATCAGTACACACTTCTGTCTGCAAAAGAGACAACTGAGGTGGGACATAGTAGAGTTGACAGAGATTCACTTTCAACACAAGACCAGGGGACACAATGGTAAAAGGAAGCAGGTTCAGAACAGACAGGAGGTCATGGTTAAGCTGTGGTTACTAGACGTTCACATGGGATGATGGACAAAGCTGGTAAGAGAATACTCTATCAGTTAGTCCTCAAGTATAAAAGCTACTTTTTGCAGCATGGGGACATCCCAAGGTGAACATTTGAAAGCTGGAATAGTACTCAGAGTTAGTCATGTATTTGCCTTATTATGCGCTGTCACAGAATTTTGCTCCTGGGGGCTCTTCCTGTCGATTCTCCATTTGGAGAAAGGCACCAGTCCACTCTAAACAAAACCCAAGACACTGAAGTATGTGTGCATGTGCATGCAAACACAGTAAGGGAGAAAAGCCCACACTGAAGAAAAACTGATTACTGGAGAGGAGGAGCAGTGTAAGGGAAAAAAATAAACTAACAAACAGTCCCAACACCACCACCACACCCACACCACAGGATATCAGGAGGGGATGCTGAACAGAACACCTACAGCAGCAGCACTGGTTCCCAAAAGCACTGAGATGGTAGACACTGCCCAGCAGGGCTTGTCTGAGAGCACTTACCCAGGATGTGAGCGACAGCTTCTACAAGATCCCGTTGGCTGCCTCCTTCAGTTTTCACAGAGACTTTCTCTGCTAGGACAAAACTGGACATGACAGGATGAGGTTGATTCAGAAAGGTATCGAGCACCTCCAGGCATGAGCTGATTTGCTGGGGAATGGTTCCCCCGACCACAATCTCTCTGTTTCCCATTGTCTTCAGAAGGATACCCACATCACCAATGGCTCCCCACTGGATTGCCAGGCCTGGAGGAGAAATCAGAAGAAAAAACACACTAGGCAACTAACTAATGCACATGGCAGCAACAAAAGAGAGTTAAAAAACAGCTAAGCAAAGGCCTGTATTTCCTTTGTACTGTTAAATGGTCACTGTTCATTCACACACGAACGACTCAGGTTAACAGCTAAGAGGAAACAGCCTTCAACATTCATTATCATTCCAGACAAGTGCACAAGTTTCTGGTGAGCTGTTTTTGCGCTGGATGTTCGGTGAGATAGATTATTCTGCATGAGTAAAGTCATCTTACCTGGGAGTCCATCATGATGTCGTTGCTCGCAGATACGCTCCATGGTAGAATTGGCAAAGCCATAATTACTTTGCCCAGCATTTCCTCTTCCACAGCTTACAGAGGAGAACACAACAAAATAGTCCAGGTCTGGACATTTCTTACGAGTCACCCTTGGAGCACAGCAGAAGAGAGAAACACCATCAGAAAAACCTGCTGACTGTGTGTTACCATGGAAGGCTAGTGCGAGACTAGAACGACTAAGTTTGGTCAGCTCTGACTATAAAAGCAGTTTGTATTTGACCCTTCTACACACACTTACCAATCCAAATGAAGGGTTCCTGAATACTTGGGCTTGTTGACCTCCCAGAATAATTCTGGGGTCTGATTTTCAATCATGCCATCTCTAAGGACCTATTGGGGGAGGGGGAGAGAGAAAAGAAAATTAAAAAAAGGTGCAGTTTCAGTATCTCCAGTTTGTCAGTTTAAATTTGCCACGTGGTTTGAGATATGAGAGGATATCACTACACAATGCATTTTTGTAACTTTACAGTACAGACATATCCTGAACATGCTGAAATACGACAAGGACAACATGGCTTTTAGTAAGTGCTTTTTTCAGTACTGCCACTGCAGCCTTCATCTAGCAAGTTCTGTATGGGATTTTTCTTGTCCTCAGGGGTCTTTCATCTTATCCCAGAACTGAGCTCACTGGCCACATAACTGTTGCTTCCCAAGTCAAGGGGCCAGACCCATAAGCCTTTAGACACCAGGTAAGGCCAAAGCAAAGTGTCCTTTGAAACGAGAGGCAATCGAAAACTGTATGAAGCCTGACTGCCCTCAATAAAAAGAAGTCACTTGAATGGCTGCTGTCTCTTACAGGTCCTGAGCATTTCTGTCACTTACCACAGCCAAATTAAAGATGCCTCCAACTGGGCCAAGCTGCAAAGCTTCTTCTATCAAGAGCTGTGTTCCTTCTAGTGTTCCAATATCACTGGTAGATACCAACACTTGGATCCCCAGTGCCTTCCACTCTCTAACACGTTTAGCCTGGTAACCTACAAAAAATGAAGGCTTCGGTTAACCTGCTCCTTACACTTTTCTGACTAGATAGGGACTGAACAGCTAATTAATTCCTGATTCAACTACAAGAAGAAAATTGGATAAAACTTGAATAGTAGAGAGAAATCACTTGTTTCAGAAATATTCTAAGTAGATCAAAGTGGAGAACAGAGTCAGGAGAAGGTAAGGTAGTGGCAGGAAGAAAAAGTGTAACAGTGAAGGGAAGTTGACAAGAATTTGGGTACCGAGACAGGAAAGAACGGCCACATTAGAGCAAGACAACAGATTACAGTAGCACAACTAGAACTTCAGAAGTAGAAGTATTTGATCTCTGTGTTTGCACAAGTGGTGCAATTTTGAACTTGCCAATAGAAAGGAGAAATCTGTAGAGACAGAAAGAAGTTTGGTTATGACTGAATTTGCATGAGGAAACACTGAAAACTACCACTGATAAGAAATCTCAGTGCTGCCACTGTAATCAAACTAACAGCTTAAATGGAGTAAAAATGCTTACTGATGTTATCAGTTAGTAGGGCACATCTTTACAGATGAGCTATCTGAAGGAGCAAGAGCAAATATCCACAGATACAACTTGAGGGACAGAGTATCAAGGAGTTTATAGGCCTTTCCTTGTGGCATGTGATCACCAGCTGCTGGACAAGTCAGGGAGGTAGCCAGATACAGACTTTGTAGGGGGGTAAAAGAAAGCTGCAGAAAAAATCCTGCGTAAGGGAGAAAATGCGTTGATAGAATTAGGAAGCATAAAAAGAGAGGAAGTAGTTGGAAAAGAGGTCAAGTTAAAAGATACTTCCTATTTTAGAATGAAGGGGACAATAGCTTGTTTGAAGTGAAAGAATACATACATGAGAGGAAAGAAAAGAAATCAAGACATTAATATTTGCTGGTAGGACACTTAAAAACAGAGAGAAACTACAAATTCACCTTTCCTTTACAATTTTTGCTTACCAGTTCGTATGCCAGAACGAGATGTCAGTATAAGCTTCTGTGCTCCTCTCTCAACCAGCCACTGTGCCAACTCAAGCCCAAATCCTCCTAGGCCTCCTGTGATGATGTAAGACTTGGTAGATGGGCAGGAGGTTCGGGAGATGGCAGAGATTTTAACTGGTTCAGACCTTCTTAAAGGATGTTCCTTTTCCTCTTCTTGGACCTTTGCCCCACAAGGAAAAAAAAAAAGAAAAAAAGAAAAAAAAAGAAGAAAAAGTAGTTAAGATCGGCTACACAATGCATTTCTTATCGTGCCATGCTACGCTCCTCCAGTCAATGGGAATGAATCTCTTAGAATCAGAGTGAGGGACCTCACAGTTAAATTTGTTACAGTGTCAGCAGTAAAAACAGTAACGCTGTGCTGTCCTAGTTATACAGCTTCGACCTGAACTGGATCAAAATATCCAATATAGTCACCTACAGAGGATGACAGATGCATCAGAGAATCAAAGTCGTTATCTCATTACCTTGATCATAACTTTGCCAATATGTTTTCCTTGTGCCATGAACCTGAAGGCAGCTTCTACCTCTTCTTTGTTGAAGACTGTGCTCCTCAGGGGCTTTACTACACCATCTTTTATGCCTTTCTTCAACAACTCTGATACTAGTTCCCACTCCTGGTTTCCCGCATCAAAGATTGCATCTAGTAGTATCCCATGAAATGCCACGTTCTTGAGGAAGAGAGCCATTCCTAGAAAAAGCAACTTGGTTATGACCTGATACTGCTGACATTTCAAAACAGTCTATCTTCTGCTTCAGAAACATTTTTGTGGAGGTCAGTAGTGTAAGATTGAGGAGTAAAGCAGTCATTAGCTGCTAGAATTATACATTTTCCAAACTCCTTCCTGCATATACTCTCTAAATGCTATATTAATTAGGTTGTTCTCTTACAAGCAGACCAATTTAACAGAAACTCCACTCACAAAAATAGTGAGTCAAGAGGACAAGTTATAATATGGTCAGTCTGATACTAAAAAGGACATTTTGTGTCTAGTAACAGCTGAGTTAGAATCATGAGGAGCTAGAGTCCCACATACATCCCGTCCATCTCCACAGGAAACTCTTGCCCACAGGAAGTTTTCTATGATGCTAGGATCTTTTGAAATTTAATTAGAATAAGAAAGGAAACTGTCAACACTTGCTATATGCAGTCATTCTACAACAGAAGAACATTCTTGTCATTTTTCACCAACACATCACATTGCAATATTCCAATTTGTTTTCCAATCCAAAAGAAATCAGGTTAAACTTGCCCAAGTGCCATCAAAAACTGGGAGGGCTCTGGGGGTGCTGCGGGGCAGCAGCTCAGCAGGAGGCGGCAGCGTGCCCTGGCACCAGGAGGGCAAACGGCATCTCGAGGGGGCCTCAAACCCAGCACGGCCAGCCAGGCAAGAGAGGGCAGTGTCCTCACCTGGAGCGCTGCGTGGTTTTGGGCCCCTCAATTTAAAAGGGGTGTGAAGGTACTTGAATGCATCCAGAGGAGGGGGCAAAGCAGCAGGTGAAGGGCTGGAAGGCACATCCTGTGGAGGTGCAGCTAAGGACTTCAGGCTTGTCTAGTCTGGAGAGAAGGAGGCTGAGGGGCAACCTCATTGCTCCCTGCAGCTTCCTGAGGAGGGGACATGGAGAGGGAGGTGCTGAGCTCTGCTCCCTGGGATCCAGTGATAGGACATGTGGAAATGGCTCAAAGCTGCATCTGGGGAGGTTCAGACTAGATATTAGGAAACATTTCTTTACCTAAAGGGTGGTCAAACACTGGAACAGACCTCCTAGAGAGGTGGTTGATGCACCATTGCCCGTTGGTGTTTAAGAGGCATTTGGAAAATGCCCTTAAATAATGTGCTTTAATTTTTGGTCAACCCTGAAGCTGTCAGGCAGTCGGACTAGATGATCGTTGCAGGTCCCTTCCAACTGGAACTATCATATTCTATTAAAAGTGGCACAGATACTTAGTGAAACCACAAATTAAGGTTCTTGCAAGATCAGGTTCTCTGTAGGTATCTGAACAATTCCAATTACTTTCACTCTACAAATGATCAAGTTTACCCAGAACAGAGAGCAAAACTGCAGCTTGTATAGCTATGAACTTCATTTGCTAAGTTTTACAGTGCACTCATATTACAAATGGATATGTTACATCCCCAGAAGTTTAGAAGTCCAACAGATATATGAAATCTGCAAGCTAACAGACACAGTGGTAAAGAGTGCCATAGTGAAGTGAATGCTGCTTCTTACTGTCTTCCTGCCCAAACACTTTGTAGGCAACTTGTCATATACTGGTTTTAAAGACTCTGAGGAAGATAACTTATTTTGCAAGTTTTATGCAGGCTTCCAGAAAAATGCGGAGTGCCCTGCTTCTCCAAGAAGCTATTTGTTGAAAAGACCACATAAATTGTTAGTGATAAAAGGGAAACAAGTATTCCAGCTAAAAGCTTTTCTAAATTTGAAGATTAATCTGTGTTAAGATAGTATATATGTTGTACTGTCATGCTTGCTTAAACCTAGTGAGATATATTTCCTGATGCCCCATCTTACCAAGCTGACTGTTGTTAGACAGATCAAATTTGCCTATTTCCAAAAAGCGCCCGTGTCGCGCAAGACAACGGAGACTGGCTTGGAGCTTCTCTTCTGCCAAGGAATTTAACACGAGGTTGACACCTGCAATGAAAGGAGAAGCAACTATTTAATAAACTCAACTCTCCTAAGAGCCTAACCCTGTTATTCTAGTGACTCATTTTGTCTTTAGAAAGTGGAATGGCATAGTGTGGCATAGCTGACAAAAGAAGGAAAAATATTCCTTGAACTTACCTTTTCCATTGGTAACTCGCAGTATATGTTGCTCAAAGGTAGTATTTCGGGAGCTAGCAAAGCTATTAGCATCCAGCTGTGGGAATCTTGCTTGGAGATACTCGCGTTTCTCAGTGGAGCCTGGAAGTAGAGGACAGGTTGAATGATGCCAGTGCTCTTACGTTAAGTTTTTTTATGATGAAACAGCCCACTTTCATCTGCACATCTTTTGCCAAGGACTTTAAGTCTGAGCAGCCATCAAGCGCTTGCTTCAAAGCTCTCAGGCTCTCAAGGTATCAAACCTTAGGACAAAGGCTGTCTAGTTGTTACTGCTCATGAGTAACAATGAGCTAGAGCAAGGACAGAAACAGACCAAGCCTTACAATGCATAGACATTATTTGATCACATTACTGAATTTAAAATGAAGAAGCCTTGATCTTCTTTTGTACTTTTGATTATACACTGTACAGAGGTAGATAAATTTGTCTGTGCTGTGGAATTTTCAAGTGCACAGTCAGTAGCTGTATTTACCATGTATCATATTCTCAGTCTAGAAACTAGATCAAAGTTACAGGAGATCATATTGGGGGACAAAAGTATATACATAAATACGTATTTTTATATATAAACACATGTGTGTGCACACACACTTCCTCTCTCTATTATACATATGTAATTATTTTTTCCCCCGTGCCACTGGACCCTCAGTACTCACCTACGGTAGCAAAGACACGGCAGCCCATGCTCAGGGCAATGGCAATGGCTGCTTGGCCCACACCTCCTGAGCCAGAATGAATAAGGACACTCTCACCCTTCTTCATACCACCTCGAACCACCAAAGCATAATAAGCAGTGGCATAAACCACAGGCACTGAAGCTGCTTCTTCCAGAGTCCTAAGAAACAAAGTGGAAGAGAGAAGGTATCTTTAGCCTTGGAAAAGACTACTAGATTCTCCCAATGAAATTCGCTTTTCTCCAATGGAAAGGTTAAACTGCTGAGATAGACCAAAAAGTATAAACAGTTCTCAAGCGTACAGCAGACTGCCACAGCTGCCAAGCACAGACAAGAGTCTCATCCTTCTGCAAAAATATTTCAGTAACTGACCAGTAACATAACTAACACCAAAATCCCAGTGTATACTGAAACACGTGGAGCTAAGAGCCCAAGAGATGAGAACCTTGTGCAAGACACTGTACAAAAACTAGTGCAATTCCTGCAGGGAATCAGCCAAATCCTACAGCTGCTCAGGAGACTATAGCTCTGATGTTATTTCCCAGAGGGAATCTACCCACTGTGCAGTACTCTGGGCTGATCAGGGCTGTCAGCCTCAGGCAGGAAGACAAATCTTAACCACATACACAAACCAGAAAACAGAAGTTGACCTACCAGTTTTTAGGCACCTCCCACAGAAACCTCTTGTCACAGTCTACCACTGTAGCCAGCCCCTTTGCTGGCAGCAATCCCATCACCCTTCTTCCAGCCAGGTCCCGTCCAGAGAACTCCATGCCCAACATGCACTGCTGCAAAGCCCAGTTACCTGAAAGAACGTTACCATCTTTTACAAAAGAAATTTCTCTTCAAAAATCTCTTAGTCAAGAATTTACTACAACGGTAGTCCCTGAAAGTTAGAACCTCAGAGACAGAAAGAGTGCTGGGATTTATCTACTATGTACAAAGTTCATAAGTCACCACAGTTAATTTCTTACTATAAGAGTAGCAGAAAAGGACTTGGTTTCATTAAATCTTACTCTTTATCCTTGATGATATTGCTTTAGTTTTCAATTTTAATCTGAAATTTTATGGAAACATCTTGTTTCAGAGGCAATTTTGTCTCTCTGAAAACGAATGATACATAAGCTAGAAAGTATGATTACAGCAAAAATGTGCTGTGAAACCTTAATTTTTGCAAACACCGATTTTAGGCAGAGACTAATCTCAGTCATGAAGGGCAACCCAGCTCTAGTCAAGTTGCCCATAAGAATCCCCAAACACACTTTTTACATCTTCTGCCCCCTCTCCTTTAAATACAGCTTTAAAACAATTTAATGGACATTACATTAATTCTTAACTCACTATGAGCAAGATATTACCACCTTTGTTCTGTAGACAGGAGATTATTTCACCTTGTATTTTTCTCCCCTAAAAGCAAAGCAGGTCCAGTAGCATGACAGCATGAAACTTCAACATTCTCATCATGGTATGTACCTTACCCATCTCTGGAACCTCCATCAAGTGTGCTTCACCTCACACTTGATATCTAGGCAACAGAACTAGCAATGTTTCCTCACAGCAAGGTTTATTCATTTTGCCATATGAAAAATGGGACTGCAATGGGAAGTAGAACTTACAAGTTTTTGGTGCACAGTCCTGCAGCAGGGCTACTTCCTTTTCAAAAGTATACTTTCTTGCTAAACAAAACCTGATACGCACTTTAGCCAGTGTATAACTAACATTCAGGAGATTATGTGAATAAGTTCTAGAACAGTAACACATAAATACATTTTCTTCTCGTGTAATTTTAACTCACCAGGGATAGCATCTGGTGAAAGCTTCCCTGTGGCCAGCATAATGTCCCGGAAGTTGAGAGATGCATAATAGACTTTGCAGAGTTGAACATTGGGGTTAGTTGTGTGGAAGTGTCGAAGCGGGGAGACAATCCAATGAAGAGATGAGAGGTCTCCACGAGTCAACACATTTACATAGGCATGTTCTGTTAACTCCTGAGGTTGTGCTGCAGAAGAGGCAACAATAAGAACTTTACACACGTTAACACAGGCACACACTTTCCAGAATGAGTAAACTCCTTGTGTATCCTCCATCTGCTCTCCAGAAAGCCCTTTCTTACCCTACAATACTACCCATAACCTAAATAGCTCATCCCTCCTCCTGGCACCAGAGCGTGCTACTGCTCCAGCTCAGAGTGAACAGAAAAAATCCAAATTATCCATTAAAAAATAATAATAAAAAATAATTGTAGGAACAACAGCTACTCATTTTCTATTCCAAGTCCATTCAGACTCAAGGCCCTGCAAGTGATCCTCAGACCTCAGAAGAGTTACCTTGCTGCAACGGGAGATGCCTGAAGGAGCCCCACTTCCCATCACGGTACACATTCATCACCAGGTCCCTCTGAACAATCTCCTGCATCTCCAGGGAAGAAAGACTTGTGGGTGGGACAGCTGATGAAGGGTTCAAGTTGGAAACGAACACACACCTAGAAGCCAAGAGTTGCCATTTTTACTACAGGCCTGAAAAGAAGCTAACACAAAAATATCTCATCTCTAACTGACTCAAGGGCACGCTTATGTACCTGATTCTGTGGCCTTCTGCTTCGAGGCGGAGGCAGTTCACCATTCCCAGAATTCCCGAGTTCCCACAACTGGTGGCAGTCAACCACACAGGCTGCTCCAATGGGTCAGCCAAGACCTCCTACAGGACAAACACCAAACTGTTTTACTAGGAACCACAGAAAGCAAATAGCCATTGTATCCTTAAGGCAGGGATGAATAACTTCTATTTTAAGAAAAGGAACACACATAGACACACACTTCTTTTAACACTGCTAAGTATTTCATTTAGAAAGTGTAATGATTTGTAAATTCAGATACCCAGGACAAAGAAATTCTCACCTTTAAAGATTCAACCCACTTATAATGGGTCTCATCTATTGGCAGAAAAACGGGTGTTTTGGCAGGGGCTTGCCGGCGACACAGGAAAATAACTGAGCCAAAGAATGATTTCTTCATGGCAACCAGATTCAGTGAGGTTTTGCTGAATATGCCCTCCCACTGTGCCTGTCAAACCAGGTAGAACAACAATTAACAGGAAAGTCAATTAAAAATACAAGTCACACCTCTGCTTCATGTTGAATCTCCTCAAAGACAGCTTCACCAGGAACAACAGGCACCGTCCACCTCTTTCTTACTTTTGCTTGAAATCTTGGCATCTGTTCTGTATTGTCTCAGTACAAACAAATATTTGACTAACATAACAGTATTTTATCCATGTCTAGACTGTTCCTTCTTCCCTAAAAGATTCTCAGAAAGCAGAAGTACAACTATCTCAAAGTCCTGGTTAGGGAACTAGTCTTATCACACTACCAGAGTGGGGGGGGAAAAAAAAAGCAGTGACCATGCTGTCAAATCCCATACGGTATTTGAATGTGAACAGCAGTAACGCAATCTGTTTGTCTGTGGAGGTGTGCAACACAAAAAACTAACAGAAGTGGAGAATTGGAAAGACTGAGTTTAGATGTTACCAGTCTGTGCCACGTAAACCCTGTCTGCAACAGAAAAACTAAAGCAGGACAGAGAAAACATGAAAAACCAAGTCATCCAAATCCTTCAGCTTCAGGGGGGTGGGGAGAAGCAACCAACCACAAGCAAGGAAAAGGCACCTATACACTTAAGTTACATTGAAATAGCACTTCAGAAAAACAAAAGAATGAAAATGCATGTATGGCATATCCAGAAACATCAAGGTTCTACTATCTGAACAAAATAAAGGTGATTGCAGGCTCTTAGAAAAGCATCCATTTGCTTTTCATATGCCAGGCACAAAACAGCGGAAGGTTTTTACAGCGTGACCCCTTACATCGAGGACTAGGGACAATGTCCCTATCTAGAAAACTTTAAGAACTATATCAAGTCCTGCCCACTCTTGCCTGCGCCACATCATTTTCTTTAGAGAAAGTGCATTCAACTTGCATCTATCTTATCCGAGGGTTTTGCTAATACCAGGCTACTGACACTTATGACAGATCTAGGTTTTAAGTTGTCAGCTTCAGTAGCATCTCACAGTCTTCTTTTTACCCCCCTCTTTACTGGGCAAGATGTAAAGCTGAAGAACTCACCCTTTTCTTCTCAGATCTCCTTGAAAAATCTTTGTGGAAAGCGAAGGGCTAGAATCCATGTCATTGCAAAATTCAAAATCCAACTACCTCACTCCGGAATTATAAACAAAGAATTTTAGAAGTGCTACTCTCTTCTTATTCTAAAAGAAGAGCTGAGAGGCTACAGCCCCTCAAACCAGGAATAACACCTATGTTCTGTAGAGGGGCAGTTTCCCATTACTGCTTGGTCTAACAGCTGCCAAGAGGAGGTCACGTCCCAGCGCCCACCCGTACCCTTGCCGCTTGCTCTCCTCCTCCTGCGCCAGCATTGGCATTAGTTCTGCATGACATACTGGATTGCAGATATAAAGCAGACACCCTCCCCCCTGCCTATGCTTCTGAGGACTTATTTTGCTGTATCTCATTACGGGATCAGATAAAGTGGGGAGGAAGGGAAGAGAGGAAGGAAGGAAGAAGAACAAAATAAAAGTACAAGAGAAAAGCCTTCCTTTCTGGGAGCACTTCAGTGTTAGAAGAAGATTACCAGTTTGTAAAGTCTCACTCCCAGCAGTGATATCAAAAGGAAAAGAGATATTCTGATACTGAAGCATTTTAGGATCCTATTGTGATAGAGCTGTACCCCACCCAACAACGCAGCACATTATTTTACTATAAAAGAATTGCCCTAGCTAGTGTTTTCACACAGATTATACAGATATACAAGTGACAATGAATAATTTTCCAAGGCTCTCCTGACTGAACTCAGAGTTTACTCTCTCAACCTATTACGTGGAAATTCACTACTCTTCTAAAGAAATGTTTATGACATAGTCCTGCAGAGGGCCTCAATGGGAAGTGAGGTAAGTGACGTCTACTCAACATTCATCACAAGAGCATTTGCAAGCAGCAAACTCCAGACTATTCACTGAGAAAGTATTTGTCCTTCCACGAGGCTTACCTCACTCAGGAAGCTGTGTTTCTGCTGTAGATCTGGACTTGTAAGGAAACCGACAATTTCTCCAAGAGTTTCTCCTTTAAGAAGGGTGTGTAGCAAAACAAACCCTCCTTCTTTCACTGCAGCTGCCAAATTAAAGAGAATTTCGGTGGTGTTCCCTAGAACACTTGTTGAACAGTTGTACACCACCAAGTCAGCACTGGTCAGATTTCCAGAGGGAAGGCTAGATGGATCCCACTGGCTAAAGGAAACTCCATCTTGTAGCTCTGTTTCATTAGGTGAAAGAGTTTCCAGGATGCGGTCAGTGGCAATGTAGTCCACCTGCAACAGGGGCTGAGTATTCAAAATACTTTTGACACGAGAGAAAAGATGTCCACTTCCTGCAAGAGCCTGTGAGAAAAGAAGGGAAAGGAAAAAGGGAAACCAAGTTGAAACATGAATGATATCCAGAATTAACACAACAGAAGTATGCAATCAGGTTACTGGAAGGCCTAGAAACACTAGCTATGGTTCCATCCCGGGCTTCCAGCTAACCTCTACTATCTTCATCCTGTGACTGGTCATGTTTTCCAACGCTACATCCAGGCAAGTCTTCAACTCTGAAGAATCTAGCAATCCATTGAGAAGAGGGTCATCCTGGAAGTGCATTTTCTCTTGAGTCACGATCTGTTGCAGCTCAGAATGGAGGTTTCCATTCAGTTCCAGACGGCAGATTTCGGCAAGGATATGCTGAAGGCCCTTCTGTATGGGTGAGGACTCTGTGGCAGCCACTACAGCTTCTAGTCCAGGGATGACTAATTTGACCCCATGCACTGCCACCTTCGCCTTCAAGTTCTGGATCAGATCTATGGAATAGAAGGGGAAACGAAGAGTCGGAGTCAGATTTGCCAGAGATTTTTCTTTTCCTCTTTGCCTCTATTTGCTATACCAGCTGATCAGGACCACAAATTGCAGCATCTTGTATCATTAGCCTAGACACAAAGATATAGTGTATGCTCCTGTACATTCACATGATTATGTATTGTGCAGTAGTTGCAGCCCCCAAACAAGTAGGCTTTGTGGCAAGACAGTCTAAGCCACCGAAATTACCTGTGTCTAGACTCTGACTGAAAGACAGCAACTAACACAAAACTTCTGGCTCATTTAGGGAGTTGTGGAGGGAAATTGTAAATTTCTGCATATACAAAAATACTTTTCTGCTTTATAACCTGATGGTAAATAGTTCATCCCAACTGATATCAGAAACAGCATTACGAAAATAAAATAAAAATCCCACTACAGCATATGTAAAAAAAACTTTGGACACTGCAGGGAAAAAAAAAAGGAGAAATCTTTAAAATCTACTGTCAAATCAAAGGATAAGCATGAAGACACTTTACCAATATAGGATGACAAAATTGCTGTCTCAAGATATACCAAAATTCACTACTAGAGTAAAAACTTAAAAATAGTATTTTTTTTCCCTTTGATGAAAACACTTAAAGTGATGAGCTGAGTGGATGTCTCCCCATCCAAAGAGCACTGTACTAGGCTACCAGTTTCACAATAGACTAACCTGCTCTTATTCTATTCTTGCAGCAAACACAAACTTTGTTTTGGCGTGCCTCACTAAATCACCCTCCCTCCTCGGATATGCTCTTGTGCCCACAACCAAATGGGAACAGACATGTCAATTTACCCATCTTGGCAGTTCACAGGGAAAAACAAAACAAGAAAACTAAAGACTTAAGGAATTAGGCTCTCCTATCAGTATTTGAAGCAACTAGGCTGGATATCTCCTTAAAGATAATGATTAGTGCCTCTATGCTTGCAGAAGGGGTTGTGCCATCTGACACTGCACTGACTGTTATAGAAGGGTAGATGCCCCTCTCCATGGCTTTACTTCTACCCACATTCTAGAGATACCTCAGGCAGAAGAAGCTTTTAGCTTCTAGCAAGCATACAGACAGGACTCCTGCTGAAGTTTTCTACAGAGACCAACACTTTATTTCTCAGATGTTCTGAAGTAGTATGAACACCTGCTCTCAGACATTTCTGTCAGGCTGGAGATTCCCCTAGTGTGACAAGAAACCAATCCCACCTTTGCAGTGCTCCAGATAGGAATGAAGATGGACACTGGAAGACAAACAGTCAGTCTCAGTGTAGGGCACAAAGCAGAATTTTTCCAGGGTGGGAGGGATCCGTTCCTGTTGTCGTCGTGGTGCCACGGAAGCATGAAGACCATTGATCTGAACACCTCCTGCTTTAAGGCTATTAAGACAGTGGTCCACAACAACATCAAAAGCTGAAAGACAGGAAAGAAACGTAAATTTGCATCAAACACTACAAGTATTTTATTCAAGGTGCTCAGATGAATGGTACTATATCAGACTGTTACAGAGCTGCAGAATAGGTTGGAGACTAAGAGGGGCCCCTCAAAGTCCACCCTGTGTCTTAGGAACTCATACATTCATTCACACACAAGTCAAAGCAACTAGCAAAAGCCCAAACATGAAAGACGATACCTTCTACATTGTCCTGGTATTGGCACACCTGCTCTTGATGCAGCACTGGGTCAATACACACTGAGCGAATCCTGGTGGGTAAGCGTAGACTGCGCCCAGTCTCACCTAAGATTATCACGTGTAGCAGGGTGTCAAGGAAGGTCACCCAGTTCCCATTCCACAGAACTTTTCCTGTGCTTGCTGCAGAAGAGGAAGGAGAAGCCCCACTGTGATTTTGCCATTCAGCAGATGCCGGAAGTCACTGATTATCAAATGCAAAGTCTGTTGTATGTACCCAGCTTCCCCTGTAAACTCCAATAGTCAGTTCTACATTGGAGATAACAGCTTTCCCAATGCTCTGTCAGAACTCTTGGCTGTTCTCTAGTATCACACAATTTTTTCTATTTAAATTTAAATTTTTTTTTTTAATTACGACACAAAAGAGAGTCAGGTGGACTGTTAATACAAATGGATTTAAAAGATCAAATATTCATCATTACAATAACCATGCTCATCATTCTTCTACAGAAACTAAGTTCACCTTCACTGTTGCATTCCAGAACGCCCTGGAAAGTTGGTCCATAATTATATCCACGCAGATGCAGCTCTTGGTAAACATCTTCTTTCAAGAGGCCAGACTTTGAGCTCATGTCTACTTGAGTCTGAAAGTCAACTTGCTGGTTATGGAAGTTCTTCAGAGCCGTGTTTTCTAGGAGCGAAATCTTCCCTGATGGGCACAGTAGCAGGAATAAGAATCATCAGTGTCCATAAATAATGGATTTTAGTAGTACAGTGCATACACTTACGCTTCCTTCACTTACCACTCACAGACAGATTCCCATTCCCTGACACCTCAAAGCAGTGGGAAGCAGGCATGAGTCTTACTTCCAGCTGTACCGATCCTGAAAGAAACATTGAGGAAGACAGGACTGTGAGGTCATTCATGGCTACCATCCTCAAGCAGAACTTTCTCCTTCACTATCTCCAGGCTCACTGCACACAACATGTAATAAAGATGACCATAACGTGCTACTTGACTGAACAATGTGAATTCATACAGTCATGTTGCACTCTTCTTTATATCCTTTCTCCTGTGTTCCTCCTCACTTTCCCCTTGCATTTCTTTCATCCCACTCCCTTCATCTTCATTACACAGTTTTGCAGTTGTACCAGCACTCCTCACTCACCCTTTTTGGGAAGGATAGTTGCCTGATGAATTGTGACTTCTTCAAACATAACAGCTGTTTGCTCCATAGCCATGCCAAGAGACCGTGCCAGAGTTCGCCAAGCCAGCACTAGGTACCCTGTTGCTGGGTACAGGACTCTGCCATCAATGCAGTGACCAATCAAGTAGTGGTCAGGAGAGTCAGGACCCACGTCTGTCAAAGAATAAAGAGCAGAATAAAAAAAAAATTAAAAAAAAAAAATCATTAAAACACCCTATTAAAGAGGTCTTTTCCCCTCAACAGCTGTAAGAGGTTCTAGTGGTTTCCCCAACTATCCTGTCTGGCAATAGGCAGCTCTTAGAACTACGGAGTCTGAATCAAGACAGTTTCCTGCTCTGTTCATATTCTTTCATCCCATTTCAGAAGCAAATCCAGTCTTTTTCAATCCAAAACAAAAATTAAGCTTCAGAAAATGGCTTCAAGGATGCTGCTTTGAGTATCTTTTTCCTAGTTTTACAAAAGAAATGCAGAGGTAAAGCAGGAAACAATCAAAAAACCCCAAACAGGCAAACACACCAATATTGTAGACTGAAGCAGATGCAGAGCCTTTGGAACCTGCTGGGAAGTCTTCAGCTTTTGGAACATCCCAGTCCTGGCTGTGGTCCCATTTGATGTATGGAGAAATAAGGGGTGTTCCCACTGGGACAGGGTATTCCACAAGTGGGAACAAGTTATTTCCAAGCACATTTATCCTAGGAAGACAGAAAGGATCAAGACAATGGGGAGGATGGCAGGGGAGAAAAAAGATGGTAAAAAAAAATTCACCATAATACTTGGAGGTCAGACAGCAATTGATCCTGGGCTCCATGTCTGAGATTTCTCCAGGAGTACCATGAACACTTACTGCAGCCAAATTTGTAATCCTAACAGTCTACAAGATGCAAAGTTCCCTTCCAAGAGCTAGCTCCAGGTTCCTAGGTTTCTAAAATGGGACTCCTCTTTAAAAGGCACCTTCCCAGCCCAAGCAGTCTCTAACCCAAGGCAACACTTCGTAAGTGAGCATGTTAAACATGAAAAGTACCGATGTAAACCCCATTTTTTCCCAGGTCTGTCAAAGGAGTATTTCAATCCTTGCGAAGACATGCATGCTAGAGAAGAGACTTGAATTCTCTTCTAACAGATACCCCACTCACCCTCCTCCCTTAGTCTCCTTACCCAGTTAAATGAATCTTTCCAGTCTGTGTTAGGAAGAACTCCAAATTATTTTTGTGCTCTTTCTTCATCAAAGGTAGAATGGTGCAAGTTGGTTTCAAAGATCTCCTCAAGATAGCCTGGTCAAGTAGAGTCCATAAATCACTGGTGGAAGTCATTACTCATTACTTTGTCTCTGAATTTTTCTCTATAGATCTCAAACCACTTCTGTTTCTGTGCCAAGAGTTCTGTGCTAGGTCCTAGAATGCACACCATTTCAACAGGGAAGAGGAAGAGCAGCACAATACCCTTCCAGCAATCCAAGAAGTCACACATTTAGTAAAGCAGAACCTATGTAATATTCATGAAATCCTGCCAAAACACAAATGTCCCTTTCCTGACCAGACTGTCAAGTGGAATCAAAAGCTGTGCTTCAAGAACTGCAAGATCACCCTCTCAAGCCTCCCACTCACGCTCCCCCATCCCCCAGCTTAGGCCCTTACTCCCAGGAGCAGTCCTTTTTAGTCTGAAGCATCCTAGGGCATTTTTCAAGCAACAGCTATTAAAACCAAAAAATGCAGCCTTGAACATCTGACCCAACTTGTATCTTCTCTTCAATTTGATCCCACAGTCTTTAAATAAGATAAGGAAGGGAGGAAAGAGAAAACCAGAACATTTTTAAACCCAGAAGTCTTCTGATGAAGTCTTTAGTCACTTGCACTAGAGTACAGAATTGTACAATGATTTTAACATGAAGCATATAATCTTTTTATAGAGAAAAATATCTGTCTAATTTAAAAGCTCTGCTCCGATTCTCCCTTCCAGTCACTTTCAAAGCATAAATAAGACTAACACAACATAATAAATATATGCTGGGTTGGAACTCAGAAACACTGTATAACTACTAAGCTCGATTCACAAGTAACTGATTCTTCTTAAGACTTTCCTCCTCTTGCACACCACAGACCACATAAAAAAGACCAGTCCTTGAGACTCAAGGGACAGGCAGATGACCACAGCACTGATCTTGTGGAGCGAGTGCATCCTAATGTACTTCATGTTTTGCATCCTCTACTATGGAGCTAATCCCACAAAGATCAATTCTTACAGGGCGGGGAGAAAGGAATAATCATCTGATCATTAGGGAAAAGGAGTTTATGAAGAAAGCAAGCTCCTGGGGTCTCAGACTACTTGGTCTAGGAGAAGAGGGGAAAACACCACTACCAGCCACCACCTTCTAAGACAAGAACCTCAAACCAAATTCATTGTACAGATGGTGATAACAGATTTTTCACAGAGAAGGCATTAGTCTTGCATTTCTCCCCCACCCCAATTTCACACACACTCTCCATTAGATCCAAACAACGAAATCAGTTATCTGAAACGCATGGCGATGAATAAAGGCAACAATGTGAACGTCTGGATGGGGAAGTGGTAGTGTGTTGGGATTTAATTTTTAGAAAAATATTAACATACATCACCCCCCCCCCCCCCAAAAGCCAAACCAATAAAAAAAAGACACCAAAATCCCCACAAAAAAATCCATTAAGAAAATGTTAAAACTGGGAGAGACTCAAAAGTACTGGAGGGAGAAAGCGTTCTCAGAACTAAGGGGTGGGAAGGCTAGTCCTCAGACCCTCAGCTTCCTTCCTGCAGCAGCATATCATACTGACAGAGTCAAATACAATACCTGTAAAAGAGCATGTGGAGCAATCTCTACTACAACAGCGTTCTCTGGAACATGCTTCAGACCTTCATGGAACAGCACTGGGCTCACTAGGTTGTTCACATGATACTCTGCAGAGGAATTCCTAGCCAGATCACTCTGCCACTGGGATTCAGGGATAGATGTACTGATCCATCGTGCTGAACGAGGTTTAGGGTGTGGAATGACCTACAGACAGACAAGGAAGAGGGATGGGAGGAAGAGTTACATGTCATAGATAACAACAAGACAGGCAAAAGCAAGCAGCCCCTCCTTTTCACAGGCCATTTTTCTCAGCTTGATTGCTCAGGACATCCTTATGCTTGAGGCCATAAGACTTCAAACCTTAGGTCTCACAGAGGTCTGGTCTACATGCTCTTCAGGAGACTTCCTTCTCCTCCTAAAGAAAGGAACCCCCCTAAACTCAACATCACCTGCACTCAAATCCAGGGGCCTGAGCATAAGCCACGCGAGCCATAGTTTGGCAATATTACCTTTTTCAGGGCACTGAGCAGCACTGGAGCGATAGATGCCATGTAATAAGAATGAAACGCGACCCCGGCACTGCGCACCTCCTTTGCGAACACACCATCCTTTTTCAGTTTGGCTACAAACTCATTCACAGAGTCCTAAGAAGAGGAATACAAGTGAACTAAAAATAAAAGTATTTGGAATCTGACTCACTGTACTCGCCCCTGCCATGCCCTTCATCACTTGCCACTTAAGGGGGAGACGTATCTGGGGAGAGGTTATTGCCCTTCTCAGTCTTACCATTTATCACTCATTACGCCCGTGGCTGTAAGAATATTCAGCACAAGAGATCTTTTATTACCAGCTTACTGAGGCACTAACATCACTTCCTCTCACAGAACATTTGAGTGTTTAAGTTTATACAAAGCACCATGTCCCCTCCCACCACTTTAATCAAGGTCCTCTTTGCAAGCAGCTGAGCTTTAACTCAGCTTCACACTTTCTTCAAACCAGAACTTCACAGGTCCCACTCACAACTCTAATAAGCACCGTATCAGTTCCTTGCTCACCAGAGGCCCCGAAATAGTGACAGTATCTTCAGAGTTGTGACAGGCCGGTACCACATTCGGGGGACAGTGTTGCTTACATTCCTCCCATGTCAGACCTGCAGAAGGAAGGAAGACCTCAGGACAACACAAGTGTTTCCAGCAGTGAGCCTCCTAAGGGGAGGGAACGTCAACTGCACAATTACTGCGCTTAATTCAGTATTTTGCAAAACTGGGAAGGATTCTTAAGAGAAAGATGGACATTCCCCCCCTTTCCCCAAAAGTGATTATGCAAAAGTTAAAAGATATTTATTTCAGGGCTTTAACATAACATTTGTCACTGTGATATTGAGCACAAGAACAAAGGACTGATAATCTTTGCACCATCTCATTAAGGGATGGAGTCAAAGAAGCTACAGAATTGGTTGTCTCACCTTGACCTTAGCAATCTGAGCTAGAACAGGAGAGAACACGTGAGCTTGACTCACAGAAACCAAGACCCACAAAATACCCATAGAAATCAACAACTCTAGCTGCTTAAACTAGTTTAACACATGCAGCACCTGGTCATATATTACATGAATACAAGTCACAGGAAGAACCTGAACTCAACATCAGATTACAAGAAACATATTATGCAGCACTCCAAGATAAGTTGTGATAAGTGTCATGTATTTAGTATCAAGGAAAAAAAGCTAAATTAAGTAGGTAGTCCTTTGTAGCATTAGTTAAAAGAAGTCTAGGATTGTAAAAAGTGATCTAGTCAAACATACTGCATTAGACCTGCAACAGCTTTCCTCTTAAGTGTTTCAGTTTTTAATTGACCACTGTGTCCAACAGTAAGAAACACAAGAACAACAATGCTACCAATAATAATTTCAAACACGTAAGTCACCATGAAGCCCCATCACGAATTAAAACTGCTGGGTCCAAAGCTCAAAATTTCACCCAATAGTGGGCAAAACTGTATGACTTACAGAAACACCAAGCAAAGCTTGCTCAGGAGAAAGCTTCTTCCTAAGTGCTATTAGGCCCAAGTAAGTTCTAATGGCATTAAATTCCACTAGCCAGTTGCCCACTACATAATAGTGGCTTACTGATTTCACATCTCATTACTCTTCCAGACAATCAGAAATATCTCTTTAAAAAAAAAACCACAAAAACTCCCCCTATTTATATCAAGAGCCAAAAACCCCAGTGCCTCAGATTTTCACCCCTCTTTTCAAGGAGATTATTTATCAGGCCTCTATCATTGGTCACCTGTCAATAAATCTCTCCATTTCCACTTAGCTTTGGATGGATTAGCAAAATTCTGATGTATTCCAGGTCAGAGATTACTACCATTATATCAGCTTCAATATTTAATAATCTGTTCTACATCAGAAGAAAAAGAAGAGGAAACAGTAGCCAAAATTTTACAGACATGATTGTCTCCACCAACACATTTCAGAGCCCAATTTTATCCTAATGCCATACAACAGAGATCAGATGTATTTTCCTGTATCGCTCTTTTGGTAAGGGTATACCTACCAACAGCAGCCATTCCTCCTGCGGGTAATTTGGCCTCTTTAACACATCGTCCCCGCCAATACGCGGCAAGAATGGCTTCTTCATGACTTAAGGAGTTATCTGCATAGCCACAAGCTAGTTCTCCTACTGAGTGGCCCAAAATCCCATCAGGTTGCAGACCTGCAGCCTTCAGCATATCAATCTGGGCAATCTGCAAGGAAAAGTAGGATTAGTGATTACTCTGGCATGCTGTCAGACCTCAAAGGCACACAGCAGTAGTGAATATATTACAAAATGGCTTTTTGGTAGACATTCTTCTTGGGTTCACTTCTTTTTTTCTCCGCCCACAACTGCAGCTCCAGCCTCATTTCAAAGCAGTCCCAAGAATTGTTAGGCAACTCCAGAACTGTTTGGGCCTCTTCACCATGTAGCTTTCCACTAGGAAGCTATTTCCAACAACAGGAGGCTGCCCAGAGCATGTCTGAACAAAGAGGCAAGACCAGCTTTCCAGATCACTTTAAAAGTTCCGCCTCTAGTTTATTAACAGACAATGAATCCCATGTTGACCCTCAGGATGAAAAAAAGACTTCATTTAGCATCACTTAGTTAATCTGCAGAACGAGTCGTAGAAGGCATTCCATGGAACCTTCGTTGTTCCACAAGTGTTTACGTAAAAGACATTCCTTAGTCTCTTAAAAGGAGGAACTGCCCCACATACACACACAGATAAACATGCAAATCAGTTTAGATCAGTATTTGTCCAAGCATCTTGCAAGTGGCAGAGCCCAAAACTGTCAAGGGCGCAACATAGCCCCTTCTATCAGAGAGATATTTCTAACAGCTGCCGTTTGCTGATTACACAAAACAAGCTTCCATTAATTGGCATAAAGTGTTACTGGACAGACACACTAGCAGAGCATGCTTATGTGGACTGGGTCCATGACCCCCTCCACCAGTCATTTGAGTCTTACCTGAATAGCAGCTAGTCCAACGAATGCATGGATAGTGTCATCGAAAGTGTTCTCATCTGCTTGCAGAAGCAGGTCTGAGACCTTTAGTCCCGTGTCCTTCAAAGCCTCGTCCGAGCGCAATATAGACCGGCGAAACAAATCCAACTTCATAAGGCTCAGGCCCATGCCTTTCCACTGTGTTCCCATGCCTGTAGGACAGGCAAGGAGAAAGTGAGCTTTAGTAATGCTCCATAAAAGGAGATCCCACACTTGCTGTGGCAGTGAAAGAATTGTATCTAAGAGCAAAACATTGTATGTTTCTAACATCCTCTAAATGAGGCACTGCTTTTTATTTTCCTGGACTTTGCTATCATCAGAAGACAGCAAAGTTGGAAGGATCAGATAAAATACAGGAAATCTGAGTCTCCTAGACATATCACAGGGCTGCAAGATATTTCCTCATGCTAGAGTGGAAAATAACATTAGAGCACAGAAGCCAATTGCTCAAGCCCCAGATCTACAGAGGAATGCAGAAGCCCGGACCTGCTGCTGCACACCTACCTGAGCAGATGTACCAGAGCGGTCTATCAGATGCTTGAACTTGCTGAACCTCTTTTATGTCACTCTCAGTGCCAACTAGTGTGTAGCCCCTGTAGGGCATGGAGGTTACAGGAACTGCAGAGATATCACTGAGCAGGCTTACAAATGGGCTGCATTCTCCATGTTTTCTGCTCTCTTGAATTAGTAATTCCACAGCTTCCTGGGTTCTGCCACAAACTTGAACCAGTCGTGGCATGTTACAAGTCTCCAGAGGCTGGCGTTTGTTCTCATTTGGCCTCAGAATGACATGAGCATTAGCACCTCCAAAGCCAAAAGAGTTGATACTGACAAGGCCACCTTTCACTGGCATCGGTTTACAAACTACCTCCAAAGACCCATCTTGTAAGCCAGGAATATCTGGATTTGGGGTATTGAAATGAAGATTTGGAGCCCACAGCCCATGTTCCAGAGAGAGAATGACCTGAAAGGAAAAAAAGAGTGTTTTGTGCTCCACATTTTCTATTGCAAAACATTCTTTCGTTGTTATTGTTTTACTATAAATGACCATGTATCATACACTAAAGCAGCTCTCTATGTTTGGATAAAGAGACACTTCAGAGAATAGCATTACTGATGTCACTGAGGTAGCCTACTTCACACATAGGCAAATTTTAAGTCCATGCAGGAAGTCAGCAGTGAGGGTGAGGGTGGTAGCTTTAAGTTTAGCTTCCAGACCCTAACTGAAAAGCCATCCAGTCTTGGTGGAAAAGCAGCCTGGCTACTAAAAACATCACATCTTTTCCTCCCCTTTCAGATCCTGTCCCTTTGTCACACTCCACTTTATCTCTCCCCAGTCACATACCACCAGACGTGCTCTTCCTTATCACAACAAATGCTCCCATTTCTGCCTTTGCTGCAAAAGAGCCAAACTAAAGTACCAGTAAAGGAGTTTGCTTGCTGCTTTACACCAATTTGTTGTCTTCTTGATCCAAAAAATGCAGGAACAGCAGACTGGTCAGAACTGGCAGAGCCAAAGGGAAGTACAGAACAGCATTAAGAGTTAGAATAGCTGTGTGAAAAAAGCAAGAGGTCCCTTCTCTCAGCGGCATCTCTACAAACAGCCCATGACACAAAGCCCATACTCCTCTGTGGCACAAGTCCAGCAAATCAGAGACTACAAGGTCAGCTGCGAAACACTCTGTGCTCTGTATGTTTGGCAGTTCCTTCATCACCCCACAATGGTCAGAGAAACAGATAATGTTTGGGAACTGTTCTTCAGAGTTGACTATCAGACATGGCAGCCTACCTGGGAGAACAACCAGCATAAATGCACCATATAAACTCCAGTCAGCATGTCTGAAGTTGCAGTCTAAGTATGAACCTGCTGTTGCTTTACACAGCATACATATTTGTACGTTTAAGTCTGCCACGGTTTCCATACGAGTTTGAGAGTACAGTACAGTGAGCGTACACCAGGACCACCAAGAAGCTTTCTCTTTGCTGTACAGCAAGTAATTAGACAGGCTGAGTAGTTCAAAGGTGCAGGTGGGTTTTCCCTCCCTTAACAGAATTTAACTAAAGTGGCCTTGGCAAACCCTTGTTTCTTTCTTACCTATCCAGATAACTAATGGATTCTCTTCAAGTCTGAAATCAGGTATTTTCAAGATCTATTTTCCCAGCTGACATCTCACATATAAGAGCATTTTATGGAATTCCAAAAGAAAAAATTTACAGAAACTGCAGACTTCCTGAGGCAGTTAACATCTAAGAGACAGTGGGCTTCATATAGTTTCTGGCTTGGTGTCAAGGACGCCTGATCTGCTATTCTGATTAACTTCCAAATCTTAATATACCAAGTGCTGACCAACTTTCAAAGAATCATGAACAGACACAGACCTTCCAATATCCTTCCAAAGCTTCAGGTGCTTTCAAGACGCCAGACCTGGGAACGAGACCTAGCACAACTGAACAAAAGCATAGCAAAAAGATATTCTAGCAGGCATGATGGGTGCCACGGGCTCTCATCTGCAGCTATAAGTTCCAATACAAAATTAAGTGAGAAAACTGACAGAAAGAGAGTGAGAAAACCTGGTGTCAGAGAAGTCTTCAAAAAGAAACTGTGGCCCTTGTCTTTGCAGTTCTGCATCCTCTAAGAAACACAGACCTCAAAGTTATGATCCTGTCCTGGCAGATCACAGCAGAACTGCACTAAAACTGTTTATAATGTACAACACAGTATGGATGGAAAGGTTTGTTTTATGACTCAGTTATCATTCCTCCTATGAAGGTGTCGTCAGTCTGAGAGACAGAGTTGCTAAAGAAAGTAAAGCTTTCCTCTGCAGAGACACAGACACTGCCGTCTCCATGATTTATTTTCAGATGAGGCTATTCACAGCAAGTTGTATATATTCAGGTCACAACAAACACTTTAAAGAGTCTAAAATTCTAGCAGTGAGTGTACGTGACTTCAATCTGCGTGGCTCTAAGGCTGTCAGTAATAGGCTTACCACCAAGTGTGAACATTAGCTAGCTCTCTGCTAAGCAGTTTAGCAGCCAGAGCCAATAGATGATTGTCTGCCTACAGCAGTAGTTAGTAGGCTGGTTGCTAAGACAACCAGTTATTCAAGCTAGTAGCCTCATCCCAAAGAACTTGCCTGGCTTCTTGCTAACATAAGAGAGAAGAGGAAGAGATGATACATCCCTGACAAACAGCCAGAAGGATCAGCTACTCTTTTGGCACTGAAAGCCTGCACTGCCACTTATCTTTGGTTATTTCCAATTGCTCCAAACATTTAAATCCCTCTCCATGTACACACCTCAATGACTTACAGCAGAATTCTATTGGAAGGTCCAGTGTAAGGATAGTCAATAAAGTGACCCCAAAGACTTTATTCTGAGCAGAGTTACGCTCCTGTAGAATTCAGTACGAAAGGGAAACTAAAGCACACAGCAGAGGACCACCTGGGCATTCCTGTCCAGCTTGCAGAGTAGCCACCTGAGCTTTTAAGAGTATTTGCAGGTGAAGCAAGTAGTAGATAGTTAATGAGTTAACCTGAGTTCTTCTCATTACCAGTGAACATCTTATCCTGGATCAGTGCAAAGTTTCCTTAAACCAAACAAACATTAAAACACCCACACACTGTTGTGCTCCCCACCTCCCCCAGTTTTCCTTCTCAAGCCACCCATTACCTTGGCTAATGCAGCAAGCCCAGAGGCAGGCTCTGGATGACCCATGTTTGACTTGGTTGACCCAATCAACAGTGGCTCTCGCTCACATTGACAGAAGACTTTTACAATGCCATTTACTTCCTGTGGATCTCCAACCTAGTAGGAAGAGAATCAGAATGGCTACTAGCTAGCGCTTCCAAAACACACCACAAGAGAGAAACGTGAATGATTAAGATGTTCGGGCAAAAATCCAGAAGTGGTGAAGCAGAACATATTCTAATAACTGGTAGAAGGGAGAAATATGGTTAATTTTGTAAAAACAAAGAGTAATTTGATGGAAGAGTGTGGCAACTGATCCAAGGTAAGAAAATAAGGGAAAAGAAAGCGCTCTAAACCCAAAGGGGCCATGCTGACCTTGGTACCTGTCCCATGAGCTTCAAGATACTCCACTTCTCCAGGTGTGATACCACATTCTCTGTACAAAGAGCTGACCAGCTTCTGCTGCATCTCTCCAGATGGGAATGTCACACCTAGGACCAAAATTGCCATCAATTCCTCTCTCCTATCGGATGCTTTCTGTTCTGATTTTTAGCACCCTTTCAACTGCTTGGGGCTACCAGATTAAAAAAAAAACCAAAGAGAGACTTTTTCAGGACTTACACCAATGAGCACCAAATATAATAAGTCAGGTTCGCTGGAAGAAGAGCAGAGGAACCAGAAATGGACCTAAAGCAATGAGTTAGACTAGTGTGGAAAGATACTGGTTAACAGAACGCTAGGAGATGTCTAGATCAAGCAGAACATGTGAAACTTCATGTCTCCATAACTGTGAGAGTGGGAGAAGTGGGACAGCATTAGGGAAAAAGCCTCACAGTCATAACACCACCTATATTTCTACTGTCAGTGCAGAAGTTACTGCAGACATGTCCTGAGGAAGGCTAAACTAGCAACAGGACGTTCCTGTTACTTTGTACAGTAGAAACCACCACTTGTCTCATTCAACTTCTTTACAAAATAGGGTCATGAACTTTCCATTACCAAAATGGGAAAAGGAAAAAAAAACCCAACAATAAAAAACCTTCACACCTCTAAAGAAGAACCCCACAACAGCCCGTTTATGATTACAGACTCTAGACTGAACAGTTCTTCTGTAGGTATCTCACTTTCCAGAGGCTCAAGGCCTACCTTGATCCTTAAAGCCATCAGTGTTACTTCCAGCATTGACTATTGTGGCATAGATCCGCTTAGCCATAGATCTCTTGGTCAAAAGAACAACAACAACAGCTTCAGAGCGACAATATCCATTTCCTGAGAACAGAGAGAGAAGAACAAGTCACTAATTCTGCTCTGCTTTGAAAAAAGTTGCAAAACAACATGCAGTAAGGTTCATTCCTGAGCTACCACTTACAACAGAACGCTCTGAGACTATGACATATCTATTTCTTTAAAAAAAAAAAAAAAAAAAATAGTCCTAGAAAGGCTTGCTGCTCATCACAAACAATGATAGAAAGTTTCCATCAAGAGACAGCTATTTCCTCTCCCCAATGGCTGACGAATGAACCATACAGTTTCTTCCCCACAGTTAATTTTCCAGGTTCGATGGAGCATGCAACACAGATCAGGTCCAGGGTACATCCCAAACAGTGCACCTAGGAACAACTACGAGGCCAGCTCTTGGCTGCATTAAAAGAGTATCTGACCACAGACTCCACAATAAGTTAATCTCAAAGACATGACAGTTGTCTGTACTAATGCCTTACCTGAAGCATCAAAGGCCTTGCAGGCACCATCAGGACTAAGCATACCCAGTTTCATGAACTGTACAGAAGTGTTGGGTTTCAGCAAAAGGTTGACCCCTCCTACTAGGGCTCCACTGCACTGTCCACAGCGAATTGCCTTATAAGCATTTTCCAGAGCAACGAGACTAGAGGAGCAGGCCGTGTCAATAGTTATGCTTGGTCCTTAGGGAACAGAAAGGGAAAATGAAAAAGCTGGGTTTTATTGTTTATTTCCTAGAGTTGCCCTCCAAAGACTACAGGATGTGATCATAAGGGAAACATATTTAAAAAAAAAGTTAAACAAGAGTTATTTCACAACATAACAGGTAATCCTGATACAATGGGAGACAAGAATCACCATCTCTACCTGCTTATCATGTAGCAAGGGATAAGAAAAGTGGAAAAAAAATTGCAAACAGTTTGGCTTTAAGGGTATTTTTAAAAATTCTGTCTCCATCTCCATCAAAAAGAGATATTGTAGCTTCACAGGCAGCTCTCATCTATTTCCCCATTCTCACCACTAAAAATCCCTCCCCTTTCCTGGTGCTACTCTTGACGTTATCTCTGTTCCTTGCTGCTTTTCAGAGCAATTCCCATCCCTCCACTCTCTTCCATGCCACACATGGTTCAAGACATGTCTATGTCTTCAATCACATCATTTTGGTGGCTCTCCCACTTCTTCCACTTTACTCAAAAGAGCCAACTGTTCCAGTCAGTCTGTCTCTGCACTAGCTCGCTTCTACACAGCCTGATACCAAATAGCAGTCTAGAGGCCGGAAAGGACCTAGGCCTTTTTATGAAGGCCTCTTGACATCATCTTCTTTCAGATGAATGCCAGCTACACCCATCAACAGCAACTGAGTTAAAGCCTTACAATGAGTCTTATCACACAGATACGATACATCTTCTGCTTCTCATAGGCCTCCTTACAAGAGCTACTTTCTTATCCCAAAAAAGGGTATACATCATCATATCCACCCCACTCCTCTACAGAAACTGCGGTACAATCATGCTCAAATTGCAATTGTTCATCAGCATCAACAGGTTTGGGGGCACTTACCTGTGAAGTCAAAAAAGTAGGAAATCCTGTTGGCAAACATAGCACGCTGGCAGCCAGTCATACTGTATCCTGAAATCTCTTCTGGATCTTGGCTAAAGGCTTCACCAGCTTCTGACCCACTGGCACCAACCCATACACCTATGTCTGTGCCACGGAGGGTGGCCGGATTAACACCTACAGGGATATTGGAAGGTAGATTAGAGCAGACAAACTTATAACAAGCGGTGAACTGAGGAGATACCAGGTCTGCTGGCACCAGTTCATGAAATACTACTTACTGTCCCTTTCTGGTAGGCCTGCAGCATTGTTGCCTTATCTATAGTTACATTTTATGTTTCAATTACAGACCTTACAAGTCTTACTGCAGAGTCCACCAGAACTTTGGTAAAGGCTTTTGGCCAGAACATCCTGTGCCTGGAGACAGCTTCTCAGCTTAGCTGGGCATTGCTACAGTCTTGTGTAAAAAGAGTGTATGGACTATGAAAGACACAAATGCTGATCAGATAAGCTAACAGCTGACTTCCAGTGCAGAGAAAAGGAGCAGACTGAAGGGGAGAAAAATCACAGCACTTGAAGTGTCATGTAAGCATAGGAATATCAATCTCTAGCCACACACAAAGCCCAGATCTGAAGTACAAGACAGAAAGGAAAATTCTTAAGCACAAAAGCCAACAGCCAGAACAAGAAACAATTCTGCTCTAAAAAAACCACAGAGCAAGCTCAACTTGCAGCAATCTCTGATGTTTCTTCTCTGTGCTTCAGGAGTCCTGGAGACAAGCAGAACATTCAAGCCTCCAGACTCAGGCTCAGCAGCAGAGGAGCAAGTGTTAATCTTAATCAGTCAGTACTAGTGAGGTGGTTCCAACTTTTTGCCATGTGCTTCTTATGTTCAGACATGAAACATGAAGAACAAACTTTTTGGTTCTGTGAGTAAGTAACTCAAAAGCTCAAGACACTGGCAACGATGGAGGAAAGAGGCTCCTATTTCTGAAAGCACACTTCCTGGGCAAACCTTCTACAGAAGCATATCAAACACCACAAATTTTCCATGAGCCTGGCCAATAGATAGGAATACATCAGGCCATCAGCCATTCTTTTAGACCACAGATGTGAATTCTAACCAAGACATCTTCCTTTTGCACTACAAACATGCCTTTAGCAAAGGCATCTATTATGGAATATTAGGGTAGAGCAAAACATACAAAAGCTCTAGAACTGTTGACTGTTTAAGTGTTTCTGTCGTACTGGTTGTACCATATGATGCAGGCAGAGATTTGCTGGCAGTCAGCAGAGATTTCCTAGTTTGACTTCCAGAGATAACAGCTTTGTTCTAACCCCCATACCAGTTCTTTGGTCTCCTCTCTAATGTGATGGCTTTCTCTTATTAGAGATCTCATCACACAGGTGCATGTCTGCACCTGCTGCACACAGACAATACAGCACAATTCTCCCTCTTCAGTCATTCAGCTGCTTACCTCCATCCAAAATAGCTTCATAAGAAACTTCCAACAGCATGCGAAGTTGAGGATCCATTGTATGAGCTTGTTTGGGGTGAACTCCAAAAAAGGATGCATCAAATTTGCCTATCTCCTTGAGCTTTCCATTTCTCTTGGGCAGTCCATAAATTCCTGAGAATAAAAATTCAGAGTCACAGAATACATCAGCTTTGAAACAGGTACCAGCTGAGACAAAGTACAGAATGACCACAGTCGATTCTCGATGACATATGAAACCTCACTTCCCTGTTGCAGTACCCAGAGTGCTGCATGAATATCTACCTATGCATCTCTCTGAATCTCATTTGGAAGTGAGAATGCTACACTAACAAAAACAATTGTCATTTTTAAGACTCTCCCAGATATGGCAGCAAAAGACATCTATCTAGTTTAAGACTTTTTGCTTTGGCAAGTTGTACCAAGTGCATAAACAGAGTCCAAATCAGTGGTTCTAGTCAGTCACCAGTTAGAAGAAAAACAAAAGCTACTTTTCACTTCTGCAAATCACTAGCTTGAATTGGATGCACATGTGCCAAACACTTCAGAAGGACAATCAGACAGAAAAAAACATTGTAAAAAGCCATAAACACAGGACTGGAGTCCCTGTGCTACTCCTGAACCCAGAAGAGTGTTGACCCACCTTACTGCCACAGCTATCAACTGGAGGTATAGGATTCATGTTGCCTAGCTGCTCTGTCAGAGTGTTCTTTTATTTGGAAGTAAGCTACCTATTATTTATAAGCTACTACTGCATGGGACATGACATTATAAAATGGATTGCATAAGACCTTCATAAATGTTCCTGAATTTCTTGGAGATATATATATCTATCAGAAGTTAATTCAGAAGTTCTGGCAGGATTTTGCATCTGAGAAATCCTTTCCTTTCATTGGATAATTCCTCTAAAATGCTCAGAACTCAGGGCTCCAAAAGGAGAGACAATAAGCACTCACCTGGTTTCCACCTCCGATCATCCTCTGTGACCATATCAACTCCATTAAGCAGGTTCTCCCAAAACTCTTGCAAGTTCTCCGATTCTGGCAGCTTTCCTGCTATGCCTGCAATCACCACGTCCTCCATCTCTTAACTTCTCCCTGTTGCTGAAATCCACAAATCAGTAAGACTAGTGAGATTTCACACAGAGAAGGAGAGTATATGCTTCTGTTGACTTCCTGGCATGTTGTGACAAACAAGCATATTTGCAGGAGAAACACCCACACAGGAACAGCCCAGGGAGTCTCTACTAAAAAAACCAGACATCCCAACTAATCAAAAGGACCATAAGATCCATGGGCTCAAAGAGGATGAGAAAACTGATCCTGAAGGAGTGTCGGGCTCTGAGAACCACCAGTTTCTACATGACAACTGGAAAATGAACAGGTCTAGCTCTACTAAATGCAGAGCCTCTGTGAAGTCAGCAGAGAAGAAAGATTAACATGCTGGAGCAGAGGTGGGTGGAGAAATTATGAAATTCATATAGTAAAATACATAATTACAAGGCAAACCTAACAGGTAGCAAAACAAGTTCTACGATCATTCCAAAGTTAAATGCTAACTTAAGAATCAATAATCAGAAAGTTTGTTGGAAGGGGAAAAAAAACCAACAAACCAACAAAGCCCCACAAAATAAACACAAAACCAACCAACCAAAAAATCCAAAACACACACGGTGGAGAAAACCCCCACAAAAGCATAAAGATTACAGTACAACTTTGCATCATTTTAAATACCCAAAACAAGAAGTGAGTTTTACATATAAAGTGTTTCCCAAGTGGATCCTGCACTGCCACACTTTTAGAGGACTGGAATGGGGACCTGAGTACACACAATAGAGAATGGTGCTTTAAAATAAGAGCTGGCAGAACAGATCTGGATTCCAGCTGGGATGAAAAACCTTAGCTGTTGTCCCATCAAATTTGCATTCTAAGACCCCAATCTCAAACACCACAAGAGCACATCATGCTGCATAATACATCATGACAAGCCACCTATACAGATCACAACACCAAATGATAGCTCATATGTTACAGTCACACTCATCTAATTTATTTTCTATTACACTAAAAATATATTAACAACTAAGCAGAGAGAAGGCAAGTTAACCTGATGTTTCAGTTAAGTTCGAATTATAGTTTGTAGATCCTAAGTAGGCAAGGGGGGGGGGGAGGGGGGGGGCAGCGAACCAACACATGTTATTTATATAAAAATAAATGAAAGTGTGGCTTAATGAACAAAAGATGTAGTAAGCATTCACAGTACTTCCTTAAATAATCCTCTGGTAAGTAGAAGCAAAATATCCTTTAATGTGTGGGATTTTAACACGTAAAAACCACAAATAAAACTGAGTATTCAAATGGATAATAGTCTGCTGTAGTAACTTTGAAGGAGAGACCTATGGAAGACCAAAAGTTTGACTTCCATCACAGATTATGCTCCATAGTGCCATCCAGGCACTTTGCTTAAGTGCTGCAGGTGCTTGATGATCTCCTCCACAAAACAGCACTAATGGGGGTACTCTTAGATGAGCACTTCATAGCTGTTTTTCCTACCCAAGACATTTCATTTAGGCATGGTTTTGCAGCCTCTTTCAGGAGTTCCTTTCTGAGCAAGAAACAGGCCTCTCTTCCATCCACGCATTGTTCAGGCCTAACGCCTTCCTCTGGCTGGAAGAGGCTGGGGTGCGCAGAGGGAAAGCAAAGCCCTCGCTCTGGTTAACCGAGGTGTAGCCCGGTCAGAACACACCACCAGAGGTTGCCTGATTTCTTTTACCCTTCTTTCCTTCAGCAGTTATCTTGATTCAGATCTGTGGAGTAACTGTGTAATTACGCAACATGCAATACTGAGGTAGAAGAGATGATTACCTCATCCAGTCCACCCCTTCTGGGAGCAGAAACAGAAGTGCTCCCAAAAGGACATCTTGGATTTCTCGGTCTTACGCTAAACACCCAGACAACAGAAGTTCCATTCCACTCTGGTTGTTCATTTTAAAAGGGAAACACTAAGGGCCACACGTGCAAGGCCCTTACTGAGAAACTATTCCCCAAAACGGAAGTTGGTATTAATAGGCCTGGTCCACTCTGCTCTGAAGAGAAGCCTCTCAGTTTTTCCACTCACATAAATCTAGCAATTCGGTTTTATTATTGGCATCACCACCGTACCTGGAAAATCCAATCAAGGGCCACAACTCTGCTCTACTTGCAGCAGTTCTGTGCTAGGGGCAGAGAAAGAATGGATCTCGGGCACAAAGCTTACAATCTAAGCATAAGACAAGAGACGTACAAGATGCTAATGTGATTATGATTCCATTTTATGCCTCAGCTCTTTGGGCGATGATCTCTAGGGAGAGAGATATAATTTGTATTTCAGGGGACTGAAGCGTCACCCTGGAGCATCAGAAAAACTTCATCCAGGTACAGCCAGTCTTGACAAAATGTTCTGAGACAGTGAAGTAATGGAATTTATCAGCAAAGCAATTTTTGCCAACATGTTATGAATGTAGTTGAGCAAGACTGTGTCAAAGGTGGAGAAAAAGCTGCAGTAATCAAAATGTAGAAGAACAAGAGCCAAGAAGTTAATTTTAGCTGGGTGAATGGGTAAGAGCCACAACTTAAGGATTTTTATATACAAAGAACTGAAAAGATTTTGACTTCACACAGAAGAGCTCCAGATGCCTACATCTAAGACAGGATACAAATTACGCATTTAGCAGCAGACAGCACAGATGATTTGCTGTGGAAAACAAGAGTGGGAAGAGGAAAAATCATGAATGTTAAATCATCCCTGATTAAACAGTGATTAAAGTAGATGTTACGACTACCAACAATGTCTTTGGTCTTCCTTGACAGATAATAAGCAGGTAGACCATTTTAAAGTTGATTGACTATACCCCCAAATGGTGCACTGTATTGTTTTACTATATTAGAGACTTATTTTGTTCTGTAGAGCATTTTTAGACTATACACAGCGCATTGATCCATTTTGAAGCATAGGAGATAGCACAGATCAAGAAAGAAAATTATTTCTACAGCTGTTTTAAAGGAGATTGGACTACGCAAACATACAGAAGAGACTGTTCCTACTACATTTGATGAGCAAAGTGACCAAAAGCAACAGGTCAAAAAAGGAGAAAAAGAAGACAGAGGGACAAACAGGATTCTCTGATTTCTTAAGGGTGTATTCTGCTGCATCCAACCAGACATGTAACATCCTTTTTCCTCTGTTTACCCCACGGTTTTGCTTCAACTGAATTCTGTGAATTCTTCCCAGACAGCTTGCATTTTTAACTGAGGGGAGAGGGGGGAGAAGCAAACAGCCCCGCTCCCCCAACATATCAGTCTGACAGACACCTCAGTTAAGCATAAACTACCACCTCACTGGATTTACACAATATTTTTTGGCAATGATGTTGCATTGCTGACTCATTCAGTTTGTGACTGGTAATAACTAACAATCCCTTCTGATATTATTGACTAGTAACAACTTTCATCACTCTGTAGCTGTGCTCTGGTTATCTACCTCCCACATTAGCCATTTGACAAGGTTGGTTTGTTTATTGATGTCAGTTCCTTTCTCCAATCACATTATACCTTCTTAACCTTGTTCTCCATGTCTTGGATACCTATTGGTATCATGTTAGCTTGACGCTATTATCAAAGTTACTCTTAAATTGAAATACTGTTCTCCATTGCATTTAAAACATCTGCTTTTCAGTACCTCACTAATCCAACACCAAAAATTAATCCAGAAAAGTATTAATCATTGTTTTCCACCGTCCCTGGCAGCTGTACTTTTTTCTTTTAACAATAATTCTATCTACTGTTTCCCTACAAAAATATCTGTGTCCATTAAACTTGTAAGCTTTTAGAAGGGGAAAGAAAAAGAAGGACAAGAAAAATAAAAAAAATGAAGGTAAAATTTGATTTCTTCTCCCACTTATATCTGACTTGCCAACCCCTGAAGAGAATACTTTTCTTATTCTGCTGCACCTATGTCCGCCTAAGATTCAGTGAGGAAAGGAAGGGGAGAGGGATGGAAGAAGAAACTGTTTGCAAAGAAGCAATAAAATCCAAATCTTGTTTCGTCTGATGCACAGTTCTCTTTCCTAGACAGGAACGTAATATTTATTTCACTGTTATTTTCATGGCTGTCATCATGGTGGGACAGAATCCTGCTACTGTTTCTAGGCAGTCCAAATCCTGACCTTTTTGGAGCTCCCATTATTGTAAAATGAAACATCCATGACTCCTCCATAGCCTCCTTCAGCACAGATACTGACAAAAGGATCACATGCTTAGTTTTCCAGCACAACTACATCATAATCCAGGTTTTCTAATCTCAGACTATCATTTCTAAAATTCATAATTAAAACTATCATTACATAAGAACTTCAGTTGTAAAGAGCTATAATGCCCGCCTCCAAAAAACCCTTTACAAAATAGAGGCAAACACAGGCTGCTTTTAATTTTTTTAAAGCCTTTGGCTACCATGAATCTGTGTGCTACAGCTTCGATTTAACAAAGACCTTTTAACTGCCTCTTTCTGTTTCAAGGCTGGATTTGTCCCATTGACAAGACAAATGAAAAACAGTAGCGTGTTTCTCATATTTAGCAGGAAACAGAACCTGGTTCAGAGCTGCTATTTGAGAAAAGTAGGTTAGATATTGCTCATGGAATCAACACAGCTCTCTTGATTCCCAAAGGGTCAGAAGTGATTTGTACAAAAACTGAAGTCCCCAGTATCACTGTATCATGTTTGCAAAATACCTGTTCATAACTGCCCTCATCCTCTGAATTCATCCACAAAATGCAGCCTTTCACAGTGTATTATTATTTTCACTTCAAGAAGCATAGAGGCTGCAGGAAAAGGTGAACCCTTTGCTCATGTGCCTTGAGGCTTTTCCCCCCTCTCATTTTTTAAGGCAAGACACACTCCAAGCCCCCCCCCCCGAAGGACTACACAAGTTAACATACACAGCTTTAACGCTGCCTGTCTCAGTCTAAGCATTTTAGCTTTTAGCTAGGAAAAGACACATTTGGTATCTCAAAGGGCCTTGTGCCAGGGAAGGAACGTGGAATAAAAACCAAATAGGAGCAAAACCAGCGTAAGAGAGAAGATGGTCATCACATTCCTGACAGAACCACATCATCAGATCGAGTGGTGTACGATCAACGAGTTATTTCATGGGGGCGGCTGGTTTGTGCCGAAGCGGAAAAAAGAAGTGTAGCAGCATACGCGGCACCCTGGAGATGGTTCCCTGGCACCTACTGACGAGCCACCTTTCGCCACAGCGAACACCGCATCCCCTCCCCTACGAGATCCCTCCGCTCCCCGCTCGCCCGTGGCCCCGCCGAGAGCGCAGCGCGGCCCGCCCGCTGCTCCGCGCCGCTCGCCCGGCGCCCCAACGGCGGCCGCCAGGGCCACCCAGCCCCGCGGCAGTCGCCGCTCGTCGCGCACCGGGCGCGGCCCCCCGCCGGGAGCGCTCCAGGCACCAGAGGCCCGCAGGCAGCGGCGCCGCTGGCCGCGACCCCCGAGCGCGCCCAGGCCGGGCCGAGGGGCCGCCGAGGCGGCTGCAGCGCGGCCCCCGCCCGCCGCCAAGATGGCCGAGCGCCAGCGCCACAAAGCAGCCGCTCGGCCTCCTCCCGCGCCGCGCACGCCGAGCGCGGGGCTGCGGCGGGGGGAAGCAGCGCGGGCTGGCGGCGGCGCGGCCGCGGAAGCGCCCGGCCGCGCGGGCCGGGCCCGTGCGCCCCCCGCCACCCGCGCGGCGCGCAAGATGGAGCCTCCCCGGCGCGGCTGCCGGGCGCAGCGGCCCGCGGAGGCTCCGCTCTCCCGCCGGTACCTGCACAGGGGCGGAAGGCTTCGCGCTGGGGAGACTCGGGCGTCAGCTCAGCGCCGGGCCGGGCTCTGCAGGGAGGGGGGGGAAGGCAGGCGGGCGCTGCGGCGACCAGTACCGAGCGGCGGAGGCTCCGCGCTCCCCTCACTGTCTCCCTCTAGCTCCCACCGCTATTTAAGCGGTCGCCACCTCCGGCGGCCACGCCACATGGGCTGACAGTTTACTCCTCGCCGCAGTCCAATGAGAGCCGGGGCAGGGCCGCCCCGAGCCGGCCCCGGGGTGATGCCAGCCCCTGCCCGCCGGAGCCGCGCCGCGGGAGGAGGGGGCCCGAATCGGGCCGGGGCGGGCCCAGGCGGGTCCCCGCGCCCGCGGCACTGGGCCAAGCTCTCGCGCCCCGCCCCGCCCCGCGCTGAGGCCGGGAGAGGGGCGGTGTATGTCGGGCGCTGCGGGGGCCGCTTGGCGTCCCGCTCCCACCGCTCCGCGGGCGGGCGCGCACGGAGGGGGGGTCGGGGGGGCCGTCGGGCGCCGCGCCAAGCCGGGCTGCGGAGCGGCCGCGCGTGCCCGCGGCGCACAAAGGGACGGGGGGCGGGGCCGGGCGCGCCGCGCCGGGCCGGCGCCCAATCCGGAGGCGGGAGCGTGTGGGCGGGGGCGCGGCCCCGCCAATCGCGGGCCCCGCGGGGCGTTGCTAGGCGATGAGGCGATGTGGTGACGGCGGCGGGGCCGGCCGGGGCCGCCGCAGCGGAGCGGAGCGGCCCCCGCCGCCCTCCGGTCGTTCACCCCGGCGGAGCGCGGACCCGGGGTTACCGCAGGGCAGCGCGCACGCCGGCGCGGATGCGCTGCCCCGTGCTCGGGCCCGCCGCCCCGCCGTCACTGTCGGCAGCCGAGCGCGCCCGGCGGCGGGGGGCGGGCCGCCGCGCTCCCCGCCGCGCCCCCGGTACGCCCACCCGCCGGGGGACGGGCGAGGCGGAGACGGCTCCGCGCGCGGGCACCTTTCGTCCCTTTCTCTGCAGCTCGGCCTCCTTTACGCTGAAGCAACACGCAGGCCCATAGTCCGATATCAGCCGCAAATCCGAGCCCTGCGCCGTGTCACCTACGGCCGCTGCTCCAGCACAAAGCGGCCGCCGGGGGTGGGTGGGGGGGCGGCGGTGCCGAGACCCGCCGGGCCGCTGGCGGTGAACGCGGCGCTCGGGGCCCCGTTCGCATTCGGGCTTTTGGCTGCTGCCAGGGCTGCGCTAAAGCGCTACTGCTGCGCGGTACAGATCGATCGGGACCTTCTCTGGGCAGAACTTTTAACTTTATCCACAGATTCCTCAACATCGTAATAGTGTTTTAACCCTTTGATATCAACAACAATCAGCATTTAGTGTTTTACCTTTTCAGGACTCTCTGAGCGGCTGTGATCAGTACTCTCCTTTCTTTGCACAATTCAGCGTCATCCACAGTACTACCTTGTCACCACTCTTTCTCATCTGGTTTTCAAGAATCGATGACCAATTTGCTAAATATTTTGGTCATAAGAGAAATATATGAGAATTTTCCCCCTGTATTTAGCACACACTCAGCGCAAGCTCCCCACACATGATCCAAGTGGTATGTTCAGGTTATGTATCGTTATTATGCATACTTTGTTAATTTTCAGCATACTTACATGCATTGTTCTTATAGTTACTCTGAAATGAACGTACAACGATTGAACGACTTCTTTTCTAAGACAAACAAAACCACCTACAACTACCATCTTCCCTTACCTACAGTTGCTTTAAGGAAACCTGTTTCTCAGGGGAACTGAATAACTTCAAGTTGCATTTTTGGCAAGAGGTTTGCATGACCAGGCATGCCAGGTGACATACTGGGACACACACACACATGCATCCCCCAACCAACCCCAAACCCCTCAATCAAGCAAACAACCTAAAAACCTGGAAAGAAACCTAACACAATTTCTGAAGTCTGCAGCCCATGAGCTTATATCCATGATGCAAGGAATAGAGAGTAATGTTTTCCAGGCTCAGATGCAGTGTTAGAAAGATTATGGAACAAACTGCTTTTTCTAAGGGCACACTGCTTTTAACACCCGTAAATGCACAGAATCTCATAGCACTGAAATACTGTGCATCTCCAGAGTTCAATTTTAAACAGGGAACTGGAAGTAAAAAAAAAATTCAGGATAATCTACAGCTATTAAAAACTTTGGAATTTACACATTGTGTACTAGAAATAACCAGTGAGAGCTGCAACTGCTGTGATCTGCGCCAAAATTCTTGTACTTGTTAGAAACCACTACACTTTGAGCAACAGGAAGAGCTCATTCAGGGCCTGGTTCAAGGGAATGCATCATGTTGTTCCGGCTCATGAACAATGTTAAATGTTGAATCCAATGACAGGATTTTCAAGTAATTAAATGAATTAGAAAGAAGCTCACAAGGTCTCTCGGGCCTCATATTGACTTGATAACATCCCAATGAAATTTATTGCAGATCTAGCATCTGATTAGAATATGGTAACACCTTTGCACTAAAGCAAAACATTTTCAGTAGGGAGTAGAAAAATAATTATTCCAATTCTCAAAATGATTACTACCATGTTGTCAGATGCCAAAGAGAACACTTCAGTGATGCCACTCACAGAATCACAGAATCGCTTAGGTTGGAAGGGACCTCTTGAGATCACCCAGTCCAATCCCTCTACTCAAGAAGGGTCAGCTGGAACAGGCTGCCTAGAACAACATCTAGTTGGGTTTTGAGTATCTCCACGGATGGAGACTCCATAACCGCTCTGGGCAATCTCTTCCAGTGCTTGACCATCCTTGCAGTAAAAACGGTTTTTCTTGCATTTTTCATGTGTATTTCCCATACTTATAGTAAAGTTCATCACTGTAATATCCCAAGGCAGCTCAGCATTACTAGAAAAGTTACAAAAATACACTGATTACTTGTTTCAATGTCCTGGCGTGTTCATAACAATATAGATATCCCTCATTACATCACAGCTCATTCCAGTTTTCTTTTAGTTTCATCTGTCCTAAGACTTATTTCTTACAATGTTTCTGTATGATTCTAAGTGTTGCTAATGAACATGTTTTTCACTGCTTTAAACTCTATGCAATCTCTTGTTAAAGAAAAATATAATTACTGGTGTGACAACAGAAGTTTAATTTTATACTCTCATGCTGTCTGAACAAGTGGAAAGAGCTACAGAAGATGAGAAATAATACAGATTTGGGTGTAATCTTTTTGAATCCCTTTCTTTCAGGTAGAAAGATAGCCACACAGGATTAACGGTTGCACTGTTAATTATAAGAACACAAGTAGGTTGAGGCATCCCACTTCTAAGCTTAAATCACATCTACAGTTTCTCAACAAAATATTTGCTAAAGACCTGTGAGTTCTGCCTAAAGGCACTAGGCTTTACATATGTATTAACTGGGCATTTCTAAATCCATGATGCAAGCAATATTTAATATATATAATTAAAATAAATCAGTATTAGCAGCAAAGACCGCAATCTCATAATGTACACAGATTAACCCTTTATTTTAGGGTTCACAGTATGAAACGGGGTATTTGTTCTCTGTTCTGGCTGCAAACATCCCAACTCGACATAAAAAAACCAAAGCAGATATTTACATCTGATTTATAGATTTCAAAGTAAGTTAATAGCAAGTATGGACCTAGAACTTGCTGCCAACACAGAAATCAGTCTTTAATATTATAGTTGCGGATTTTTGCCACATTAGAAGAGATTTTTGGTTTCACGGAATGAGCACAAGATAAATTCCTGGATTTTAACTTCTGCTGAACTTCCAGCCTGGTTCCTCTAACTGTCAAATCTGCAGCTGGCATTTCAAGTTTATCCTTGGATTTGATATTTTGCTGAGATTCTTCAGGTTGCTCAGTTGAACATGTAACTTCAAACTCCACTGATCAAAAAAAGAAAAATACTTTGTAGTTATGTTTGTACTGGATTATGAGACTGGATAGTTGAAGAGAACTGGTTTACTCTTTTTCTCTAAATATATTGCTGCCATAGTGCCAAATTGTTGATGTCTTATACTGACTAACAGAACCATTTCTGTACATAGGAAGCACAGGTCTGTCCATTAAGGCTTGCTACGCTGATGGTATATTACAGTAGCATCTTCTGCTCAGTCCTTGCTTCACCTGTACCTGTACATCCTCCATTAATATCAGACAGTTTAAGAGAGGAGAGAGGAAGACAGCTGGAAGGTTGGTGTAATTGTTCAAGTCAAGCACTACCTATCTGTTCAGTTGTTTTTAAACATCACCTTTTACAAGTCTACCCTTCTCTCCATTGTGAGAGAACATCTGTATCAATCAAGGCAATACCAACATGCTGGACAACACGATACAAAGTTAGACCTACCTGGTCCCGTATTGTGAAACAGTGATAAAGTAGTTGGCTGCAATAGTTTGATCTGTTTCAAGAAATCACCAGCAGCCATAAAAGCTGCAGCAAAACATGTTTGGATATGCATGATCCAAAGGGCTCAAAGGCAATTCTGTGGGCTTGACAAAGCTGCACTACTACCATCATGTTTTGGGTATTTTTTTCATCTTCTCTCACACAGGAAGGCATTTACCATGAAAAACTTCGTTTTGTTGTCTAAAATACCTGTGTGTACTAGAGAGGACTAACTCAGAAAGTAACATCTTTGGTTGGGAAGCAGGGAGACTGATCTTAATACAAATCGAAGTTCATTCTGCAGCTTCTAGCATAATTCTCTGAAAACCTCTATCTCCAACTAACTGAACTTTAGTCTTATCACAGGCTTCATTAGGTTATGTAAGTGGAATTGGTCAATCACAGTATTCGTTGTAAGCGATGGGTAATATTTACAGGTGCTTGGCTCCAGCAAGTTAATCCTTATTTTTCAAGGCACTGAGATTTTAACTTTAGATTTTCCATGGAGAGCCAAAGCAGACAGCAGAAGTAGTCATAGTGTACTTGCGGTAACACACACTACAGCATCCTGTACTAGTTGAACTTTTTGAGCATAACAGGCTTCAGTCCCAGCTACTATTCGACCACAGAGCAAGAATAAGAGGTGCACCAATTGACAAAGAGAAGTTATTAGTAGGATGAGGTAAATTTTCATAGTCAACAGAACACGGTGGAAAGTCCAAACAAAATTGTATGTGGAAGGAAATACAAAATATTCTTGAATTATGGAACGAATTAATCTATTGAGGGTTTATAGTTCTATGCAAAGCATGACATTGTGGCTAGTGTCAAAACATGACACTTTTCAAAATAATTTTTATGTTCAGGCTTAGCCTGAACCAGCTGTTCACTCATGTGTGCGCAATCTCTGCACTGAGTCAGCTTGGTGGCATCTGTTATTACAGGTGGCAAAAGCTCAGTGGACTCTTGCGCTGTTGATGCGGCATTACGCTGTTCAGCTTGCCACCTAGTGGTTTCCTACAGATGCAGAAGGTACGAAAGAGGATGCTTGAGCCCATGGAAGACCTTTGGGTGTATTTTCCTGCCCAGAAAAAGGACTTTAATCATTATAGTGCCCTAGACCTCTACCACATGTGGCAGATAATAAAGCAGAATTTCACAACATCGACAGTTTAAAACAGTGCAGGCAGCAGTGTCTGAAAGGACCTGGATACAGCTTCAAAGATTATTTTCCTTGAACAGGAGCCGCAGCAGAATGAGATTACCTCTTGTTTGTGCTCTAAATAACAGCAACGAGCAGATCCATAAATAGCACACAGACAACACTGCTTACAGTCCGTTCTAAAGGGTCGTTTGTATTCCACCAAGGGGATGACTTTCAGAAAGAACGCATGAGGCCCTAATCCTGCAGATCCAAAGGCAAAGTAACCAGGCACCAATGCATCACGTGCATCCCGTCCTCTGAAGTCTTCTGTGTGCTTGTCTCTTGACATTAGCAGAGACACTACAGTTTTAACTAGTAAAGGCTACTCAGTTAGACAACACAGAACACAAGCATTCTATATGGCTATTGTAAAGTTTTGGACCATCAAAAATCCATGTTAACACAGAAATTTAAAACCATGAAATTGCAAACTTGTAAGGCTAGTTCTACAAAATAGAAAACAGCCCAGAATTAGAAATGTTATTTGAAGTGAAATATCTTAGAGAACACTGAATAAGGACCTTCACATGTTATTGGTTCTGCTTGGGGTTGTTCACATGTGTGAAGGACCTTGAATAAAATCAGCATGAATATGCGCTGTGCAGTAAAGTTTAAATGCAATAGCTTGGTTTTCACAAACAAACAATGAAAAAGTACACCTAATTTACAAGCCTGTAACTTAGTTTCAGATGTGACCTTGGCAACAAGAGCTAGTAAGATCATAGTTAAGAGACTAAACTGCTTTTGAAAACAGACCTAAATGTTTATAGTGTATTGAAATGCTTAACATATCTTCTATTTGATGTGTGTTAACTACAGTCAGAAATTAATATTCACAGATTTATTTTCAGAACTAAAGAGATACAGGTAGACCTGTATGAGCAAACTGAAATTTCTCCAGATGGAAAATTTCATTTAAGAAACTTGTCACTAGATATTTGCTTATGGCTAACAGCGCTTCCGAGGGAACACCAACTCAAACAAGTTCCTATTCAGGAGAAGAACATTTAAGTGAAGAAAATGTAACTAGAGGATTAGTTAATATTTGTGAAACACTTCAAAGATGAGGTTTTATGTAACGCAGAAAAGAAATCATGAGTCTTTCTCTGATTGGAGCCGGAATGAAGCCAGAGCCAGAGTGCTCTTTCTGTTTGTTAATATTTTACCAGACTCTTTCTTTGGCCAGCTTTTTACCCACATGGATTGCTCTTAGAACTGTCCGTGATGTCAAAGCTGTTGAAATTCTGCTCAGTGTGGAAACACTTAAGATAACTTTTGATCCATAAAGTGTAGAATTTCAGACCACAGAGCTTTGCATGTAACAGTAACAATGAGAATTATAGTAGAAGAAACTCCCCTATCAAAGTTCATGTAGTAAACCAGAAAAGTTACTTTGCTTCAAAGCAGCTCAATCTTTTTCTTTGTTAGGTTACAATGTAAACTGAAATTAATAGGCCCAGGACACAGTTCTGAGTATCTGTGGAGGTGGGGTTTCTCAAAATACAGTGGGATACCCACCACAACTGGAGACCTCCTCTGGCATGGAAAATACAAAGTTTCATCTACCCCAAAAGTGTATAAAACAAGTGACTAGTGGGGCATTCTAAGTGCAGATACACCTCGCCTTCTGCTCTTACTCCCTCTGCACTGATCCCAGCCTCTGTTGACCCAAGGAGATAGAGCTGATCAGGAGCTTTTCACATGGTACCACAAAGCACATTTCGCAGTACTGGCTTCACTCTAAATGTAATCATACAGCCGAACTTTAATAGGTGATGTTTGCCTTTCCTTCCGTAGAAACTAGGAAGTGTCTCCAGTAGCAAGTAAAAACTTTATTAAGCTCAATTACTTGAAGAAAAATAAATTCCAGTTTTCTAAATGTTTTACAAAGCTTCCCCTCCTCCTGCCTAACATCTATTCTAAAACCAAAAAAGGCCCTATAGCCCACAGGCGACAGAGAAACCTTGCAGCACATACAGAAGCTAATCACCTGGTTGTACACATGTGTCATGACTTTCAGAAGAAAGCATACAAATCTTCTGACAAGCAGCTTTCTGTTGAGGATGGCCTGTCATCAGCATTCAAGATGCATATGAGATGGCTCACCAGCCAAAGTCTCCCACCTGCTCTCAACCTTTGGGATAGGGCATATAAAAAGGAAAGAAATACAGAAGCATATTTCTTACCAGTACAGTCTATGTGTGTAACACTCATGCTTTTAATATTATCATGGCTTGTACCTGTCTACCCCTGTAGCAGAATCTTTTTCTTTCAATAATGCAGAACAATAAAAACACCTGAACAAGGAACCTGTGTTCCTTCTAAGCCCCTTCTTTCTACTTATCTGCAGAAATAACATACAAGTTATTAAATCCATCTCATTCCTACAGTACAAACTAAAAATCAGCAGGTAGAGTAAGAAGAGAGAAAATTAAAATATCTCATAGCCTTCTGACTTGCTTGGATGCTTCCACAAGTTCTGAATTCTATGGTGAAACAAATAAAAGTATGTAACAATCCACTTCAGTAATTCAGCGTTAACATGCAGTCATAAACACTCCAAAACACACTGAATTATGTCATGTGCTGGAAATACAGCAAATTGCAGGGCTTACTTGACATGCCAACCATTTAAAGTCCCAATAGGCTGTTCTCCACATGAAAAAAATGAAGCTGTTCAACAGATTCAGAAAAATCATTCTCACACTACAATTGTTTCTGTTTCACCAGAAATACCCATAAAACTCAGCTACTGGTGTGACAAATTTGTACAATTGAACTTGTAAAATAAATGTTTGAATAAGCAAACTAACTTGCTTGTTTTGTGGCAAGTCATTCTTTGTTACTGAACTTTCAAGTTTGTCTACGTGTCACTTGTATCTGAAAGCCCAATACCGAGTCACTCCATCTCAATGATGCTTCTATCCACTGTAACCACGCGTTTTGATGAATGTATTGCATTCAAGTGAGTAGTTTTAAATGGGAAAGATTTAATTAATTTTCCATTTCTCAGGCATGAAAAATAATGCAAGCCTCTGCTAAAAATCAGAAGCAGAACTCCTTGAAAATTACATTCTGCTTGGAGGTGATGTTCTTCCAAAAAAGAACAATTTTGCTTTCACAGTCTTGTTTTCTGAAACGCAGAATTCCATCTAGTAGAATTAAGGATACCATTTGAATGGTTTCCTGCAGGAGAAAGCTAAGCAACATAAAAGAGTTTTTAAGTCCCGTTCTTGCAATGCAGCATTTCAGGACCTGCATGTTTGAAATAGAAGCTCTGCTCAAGTGTTCTTAGGGTAAATCTGAATGCAGAGATCAAATTAAGGTTGTTCTCAGGAAAGTATCACCCCTTATTAGTGTTTCATTTGTTTCACGTTGGCAGTATCATCTTTCCCTTTTGCTATTCTCTAGATCCTCAAAAATCTACAGTAAGTTTTGCAATGGTGGCTGGAAATTTCTAGACATTAAGAAACTGATGTTCTTGTAAGGCTGCCAGCAGCGTTGCATCATGCATACAGCGGCATGAAACTGCATGGCACTATCAGTAATGTTTCGCAGACATCCTTTTGCTTATCCTGTCAATATAGGCCTGACCTGAAATACTCTTCCTATTTCAGTCCCAGCCCCACAAAAAAAGCTCATCAATCATGACTGTCAGCACTACGTCCATTCCAGTCCCACAGGTCTGTCAATGCACATTACTTGTTACCTGTAATGCACTGCCGTTGTGAATAAACACACTTATAATCCATTCTTCATTTTGAAAGCCCTTTTAAATACTTTTTTTTTTTCTTGTGGGCTGCTAAAGATGGTTCATTGGATCTATACAATGGCCTAAAAACAGATGCAATGTAGGTTAGAAAGGACCTCTGGGTGAAATGTCACAAGCCTTATCACTCCCTGCTCACAATGGATCTTGACACAACTTGTGTCCATTGCCTCTTTTCACTTTTTTTCTTTTCACTGTGCACCTTTAAGAGTCTGGCCCCGTCTTCTCCAAAATCCCTCACTGGTTAGTTAAAAAGCAGCAATCAGACCACCCATTGACTTTGTTTTTCAAACTGAACAACCCAGCTCTCTAAACCTCTTCTTGTGTAATGTGTTCCAGCGTCCTAGCTGTCCTGGTGGCTCTCCACTGGACGCCAGTTTGTCCATTCTTTGTACCAGAGGGTCCAAATCTGGACACAGTACTCCAGATGTACCGCATAAAGGGGAATAAATCACTTCCCTTAACTCACTCGAGGCACTCTTGCTCTCGCAGTCTGGTATGTGGTTAATGGCACACGAGTATCTATGGAATGGTAACAGGTCACTATTAATACAAAGCTCATTTGAAAAGGCTAAATGGCTGCCATATTACTCCACAGTTGCCATCAGATCTCAGAAATAATCATGATGATAAAAATAGTAATATCAAAATCAAAAAAACAAACCAGCCACACAGCACTGTAAGAAATAATGTATTGAATGCTATGCCTCTTATTAAAAACTAAAAATCACCTTTACTTGGAACATTCTGAAGAAATGCTTGTCTTGCTTGTCTGTCTACTTATGAAGACCTTTAATAAAGAAGAGTCTACAATCCTTCCAGGGAACATACTCCATTATTAGCCATCCTGAAAGTTTTTCCAGTATTATAATTTAAGGGCATTAATTTTTGTCCCATCCACAGCAGGTGTTAGAACAGTTTTCCAAAGTTTTGCTGATGAAGGACTACTTCATGAACAGGCCAACAGTTTGGGAGACATAACATTCATCTGCAATACACTGCTCAACACAATGGCTACCGTTAAAAGGTTCCTTTACCATTTGCCCGTGAAGAGGCTATGCTTTACTGCACATCTTACAAACGGGGTTCCTGCTAAAATTTCCAAGAACATGTGGTGCTTTTTGTAGAAGTATAGCACTGATTAATGTTCAGTCTATGACCTAGATTTCACCTTCTCCTCTTATCCTGACCCTGATACTGTCTCACATACAAGGTCAGGATGCTGTCTCACATACAAGAATTTCTGTCTGCTTTTATTCTTTTATGTTCCAACTTGTTGCACTGGATTATAAAATTCTAGTGAATAACAATACCTAGTTCACTGTGTGCCCACAGCATAAACCATGTTATTTCCATGATCTCACTTTTGGCCTTTAGGTCCTAGCACACTAAGCAGTACTGTAGCTATTAACCTGCCATAAAAATAACGATTAAGGAAGGATTTGCTAAATTACAATTTGATCTAAGTCACTTGGCAAAACATGAAGTGTGCAATTATCAGATGGACACTTTCATATCTGCCCCAGATAAGGTTTAGACTATGTCAAAATAGAAGGGTATTTGCATTTTCCAGGAGTATTTAATAAAAGGGGAGAAGTATTTGCAACAACGGCATTAAAACCAGAGAACTATATAGGCATTCCTCTTAATTTTTACTTGTGCGGCCAACAGTGAAATTCCCTTCAAGTAAGTCATTAGACCTTCAGATTCTGATTACAGGGCCGTAACAACAGTAGCAGTCATGTAAAAAATTCAGTGGAAGGGGGGCGGAATCCACCACCGTACTTCCATTCTTCCAGAAGAGTCAAATACTGTGACTACTTTACAAAGCATGCTTACCTTGGTCAGTGTTCTTTTGAGGACTGAGAATGGAAGGGCTTGATCCCATTTCTAAAGTTTGCCAAATACCTTGGCAGAAACTATGTGCTCTAGATGAAGAAAGCTGGACCTGTTGGGTTTGACTAGGACTCTGCCTGAGTGGCTGGCTTTGAATGATCTTTGAGGATGTATCTGCCTTTTGTTGCTCTGGCCCATGATTTTCAATAGAGAAATCTAGCTGAACCTGTTCAAGTTCAAACACAAATTTACAGAGATACATACTTTTCACATCAAAGACATCTGAAAATTGATTAAATCTCATAGTGGCATCTTGGTCTTGGAAAGATAGAAGGTTTCAGCAAGAGGCAAGACAAAAGAAAATTATTATTTTTGATTTTTAGTGGTTGTACAAGAAGATTAATTACAACATCATGAAAGTGATTGAGGAACCCTAGTTTATTAAGTTTATTAAGATACAGGGAACTACAGGCCAGTCAGTCTCACCTCTGTGTCTGGAAAGCTCATGGAGCAGATCTTCCTGGAAACTGTGCACATGGAAAATAAGGAGGTGAGTGGTGACAGCAAATGGCTTCACTAAGGGCAAATTGTGCCTGAAAAATTTGGTGGCCTTCTATGATGGGGCTACAGTGTTGGTGGATAAGGGAAGAGCAACTGATGTCATCTGCCTGGACTTGTGCAAAGCATTTGACACTGTCCTTGTCTCTCTTAAATCGGAGAGATGTGGATTTGACGGATGGACCACTCAGTGGATAAAAAATTGGCTGGATGGTCTCACTCAAAGAGTTGTGGTCAACTGCTCCATGACTGAGCAGAGAGCAGTGATGAGTGGCGTTCCTCAGGGGTTGGTGTTGGGATCAATGCTGTTTAACATATTTGTCAGCAACATGGAAGGTGGGATCAAGGGACCCTCAGCACCTTCCCCGCTGACACCGAGCTGTGTGGTGCGGTGACACGCTGAGGGAAGGGATATGCCATCCAGAGGGACCTGGACAGGCTGGAGAGGTGGGACGTGCAAATCTCATGGAGTTCAACAAGGCCAAGGGCAAGGTCCTGCCCATGGGCCGGGGCAATCCCAAGCACAAATCCAGGCTGGGCGAGAAGGGGATTGAGAGCAGCCCCAAGGAGAAGGACTTTGGGTGTTGGTGGGTGGAAAACTGCCTGTGAGCCAGGAACGTGCGCTGGCAGCCCAGGAAGCCATGCGTGTGCTGGGCTGCACCCAGAGCAGTGTGGGCAGCAGGGCGAGGGGGGGATTCTCCCCCTCTGCTCTGCTCTCGGGAGACCCCCCTGCAGTGCTGGGTCCAGCTCTGGGGACACCAACAGCAGAAGGACACGGACCTGCTCGAGTGGGGCCAGAGGAGGCCATGAAGATGCTCGGGGGGGCTGGAGCACCCCCGCTGTGAGGACAGGCTGAGAGAGTTGGGGGGTTCAGCTGGAGAAGAGAAGGCTCCAGGGAGACCTTAGAGCGGCCTCCCAGGACTGAAAGGGGCTACAGGAAAGGGGGGAGGGACTCTTGATCAGGGGGGTGTAGGGATAGGATGAGCGGGAACGGGTCTAAACTCAAAGAGGGCAGATTTAGATGAGATCTAAGGAAGAAATCCTTCCCTGTGAGCAGGGGGAGGCCCTGGCACAGGCTGCCCAGAGAAGCTGTGGCTGCCCCCTCCCTGGAAGGGTTCAAGGCCAGGTTGGACGGGGCTTTGGGCAACCTGGGCTAGTGGAAGGTGTCCCTGACCGGGACAGGGGGGTTGGAACTGGATGGGCTTTAAGGTCCCTCCCAACCCAAACCATTCTGTGATTCTATAAGTATTAACAAATACTATTTTGTACAGGAACAATGCATAACTTAAAAAACCCCATATTTTTTAAGTCTTCCAGGAGATGACTGTTGAGTAATTGCAACTGAAAAAATCCAACTGAAGGCAAATTACATTGGTGATAAAACTGCACTGTACCTCAGTGGATGGTAATTCTGTTTCTTCCCCACAGCTGCCTGGAGCTGCTGCTTCCTTTAAGCTAGGGCGGGCAATTAGAGAAGAGATCCTTGAGGGATGCTGTTGCTTTGCATACTGCAGCTCCTAATGTGAAATATGACATTAACACAAATAACTCATGGTCTCTAAAAATAATACATTTATAGCTCAGTTTGCTGTTATACTGCTATATTTAAAATAATCACTTATAAATAACATTAAATAAAATTATTTTCCCTTCAGATGAACAGGGCTACACTACCCTCCTAATAAACCTTTCACTAAATCTGTTCAAAATCTACATTTCTTGATGCTGTTACTACCATCCTGCTTGTTACTCAAGTTTATATTGTCAGGGTCATCCTTCACTTTTGTCTTTTCCCATGATTAAATTACGAAGAAAAACTCCCAAAGAAGTCCTGAAAAGCCAAATAAAATAAAGCAGCTATGGAAAAGTAATTTGTCCGTGACTAAAAAGAGCTAATTACCCCACAGAGTTTCAGCAACTTTCAACATGTAGCAATTAAAATGAGATTTGATGAAAAGCAAACTGCTTCAGCCCTGCTAAAGGAGACAAAAATAAATATCAAAGTCTTCTGCTATATATTTAAGACCAAATAAATAAAACATGAGCCCATCATAAAATAACTGACACTGAAATTCCTGTATATAGTAATATAGTAAATGATAGTAATAAATTCTCTCAGTTTTTCATAAGGATGATGATCTTGAACACAGGAGCAAAAGTAGCCTGGCTCGTAAGAGTGATTACCTAGAAGAAAACCACCCAAACTAGAATAGCAATGTTTCAAGCTCAACCTGGAGCTCAGCTTCAGTGCAGGAGCTGAAGCCTCAGTGGGTATGTTCTGGGTAAAGAGCAGCCTGGAATGAGACTACTGAAGATGAACAGCTTGGATATGAGAAGGGCTATTCTTCCTTCTAGTCTGGACAAATTCCAGCAGTAACACAGATGATCCCAAAGGTTCCAGAGCTGGAAAGATCCTCAATGACAGCCACTTCAACCATGACCTCAAAGCAACTCATGAGCTGAAGAGGTTGGGCTACTGGAGTTTAGCACACCACCTGGAAACTCACAGCCAAATGCTACCTCTTCAAGAGCCATGGACACATTGTATCTTTTAAATCTATTTATTCTTATAAAAGCAAGAACAATCTTTAATGATTTTAAAAAGAACATGGGAGACATGTCAGAAAAACAGCAAACACAGTACCTAGCTCATTAAAAATAGGCAAGGGAAGACTGGGATGGATAAGCAATGAATATTCATTGGTCTCAATTTAAGAGTCAGCTAAGTTATGAATTGTGAAAGAAAAAAAAACTAAGAGGTGGAGAAAAAAAATTGTAAAAAATGTGGTTTTGATTTGAGGCAATTTTGCCCAGATCTGGAAATTGCTTTTACATACGTTTAGCATAAGCATTTAGCTAATCCTTTTCAGACCTCGATCCAAGCAGTGCACAGATGAAACAAGCAGGCTACAAAAGGTCTAATCAAATGCTTTGCTGGACCCTAATCTCCTCTGCAAAAATTATTCCCAGTGTTAGAGTTTAAGAGATTAAGAAACAGTTCACTGAACTGAAAGTTCAAGTGAACAAAGGATGCCAAGTGTGTGACTTTAATAAGATGTTCACAAAGCATCCCAAACAAATTATATATCCACAGGCCCACTGAGGCATTCCACAGTAAGTTCACCTTTTCAGGTACTCTGCACACTTTAACAGCTGCCTCACCTATTTCCTTTTGAAACCCCACAAGAGGGGAAACCAGAATCATATGCTCAGGACTGTCATCTAGGACCACAGTTGACCTTCTTCACAAGAAGTTTAAGATCTCCTGCTCCAGAAACAGCCCATACCACTGTCCCATAAGATGTATCATTGATATGCCAGTAAGGCTATTTATTCAATGCTCCCTGATTCTTTTCTCTGAGGACCTTCCTCACACTATAAGACGCTAATACTTCTTGTGACAGTGCTGCAGTGACAGCTCTTGATCAGGTCCTCAGACTGTCAATGAAGAGTTGCAAAAAAATGCTGCATTCCCAGACCTGTTCTCACAGAGCTTAAACAATGTGAGCCCTACCAGTCTCAGAACCCAGATGGCTTGCACTATGGTATGTCCTAACTAGTATTTCTGATACCCTCACTAATACTTTTGACATCAAAAAAGTTTGATTAGATCAATTTGGTAAAATATACCAGATTCTCCAGTTCACATTGTGCTTACCTGACTGACCTGTTACAGTTCTCAATTTCTGTTATCTTAGACTATCCGCTATATCTAAGGAAGAATAAGTCTCCATTAGCTCTGTAAAGGTACAGCAGATGGCATTCTCAGTTTATCACTGTCTGATGGATGGTTTACAATGTTTGCTCACAGTGCAACCTTTAAAACTTCTTCATTGACTAATGAGCAGTAAAGAAGAACAGGGGGTTATTTCCACTCATGCAATCTGTTCAGATTTGGTTCTAATTGACTCTAACAGCACAGCCTTTTGGACTTCAGGCAACCTTTCCCCACCAAACAGGAGTGCCCCTCCTGTTGGGCATCTTCTGCTAGGGAAAAGCTAAGAGAAATTCAAGCACCTGTGATAGGACATCCAAACACAGAGTTCTTCCCTGCCAGGTTCCTTTAGAACATATTCCAAAATGTCACCATAGATTCAATCTGATGGATTCACCTTAGCCAAGAAACATGTACATATAGCTGTCCCAGCTGAAATACTGATGCTTTGAATGCTTGGAGAGCCTTTTCCTTTCATATTCCAATGTTTGAGGCCTCTAAACAAGCACTACCTGTTTTTACTACTATTCTTTATCCAAAAGAACAGCAATCCTGTACAGAAGCTGGATAACTGTCTGCCTAAAGACCTGATAGCAGAACACTGAACTTGACCGTCTCAACACTTGTTCTCAAATTCAATTGCCGGATGATCTTTGCACTTCAACTTTTTACACTATTTTCTCAGATCTACTAACCCAGAAGCTTTTGTAATTAATCCAGCTAACATCTGTCATGGATATAATTACGTGGCTTAATCTGCAGCGCTGTTTCACTTCACGGGGAAAAAACCTATTTTCAGCAGAACTAAACTGCAAATTGAAAGTGGCTCATCCTCAGACATACAACTGGTTAAATTAGTACCAGCTGAGCCATTTAGCTTTCATTTACTTAATTTGTAGCACTATTCTAAGGAACTACAGAGGTTAGTATGGTGTTTTTTTCTTTATCACCATTCTTAACTGTAAGAAAAATCAAATATTAATTAGAATTTACTTCCACTGCCTCTTTTAAGAAACTCACCTTTGCCATTCAAACTGTCTGGCCAGACGGTTCATATACTTTATAATACACCTAGGCCAACTAGATAACATCTGAAGAAATTAGTGATAACTTCAGGCTCAAAAAAACCACAGGATGGCCTGCACAAAATGAATACGTGGTTATTCCATCTTTTTAGAATGTGTCTAGATGTGAAAACTTTTAAGACGTTTTTAGAATGTGTTCATATGGTAAAATTTTCAAGTAAATGACTGACAATTATGATTTTTTAGTGCAACCTGACAACCTGAGAGGATTATCTCCTGTGTAGTTTCATGTTATCACAGAGATCTTAGTATGTAAAAAGAGAAACATTAAACTTCAATCATCTCCTGGATGAACTTTAGTAATCCACAAAACACTCTCAATCTGTTCTTGATTTCAATTAAGAGAAATAAGAATGCATAAAGAGAGAATTAAAAGTAAACAGGATCCTCTAGAGGAGATTAGCTTTAATTCAGTTGATTTTTCCCCAAAGGCAAAGGAGATTGCAGTTTCAATCTAATAGACTGGAGGGTGACTGCTTGGAAAGCAGCTCAGCAGAAAAGAAACAGGAAACCTGGTGGACTACAAGGTGAACATGAGGTAGCAATGCGTTCTTGAGGCCTTTGGCCAACAGCATCCTGGGCTGCATCACGAAAAGCACTGCCAGCAGGTCAAGGGAGGTGACTATTTCCCTCTACCAAGCACTGGTGCAACCACATTTAGAGTATTGTGCCCACTTTTGGTCTCCCCAGTAAAAGACAGACATGGACATACCAGAGCAAGTCCAGCAAACAGTCACAAAGACGACCAGTGACACAGGAGGAAGGGCCGGGGAAGCTGGCCTTGTTTAGCCTCCAGAAACGGTAAGTCAGGAGTGATCTTTTCAACATGTCTAAGTACCTGATGGGGATGGTGGGAGGAGATAAAAGATGACTGAGCCAGATTCAGTGGTATACAGTGGAAGAACAAGAAGCAATGGGCAGAAAGTGACATACAGGACATTCTGCTTAAGCATAAAGGGGAAAACCCCCCCCCCAAGCTTCTTTACTGGGAGGGTGATCGAACACTGGAACAAGTTGCCCAGAGGGGTTCCCAGAGGAAGTATTTCCCCAGCTGAACTTGGTTAATAATTCTACTGGAGTTTTATACGTTGGAGCAACAACCTCACGCTTTCTGAAAGAACATTGTTTACTGCCCTCAAAACTACAGCGACAATCAGCTGCTCTGACTCAATCCTCACAGGAACAAATCTGCTGATCAATTAAATAAAGTACATAGTGAAATCCTGACTATCGAAGTCACTGGGAGGTCTGCCACTAACTACTAGGGGAGCCAGGATTTACCCAGTTTTGTCTCTAATGAAAGCTGCAATTTAACTATTAAAAGTAGTAGTTTAATTACAAAAGATAAGAGACAGGTTAATTATATATCCTGCTATCATATATGGAATATATGCTATTACAATAATTTTGACAAGGGTGCTTTAACATCCCACCACCATGGATATTTGGAAATATGCTCACTGATTAATCATTTTCAAGTTTACCTTGGAACATACTGCAAATCCTTCAAACGGCCTATCTTATTTAAAACTAAGCTTTATGAAACTCATACTTGCAATTCAGGATTGCGTTTATGCTGCATTAACACAAGTGTTTCTGAAATTCCCCGGATGAAAATAATGTTTAAAAAAGTTGATTTTGAAGTCCCAAATACAACCCTTTAAGGAAATGGGGTAACATCTGGCTGGCAAACAGTCACTAGTGGTGTTCTCCAAGGCTCAATTTTAGGGCTAGTTCTCTTCAATATTTTTATCCATGACCTGGACACAGGGGTTGAGTACACACTAAGTAAGTTTGCCAATGATACTAAATTAGGAGGACTTGTTGATTCCCCTGAGGGCAGAGAGATCTTACAGAGAGATCTTGACAGATTGGAGTGCTTGGCAATCACCAACTGTATGAAATTTAACAAGAGCAAATGCTGGATTCTGCACCTGGGACAGTGTAATCCTGGACGTCCATACAGACTGGGGGACAAGAGGCTGGAGCGCAGCCCTGCAGAAAGGGAGCTGGGGGTTTTGGCTGGTGGTAAGCTCAGTATGAGTGAACAGTGTGCTCTGGTGGCCAAAAGGGTCAACCATATCCTGGGGTGCCTTAGGCACAATGTAGTTAATCAGTCAAAAGGACTGATTGTCCCACTATACTCACCACTGGTGTAGCCTCACCTCAAGTACTGTGAGCAGTTTTGGGCTCCATAATATGAGGATACAGAAATATTAGAATTTTGTTGTCGAAGGAGGGCAACAAAGATGGGACTAGAGGGCAAGACTTATGAGGAGTGCCTGAGGATACTTGGCTTGTTCAGCTTAGAAAAGAGGAGACTGATGGAGGACCTCATTGCTCTCTACAACTTCCTCACAAGGGGGAGAAGAGACAGAGGTGCTGATCTCTGCTTTCTGGTTTCTGGTGATAAGATGCAAGGGAATGGCTTAAAGCTGCATCAGGGGAAGTTCAGACTGGATATCAGGAAGAAGTTCTTCCCTGAGAGGGTGGTCAAGCATTGGAACAAACTCCCCAGGGAGTGGTCATGGCTCCAAGCCTGTCGGTGTTCAAGAAGCATTTGGACAATGATCTTAGATACATGGTTTAACTTCTAGGATGCCCTGTGTGTGAAGTCAGGACTCAAAGATCCTTATTGGTCCCTTCCAGCTCGGGATATTCTATGATTTTATGAAATCCTCCAAGGTCCCAAAGGATGATTTCAGCTAAAGTCAGTAAAAGACATTTAAATACACTATTTTAAAGAGAGTTATATTCATGGAATTAGAACTGGCTTAACTGCTATTATTACTAGATTTCAGAGAGCATATCATTACCTGTGTTGTAAGTCTGTGCTGTAGATGCTTTAAAGCTGATAGCTGACACTGTGTTCTTTTGACAAGCTCTCTTGGAAAAAGACTACCAGAGGCAATACAAACTGTGCAGTGCTCACAGCTAACAGGATACCAAAGTCCTATAAAGGAGAGAAAATACTAAGGAAGGCATTCTCTGTTGTTATTTTGTCATCAATATTACATTCCCAGCAAGTGTTTATAGTGGATATAAACGAACCACAGAACACGAGCCTTCTCACTGCAGATGAATTCAGTGCTATGCAGAAATGGGCCTCATGTTTTCGTCCTTTGCTTCATGGCAAGAGCAACTGTTGCATGGAACTTAAATGTCCACAGTGAAATCTTCTTACAGTATATATGCTGCTGATTCAAGTTTACTCTACAGTAAGCTTATTCTGCTTTCTCTTCCACTTTCATAAAGCATTATTTTTTATTCTAAGAGATGAACCACTTCTTTTCTGCTCTTAAAAGAAGTCTTAGTTCAACTTCCAGTTCCCATGCTGACACCTAAGGACCAGGGAATCCTTCATCTAAGATGTTCATCAACAAAAAGTTACTGCTTACAGACTCCCACTGTTCTGTTAGCACCTCTTATCACAGGATAGTCTTACTTGCAACAATTACCACCACAGTCTCACACAAACTATGCAGATTAAGAATCCGTCAGGTCCAGCACTTTGCTTTCATATTAAAGCCTAGCTCTCTCCAGCTCAAAGGATGAACTGATTTCCAGGTTTTATTCTAAATACGTAAGCTAGCACTCTTCTGTAGAATAAATTTACCTTCCTTTAATACCATTCCAAGTTCTGCCCTGAGTCTGTTTCCCATTTCAATCAGCTGCTGCTTCTCTTGGCTCAGAATTGAGATTTTTCTTGCTGCTTCCTTCAGTTTATTTTGCATTCCTTGTAGAGGGCAGCTGACACCATACTGAAGACCAACACCAGGACCTGCATCAGGTAACTGTTGTCCAAGATCTACCACCTTTTCTTCAAGAACTTTGGGTTTTTGCCCCTGAAAAAAAACAGATAGTGCTTATAATGAATACTGTGGTCTGTGGGTTTAGAGATTTGTACAAACACACATTAGAAGCCAGTTGAAGAAAAAGCATAAAGTTGGTCTACAGCCCATTTTTGAGAGTCCATTTTCAAGATTTTGTTAGCAATATAGGGCAAACTATAACAGCCTGGGACAGTCCCACAAATATTGTTAACTACAGGTGTAAAATAATACACATAGGATAAACACCATATAACTGTAAACTAGAGAGCAGTTAATTTTAAGATAAAATGTGGAAAAAACCACTTTACAGCATATAGCAAGCTACCACAAACCCTTCTTTGTGTAATCATCAAATGCATACACACATATGGGGTAGATATGACTATAAAATGCTGTTTTAAAAAGAAAGGCTGCAGAGTGAAAAGTAAAGATTCTACAATTGGGTTTGTCTCTGCAAACCCAGTTGAATCCACTTGCACACATACATTATGTTAAAGTATTTACCCAAAAGATTACATCCTTGTTTTTCAAGAGCTATATACTGTACTCTTTCAGCCCCCTTACTAGAGGAGACGTTTCAATATCCATTTAAATACTCATAATTCACTGAACAAATCATGTCCCTACAGACTTTATAAATACTACACATTGCCACAAGTATCTAAATACATCACACACATTAAAATTGTTTTACAAAACTCTTGCTCATCTATACGTTTCCTCTTCTATATATAAACTAGCTAGCAGTGCACTACACTGTAACTGTGCGATTCCAACCAGTTTTCAACTAAATCATCCTGAACACTGTGATTCAGGGAATACACATTGAAAGGTGTTATCCACACCACCATTGCCTCAGTGTGCCATGCAAGTCCCATTCTCTTATTTCTTTGGATAGCTTTACCATAAAAGAGGAGGCCTTCAAGAACATACACAGAAAGCACACAGGTCCACAAACACTATCGGGGAGAAAGGTGGAGAAATTAGTGCAGGACTAGAATTGAAAAATATGCAGACAGGCATCAAAGTGAAAAAAAGCAACACCACTTTGGTGTACATATAGCAATTTACATAAACGCAATTAATGTAAACAGCCACAAATTACTGCATTCTACCCTCATCACATGAATAGTGAAATTAACACACTGAGCCTTAACATAAAGAGAGGTCAGGGCAATGACCAATTATGATACTACTGGTTGTCACATTATGTACCACTTTCACTGCACCAAGAGGTAAAAGTACATCACATGGCTGGGACAGGAATACCATTTGCTTAAACTTCTATTTTTCCTGAACTTTTCATAAAAACATTCAAATGCATTACACAGAAGATTTTTTTTTTCAGGTGACAGACTGTAAGCTGTAGAGTTAGGAGTGGAACTCGGAAATCTTTTTACATTTAGATCCATGTCCAGAGTAAAACTCTACAATACAAAAGAGAAAACATGGAAAAGATGGGTACTAAAAAAAGGTGGGAGACAAAACTCTCCTCAGAGCTGATACAAAGAGAAAAGAAGAAAAATATACATACTCGCAAAAGTCTACATGCCTATTTTGCTAGTTTCCACAACAAAATTTCCTCTTTTTTTTTAGCTACATTTTAGCTCTGGAGTCTATAATTTTGAGATTATGGTCCCAGAACCTCTGTTGTATATATGGAAAAAAGAAAACTATCACTCTCTGTATTGACTTCACATCTGCACCCCCACATTTAGTTACCATTATTGCTCAAAAGATTCTAAACTCCCTGAGGCAGAAATATTTTTGCCTGTAATTCACCATGGCCTTAAATACATCCTTAGCATACAATTAATAAACATTAAGAAGCACAAAGACAGTGTAGAAGAATGTTAAAATATAAGCACTTCTAAAATCCAGTAGGGAATTCTAATGAAGGTTTGCCCATTGTTTGTTAGATATTCTCAGGACTGTTTCCAACTGCCAGTCTATGCCTAAGAAGGCTTCTTATGCACTAAGGAAGAAGAAATAAAGCAGGCAGCAGAAATAGACAGGAAATGATAGTTCAACATCAGTGAAGATGGCATTAACTACAATTCCAGCATTTTGTTCACTTCAAGTTTTGGCCTGTGCATCTGCTATTTACTATGTGCCTATACATATAAAGCGCAAGTAATTCAGCATTTCACACTGAAGATGCACATTTCTGCCTGAAAAATGTTCTTGTTCTCATATCCAGCCCTGAGCATTCAATTATAGTTTAGCGTCAGGAAGCAAAGGATTAATTTTTGGCACAGAGATTGTTCAGTTCCTATCGTACTGTCTCTGAGGCAAAGCCACGCTCTACTCTTCTAAGGCTCTATCCCCACTTAATGAAATGTGAAGAAAATGAGAATGCATCTTGGACAGTAGTTTGTAACACATTTTCTGCAACAGAAAATAACAGTTGGTGTAAAATTCAGTTTTCATCTAATTCTGGAGGTGGCCAAAGAGAAAAAGTGTATCTGTGTTGTCTATACTGGTACACAACAATTTCCTAAATATAATTTGACAGCAGGAACAAACAAATTTCCTTCTATATTCAACAAAAAGATACTTCTAAGATTAAATGTGATCTGCACCTGGTGGGTTGTGTATGTTTTCACACAAGGTTCCCAAAGCTCCAAAGTTTTATTTGAACATTGATATTGCTCAGTTCTTAAAGCTCTTACCTTTTAACATAATCAGCACCTCTCATCCTTATTTATTACCTAGGTATTATTTCCATTTTATTGAATTTAGATGGTTACTGGTGAGCCTTAACAGTAAGATTAAACCATGAAACAGATACTGGTAGATTTCACAGATGACTCGAAAATTAGAAACCCCTTATTTTTTAATTGTATTTTAACCTATCTTACTTTAGGCTCCATCTACCACACCACAAAATTGCTGGGAGATGGGAGCGGAGGACATATAGTGACTTACTCCTTACACAGTATTAGATTATCTGTCTGAGTGTTCAATTCATTTATTAATTTTCTGAGAGATGCCTCTGTCACACTTTAATGCTGATATTGTTCCTACCCTTTAAAATAACACAATGGGAATGGCATTTGTAAACCCTAGAACTGAGTAAAAATGCTCCCAGAGCCAGTGAGTTTTTCCCTCGTGGGTGACAAGAGCTCCAAGCCGACGCTCAGTCAGTTCCCCTGCTCATACAGAGTCATCCCTGGCGGCCGGCGGGGCACGCACGGGAGCCCACCACAGCCGGAGGTCCCATCGGTGGGGCCCAGGGGCCGGCAAGAGGGCAGCCATGGCCGCTGGCCCTGACAGTGCAGCCCCCCAGTGTGGGCTTGGTGGAAGCGAGCCCTGCGAGCCGGCAGGTACAGGTTCTCCCAGGAAAAGGCACATCCCCCTCACTGAGCACACAATGCCACTGGTAGATATATCCCCAACCAAGGCTTCACAGGACCTTCACATCAGAGTCCAGGAGTGACACAGCATCTACAGTTCCATCTCTATTCACCTTATTACAGGGCATATTGAAAGACTTTTTTCTATTTTTAAAAAAGGATAAAATACGGATTTACAATGGAAAACTCGAAGAGGTGATACACAGCAGTTTAAGAATTTGCCAGTGGAAAAAAAATATCAAGAAGGCTTGAAAGATCAGGAGTGACTTGTGCCAGGGAATGACTAGCCAAAATTTATTTCCTAGAAAGCATGAGCGTAAGTTTGGTTGAAAAAATCATTGCTGGCTCTCATCTAACTTACACTCATTACTAACTGTCCACATAAGCATATATTGCTTCAGTTTTTAATATTTATTCAAACAAAAATAATATGCTATGTATTTATTTAAACACACACATGCATACAGATATTTTAGGTAGTTCAAAGCTCTTCATACCTTTTCTGTGTCTGGGTTTCCTATACAATCCAAGTTAGCTGAGCTGACTTTGATACTGCTCATAGTGGTTCCAGCTGAAATTTTGTTTGTGCACAATGAACCTAAAAGAGAAGAGGAGTATAATATGAATGTATATGTATTTATACAGGGTTTAGGCTTTCACAGCAACAACTGCTTCAGAACTTTGTCTCATTAATATACACGCATACCACTTCAGTAGATACATTATAAACAGAGCTGAAGAAATATCAAAAATAGTACAGTCTCACAATACGCAAATATCAGTCAGCTACATAATACAGAAGTGACTAGAGATGACACATTAGAAAGGTCAATTCATGGGTAAGGAGCACAGAGAAGTTTTTTTTCCTTCCAATACTGCATTATTTAATCATTTTTGGGAAACTGACAATATTGAGCATAACAAGAATAATTACAACATAGTAGCTTCTTTCACTCACAGTTGAAAAAAATCACCAATAAATGGAAGTTAATCCTGAAAAATTCTTCTTTTCGTTCCAGTAAAAATGTGAGTCTGAACATTTTGATATATATGGACAAGTTGGGAAAGAACAGATGACTTTCTGGAAACCAGAACTGCCCTTCCAAGTTACTCTCCCATTGTCTTAAAAATTTCAGATTTAAGATTATCCTCTCTTTTAGTGATTGAATACGATCTCCAAACATTTTTAAAAGGGATATAAGAAAGATTATTTTAGTTTAATAAAGTATTTCAGCCATAAAGAAAACGGGTAATACAGTTCTGAAAACTTACATTTATCAGCTGACAAAGATTATTGCTTCTCTTGGACACTGCTAAACTCTAGCAGTGGTAAATCTTTTACATATTGGACTATGACATCTTCAAAAAACAGTAGACTAACTTTAGCTGCCTGTGACAAAAAATTATGCTTAAATTTGTTTATTTAAAATTAACAGAGGTTTTGCTTTAATTGGTTATTAATGCCTTATAATTACAAAGTTAGAATATGCTTATATTTATTAAATATGCCTGCACACTCAATTAGCTTATGATTTCACGCTACTGTACAAATCACAGTTTAAAACTAATTCTGCAAACTGGTAATGCACAGATCCAGTCTCAAAATTAAAACAGGGAAGCATAACAACAGCAAAACAGTTGGTATAACAAAATACCTTTCATCAAACCCATCCTATTTTTTCTGAAATACAGAAAACAATGCATGGTAGCTCTAGAATAGTTTGAAGCAATTAGAAATGAAATGTTTACATAGAGGAGGCACAGAGATCTACTGGCACTTATATAACTGGTAAAAGGTGCTAAACACAGGGCTGCTTATTCCACAGAAGTAAAAAATGTCTTTGAAAAAGTTATACCTTGCCTATTTTTTTAAAAAAAAAACAAAACAAATCAGAGCTGGTTATTCCATTACCAAGTTACAGTTAATTTCCCTTGCTCTTTTCTCCAGACTTCCAGAAGTCACAAGAATGTTTATGAAGAAAAAATCCAGTTTTGTTTCTAAACAGGCCTGCATAAGAGCCAATCAGACCTGAACTTAACAAATTCTCAGAAATTTACTACAAAATGTATCTAGTTGTAATGGACATACCTTCCACAGATTTTTTTTTTCTTTTTAACATTATCAGCTTTGACTTTCCCATGAAGGATAATGAAAAAAAAGTAAAAATGTAAGTGTAAGACATTATATGCTGAAATGTTTTTAAGAGATGCTAAAACCCACCCAACTAATGTGTGACAATACCTGGTAAATTGATGCATTTGAGAGTATTATATATTTTTAATACTGAGACTTTTTAAAATTTTTAGCTTCCTGATGGAGCCACCACAAAGGCCACCCGGTAAGCATACTAACAAAGACGGGTTTCTCCTTAGGTTCAGCCGTAGTAGGCAGGACAAAGAAAGCTTGAGGAGTGCATGACAAAGAAACTGTGATAACAAACTGACCTTCCAGGAAAACAGGAGTCGGCAACAGCTACACCTGAAACTGATGTCCTATGCCCACTTACATATCTACACCAAAAAGGCGTAAAAAGTAACTCATTACCTACCCCAAATGAGCCTCTCTGCAAGATCCTCCCTGCACATGAGCTCCCAAACAGACCAGACCCTCACTGGGGACGCCTGCCTGACTCCTGACTCAGTCATGTGGATCATCTTTGAAGTGAGACTTTTTTTTCCATCGTTGATTAGCCCCACTTCTGGGAGCAGTTTGGTGAGTGTCATACCAGCAATACCTCACATAATATATTTATAGGCATGTGCATAGGTAAAGGTTTGTAAGAAAGAGGTGGACCTGTGAAAGCGGGGGCCCATGAAAATGATCAGAGGGCTAGAGTACCTCTCCTCTGAAGAAATTTTTTTATGACAAGGGTAGTGAGACACTGCAACAGGTTGTGTAGGGAAGTTGTTCATGCTTCATCATTAGAAGTGTTCAAGGCCAGGTTGGACAGGGCTTTGAGCAATCTGATCTAGTGAAAGATGTTCCTGCCCGTGGCAGGGGGGCTGGACTAGGTGATCTTTAAAGGTCCCTTCCAACCCAAACCATTCTGTGATCCTATATACTTGCTTCACTAGTTGGGATTCTGTAATAACTTGTAATATATATATATATTTGCTTTACTCTTGCAATATACATATACGTTTGCTCTTCCTAGTGGTAATTTTGCAGTGACTTATAGTGTGTGTGTCTATGTATTTGTTTTTACCAGTAGTAATCTGTAATAAAGAAATTCTCAGAATCTCAGACTTCTCTGTGCTTGTGCATTGTGGAATCCTGAGAACCCTATGGTCACGATCTTTACACACCTGTGGGTTGGGCAGCCCTCACAGGTCGTCACCATGACCACTACACTTCCTTAACTGAACTCAGAGTTCTGTGGCAAGAGTTGTCACCTTGCTCTGCAAGCTGTCTCTTCTCTCTCAGAGGAAGAGGGGACAACATCTGCTCATTGAGACTCTCCATTTCTTTCCTCATTTGTGCAATAGCAGCCCGAAGGTTGGCATTCTGCTCCTGCAGCTTTTTTATTTCCAAGGTAGGAATATCACTGCTTGAAAAACTTTTATCATCATACTGAATTACCTGTAAAATAAAAGTACAACAACCCTTCATGAATGAGCAACACACATTCTCTCCACAACACTACAAACACAGATCCTAATATTTTCAACCCCTGAACAGACTTGTGAAAAAAGAACGACAGGAAGAAAAGAAAGAAATCTGGTTATTCTGGGGATTTTCCAGGGAAAAAAGTGCTGTGATGAGAACCTGAGATGGGGGAAGAGACACAGATGGCAAGGAGGATGGCCACAGACGTGACTCTGTCTTATCACTGTTGCTCTTTGAAGTGTGCTATCTCTCTCTTCCAAGCACGGGTAACCCATCTCCTTAAAGAACTTACTGGCTCAACAGCAGTCCCCCTTCTGACCTGGAAATTCTGGAAAGTGTCATTGGAGATCATTTGTTCACAAGAACATAAAGAGGCTGGACATCCTTTGCTAAATCAGAAAAGAGGAAGGAGTGTATGGATTACATCTAAACAACCTGGACAATGGACAACATCTAGAAAACTCTAAGCACTTCAAGTCTAAAATAAGTAGCAATATCTTCCTTTTGCAGATTAATTACAGATAAACTAACAGTGAACAATGTAGAAGGAACATCTGTCAGATAATGATTGAAGCTCTGTCTTCACAAAGGCCTTGGAATTACACTTGGTGGAAGTATGAATTGATGAGCGTATGTCATTCTTACAGACTTCCAGAACTGAAGAGGCTGACAAAACCCAGGTTGCCAAAGCTGCTTTAACTACTGTAAAAAAAAGAATTTATATTAGTAAAATATGAGCAGCTTGCTTATAGAGTAATACATCCCAGAATCATTCTATTTCTTAAATTTTTGAAGGGGAATTGCTCAGTGTTTTCTTCATGGGCTGCATACAGCCTTAAAGATTATCTTAGAGATTTAGTTTGGAAAGCTAGTCCTGTGTGAATACAGTGATGGCCTAATCAGGACAAGAATGTGAAATGTTCTAGATCACAAACTTTGAGGACTGCTTTATTCCATTATACCAAATGTTGCTAGCTCCAGAATCCAATTCTTGACAATAGTCAGCAACATATGTTTAGGAAAAATATGGGAAAAAGGACAAATATGGAAATGCTTCCCCTCATGTGCATCCTCAATTTCCAAAGTTGCAACTTTGGGGAAGGGAAGAAAAAGGAAGAACAGACGTGACAAAAAAAGCCCAAACACACAGACACTGATTGGAAAACACATTTCCTCATCACTTGAAATTCCAGTACAATCTTCAGGAAAAAATTCTAGTAGGACCAATGGGATATAAGGACCAGGATATTACAGTCCTGACGTTATTTACTTCTGTTTCTTCATTCCAAGTGTGACTGCAAACAATTTTAAAGAAGTTACACTAGACTGATGGCAGTATATTATAACTGTGGTTTCCTCCAAACAGAGAATTTAGATTCCACCCCTGTAAAATCCTCTCTATCTGATGGAAACATTTGTCATCAGCCATTTAAGAAACGCTGACACTGTTTGGTACAGGAGTATTAGAAAGCCCTGCAATTGTGGAATATACACTCCTACAGTCACTAAATGAATCCTAATTCGCAGACCATCCAGACCAGATGTTTTTGAAAAGAAAGTCTAACATGTTTGGAATATTTGTATCGAATGCTGCCAATTTATATTTTTGATTCCAAAAAAATAAAATGTTTCTTTGTATTCAACCCTAACCTTAAATTTTTGCAAAGCAGCAGTTCTGCCTCTTGAGAGGAAAGGCAATCCATGAGGCCTTGCATATATGACATGTGTCAGCAAAATACTTCAGTCTCAACATTTATGCATTGCACAGTCTCAAACACTACTCCTTTTCTGTCTTCTCCATCACTCCCCGCTTCCTTCAGTCCCCTTATTTCCCCAGTCATAAGCCTGTTCTGTGAGTTTGATCTGAAAGTGTGACCTGGAACACTAATGGCCCACATACTAAATTTCCCTGTCATAAAAACAACAGCTGCCCTACAGCCTCTTTCTCCCATGGCTCTTTCTGCCCTAACAGTACAGGGTATGCAGAAGATGAGGATAATCTCTATTCTGCTTTTACAATCTCTCCAAGACTGTTAAGTAAGGTGAGGAGAGGGGAAAGGGAGATTTGAAAAGGCATGAAGGGAAAGGTACCAGTAAGTACCGATACATTAGCCAGGTGTGTTCTGAATTTTGGGGCCCAGAACTTCATCTCAACCTGCAACGTACACATGAACCATTGCAGTTTGAACCAGAGTTACAGCCATTCCAGATTTTTGCTAGTGGAAAGGGTCTAGATAGAAGACCACATAACCATGCATAATTATTGTCAGCAATCTTTTCTTATCTGTACACTTGTACGGTATTATTAGCATGTTCCAGTTAGCTAGACATGACCTGAGTCATACTCAAAATCAGTTACAAGAGAGACTTTTCAGGCTGGTGTGTTGCACATCTCTGTTGCTTAATTAAAGGCCAAGAATGACTACTGCAGTATTTCTAGCACCCTCATGGGGTCTCAGACCAATGTGAAGAAAGGACCTGCATGCTGAAGATACTATACTAGGGTGTATTTAAACTTAAATCTTTCTTGCCTCATTCGTCTGAACCAGAGGTCAGCCAACATACTATTCCTTCTTTAAGACAACTCTTTAACACAAATGTTATCAATTTTAAACTTTTATTCAGTTTTCCCCTTCTCTTTGTTTACAATTCATTTTGTAGAGAAAAATTAAGATAAAAGGTTCTAGTTCAGCATAATATTTTTTTGTTGTTTATTTGTTTTTTAAACAATGGCCCTCACATAAATCAGAGACAAAAATGGTTTTGCTGAGATGGGTACCACTTATCCTACCTAATATATTAGCAATAGAAAGAAAAGCGTGACAACAGAAACAAAGTCTTGCCAACAACAGTAGCAGTCAGTCACAGTGGAAGACAACAGTGAATGTGAACAGTGAAAGAACCACCGCTCCCCAACCCTGATTCTCGTATTTGAACGATCAATTTGCACATCAGTCCAGTTTGAAATGAAACTGGAAAAACCACTTGCTCCATAGCAAGTTTTTGCTAGCAGTCTCTGTTTGTCTAATTTATTATAAAAATTGTTTTGAGGAAGTATCTTTCTGAATGCAACACTTTCTGCATTCAGAAGCCACTAGGCTTGCTTAACACTGCTTTTTCTTATCAAGCTCTGACAATACACTTTTAACTGCTCACTGTTGAGCACCTGCAGCTGCCCAGTAGGGTGCACTGCAGCACACGCTTTACTTTCATTCCTTTACAAAAGACAATTTTCTACTCATAATGCATTATCCTTCAGCATGGCTTAAAACCAGCATTACGTTTGCGATTCTGAATGGCTTTTTAAAAATATATGTATTTTAATAAGTAGCAATAAAAGGAAAACTGGTTTGTGATACTAAAATAAAAGACATTATTGTAAACAGCTGGCAAATCTGTATTTTGAAACACTGCCTTAAAATTTTAACTTTACAGCTTTAAAATCTACTCTGAATTGCAACCAACACAGAACCTCGGGAACATTCCAGAAATTAATTCTTCCCATTCTGATGTGCCATGATGGTACAGTACATTGTCCAGTTTTGGAGCAACTGCCTACATCCAGCTTGCTCCTTTTGCTAGTGAGTAATGAATGAGAGCCATAATGAAGCCTGTGACACCTAAGCTATGTGTATTCCAGGCTAGATATGTCTATATTTTGAATTAAACTTATGAAGCAGATGAACTGCTTACAAGAAGTCCAGTGGAAACAAGCCACATAAAGTTGTCATCTCAGAATGAATTAATCCAAGTCAAGACACTTAGTGTTGTCTAACCTATTTCTCCCCTTCAGGTGAAACACTGTGAATAAATGATGCATGTATTGTCTGTTCTCTCTCAGTTCAAGCAGAAAGAACAGTCTTCACTTCATGCAACCTGTAACCTGTTTTATGTAGATCAACTTCAATTTAGGAAGGATGGAAGGGAGGGAAAGCAGAGGACATCAGTAGCTCAAGGGCAAAGGGTGTAGAGATTAAAAAAAAAAAAAAAAAGGAGAAAAAAGAAGGAAATCAAAGAAAAAGGTATTTTAAATCACAGGACAGAGACTTAAAGCATATTCCTTTCGGCTCTGTCAAAAATTGCCTTCATGGAAAATTTGACTTCATTGTCTCATCTTCTGTATATGAAATGGACAATGCTGATTAATCTCAGATGTGTTCCTATGTTACACCTATTGATGCTGATGAATCATTTTGGGGAGACAATGGTAAAATAAAACACCAGAGTAAATGCCTGCATTCTCAATTTCATTAACAAGTGTTTCCTCTGGATCTGTGAGTTTACTAGGCTACTGGTCATTGAGAATTATTGCTAGCCCATTGTCTAGTAGTCTCTAAACAATAAACATGTATTTCATTTTTCAGAAACAGAAGGTTGTACATACTTTTTGTATGTACTTTTTTCCCCATACAAAAATACTCCCAGTTTTCCAGGACTAATATTGTTCCCTTGATAGAATTCATGCTATACTGTGATCTGAAACTCTTTTTGGCCTGCGGCTGCTCTAACAGAGATCTTTCTTCTTCTGCTACAATGCCAAGAGAAAAGCAGTGGCATCTCTCAAGCTGACTTGACTTCATCACTAGGAAGCAAAAGCTGCTATTAGAGATGGTCCATGAAAATTAACCTGGTCTCTGATCAAATATTTGATGAACTGCTGTGCACAATACAGAATTACTATTTTACAGATTTTTGAAAGAAGACTGAAATCATGCTTCCCCTGAGAAACACCATGATAGAAAAACTCCATAGCTCTCTATGCAACTCCTGAACAGTGTTAATTTGAAATTCTCACCTGCTCTCTTGCTGAAGACAGGCTTTGTGTTAGATCTTCTGATTTCTGATACTGATTACTTTCAGCATTCTCACAGACTGGCTGCTGCCAGTGCAGTTCTGCTTGCATTTTACTCTGTTCCAGAACCCATTCTCGCTCAGCTGCTAGAGACAGTTGTTGTTTATACCTATGATACACAGAGCAAAGCTGTTGATTTCAGCAGGATAAATACTGAGAATGTTTTGTGTGGGGTTTTTTTTGTTGTTGTATTTGTTTGGGTTTTCTTTGGGGTTTTTTTGGTTTTGTTTGGGGTTTTTTTTTTAAAGTCTTTTTGCTGTCCTCATCTTTCCTTGATCTGTTTTCCAAATTACCTATTTTATTCTATTCTCCTCCAAGTATTTTGCTGGACAAAAGCATTTTAATTGCTTAGAGCTCAGCAGTCTCCTAGAGTCCATCTATATGGGTATTCAGAATCACCCTTGGAGGTCACCTTGGAGGAGCATAAACTGCTCTTCAAGACCAATACTGTTCTTGGCAATACCATCCACAGCATGTTTCCCATTTGCTAATAACAGAAATGAGATACAAAAGTGCTAGGACCTAAAGTTGTTGGATTGTCAAGATAAAATTCCTAAGCTCAAAGGCTGCTGCATGTATGTACACTGAAAACACACTGCTGAAAGAGAAGAGATAGGAGATGCATGAAATGAGACAAACCTCATATTCACAATTTAAGGGTTTTCAAGACAGGTTCAATTGTCATATGGTTGAGCTTTTAAAACACGAAGCTGTCAGAGCTTCAGGGCACTCTTAAGATTGGTTGTAAATGTCACTTTAGACAAAGTCTTAGTTGTCTTTACCATTCTGCTTCTTTCTAGAATTTGGCCAACTGTGCCTTCAACTTCTCTTCCTGTCCACACACTGATTGAATTTGGAATGTTTGAGAGGCAGACTCCTTAAAAATCTCAATCAGATGAGAATCTTGGCCTGTTTTTAGCACTACAATTTCTTCTTGAAGTTTATGTACAGGAACAACTCTCCTCCCATGTTAATATATACTTGCCTAAGACAAAAAATTGTGATGCAATCTTGGATATAAAACTGTTCAATTACTTTTTTTTTTTTAATTAGAGGGAGATCAGAGGGACTTTTTCATGAGCCAAATGCATATGGTAAACCACACATTTCAAAATGCAGGCCACCTAAGCAATTCTTTAGTTTCCAGTGGCCACCTTGGACTGACAGCTGCCTCTTTCCAGGCTGGCTATGAAAGAAGTTCTTTTCTTCCAGTGTGTTGTTCCTTCTCTAAGTTCCCAGATACTTTCTTTTCCACATGACTTCATTTTCTTGTTAAACCTTGAGAACATGTTTTGTAATCATGTCAATCATAAAACTAATGTTTATATGCATATATTGAAATTTTGCTACAAGTTTTCTTGCAGTAATATACATAGAACATCGAACAACCTGGGATGGAAAGATCACCTGGTCCAACCTTTCATGGGAAAGGAAGCCTAGATGGGATTATCTAGTACACCCTGTCCAACTGTGTCTTGAAAAATCTCTAGTGATGAGGACTCTACCATGCCCCTAGAGCAGTTGTTCCAGTGATTGATCTCACTGTAAAAAATTTTTTTTACATTGAGATGAAACCTCTTGCAGTGCAACTTGTACCCACGGCCCCTTGTCTTCTCCATGTGGCTGCTTGTGAAAAGAGAAACTCCATCCTCTCTGTAGTCACCTTTTATGTACTAGAAAACTGTGATGAAGTCCCCCTGAGCCTTCTCCAGAGAGAAAAGACCCAACTCCTACAGTGTTTCTTCATAGGGCAGGTTCTCCAGCCCTTTGATCATCTTTGTGGCCCTTTCCAGTCCATCCATGTCTTTTTTCCAATTGTGGGGACTAAAACTGGACACAGTACTCCAGGTGCAGTGTCTCTCTAACCATGAATTACTGTGAGCTTTTCACATGAGTAAGTTGGGCACAAAACTGGTAAGTATGATGTTCTAAATTTCTTTCATCACAGCTTATGAAACAAGATAAATTAAGTCACTCACTTTCTAGTAAGAGTATCTTTCTTTCTCAAACAAGCACTGTGACTCCATTCTCTTCTGCACAGCTCAATTTCCAGATTTTTATGTCTCATCTGCAGTTCTCTTATCTGCTGCTTCAACTTTTTAAATTGCTTGAGTTGGGCTTCTTTCACTGAAGCGGGCACTGCACCCTTTTCCTTGGCAGCATGAGCTAGTTCTTCATGCCTAGAAGATGTAGAGAGACAGAATAAAGGGAAGTTTCAAGCAACACAAGCACATTATTTTTTAGTACTGTTGATTTAATTTCTTATCAATTTGATTCGAGAAAGTCCAAAGAATCATTGTCGGAAGCAGTGGAAACAGAAATCAATATCTACTTGTCAGTGGAACAGGTAGCAGGAAGGTCTTTTGCAGTTCCAAACTAAGAATGCCACTATTTAGTTGGATGTAGGACCAGGGCTGAATCCCCCTTATACCACTGCAGAAAGTTTAACTTCAATTTATCACAGAACTTTAAGTTTCTGACTAGCACAAACTACAACAGTATTTCACCTAAATATGGGATCTGGGTGACCCTAAAATTAAGTTGGTTTTCTGTTTGACTTTTTTTTTTTTTAAGATGACTCATAGAGAAGCTTTTTTAACAGGTAAACTACTCCATTCAACATCCTCTTTTACCATACTGAAAATATTCTTCACAGTAATTGAACAACTGAAAGACATCTATGACCAAGTGGCCCAAATAAGAGACTGCGGGGATCCATGGAGCAAAAATGTTTTCTTGAATATTTAGTTTTCATTCACAAATTAATTTCCTGAGCCTGCACTCACACCAAAAGAGAGATCAGGTTTAAAGTAAGACAGAAGTGAGTTGTTAGAAAAGACCACCAAATAGTGCCTATAGAAAACTCAAATCTAACAGTAAATAAAAAAGCAGATATGCAAGTAATAGATGTATAATGTTCTCACCCTCTGAAATTGACCTGCATATAAATTTTCAATATATATCCAAAATTTTGAATATAAAGGATTAAAAAAACCCAGAAGGAACCGTAATTGAACTATGAGGAAGTCTTATTTCTTAAGTTTGAACTAGTGATGAATAAAACATAAAAACCTCAATAATACTCTACTATGAATGAGTTGTTTTCTGTCACTATATTCACAATCTGTCCGTAGCTGCTTGAGAAAGTATAAAGTTGTGACTGAACATAACTGGACTTACTGGATTCAAATCAAGTGTGTGAAATATGATACACCAAAACCAGCCACACACTCTAGAAGTGGGATGAACTAAGTTTTTTCGTTATATTTACTGCTTGGAAGAGGTACTCCTTTTTGCAGTAAAAGCAGAAGATACCATTGAACCATTAAAACTTCTAAGATAAAATTTTATTTAAAGTGAGACAGGTTACATGCAGAAAGAATGTAGCAGAATTAACCGGAATCCATGTGACTTAGCAAATATTTCATACAAAGGGTTACCTCCTGCTGCTGCAACAATATATATTACTAGATCAATTAATTCACGTACACCATCCCAAGCTGTTGCTAAACTAAGAGTATGTGAAAAAGAGTAAGTTGAAAGTGTTGTGGAACTGTAGAGTCTATGAAAAGAAGTTTATTTCAATTATAATCAAAACTGTACAATACCAAGCATCTTTCACAGCAACAAAATCATTGAACTGCTTTTCTTTCTCCAGTCTCCAACCAAACATTTCTGCTGTTTGCAGTGATTCTGTTGTTCGTATTCCACCCTCTTTGAGAGCCTCCAGTTCTCTGGTCAGCAGCTTCACCTTAAAAAGGAGGAGAATGAGACTTAAGAATTCTAATGAAAGGCTGATATAACCTTATTTTTTAAGGGCTCCAGAAACAAACAAAATAATATAGAAAGTTGTGAGGTGGGCTTTTTTTGGGGGGTGAGGTTCTTTTATTTGTTTGTGGGTTGGTTTTTTTTTTTTTAATTTGTAAGTAACATTTTTCACCATATAAGCATTAGGTCAACAAAGCACTTAAAAACACCTTCCCCATAACCTATAACCTCTGCTGTTACTTAGATTTCTATTCCCATATTACTGCTAAATATCCATTTTGTAGCCTCTTCCTACACCTATTACCTACATTAACATTAATCCTGCATTAACATTAATCCTTCTTATCTCTGCCTAAAGTTCCTTTTACACAGTTTTTTTATTCAGTGACTTCTTGGCTTCACTAATACATGCGGGAAATGACTGCAGGTGACCTCTCCTTCCCTTGCTTAACACTTCCACCTCCAATTCAGGTGCAAATTTTATATATATATATATATATACACAATATGTTTTGTAAAGAAAGAAAAAGATATAATAGCATCTAGCACACGAGGCCTACTGAGAGCTATTATATTCAGATACAGCTGCAAACAGTATTAGAAACTGAAGCAGTACTAGAGATACCTAATCAAGCACTCAAGTCTGAAAACTGCAAAGATTAAAGGTTTCTTCTGAAGTACTATCAGAGTTATACTGCATATCACAGAGTAAACAGTATGTGCAAATTTACATTTAATAAGTATACATGCAGTTGTAGTTCCTTTATTCATACTGAGTCACAGAATCATTGAATGGTTTGGGTTGGAAGAGACCTTAATGCCCATCCAGTCTCACCCCCCTACCCCGGTCAGGGACATCTTCCACTAGCCCAGGTTGCCCAAACCCCCGTCCAACCTGGCCTTGAACCCTTCCAGGGAGGGGGCAGCCACAGCTTCTCTGGGCAACCTGTGCCAGGGCCTCCCCCCGCTCACAGGGAAGAATTTCTTCCTTAGATCTCATCTAAAGCTGCCCTCTTTGAGTTTAAAACCATTACTCCTCATCCTATCCCTGCACCCCGATCAAGAGTCCCTCTCCAGCTTTCCTGTAGCCCCTTTCAGTACTGGAAGCCCACTACACAGCCTTCCTGGAGCCTTCTCTTCTCCAGCTGAAGAAGCCCAACTCTCTCAGCCTGTCCTCATAAGGGAGGTGTTCCAAGCACCTGGATCATCTTTGTGGCCTCCTCTGGAGTTGCTCCAACAGGTCCATGTCACAGAATCATCTAGGTTGGAAAAGACCTTGAAGATCATCCAGTCCAACCATTAACCTAACATTGACAGTTCCCAACTCCACCAGATCCCTCAGCACTATGTCAACTCTACTCTTAAACACATCCAGGGATGGGGACTCCACCACCTCCCTGGGCAGCCCATTCCAACACCTAACAACCCGTTCTGTAAAGAAATGCTTCCTAATATCTAGTCTAAACCTTCCCTGGCACAATTTGAGGCCATTACCTCTTGTCCTATCGCTTATTACTTGGTTAAAGAGACTCATCCCCAGCTCTCTGCAACCTCCTTTCAGGTAGTTGTAGAGGGCGATGAGGTCTCCCCTCAGCCTCCTCTTCTCCAGACTAAACAACCCCAGTTCCCTCAGCTGCTCCTCATACAACATGTGCTCTAAACCCTTCACCAGCTTCGTTGCCCTTCTTCGGACATGCTCGAGTCATTCAACGTCCTTTTTGTAGTGAGGGGCCCAAAACCGAACCCAGTCATCGATGGGCAGCCTCACCAGTGTCGAGTACAGGCGTAAGATCCCTTCCCTGTCCCTGCTGGCCACGCTATTTCTGACACAAGCCAGGATGCCATTGGCCTTCTTGGCCACCTGGACACACTGCTGGCTCATTATCAATCCCCCCCCAGGTCCCTCTCTGACTGGCAGCTCTCCAGCCACTCCTCCCCAAGCCTGTAGTGCTGCTGGGGGTTGTTGTGTGCCAAGTGCAGCACCCGGCATTTGGCCTTATTGAAACTCCTCCAGTTGGCTTCAGCCCATCGCTCCAGCCTGTCCAGATCTCTCTGCAGAGCCTCCCTACCCTCGAGCCGATCAACACTCCCACCCAACTTGGTGTCATCTGCAAACTTACTGAGGGTGCACTCGATCCCCTTGTCTAGTCATCAATAAAGATGTTAAACAGGAGTGGCCCCAGAACTGAGCCGTGGGGGACACCACTCATGACCGGCCACCAACTGGATTTAACTCCATTCACCACAACCATTTGGGCCCAACCATCCAGCCAGTTTTTTATCCAGCAAAGCGTGTGCCCATCCAAGCCGCGAGCAGCCAGTTTCGCCAGGAGAATGCTGTGGGAAATGGTGTCAAAGGCCTTACTGAAGTCAAGGTAAACAACATCCACAGCCTTTCCCTCATCCAGTAAGCAGGTCGCCCTGTCGTAGAAGGAGATCGGGTTTGTCAAGCAGGACCTGCCTTTCATAAACCCATGCTGACGAGGCCTGATCCCTTGGTTGTCCATTATATGACTTTTAATGTCCTTCTTATGTTGGGGGCCCCAGAGCTGAACAAGGTACTGCAGGTAGGGTCGCATGAGAGCCAACAGCAGTTGGTCATTCAATCTTTATAGTCAAGACCACAGTAAGAGAAAATGGTTTTAGGTCCATTACTACAGTGGTGTCCTTTAAAGAAGGCCCAAGACAAGGCAAGAAAACAAAATGAGAAACTAAACGCCAGTTGTGTCAATCAAGATGCAGGAGTCCATGGATACCAGTAATGGCCAGGCAACCTTTTGCTACCCTAATAAGCCTTTGGCAAGGTAAAGTCTGTAGGCAGAAGTCATTTATTTAATTACACAAAAATCAACACAGTTGGAAAAAGCCGGCAATCTTTTAGGCATACAAGCCCTCTTTCTGACAGCCCAATGCTATCAGTTGGTTTAATGCGAGGGGTTTTTTTCCCCCCTCTATCTATACACTTTGGTTTGTTGAATTATCAAGCAATCAGTTAAACCACCATGAAGCAAGTGAACACAGGCACGAGAGGACCATCCAAGTAATGTTGGATGATGATTAGCAAAGACTGCACATGCAGCGAATACAAATTTTAGAAAAGCGAACTCCTCCTTACTAGCCTTAGAAGGGTGAGACAGGCCTTTCAAAGACCTATATATAGTTTCTGGTTGTGTAGGAAAAACCCCGGTCACTATGAATGAAATTGAGATGCATACCACAAATACCCCTGCTTCTGGTGTGAAATTCCTCTGAATAACTTGCAATGTTACTTCAGAGTCCAACGCACAGAAATTAAAGACACCAGTGAAGACACCACTGAAGAAGTGTGAAACTCATTCTTCACAACAGCTATGTTTCATACATGTATGAAAAACTGTTCATAAGGAAGCCATGGATTATCCAGAAATTAAACTGCTGCAGTGAGTGGCCATTCAGGTGCCTAGATTGTATTAAAAGTCTTTACGAGATACTACTTCCAGAAGTTCAATTGATAAATCACAATTGAAATTTGAAAACAAGAGGATGATGTCACAAGGGATTTTGGCTAATTGATGCAATATCATTTGTTAGGTTAAGGGAAATGACTGCAAAGAGACCCAATGCCAAGCATGTAAATGTGCTTCTTTAGTTGCAAGTCATAAACAATGGAGATACCACACCGGAGGAAAAAAAAAGTTCCAAGATATAGCGTGCATTAAATGATATGCCCTTATGCTTGCCGAACAACAGTTATCCAGCTTTATCATTACAGTTTAACCACACAACACAATTTCTAAATCAAGCCAGTTATTAAGTATTGTTCAAGTGAGAAGTGCTCATACTCCTTTGGGTAGGTTCATAATCTGCCTTTGGGGAGGTAAAAGACTCCTGGATGACAGGTTATTTCAGCAGGACTACTATACTGAGGGCAACGAGATTTGGACTGGCAGGTGTTGGGTGCAATATGTAATTGCCTAACAATCTCTTTCACCACTTCCATTTATATTATATATTGGTTTGGTTGACAGGTCAAAAAGGAATCATTCTAATTCTAACAATTAAACACATTCATATGTAAATAATTAAAAGTCATTTTAATATCAAATACATTTTGTACAAAAACAAAGAAGGAAGGTTTTGTTGTTCTTTAAAGTTTGTAATATAGAGGTGTGTAATGCCCCCCTAAGCTATCACAGTTGAAGGTCAAATTTCACTATTAGTAAGATTATGCTTTTACAATGAAATGACAGCAATATAGGAGGCAGAAGGGGGAAAAAAAAAAGCACCTTGTAATTAGGAGTACGACAAACAATGTACATTTACTTATCTTGCTTAAGGCTGCCTCTACTTTCTAGATGCTGACCTTTCCTGCGGTTTCAAGGTTAACAAATTTAGCAGTGTGCTGTCTACATAAAATAATCTTACACAATCTCAGATTGCTAAACACATTCTTAACAGTTCCTTACAAGGGGCAGCTGCCAGACAAGCAACAGCTACTACACAAGTAGTGCATAATTTTCTGAACCATCATTACAAATCTCACCAATTTAGACAAAAAAAGGCAAAAAATTAAAAGCTTATACAACTACAGCAGTGTTAAATTCTAATAAAAAAAGAAAATTGAAAAAAGGATTGCTAGATGGCACTAGAGCAACACAACATTGCTTCTCTGTATTCTTATACCTGTTTCTGACAAGGGAGCTCTCCTTCCAGTTCTTGGGTTTTTCTCTCCATGTGTTGTTTCAGGTTCATATACTCCTCATGCTGTTGATCTATGTGACTGTTCCTAGAGCTATAAACAAAAATGAAACAAATTTCCATTAAAACACATCTCTGGTGACCTAATGAGGCATACATATGTAGAAGTTTTTGAACAGTAACACATAACACATACAGGCTGCGTGATGAGTGGATTGAGAGCAGCCCCAAGGAGAAGGACTTGGGGGTATTAGCGGATGGAAAACTGCCTGTGAGCCAGCAACGTGTGTTCTGAGCTCAGAAAGCCACCCGTGTGCTGGGCTGCACCCAGAGCAGTGTGGGCAGCAGGGCGAGGGGGGGGATTCTCCCCCTCTGCTCCACTCTCGGGAGACCCCCCTGCAGTGCTGGGTCCAGCTCTGGGGACACCAACAGCAGAAGGACACGGACCTGCTCCACGAAGATGCTCGGGCGGCTGGAGCACCCCCGCTGTGAGGACAGGCTGAGAGAGTCGGGGGGTTCAGCTGGAGAAGAGAAGGCTCCAGGGAGACCTTAGAGCGGCCTCCCAGGACTGAAAGGGGCTACAGGAAAGGGGGGAGGGACTCTTGATCAGGGGGGTGTAGGGATAGGATGAGCGGGAACGGGTCTAAACTCAAAGAGGGCAGATTTAGATGAGATCTAAGGAAGAAATTCTCCCCTGTGAGCGGGGGGAGGCCCTGGCACAGGCTGCCCAGAGAAGCTGTGGCTGCCCCCTCCCTGGAAGGGTTCAAGGCCAGGTTGGACGGGGGTTTGGGCAACCTGGGCTAGTGGAAGATGTCCCTGACCGGGGCAGGGGGGTTAGAACTAGATGATCTTTAAGGTCCCTTCCAACCCAAACCATTCTGTGATTCTATAAATACAAGATGCTATAATTTTCTAAAGAAACAGTCACTATAATATTTTTTCTCATGCCAGTTGAAACCAGTTATAACAGTATATGCCATTTCTCAAAACTATACTTCAAAAGTTAGCTGCATACAAAATATTGAGGATCCACTGAAATGTAGTGCAAGACTTCCACTTAAGTATAAGTTCCTCCTCCACCCATAAATTTCTGTTAATAAGAAGAAATTGCAAAACAAGGGTTGCCCATCAGAAATCTGAACTTTTAAATACATTTAAAAATAGAAGTAGCTCTGTATCTTTTCTTCTCCTCCCCCCAGTATTTTTATTTGCTACAAGCAAAAAAGTTTCTCTGAGATACAGTGGAAGAATACCAGTAAGGCCAGCATTTCAAACCAATTTGAAGAGCTGATACTGCTACCATGACCACTCAGTTCTGTAACGACACACTGAACCTTTTCAAGCTTTGGATTCATCCCTGCAAGATTCAACAGGCTTGGTGCAGTCTGTTACATGGCCAAACAGACCTGGATTGATACCGTGCAGTTCTGCAACCTTCTGATTATTTCAACTCTGTATTGGTTATTTTATGCAGCTGAATGACCACTGCATTTGGTTAGATAAGGTTGATCATATAATAACTATGTAGACAGAACCACAAACTAGAACTGGATAATCACAAACCCCTAAATGTATATTCACTTTCATATTCTGCCAGATTTTGCTTTTAAATTTACACTTCACCTGAATTACTCTGAATCCTATAGTCAACACTTGTGCACATAAAGGAAGTCTAACAGAAGTGTTGTCTCAGTGTAGTCTAGACAGGCACTTTTACACATCCCTTGTTCATCCCACAACTCTCCAGGGCAGGGCAGATCAGAATAATAATTGCTGTACTGCTCAGAGATCAGTATCCAGCTCAGCCTGGCAAAGAGGCAATGCTGGGTGTAAAAGACTCAAACTCCTCCTTCCATTCCCAAAGGATACGCTCTATACAAAATTCCTGAACTGGCTTTAAATAAATTTGCATATGCTCCAGAACCACAGTACTATCAATCAGTTAATGGCCTTTGAGGAATTACAGATCACTCCTAATAACTAAAAAAAAGTATTTAAAGCTTATCCAGCCATCTCTACATTATAAATGCAGCATGACCCAGAACACTTTACAGCAGTTACCATTTTAAACACAGAATAATCCCAAAGATACTGCTATATCTGAAGACAGTAGTTATATTAAACAAGAGCAATGGACAGACAGATATCAAGAAATAAGCGTTTATACTCCCCCTCCCCACAAGGTTTAGAAGTCTATAAAGAATAATAAAAATTAGTGAGAATGGCCAAACTAAACACGTGCATTGCTTTAGCTATCTTCATCTTTTAATTGGTTGTATTAGTCATAAATATTGGTCCTGTGACTGGATTTGCCCCAACAAGACTTCTGTCCTTCACAGAGGTCTATCAGAGAAGGTGGGACAAAATGTATTTAAGAGTGCACAAACCCAACTCCTATCATATGATTAGCTTGCAATGGCTTGAAATAGTTGAAAGGCTGAACCATTTGTGTGGAATCCATAGCACAGTACAGCAACTAATGTCTAGTAGCCTTAGATAATATTATTGACAACGGTTGATACCATTATCAATTGTCTCCTCACATACACAGAAGACAAGTGCATCTTGATATAACACACAGGAGACATATCACAACACTTTCAGATTCATTTCATTTCCCAGAGGTGTTTCAGCACCCGAGGAAAAAGCATTCCCTTCTGACAAATCTGCTCCCCACACTATGTTTCCCTTATAATTATACCATCTCCACCCAGTTATATCATCTCCCCAACATGCACCCTTATGTAGGGACACGCTGTATGTTTAAAAGCATCCTCACTTTCACTTAATACTATCCTTTTCTCTAAAACATTGCCAGAAATCAGTCAAGTCACTGTGGAAACCAAGATATAGGAGGTGTAAAAATAGCCCAAGTAACTTCTTTTAGTCCTCACTCTGTTCACGTTCTAGGTGTTCCTGTCAGAATAGATAATCATATCTCCGTGCTCAAAGTGCTCTCTAACATCTGTGAATGATGTTACTGATTTATCCCAATCCAAATATGTCCTAAATGTCTCTTTTCCTGCATACTATTCAAGCATCTCACCTGCAAAACCATTCCAGCTCTGATTTACGTTCTTCAATATGTCATCGATAGCAATAATGAAGTTTGTGTCTTTTTCTTCTTTCCTTGACAAGCATTTGCTCCACTTTACCCAGCTGTACTCTAAGATCACTAATCTCTGCCTGTTTAGCATTTTCAGATGTTTTCAGATGAATGACTGTGACATCATAGCGTTCTAACTTTTTATCTCTCTCTTCTAGGTTATAGACTAAATCTTCTTTCAATTTGTTAAATTGTTCATGCATGTCTTGGAGCTGCTTTTTGACATCTTGCAGCATTTTCTTCTGACACAGGAACTGGCAAGCATGTTGCTCTTTCCCTTCTTTTTCTTTCCACTGAAGGAGATCATTCTCCATGTGAAACACTACTATAAATCTGAAACAGGAGCTGAGAGAAGACAGTTAAGACTGATAGCTAATGGAAATCAAGTATCTTGTCACTCCCAAATTACTGCATAGCTGATAATTAATTACCAGTAAATTTTAAATTTAAATTGTAAAGTTTCCTGGACCATCAGGCATTGGCCACTTCTAGAAGCAGAATTTGCTTTTATTTATAGTACTGCATTGTCCAGGGGTAAGACTTTCCAAATCAGTTATGAAATGACACTAAATTTTGGGGTGGGAAAACATAATTTTCTCCTCTCTTTATACAGATTGAAAATAGAGGCATAAAAAGATTGAGTCACTGTAAGCTGCATGCACATTTCTCTTTTCTTGAAGACATTTATGACAAGTCAAGTCACAGTCCAGCCTTCTCTTATATCAATAATACCAACTGCTGTGTCCTATTTCTCTTGTCCTCCCACAATTACTCACGGGACTACAAAGCTGCTGTTCTGTCCACAGTTAAGTCCACCTTGAAGTTACTTTTCAGAAAAGCCAACAGGGATGAGAAAACACCTGTATTTCAGTATCATATTAACTGTATCTTTAAAACTAAAAAGGAAAATAAACAACATAGAGATTGTGCTTTCACTGGTAAAACCCTTTACCTGCTTCACTTCCATCTCTTGCTATTGTTTATTCTCCATATTTGCCTCATATCTAAGATAAACTCTGTAGAAGAAGAAAACATTATTTCTAAGCACCATGGTTGCTTTAAAAAAAAAAAAAAAAAGGTAGTTTCTGCTCAGATACAGCTTCTCTCACTGTACAGTATTATTCTGTGTCAGTGGTTACAGATAATCGCATCTGGATAAGCACAGGGATGCAGAGAACAAATCAGACAAGCATGCCTTTCAAATAGTGGCTCTTTAATCTCTTTAAACGAGATTTCCAGATCAGCAAACATGATGCAGTATCTTTATGCTAAAGGTTGCCACAATTTAAACAACATTTTTCTTCACAAACAAAACTACACAACTCTAATTCTCCAGGATTAAAAAATTAGTTTCTGATCGTTGGACATGACAAGTAGAAAAAAAAAAAACAAACCTCAAGCTTGCTTTTCCCAGGTACACTGAATAACAAACACTGCTAGAGGACACAATGATCTGGTGGTCTTTCAACTCTGCTGGCCTAGATTTCACATTTATTCCCAAGGCAATTAAAATTATGTTTTCTCTTCATATTCTATGTCTCATTGGCAAATCACGCTACCTTGTAGAAAATGGTATAAGTAGTATCTTCTTCATTTGGGTAAGCAGAAATAGGTATTTTTTGTCACAGTCACTGTTGTGGGTATTCAGGAACAGTACTGCCTCCCTGCCTGTAATACGCAATGCTAAGAAAAATTTGTTCTTTCTATATGTTCCTTTCAGCTACTTTGCTCCAAATGCATCTGATGGCTACCACAGCTAAAAATATTAACGAAATCTGACTTCTTTTCCCCCTTCACCCCAATCATAAATACACTAAAGATAAAAAATGCCTATTGAGATGCTTTCTGGACTCAAGGCACTGAAAGAAACTATGCTCAGTCTATACCCATTAAGGTATCAAAACACTTTTGCAAGTGCCTTTTAAAAACCTGGCGTATGCTTCATTGGCTAAAATTAGCAATGCATTATTAGACAAGACCTTTGTGTAAGAAATCAAAAACAAGACCACAGCTCCAGCCTATTACTTCCTTGAAATCATCAAACTGAAGTCACAACTTCTCTTAGAAACAGGTGGTTAAGAAAAATGATACTTCTTTTACAATCTCTCTCTACAATTATCTTAAAATTAAAAGGCACCACACAGTTCCCTATAAAAACAACTCTCCTCCCTATCTCCATATATCTCACTTAAATTAATGGCACTGGCAAACTGAAAGTGGTATCCTGAGGTGAATTTCGGATATATATAACATAGGAATCACTCATATTGTATAAAAATATGAACGAGCCTTCCTGTAATTTTAAAATATTACTTTCTATCAAAGAGCTCTATTTCCTAGAAATGCAATTTAATAGGGGAGAAGCGAGCCTCTTGTCTTTGATAGCAGCAGTACTTATAATTGCAAGTGAGTTTCAGTAAGGACCATAATGGAAATAACAGTGTAATTTTAAATATAAATTGCACCAATTGCCTGGATATCTTACAGCAAAAGAAGAACAGTAAACCTATACATGATGACATATAAATAAGAGACAACATCTTAAAACAAGCACAGCTTACCCGTACAACCTAAACAGCAAAAATACCCATTACAATCCAACCACTTCAAGCTCATCCAGAAAGAAGTGATTGATAGGTACTCCTACTCCCCAACACGAGAGCCTAATGGGACTCGTATCAGCCTCTTCACCAAAGGAAAATGATGGCTTGGCTGTAAATCACACCCAGCTGAATGTGGCTGGCATATCTGATTCAGTGGAGATTTTGTAACTGTTACTACTAAAATGCTACTTCAACAGCAAGAAGTTAGATGCCATGTTTGAGCCAGTCACTTTTCAACCAAATAAGGAGAACAAGGTGATGCTGAAGAACATTTCAAACTAATACTTGAGAACCTTCAGACTTCCATACAACCCCTATTTGTCAGAGGTATAAAGCTTCAAAATTTTGTTCAAAGCATAAAGAAGCTGTACTTGCTTCTCTCTTCCTTGCTATCCTTATATCCTTATCGTACCAAGAATAAGATGTGCATAACAGACTGGCAGAGCTAATAAACCAGGATTGCTTCTCTTCCTTTGAAAACTACAGAAAAGAGGATGAGAAAGAAAATGCTACACAGCCAATACATCAGGTATCTCTAGCCACAGCTGTTTTCCTTGATGAAGCAGAACCAAGACCACCTGAGTATTAGCACAGCTGTTTCACTATGTGCTGCAAGTCATGAGACAAGCAATCAGCACAGGTCACAGCTACACTGTGTTGTGCCATAGCACTGCTGCAAAAAAGAGAAGAGGAAATCACGTCAACACAGTTCCAAGAAAAAAATTATGACAATCTGTGATACAAGCTAGCGTCACTTGTGTGCTGTCTCCTTCTTTACTGCTAGTACTTGGTTTACTCTTTACAAGTAAGGTTAGACATATAAAACAGCAAATACACATCATGCATTATACAATCTGATCAGAACAGATAAAATACAGCAGAAGGTGGGGGATAGGGTAAGGACCTGTAACATGTAAGAGAAACCTGGGATGTAAGGTGCTGAGCAGGGGCACACCTCTGGCAAAGTATGAGGTGGGCTATGCTGTGGGGTACATGATAGCCTGATGCCAGGCTCTGCCATCATGCAGGACAGACAAGAGTAGGAGGCATAAGGGATTGCATAAGTAAAATACAAGGTATGGTGGGAAGAAACAATTGCCCCTGGGACTGAGAAATGGATACATCTTCTAGAGTGTCCAGGAATGTAAACAGAGGGAAACACACCATGAAGAACACTGAAACTGAGTCCCTAGAGCAAGTATCCTCAGGGATGACAGGAAGGGACAGCCACATGGAGGGAAGAAGGGAATGCTACTGGCAAGCCAGGGATCAAGTACCCTGCAGAAATTTGTACACCTTAAGTGCAGAGAGGGAGAGACATAATCCAGCGTGAGTGAAAGAAAACACTGCCAGTGGAACAGCCAGCAGACAGGAAGCAGGTTCCAGGAGGAGAGGCGACAAGTCCCATGGAGGGCCCAGAGGGTCAGATGCTCTGAGGCGTAAGAGCAGATAGCAGGCAGCCGAGGTCAAGGCCCTTAGAGGAAGGCAGTGGAGAGGAGCTCACGGTAGCCGAAGATAATGCCTGGGACCCCGAGGCAGCACACAGAGCGCGCTTCGTAGCAGGCAAGATGCAGAAAGACAGCGGGCCCCCGGAGAGAGAACAGGGAGCAAGACGCACGGGCGCCGCATCGAGAGCTCTGAAGGACGAGCTGCGGCACATCGGCACACCGGCGCGCTGTGCAGCCGCGGTGCTTCCCGCTGGCGCCCGCGCAGTAGCCGCGGCCCGGCCCGGCCCGCCGCGCGGGGCCGCGTCCCTCGGCAAAGGCGGCGGACGGCGCCCGGCCGGGAGGCGGGCCCGTCTCCATGGGAACGGCGGCCGCCGCCAGCCCCGGGCGGGCCCCGTGGCGGGCAGCGCCGGCGCCCAATGAGCGCTCTGCCGGCCCCGCCCGCCCCGCCCCCGGCGCGCGCCGGCCCCGCCCGCTCGCCCCAGACGCGCCACTTCCCCCGCGGCGGCGCGTCTCGCTCTGCAACTCCGCGGCTCTGGCTGCCTCTCACTGTAGCCGCTTCCAGCGCAGATCACACTCTTTCGCGTACTTCCCCCATTTTACCCTCGCCGTTAACATACCGCAGCCTCTCCTCCGCATTGATTGTGTCAGCATGTGCGCACTCCTCTGTAGCCCCGGTCTCTTTTAATAACACCCCCGTCTCCCAAAACACCGCTAACAGTTGTTTCATACTCTCATTGTTCACCTGTCTTCCTATAAATTTCGTTTATCAGACTAGTATTAAACAATTATTCCCTAGTGCAGATCAGGAAGGAGTGTTCTGGCCCATTTCAAGAACAGCTGTTGGGAATCGGAGCAAACAGGGAACCAACTTCCCATCCTCTCTTCACTCCCACCGCATCACATGAAAAACTTTAAAAAGCTTGTAAAAGAAGCTCAGGCCAACTGCAACACGAGGTCGTGCAGCACAGATAAAGAAGTTCTGCTACCAAGGCATTTAATTATTAAAAAATGTATCTATCAACTAAACCAGACTATACTGTCTACGTGAGACTGAGGACGTAACGCATGAACAGGATGTAAAGCATCATTTTCCCTTAGTCACTCTAGATGACTCGCTTGTCTGGAAGTCATGAGGCAAGTTTCCTGTAATGGTCTCTCACTTTTTCGTGTTTCTGGACTACACAAACAGCTTTGCCAGATGAGAGACCTTTCAGAAACCTGAATGTTGCATGAATTATACGTGCAGTACACTAATTTAAAGAAAATAGAATATTAGCAGCAGTTCTTACATATCTTTCCTTAGGTCATCAGAGGAGAAGTGTATCTCCTAACCCCATGTCACCTAGAGAAAGGAGGGGTTTATTTTCATCAGTAACTATTATTGAACACTAGAATCAGAACTAATAATTTGACTTTTGAAATAAATCTGAGTTTCATCTAGCTACATGAAGTCTATCTACATATCATTTCAGAATACTGCAATTATTAAAGGGATTTAGTTCATTTGTTTATATGAACCACCTCTGGTTTAAAACACCACAGTGAAATCTGGCCTCAAATGATTTTACAGATCTGAGCACACAAAAATTATGGTGCAAGTCCCAACATAATTTATACTCTGCAGTGGGCCTCTCAAAGCACTCATCAGAATCAATACATAGTAGGCAAATGTCTAAATCCATATACCATGCTGACTTAAGTCTTACCCCAGAGTTGCCTAACCTATCAACCACATTATCTTTTGCAACCCTTCCTCACCCCCCCGCTCCTTTCAAATTAGCTGTCATTTTCTCCAAGGTACCTCCAGACAGTCCCTAGTCACGTAGTTAAATGCACGTTGGTTCCTCAAATGACTAACTGTTGGCTTCTAGTGATTCAATAGTGCCCGAAATGGGTAAATTTTAATCTTAATGGTGAGTCAAAAAGATTGCAGTCTACACAACATGGATTTTGGCATCAGTGTAGAAAACCTGTATATACCTAAACTAAATGCAGAAAAATGTCCTGGTTCCATAGATGGACATGAAAGAAAACCTTTTTCCCCTTTAGCAAAAATGAACAAGAATTTAGAAGAGAGAGACAGATTTTCTGTTCTTACCAAACACTAGCGAGTTCAGTAGATTTAGGCTAAAGGTAGATTTCAGCCACCTTTTGAACCACCTTCAGAGTCACAACTTCTGAATACAAGTCTTTGGCCCCATCAGCATACTGTGAAACAGCAACACTTAGAAGCAGCTTCACAAAGAAAGAAAGAAAATGGACCCACCCTCTGAAAATGCTGCATTTTAGAGAGGAAAAACAGGGTATATCCTGGCTATAAATATACTACTAGGCTCCAAAGCACTTTTAAGTTTCCAGTCCAAAGGCTGTGTCCAACTCATCATGGCCCATAACAAGACAAGACCCAAGATTACACAACTGCCACCCTCATTCTTGTTTCTATGGAAAAATTGTTCCAAGACACAGGCCCCATGTGAGCCATGGCACACTCCAAAGATGTCTACCTGGACAATCAGAGGAACAGATTTATGAGAAATATCATGCAGAGACTCAGTAAATTAATATGGACATAGTCTACTTTGATGAAACATAAAAATTAAAATGTGATTCAGAAAAGTAATTTTTCCAATGCGGCTTTCCTTCAAATGAATAAACTTATTTCTCCAGAACTCTGAGAAATGTATTTGGTATACAGTATACAAACATGATCTTCTAAATAAAAGTGGCCTACTTTACAGCTTGCAAAGGACAGGCATTTCTGATCCACTCTGAAATTTGGGTGCTGTTATTTAGGAACTAAATGACACATTTAAATTCCAGTTTCATCCAGGCTAGAGGAATTTGATTTCCATGTCTCTCTTTTCCATGTCTACCTGTACAACAACCATGGGTTAGTATTTTTGAAGACTATATACATCTTTGTAGGTACAGTTCACGTTCTTCAACTGCATCTTGAGAGTCATATAAAAAGACCTTATTTTCATACTTGCTTTAGAAACAAACTCAGAATTACCGAAACCTCAACTTTGAATATTACCGGCCTTTCTGCAATAAATATCTTACAAGGGTTCTTTGTACAACATGATCTGCTGCATTTACCTTTTGAATCAAAGGCAGAGGTGTATGCGTTGCACAGTGCACAGTTAAGTCGTGTATGAAACCATTTGAAATGTTCAATGTTACTGTTAACATTCGTCAAAATATTGCAGTGAAAATCCATAATTGATACAACAGACTCCATTCAAGTGCAAATAAGAAAACAGCCTTAAAGCCAAAACATCTATAAAAGTTTAATAAGAATAAATGTTTACAGGCACTTTTAAGGTAATATTTGGGACTCACCTACAAACTGCAGGAACAGCAAAGAGTATAGCTGGAATTTGGAACAGCAAGCAGCAACCACCCAAGTCTCTGTACGATACACAGAAGCATTTCTACAGTTCAGGAGGTGCAAGGGAAGACATTTGCCATCAGAAGCCCTAAGTTCCAGAGCAAGGATGCTTTATCCTAATGTCAGCTACCCTCTTTCTATTTATACTCTGTAACAACAATATTCCAGCCATTTCTGCCTTTTTCAAAGCCTGATCAGGCAAAAATTTCTAGCATTCTCTGACTGTCTTTACTGCTGTGGATGGCAAACAGTTACCAGATTCACTACATCACTGTTTTTAATGGAAACAATCTAGGAATCTCATAAAGCTCAACAGAGGAAAATGTAAAGTCCTACACCTGGTGAAGAATAACCCCATGCACCTGTACAGCCTGGGGGCCAGCCAGTTGGAAAGCTGAGGGTCCTGCTGGACCATGAGCCAGCAATGCCCCCTTCTATTCAGTACCCAGAATACAACTAGCCTTCCTTGGCGCAAAGACGCAAAATAAAAAATAACAAAGTCAAATGAAATAGGTAAATAAAGAACACATCAGGATCCTTATTTCTTTGGAAACTAGTAAGAAATTATGGAGTGAAGGTCTTTTTAGTGGAGGGTTGGTGGAATCCAGCATTATACTTTCCTATTAAGAATCTCATTTAGTGATAAACTGAGACTTTCACAGTCTACTCTGGATAAAAAATTTGCCTATTTAATGCTTCCTCATGGGTTCAACAACATTTTGAGAACATCTGTAACAAGTGGAATACTTACAGATAAACAATACTAAGATGCAGAAATTTTTTAAATTCAGTTATAACTGTAAAGAAGAATTTTTCAAAAAGCTCTTTTCATAGTTAGATGCCTTAAGTCACTGTGTTTTGAGTTCTCTTTGCTGCACTTGAATATTCCCTCTACTCATAAGTGTACTGCAGCATATGTAATGCTTGAACACATGCAACGTAACTCCACCTAACAGATAGAGGTTTTGTGCCTTCATTTCAGTTCCAAGTGTTTATGAGGTTATCCAGACTCTGTGCAGGCTTCTGCAAGCACAGCAACCCTGTGTTCTGCTCACTTACACTACTGCTTTGTTGAATACTGAATCAAACCCAGTGATCTGGGGGATGATGTTGGGGGCTGTCACTTACCCTGGCACATCACCCTCTATGAACACATCTCTTTCAGAAAATGCATTCTTCAAAAACAATAGGAGTCATCAGCTACAAAAGCAAGACCACAGACCACCGGTCAGTTTACTCAGCAGCTGGTCTGTGCCTATGGACATCCACTTCTGAAAAACAGACCAACTGCAGTGACACTCTACTGCCTCTAGAAAAAAAAACACTGACCTCTTAAATGGTGTGAGTGTTCTACAACTGAAAGCTAACTAGAGAGCATGTGTTGCACTCTGCTGACTAGGTGGCAGAGAGATGGAGGCTTTGGTAGGGGCAATGTTGACAGATGTGAAGGACACACCAGTCCTCTTTTTTGACTTTTTAACATGTTTGGTTAACACTTCTTTCCTTATCTAGCCTCTTATATCATTTGAGTAGCTATAAAAGATACTGATGGTTTAGGTATTTTGCCAAACTTCACATTCGCTGTTACTCCTCTCCATTCCTAGGCACCTCTGTCCCTCCTGAAAATACCTTCACAAAGTACATATCTCTTAAGGTTTGAATTAAAAATTCTACTGCTGGGTATACATTTCTATGATGTAGCAATTCAAGTAAAGTGCTGTAACGAATCAGATGACTTTGCAGGATGGAACTGTCCCCCTTAAGAAATTACAGTCAGAGGGTGGGGTCATGACAAATAAAACTATCTCCCTCTCAAAAACTGTAAGAGTTTTTCCAGTCCTTTGGGACTGGCAATGGAGATCATACTTCCTTTTCCGAGAGAACCAAGATTACCTATAAAGACACATAAAAATGTCTTCAGCGGCTAGACCCACCAATTTTTCTGGGCCTCGGGCACTGCACTGCTTGCCTCAGAGGCTCCACAAGAATCAGTGGTTTTTGCTCTTCTGCAATTGCCTTCAGCTAGCCTGTAAGCAAATGGCCTAAATTCAGGTAATGGTAGAACAGCCAAAAACTGGTTTTACTGATCTTTAAGATTAGCAACATATGTCTCACTGGCTGTATGGTATCTACCCAAATCAAACCACCCTGCCTTGCTCATCTTTGCACACTACTGCAATGAATCCCTAAGCAGGTCCAAATGGGTACTGCAGCAACATTGAATCAAAAACCAAAGCAAATGTAATGTGCAGGGAAAAGAAAGAACTTCTGTAGCATTAAGAGAGTTTCAGATTCTTCCTCTGTATTACCTGATTTCAGCAAGTACCTTCTAAAATATTGGAAGCAACTAATCTGTGCAACACCATAGTTCTCACAAGACAATACTGTATCCTACCTATCCTCTTCTAGTTCGAAGCCTACCCCTGTGCATCTCCACACAGGTGGTAGGAATCAGAGTCATTAAGTTGAAAAAGACCTTTAAGGTCATTGAATCCAATCATAAACCTAACACTGCCAAGTCCACCACTAAGCTGTGTCCCTAAGTGCCACATCTACACGTCTTTTAAATACCTCCAGAGATGATGACTCAACCACTTCCCTGAGCAGCCTGTGCCAGCGCTTGACAAACCTTCCAGGCAACAAATATTACCTAATATTCAGTCTAAACTTCCTGTGGCGCAACTTGAGCCCGTTTCCTCTCATCCTATCACTTGTTACTCGGGAAAAGAGATCGACACCCACCTCACTACAACCTCCTCTCAGGTAGTTGTAGAGAGCATTAAGGTCCCCCCTGAGCCTCCTTTTCTCCAGACTAAACGACTCTAGTTCCCTCAGTGGCTCCTCATGAGACTTGTTCTCTCGACCCTTCACGAGCCTCGTTCTCTTCTTTGGACACACTCCAGCACCTCAATGTCTTTCTCGTAGGGAGGGGCCCAAAACTGCACACAGTATTCGAGGTGCAGAGCCTCACCAGTGCAGAGAACAGGGAGACGCTCACTCCCCTATACGCCAGATTGGAGTGGAGCACCTACTCCTGAATTTCCTAAGCCTTGAGCAGCCTAAGGAGTGCTGCTTTCTGTACTGCACTTTAGAAGCCCATCACAACTTGAATGGATGCTAAATAATAGCAGTATCGACACACACTCAGCTTTATAATTCAACATTTGTATGAGCAGCAGTAGAGCCACAGCAGATAAGCGCAGAAAGCTCACTCTGTCCGGATGTAAAAGGGGAGGTGGCTCAAGCAGGCGTATTCACAGGTGGTGCTGCCTCACTGAAGGATGAAGAGGGAAGCCTGTAAGTCCTCTGCAGAACGCACACCACCACAATCAAAATGACTAAGAAGAAAAAAACAACAGCAAGAAGCTCATCAGATTCTTCCTTATGTGAGCAGACAACGGAGAAACTGTGATCGCTCCCTGGAACACAGAAACGGCGGCACAGAACCAACCTCAACGACAGGAGCCGCCTGGGACGCTCGCTCGAGTCCGCCGCTCGGCCGCCGGGGCCGCTCTCCACGCGGGCAGGACGCGCCCCCGCCGCGCCCCACGCTGGTGCCCCGGGCGCGGCCCGCCCGGCCCGAGGCCTCCCCGCGCCGGCGGGGCCGGGCCGCACGCGGCAGGGCGGCCCCTGCGCGCGCCAACCTGTGGCGGCGGGACGGAGTCACGTGGCGGCGCGAGGACCCGGGCGCGCGGGCGCTGGCGTGGGAGGGGCTGAGCCGCCGCCGCGCCGGAGCGCTCCGCACGGCGGGACGCAGACGGGCTGGGGCGGGTCTGCCCGCGCGCACGGGGCAGGCGGGCGGCGGGAGCGCGGGCATCCTCGCGCTGAGGCGCGGGACGTGACTCAGGTACTGAGGCGGAGCCGTCGCGCGTGACGCTGCGGAGCGCTTGGCGGGCGCCCGGGGCGGTCGCCGTGGGGGGCGCAGGGTCTGCCCGGGGCGGTCGCCGTGGGGGGCGCGGGGTCTGCCCGGGCCGGCGAACGCGCTCGAGCGCGGCCGAAGCTCTGGGCGAGCGCGGCTTCACCCCTCGCCCGGAGGCTGCGCAGGGCGCCGGTGGGGCGGCGGGCGCGGCGCGGACTGTCCTCACCCCCCTGGGCGCCCCCCCGCCGTCTGCGTTTCTCCCCGCGCGTGGGGCCGGGCGGGAGCGCTTCCCGCGCTGCCGTACGTGTCGCCCGGCGCCCCCGCCGCCGTCGGCCGGGCAGCGCTGTCCGGGCGCTGAGCGGTGCTGGCGACCGAGGTCCACCCGGCGGCTGCGGGAGCGCTGTCCCCGGCTTCCCCCTTCGGCGGCCGAGTCACGCCTAGGCGCGCAGTGCTGCCGGCCCCAGCGCACGTCCAGTGCCCCACCGGCGGGTCGTGAGGCACCCGCCAGCTCGGGCTTTGTTCCTGCCGTCGCTGCCTTCAGACCGGTGCCGGGCGACGAGGGTCTCCGCGTCCAGCCCCGCCTCCGCGATCCCCTCGCTACTGCTCGCCTTTCACCTCGGGGGGGGGGGGGGGGGGAATGCCGGAGATCCCTTTGTCGCCGCGGTGGCGGTTCAGACCCGCTAGAGCGGGCGACGCGCGCTCTGAGGGACCGTCCCCTCGGAAGGGCATCGCCGCAGCCCCGGCGCGAGCTCCGTTACTCGCTGCTACGAGCGCTCGGAGGACGCCGAGGCGCTCGGGCGCGGCACCGCGCGGCCACCCGGCGGGAGCCGTCTGGGCCCCGGGCGGCGCGGGCGACGTGCCCGCCCCGGAGCGCCGCGCGGGCGGCCGTGGCCGTGGCCGGCGGCGGCGCCGCGACCGCCACCATTGTTCCTCCGAGCCCGCTCCTCCCCCGCGCCGGGCCGCCGCAGCCCCTCAGCATCTACTGGGAAAGAGCCTTTTTTGCTACTGCTCGTAATGCACGTGAAAAGGTCTTGGCTGGCCTTACTCTAAACGGTTCTGTGGAGGAAAGAAAAAGCGCGCAAGGGCGAGATTGAAATGTAGCGATGCAACTTCCTCACCGGCGCGGGCCGTTAGCGCTGGTTGTGCAGAGGCGCTCTTGGTCAGCGGGTTTGCGAGCTGTTTGGGTGAAGCAGTTGGAAGACCGTTTAGTCCAGGATGGCACAGGGTGAAGTGTGCAGTTTTGCAATGTTTCAGAGGGAGCGGTAGTTTGTTGAAGGTGTGGCAGTCGTCAGTTTAAAACTGTAAAACAACCTATTAGTGCAGTACACCTGTTGTGGTTCAGTCGGAAGTATAATTCAAGGTAAATTACAAAAATACTAAGATGACGTTTTAAACTGTGACTGAAGTGGGAGTTCATGTATCTTGGTGTGTGCCACCATGTTACGAAGCTGCACCGTCCAAAGTAGTTGTGTAAAATGACACCTCTTAGCCAGATATTCCCCACCATATTCAGCTACGTGTCCTAACCTAGCTTGAGATGCAGGGCACGTGCATGGGAGCACTTCGTGTATCAGGGTAGTTCCATGGTATTCTGCAAAACTAAGCACGTATATCCAGCTGGTGACAGGGCTGGACCCTTAATTACTGTTTACCTAGCTCTGTCACTTTTTGGTTTTATACTAGACAAAATAAGGACACTACTATAAACAACTGGCAAGAATTTCTATTTTTCTAAAGCTCTGACACATTGCAAAGCTACCATAGATGCAGGGCTGAAATTAGTTTTCATGATACATGAAGAATGAATTGTAAGTATTCAACTGAAGTTGGGATTCTGCAACTTCTATTTTTAAAAGCATATGGTAAGCAGCCAGATAATTCAAGTGCAACTGAAGGCATGTTTGTCACTTTTTCTGTGCACACAGAAAGGGCATATGCTGTCTGGTCTTAAGGTGCTGCTGTGATGCTGACATTAATGCACTTATGGTAGGTGGATGCGGTGTAAAAAAACCCCATAGGCTTTAGAAAAATCAGTCCACTTCTTCAGAAGCTGGGCATACAATATAGATGCAAAACTAGGGAGGTTGACAGTGCTATTGTTACAGCAGTAGTGTATTTGCTTCAAAGGTGGTAGCTGAGAAGATTGAATTGTTACTTACTGTTGTATTTGTAATTAAAGACAATATTTATGCAAGTAATTACCTCAAGATTAAAAGAGCTGTTTCTTTCTTATTAAGAAGAAAGCCACATTAATACTTCTTTAAACGTGGAGTTTGTATGCAGATCTGTGGTTTATTCTTTTGCTTATGGCCTGGTGTAAGTTAGAGGTACTTGTTGGTAACATGCTTATTAAGGAAAAATAAAAAACCCCAAGAAACTAAAACAAGAATATAATCTGATTTTCCCAGGTAATGTAAAGAACAGGATTCTAACATTTATTTTATATATATATATAAAAAAAGCACAACTTCCCCTGTATACCTAGATAATAGAATCTACACTGGTTAGTATTACTTGCTACACATAAAATGGCAGTGTGAATTTACTGTGACATTGCAGTCTGCTAGTAACTTGTGATGTACGTTACTTCCTGTGCTGTAGCAGCAAACACTAAAATGGTTTGAGTCTAACTGGGGACTGGAGATTGATTAATAGTAAGCGTTGGTATGGAACATCACCTACAGCTACAGACAGCACAGAATTACTATATGGTTTATTCTAGGAGGTTTGAGAGAGACATGAGAAAATGGTGAAAGCTGAAAGAAACTCTTAAGAAAGGCAGATGCAGCGGAACTGGAAAACTGTCTCTGGTAAAACAGAGGAGGCCAAAATGGGAGAGTAAAAGTTGCTTGTGGGGCCTTGCGGGGAGGGCAGGAGGTCAGGGCAGGCATTGGTAAATCTGGTAATGATTTTGTAGGGAACAGGAGTTTGCAGCAGCCCTTGGAAATTAATGTATACTTCAGTTGGCTGATATTTAAGCAGGTAAGCCACAAGAAATGCACTACGGTGTCATACCAGTGGCCCATCAAAATGGCTTGTATGAAGTACCTGAGTTGTAATAAATAAAATTCCAGTTAAAGATCTACGCATTAGTGCTTTAGAGCATCAGGAAGGAGTTAAAGTCATGCTGAATAGGCAGATGTCAGTGGTGTCGATGCAAAGGGTACTTGTTTTATACATAGAGGGCTATCACCAGGGTCTGGAGGATATTAAAATAGAATTATTTTTGCAGGGGTCATTTCCTGCAAAATTTCAGTAGAGTTGGTTAGTGTTAGGATTCTTCACTCAAAACCAAGGATAACATACATCTTTTGTTTGGTCTGCTTAGATTTTAATACCCTTGGGCAAATATAGGAGGTTTATGACTCTTACTAACACAGTGAGCCGTCTACGCTTTTCAGCGTATCCATACTCCCAGTACCCTATGAAGGGAGAATGATTATTCTCTTCATTTCACAGATAAGAACCTGAAGGAGGAACTCCACATTGCTCAGCATAGACCATCTTCCTCATTTGGTAATTGTACAGTTCTCAACCTGGGTTCCAGACTGAATTCCAGTCTGAACTGGGTTCCCTACATGGAAGATCATTTTATTTTTGATAACCGTTATTTATTTCTAGTCTAGAAATTCAAGGTTGGGTAGATTTCTGTCATAGTTAAATTAATTCAGAGGAAGTTCTCGAGCTATATAGGTCAGCCTATGTACACACAAATGTCCTTCCTACCCATACTGCTGACCATAAACTACTGCTATGGGGCCAGTAAGGGTATTGGCTAAACACCGATACTAGGTTCTTGACATTTCTGGCTGCTCCTTTTCATAATACAAATGCTTTCCTTTTCTATACACTGCACCATCACACCAAAGACACCACCCACAGTGCTACCTACAATCACCTAGTAAGTCCTTCTAACTGATCCTGTATTAGTTTCCATGGCAACAGGAAGATCACCTCAGGAGCATGAACCACCACAGGTTTAACTACATTTGCTCCCTTTGTTTTACACATTACCAAAGCCAGAACCCAGGCACGATAGGAGGAATCTGGAATAAATACCAGCAATACCATCGAGTCTGTCTCGGAGATACTGAGACTGAGCGGCAGCCAGTTAAATGTAATCCTTTGCCTCTAAGCAGGGCTGAGCTAGCAGAAGCAGAAAGCAAAGCCAACTGTTGCAGTAGTTGTAGCAGGCTTTGGCAGTATCCCAGTACTGAAATGAAATTGTAAGTAAAAAATTTTGCCTGGGCAAATCAACTACAATCCCACCTCTTCTAACGCTAGCCCTAGTGTGCACGTTTCACATGGGAACCTCCCCACTACTTCCTTTTTAGCTCTTAAGGAGGTGAATACAGTCCAGCCTAGTAAGGCACAGCGCAGCAGGATGAAGGGAACGGACATCCTCTGCTGTTTTTACAGAGGCAGAGCTCATTTAGTTGTGGTTAATGGCCTTTTGGTTTTGATGTGTTAACATGAACTACCGATGGGCTAAACCAGGTGAACAGGATCGATGTATGCGTGTGCATATGCAGACCAGTCTTTAAAGGATGGTGTTTGAAGGTCTGGTATGCTGGTTTAAGGCGATTTTTAGCCAAACGTGACAACACACGTGACGTAAAGAAGAGTAAATGGATGTTATTGTTTCCCCCTAGGCTTATTTTTATGAAACGCCGGCAGTAGGCCAGGTTCCCCCACAACTGCGAGTCTCGCTCTTTCAGCCCAACAGAACACAAAACTGTTTTAGGGACCGCAAAAGCGGCAAGTCTCGTGGGCCGGGTGGAGCAACAGACGCCTCTGCCGGGGCCGGGCACGGAGGGTGCGTCCCCGCTGCCGAGCGAGCCGGGCTCCGCGCAGAGCGTGCGCGGGCGCTGCGCGGGGCGGCCCCTGCGGCGGTGACGTCAGGCTCCGCGCCCCGCCCGCCCGTCCGGTCACGTCCCGCACGTCTCGGTGCGGCGGCCGCCGGCGCGCGCGCCCTGCTGGCCTGGCCCGCGCTGCCGCACGTCGCCGTGGCGGGGTTACGCGGGGCCGCGGCGAGCGGGCCCTGCCCCAGGGCCACCGCCGGCGGGGCCCGGCGGGCGGCGATCCGGCGCGGCTCGTGGGGCGGGAGCGGCGCCGCGCAGCCCCCGCCCCGGGGCTCGCAGCGGCGGACGGCGTTGGGGGGCGGCCGGGTCTCGCTCCGGGCCGCGCACGCCGCGGGCTCGGTGCGCCGGTGCCGAGTTCACTTCCCGCCCCCCCCGGAGAAACGCGGGGAAGCCTGGACAGCCCTGCCCTGGGAGCAGCAAGCGCGCAGCCAAGTAGCTTTAACGGCGGTCGATCGCGAGACACCTGCCTCTGGAGGCGCCTTGGGTGCCGGGGCCCGGCCCGGCCCGGCCCCGCGGGCTGCAGAGATGCCCCCAGAACAGCTTTGCCACGGGCTCGGCGAAGGAGCGTCCCCGCCCGCGTGCAGAAGCAGCACCGGGGTGAATGCCGCGAGCCCTTCCTACGGCTGACTCTTCCCATCCAGCCTGCAGAAACTGCCGATTGCTATTTCTCAACAAAACATGCCCATGTATTATTACTGACTTTGTGTTGCCACTAGATGGTTAATACAAAAGAATAAAAATTACACAACCCTTCCTCCAACATTTTAAACATTCACTCCAAATGACATGTTCTATGTGACCGCTGGGAAGTAGTGGGAGTGACGATTCCTCCTGCCCCTTGGACTCCTTCAGTTTTACGTCTTATACCTGGTCTTTATGCACTTGAGCTGAGGTACTTGAATCAGTGTTTCTCCTGTTATCATTAATATTACAGAGCTACCAGTGTCATGAAGTATTACACTTTGTGCACCTACTCTTGTGCTGTCTGGCTATTCCCTTAAAAAAAATAATCCTTTTTTGAAGAATGCTTGATACTGTGTATCATACAGTACTGGGAAAAAGTGTCAGGAGAGTTGCTAGAGATGCATCTTAAGACTTCCATTTAGCGGCCCAAAGTCTGGTGCAGAAATTGCCCAGTCTAACAAGCTATGCGTTTTTATACACTCTTACAGCAGTCAGCAAATCAGCCATCTGTAGTAGCAGGCACCTAGATGTCCAGTTTCATTGAGGTATTCTGTTTTGCTTCATGTTTAACCATTTTACATTCCAGTTGTATGAACTTAAGACAAATTGTTTTCTGTTTATATGTGATTTGCAGAAAACAAGAGGTGAAGCTAGTAGTATAAGGCTTACTGTCCTTCTTGTACAGCCCAGGGTAATAGAACAGCTACAGTCATGGCCAAGTTTATTTCTGCATCATGTATATAAAGTTGTTTCTTCCAAGAAGAGGGAGTGCTGGTTTAAATGCCATAGTAAGTACATTCATACAGGCCTATTAACAAACATGCATTTGGTCCTCAGTTGTCTAGACAAGTCCGCATCAACTAGATTGTTGTGCCATACAGCCTGGTTCTGAAATGGAGCTACGTCATTCCCAATGCACAACAAGCACAGACCTACACTGGTGAAAGCAGAAGCATTCTTTAATAATGAACATCTTCTCTGATGCGCAGCTGTGGTTGCACTCCTCTTTTAGGTACTATCATAGAGAAACGTTGACTCAATAGGAGTAATCAATTGCATTTTAAAGAAATGGTCAATTTTTATACATGTAAGATTTAATGTATAACTTGTTTGAAGCTCACTTTTAACATTTTCAAGACAATAATACGCAGACCCTACAAAAACCTGATTGCTGTGATGCAATACCTCCCTGCACTCTTCACATACAGGGACACTTTATCTGCCTTTTCAGTGTCTTCTCCCCCTCCCCTTGTCGCTCTGTTTTAAAACTTTGCAGCATTACTGTCTAGTACATAACATTCTCACGAGATTTTATTTTTAGATGCAAAGGTGCTTATGTCTGCATGCGGAAGATGTGAAAGATAAGATTCATCAAACAAAATATTACAAAATTTTACTGATAATGTAATAATAATGGAAAGCATTTGCTTCAGGCAGACAGTGATATTGAGCATTGCTGCAGTTACTAACTCCCATCATCCACAAAAACTGCCCGTGCAGATTTTCATTGCAGTTTAGCTTAGGTACTTACTTGATGCGTAAAATCTGATAGCTCATCAGAAGCTCAAAGGGATCTGTCTATCATTTCAAGATATCAGTGCATCAGGGCTGTATTGCTGTCCCCAGTAGGGAACAAAAAGCCTGGGTGATTTGTCCACTGTTGCACAGAATACTTGTGATGCACCATGACTTTGCATCCAGGTCTCCTAAACTGAATAGTCCAGGAGCTTCACGGAACAAGGTCTTGTAAAAAAAAAATCCCACAGACTTTAATGCAGCACTTACATATTTATGAAAGTCAAATACACCCCTGAACTGTTATAATGGCTTCAGTTTTTCTATGAAACAGGGATTTGGTTGAAATCCAGTTTTGACTTTGAGAGAGCTGTGAGGGGATGTTCATTAAAAACTCAGCTGTGTGCATCTCATTTTTATGTATTTTTTGCAAGCTTTGTAAGGACTAAACCCAAACAAGGAATAGTTAAAATTGCACTGCATCTTCAAGATTTGTATTTAAAATAGTCCCATGTCTTATTTGTAAGTTTAACTGTAGTACAATTTCTGCCTTTTTTGGTTAGATGATTTTGGTTAGGTAATTGTCCCAATGTCTATAGAATGTAATTGTTTTTTGTTTCTTAGGGAACACTCTTGAGCTTCATCATGGGAGCTGTAGTAGCTGATGATGGTCCATCTGGTGTTAAAGCCCCTGATGGAGGCTGGGGCTGGGCTGTCCTTTTTGGATGTTTTATCATCACAGGATTCTCCTATGCCTTTCCAAAGGCAGTTAGTGTCTTCTTTAAAGAACTTATCCGTGAATTTGGCATTGGATATAGTGACACTGCATGGATTTCCTCCATTCTGTTGGCCATGCTTTATGGAACAGGTAGGTAGTTCTCTGTTTCTGAAACAGTATTGCATCATACAATGATGTATGTAAATCATACAGCCATTTACAGCATGAATTGTGACTGTATATCATTACTTGTGTGCAAGTAAGGCATTCCAAAGAATTACTATTAGTCACATAAAGCCAGAAATTACTTAAGCACATCCAGCTTGCATACAAAATTAAATCTCTGTAACTCAGTAGGTACTAAAGATGATGAAAAATTCCGTGGCACTCTGAAGATGAAAAAGACTAAATGTTTGATTATAGAGGAAAGAACGCTCTTAGAGATTGGCCTGACAGCATGGACAAAGTACGGAAAGAATCATGGGATCATTTAGGTTGGAAGAGACCTTTAAGATCAACTCCAACCGTAAACCTAGCACTGCCAAGTCCACCAAAGAAGAAATGCAAACTGACATAAAATCAATTGAAAAAAATGGTTTATCTCAGCAACTGTAACTTGCTCTTCTTGCCTAGGTCCACTCTGTAGTGTATGTGTCAATCGCTTTGGCTGTCGCCCTGTCATGCTAGTGGGTGGCCTTTTTGCCTCAATGGGGATGGTGATAGCCTCCTTCTGCACGAGTATCGTTCAGATCTATCTAACTGCAGGTGTGATTACCGGTAAGTAGCGTGCATTGTTGAAAATGAGTTAGCTAATGTCTTAGCTTCAGGTGGAAGTTTTGTGTAAGTAACAAATATCTAAATCATCAGGATCATCCAGATGAGCTCTTATAAAGATGGCATACAAATGTGGAATTAAATTTTTGGGGTTTTTTTTTTTTTTGGTACATTTAATAGCCACTGCTGTAATCAGTGAAGTGTAACCACAGAGTACAAGAATATTATGGAGGTGAAATGGTTTTAAAAATGTTATCTTAGAATTCATCTATTTGGAATAAAATTCTTAAGTCATGAATCAGAAAAACTAATTAGAAAATTTTTTAATAGCGTTATTGTAGGCCAGTATTAATTTTTACGTACCTTCTGTTACAGGTTTGGGTCTGGCACTAAACTTTCAGCCTTCACTCATCATGTTAAACCGTTACTTTGACAAACGCCGGCCCTTGGCCAATGGACTATCTGCTGCTGGGAGTCCAGTGTTTCTTTGTGCTCTCTCACCGTTGGGGCAGATACTACAGCATGAGTATGGTTGGAGAGGAGGATTCCTTATACTGGGTGGGATGCTGCTTAACTGCTGTGTGTGTGGAGCATTAATGAGACCTTTGGAGCCACCCAAAAAGTCTGAAGCTACCAAAGAACCAGCTGAGAAGAAAGTGAAGAAAAAACTTCTGGATTTCAGTGTGTTTAAAGATGGTGGTTTTGTAATCTACACGCTAGCAGCATCTATCATGGTGCTTGGGCTCTTTGTTCCCCCAGTTTTTGTTGTGAGTTATGCCAAGGATTTAAGGTATCATGACACCAAAGCAGCTTTCCTTCTGACTATTCTGGGATTCATTGATATCTTTGCTCGGCCTATTTGTGGAATGGTAGCTGGTCTTAAGTGGGTTAGACCACGCTGTGTCTACCTCTTCAGTTTTGCTATGATTTTCAATGGCTTTACAGATCTTATGGGTTCTATGTCTGTTGATTATGGTGGCCTGGTGGTCTTTTGCATTTTCTTTGGCATTTCTTATGGAATGGTAGGTGCTCTTCAGTTTGAAGTTCTCATGGCGATTGTTGGTACTCAGAAGTTTTCCAGTGCTATCGGTTTAGTGCTCCTGGCAGAAGCTATGGCTGTTCTAATTGGTCCACCATCAGCGGGTAAGTATTCCATTTAGTTCAGAATTCAAACTCATTGCATTGCATCCGTTTACACAAATTGTATGATGAGGGAGCAGAAAAAAGACAAAATGAGTCACTCGAGAACTGCATGTTGTGCTAGTGTTGCACATGCTTCACTGACTTTCTGCAGTTACAATCTGAAATAGTCCAAGACAGGGTGGGATGAATGTTTCCCTTCTTGGATCTATTTCAGGATTGGTTGAATTGCCATATGGAGATGCTGCTCTTTCTCCACTGAAAGCCTACACTGGACCTCTTATTAGTAGATGGCTACTGTTGTATGAGATGAGTCTTACACACAGTGAATAACTTTTGTGAAGTTCAGACCTCTTTGGAGTTGAGATTCAGAATATGAAACCTGTCAATTTTCTTTGGAAAGTACTAGGATAGATTCTCTATACCCATGGTAGATTTGGAGGAGGAAAGAAAACATCAGAAGGAAGAAAAAAAATCTTACAAGAACTATAGAACTGGACTGTTTTAAGAAAGGTAGACTGATTTTGTTGCATGTCTCACAACCCAAGAATAAGGGGACAGTACAGAATATTCAGATTCATTAATTTGAATTCAAAATTGCAAATTAATTACTAATCAAAGAACATACATTTTACAGACCCTGAACTGAAAAAAAAACCCCACCAGTTCACTGCCATAAAATGTTTACTGTTTATATCAGACACTAAAAAGCATCATATATCTTTATTGTGACAGAACCCCTCGTGTAGAAAAGACTACTATGCACTACTTCCTCTGATCTTCAGGTTTGGAGAGGCACTTCTTTCACTTCCATTAAGTCCTGTAAAAATTTTAACTTGACTAAAGCATCAGAATCAGTCAGTTACTCCAGACTGAGTATTAAGTAAGATTTGCATTTTAAGCAGACAGTGCACCGCCTGTGTAGGAAAGGAAATGAGATTGGGAGCAAGAGGAAGCTGATGATGCCGATCCCGGCCATGGATGCACCCGTTTTAATCTGAAAGACATGGCACTTGTCTCATCTCTTGCACGTGAAGGCTAGGCTGGTTTTATTCCAGTTGAATTGCATGACTCTGTGTGTGCAGGGGAGTATGTGTTTTGGGATGTGATGTCAGTGAATGTTAAACTGAATTGAAATAACTGAGAAATACTTTGTTATAAACTTGTTAAAATGCTATTTCAAAACACTTGCTTAGATAGTCATGGTACTTCTAGCAGGGGTCATTTAAATGTTTAAAAAAGCAGAAAAAAAAATCATTGCAAGATAATCACTTTTGTTAATTACCTGGAATATTGTCTTTTTCAGGAAAACTCTTGGATGCAACAGGGAGGTACATGTTTGTTTTTATTATTGCTGGAATTGAAGTTACCACCTCAGCACTCGTATTGGCCTTGGGAAATTTCTTCTGCATTAAGAAAAAATCAGAAGAACCACATACAAAAGAAGAAGCAGCAGAACGAGAGGAATTAAACAAATCTGAAGACAAAACTCCCGAAGATGCCAAGGTGGACTCTATTGAAGTGGAGCAGTTTCTGAAAGATGAGCCTGAAAAAAATGGCGAAGTTGTAACTAACCCAGAAACGTGTGTGTGAGCATGACAGAAAACCAACTAAGCGTTTAGAAAAGAAGGATTTTCAACACTATTTATTTTAGAAATAGAGTTAGTTTAGGGCTGGGCCACCTGCTTTATTAACCGGAGGCCGGTCAGCTCATCAGGTCTCTCTGGAAGCTGATTAGCTAGAAAACCTTCTATCGGAAAATTAGCTTTATCAGTAAAAGGTGGAGCATTGTGGTTATACTTTTTATGTAAACTAAAAAGCTTTTATAAACACAAGTAGAGTCTTGCTATGCATCACCAGAAGCTGCTCCCTTGGAAGAGATATAGGAAGACTGTATTTTAAGAAAAGTGGAATTATATGTATGTTTTCAGACAATATTGGTGAAATCGCTGTGTTGTGCAGCTAAATATAATTTCCCTTTCTGCGTTCTTTGTGAAGGGGAAAAGAGTTTGAGATGGAGAAAAATCTCAGGAACTTAAAGGTCTCCATTAGGTTTTTTGAATTTCTTACTTTTTTTTTTTAGATTAATTGGCTCAGCCCTAATTTAATTTTGATATTATTTGTTACTTTGTTTTATGTAAATGTTATTTCTGAGTTTTGTCTAAACCTGTAATCCTTGTAATTACCCTCTGAAAATACTGTACGTGGAAAGGCACATTACAGATATTGTCCTCAGCAGATCACACAAGTGGTAGTCCGAGGTAGTACTGAAAGAAGAGAAAATGAGCAGAATTGATCCTGACAGACCGTAAGCAAACAAAGTTAGACTACATTTACATACAAGGTTTCCAGTAGTTTCCCTGCAGCACTGAAAAATATTACAAGTAACGTGGAGAAGACAGATACTAGGTTTAGCAGAATCTTGTGAAAGAGTGTCCATTTTGTATCTAAAAGAAACAGTATAAGTTTCAGATGACCTGTAAATCAGAGTGGGTAGACTTGGGGAAGGGACTGGACTATTTTGAAACATGTTAGCCATCTTTAAAATGCAATGTTAGCAACACAGGAAGGTCTTTTTTGATCTTGTTTTTGTGTTTGGGTTTTTGATTTGTTTTGGTTTTCTTCATTTAACCCACCCCCCCATCCTTCTGCTTAATCTATGGAAGTTCAAGGTGCCATTTTTGCTGATTGAGGAAACACGATAGAATTGTTGATCGTATTTATGACAGCAATGCATAAGGACCCGTCAGGAGCGGGGTCAGATCCGCTACTCATCGCACAAATAACAGGGAGTCTCTGGCCAGTCTTTTCAATCTCCTCTGACATTGTTATGGGGGAAGGAGAAGAAACAGAAACACCTCAGACAAGGCAGTGACAGCACATTTGAAGAAACGCAGAAAGGGAAAAGATTCATTGTGAGGATGCTGAATAGAAAAGGAAGGTAAAGTAAAAGAAAGGCATTTTATATTTTTTTCCCCACCCAAACACACTCAAGAAATGTAATCTTTTATATAAAATGATGCTGCTGCAACCCACCTTTCCAATACATTTATAAAAAGCTCTCTAAGCTTTGTGACTGCCATAACAATATTCAAAACAGACTAATTGTAACAGATTCAGTTTTCTTGTTGGCAGCAAAGGCATACTGGCTTTCAGGTGCCAAAGTTGTTCCACTCAATAACTGAAAACTAAAAGACCCATATTCATTAAAACCCTGTATCCCTTTTAAAAATAACATTAGTTATTTAATACTCAACCATTTTAACAGGAACATACAGTAAATCCAACAAAGTGCCAAACCCATGAACCATTCTCTAATGGAACTATTTCAGATACCAGCTTCCATTCCGGTAGTTTCTTCAAAACGGTTTTGCACTATTAGGACAACTTTGAACAGAAATTTAAAAGTTAGGATCATGATGGGGTTTTTTGAGTGATTTTAAAAAGAAATAGATCCTGCACTGAATAAAGTTAATTAACTTTTTATTAATTTAGTAGCAGGAATTGCGCTGGCATGTCCTAATTATAAGAACTTAGTAACTGAACTTAGCTCCAGTTTGCTGAAGTCTAAATCAGTACTTGGAACACAACACTGCTAGCTCCAGAAGGCCACCTTAGGAACGGGCAAGAGGAAAATGGAATCCACAGATCAGTTTATGGTGTCCCCAGAAGCTGCTTCAGAAGATACATGAAGGCGTGATAGAGCTTTCAGATTGGAGTTCCCTGTTCTGTTTCAAAAAGCAAAAACTAGAAACCTTCCCAAAGGTGAACTGAGGTTCTCAAACAGCCATTTTTGTCTTACTGCTGGTTTTGATCACCAGATTTCTTTGCTAGATAATGCTATACTGTTATCACAAAACTAAATGGTTATTCCTTTGACCTCAGGTTTTGTCACAATTTTAAGTTTCTGTACATTCTGCAAATTATCTCAAAATTTTGGGCTTATCTTACTGACTTTCCAGACTATGTTTTTATTTTCCAGACATAATGCCTTTATGGTTAAGCTGGACACAAGTGTTATGTTACAATTTTATGTGATTGGGGCAGAAGAGGAAGTTATTAAGACAAGGGAAACACATTTCAACAAGGCACCTTCTAAAGTAAATCTGGTGTTCACAGGAAGTGCCTCATTGGCCTATACAAGTTCTTTTCCTCGACTCAAAGATGAACTACACTGAGTAGGACTGCCAGTGCTCTTGTGCTGTTCTCAGCACAGACCTGCCAATGGATTGCAGTATTTGTGAGAGATGCTTACTGCATGAGAGAAGTCAAATCACAGGACTCTTTTTATCGACTGTGAGAAATAAGGGTTGGAATGTAATGAGCTAAGCAGTTTCACGCAAGCTATAAAATCTACTGTTTTAATTATTTACAAGATGCATCAACGGAGATGAGAAGCTCCTAATTCAGATCTCTCAGCAACATCAAAACTGGCAGGCTTGAGAATACTTCTGAGTTCTGGAGCCAGTTAAGCTCCCTGCTTCCATTCTGTCCCATTCAGGGGTGACATCTGGGTGTGTGCTAGCTCTCCAGTCCTTTTTTCATTCAGCTGCCTTTATTTCCTTGGAAAGAGATTGATTATACTGATAGGAAGGAAATCTCCATGCATGCCAGATCCCTAGCCTGGACAACTGTGGGCCAGTATGCAGGGCTGTGCTGAGGCATGTATCCAGCTGCTCCTACGGACATGGCCACAAAGGCCTTTACACTGAGCTATTTTATAGGCCTCCCTCTTTCCTACCCCAAGATGTTAAAAAAAAAAAAAGGCAAGCAAGCAGCAAGTCCTTAGGTTCCCAGCACTGTCTTAGAACACCAGCTAGGAACTGTTACATATAGGAGGGATTGTATTGCAACTCTTTCTCTTGGCAAGACTAGCCTGGCTCTGTATTAATTTAACTCTGCCTATTGTAAATTCACAAAGAATTGCTTTTAAACCTCTCCAGGTATTTTGGTAAAGTATTTTTTCAGTCTCAACACCACTGAGATCCCCTTAAGAGCAGTTTGTGAGATGTGCTCTTTCATGTATTTTGAGGATGTGCACGGTTAGAGTTATGAACCATTGCTAAAGAGATGCTAATTGCCCAGGGACACAAGCAGAACAGTTCCATGCAACATTACCTGGATGAACCTTTGCTCAACCTTCACCTGGTTAAAATTTTGTGATTTGAAAAAAGGGAAGAAAAGAGGAAAGGGAAGGCGGGTAATTATACAACTGAATTGCCAAGCATCCCAAAGACAACATTATCATTTGCTCTTGCATCACACGCTATTGGAACAAATGTAACTTCTTTAGACACATAGTTCATGAATCTGTGAAGTCCATGAGGGAAACAAAAAGTCCAAAAATTCCAAGTATAATACTATAAAACAGTCAATAGTTTTCATAGATTGTTTCTCTGCAACTAATGAACGGTGTTTTAGTGTACAGGCTAGCATAATTTAAAGCTTTTTAGATCTTTGTACATTCTATAAATTGTGTACTATAGGATTTATGGTTAAAATATTGTATGTTTGATCATGTAACGGATCTTAGGCCCTTAATTTCTTAATGCAAGGAGACAGTGTGTGTATAAATGCCTCTAACACACAGAGAATATATAGAGGTGTATATGTGTGTACATATATATATTTATATATGTATGTATCAATCTATATATATCAAACATGCAAAATACCCAGTAGAATAGACAGTTTGCCTGTTTACTAGACAGAGTTAAAACTATTTTCTTCCTCTTATACAAAGATCAGTCTTTTTTTAAAATTGAAATTTAATTTAAAAATTTCTGAATAAAATATCTTGTAGCTATTTGGAGCCTAGCTCTCAGCAGAACTAAAAATCTTAGAAGTGATGCAGCTATCTGTTTAAAGTCACAATCTCTAGATTTTATTTTTCTCCAGTCCTTAAATACACTACAGCAAGCCTTCAGCAGTACCTGCTGCTAAAGCAGCTAGTTCCCTTAAGGTGAGACTTGAGAAGGTAAGGTGTGAAGGACTGGACAGATCTTGTGCTTGTTAATATTAAATCCCATCCAAACAAACATGTTAAACAATGTAAAATCATTCTCTAAAAAGAAATTAAAACATTCCCCTAACCAAGCAAACTTCAAAATCAAACTCCAAAATACACTCGTGCATGCACCTTCATTACACCCCGAAGAAAAGCTTCAGTTTGGTAGGCAATCATAGCTAGAGGGCTTTCAGAACACAAACTCTTACATGTTACAGCATAAGTAATGACTTCTGTATGTGTCTGTAGACCGACATCATCTCTACCACACTTGTCTTTAAGATTATGGGAGTACAATTCTGTTTTGTGCAAGTGGGGTGACTTTTTGTTTCCTGTTAATGCACTTTAATGTAATGTGTACACTTAGAAATTTTTTTTTATGCTTTTCTAGTAAACTGTTGCAAATGTAGTGAATAAATATTTATTTGGTTGTCAAAAACTGTGGGTGTGAAAAAATAAGCTTAGAAAAAACAGCTTTTAACAACCAGATTTGGAAATTTAGCTTCATTTGCACATGCTCAAATAGCTGTACAGAAGCAGAGTGCTTACAGAGAAGAAAGTAAGAGGTGACACTGAGCTGACAGGCAGACAGGTTTTAATGTGGGCAAGAGGACTGCTTTTGCCATGACTCATACTTTGGCCAGTTCCAAAATGGAAATGGACTCCTGCTGTAAATGATCCTGAAGACTACTTTAAAGGATCAGCTATTTTAAAATAATAGCTATTAATTTTGTGATGTTCCCTGTAGAAATTATTGTTCTTGTCCTCTGAAGAGTGCTCCAGGTTTTGTTTGCAGGTAAAGTTTTATAAATTGCTGTGACGTATATAGTCCTAAGTATTCTGAGTACTGACCTGCCAGCAAGCTATCGTCAAGTGATGCTCTTTAGAACTTGAAAGCTCCTAAGAAAACACAGTATAAGAATACATACATGGTGAGGTTTTTTTGGATCCTATGGTACCCCAGCTAAGACTGGCTCCTCAAGGTATAATCTCAGGGCTACAGTGAATCAAAATTACAGTCTCTTCAGTGTAACATGAGCTATGTTTTGCTATCTAGAAGGCTCACATCTATTTGTGCCTAATTCTAAGTATCTCTGCTGAGGAATTTTGGAGAAATATCACTAAGCTCAGCTTCCAAAGTTCTCCATGTATTTACAATGAAAAGATCATAGGTCTAGTTTACATAAAAACCCCTGTGTGAATAAACATATGATCACCTTTTTTATGCTAGTTTAGTGAAGTTGGTAAGACTTAAGGTGCAATCAAATGCTTTGCTACCCTGCTGGCCAGATCAAGCCATATGCTGCTACAGGAATGAGTGTTACCAGGTGGACTGAAATGACAGAATTTATTAGCGTGCGGTCAGCACATCCTTGTGACAGAAAACCAAAGAGTTTATCTTTGCCTCTGGTACTCTGAGTCTGAAAGACAGGAGTCGGGCCATTCGCTGTGGGGGAAAAGAGGCATGACCTGAGTTGCAGACCTGTCGTCCCCTTCTGCTGGACCTGTTGAAGGAAGGTGACCCACCAATATTTGAAGAGTAAACAACTTTGACAATAGCAGAGGCACTGCATATGACAAGTAATGGCTTTGGAATACATTCTTTTAGCAGCCTTATCAATGCTTCTGGAATAGAGCTCATCTTTGCGCAAGTAGGAAAAAGGCGCATCTACTACAAAAGTCAGGGCTCTTGAAAGTATCTTGTTAGTGATACAGTCTGTGAGATCAGCAGACCTGCATTTGTCTGAGAAAGTATGGAAAGTCAGAGGCAGAGTAAAAAGCTACTTACCTCTAGTTATACGCTCTTTGTTCCTTGACTGATCTCAGTACCTGCTTCATCATCTCAGCAACATTCCAGCTGGCAACTTTCCTCACTATCCCTAGATGAATGCTTCAGAGCAGTAAAAAAGGAGGATAGCTCTTGCTCTTCTGATTCTTCATCTACTACTGTTTCAGCAGTTTAAAGCCTTTCAGTGGAAAACTGAATCCAATGAAGAAGCTTGTCTAGATTTTAGTATTTAAAATTCTTAAGTAGCAAAAGATGATTCAGTTTTGCTGAAAAATGTGGCATAAGATCTGGTGGCTGACAACATCAGACAAACTTAAAATAAAATTTCTCAGCCATGAGAGCAGAGAAACATTTGGTGTTTGGGGTCTTCTAAGAAAAAAATCTGCACATGACCTCAAAATACTGTGAATAGCTGACTTACCCTTTCCTTAAGGATTGTGGGGAATACAAGCAGCTCTACGTTGCCTTTGTGCCTGTAACGCTTGTAGCTTTGAACCAAGATGAGGACTATAATTAAACTAAATGTTCTGTCTGCTTATGAGATCAGGACTAGACAGTTTCTTCTTATGTACCAAATGAATTCCTGTCCCGTTCCACATCCCACCCCAAGTATCCTGGATTGGTCACAGCAAACAGTAAACTAGGGCTTAATGCTTTAGAATGATATACACAATTTCCCCTTTTTCCACATTCCTATTTGTCCATTATGCTTATATTTCTCAGACCTAGATCTTAGCTATGCATTTTGAGTCAAGAATTTTCCCAAAATGAGATTAAAAAAGAACACTATCTTAAACAAAGATAGAGGGTTTTTTTTTTGTAGACTGCATATTTTTGTAGATTGTGTACATACAGATGTCATCTAATTTTCTGTTGTCCCTCTGCCTGCAGCATGCAATGGTTTCATCAAAAGAACTGAAGCATACTAGTCTTAGTAACATTAAGCAGGAAAAAAACCACCAATGTCTGAGGGAAAAGTCATAGTGTAACTCCTGTGCAAGTATTTGCTGATAAAAGTTAGTAGGATTTTGTTGTGAAACAGATTCTTACTGAAGATCAGGCCTCTGAGCAATCTCCTGGTACAAAACCAATGAACGATACAAATAGTCCGTACAATTCAGGTTCAATCACTTAAATCCAGACATATATATGTAATGCAAATAACTGTCACCTGAAGGAACCAGAGGGAATTACTGTTTTTAATAATGAAGTACTGCATTCTTTAACAGCAAAACCTTTTATTATTAACCTGTCTCATCTGGTGAATTTTAGAAGCTACTCTGCTGTAGGATTAAGTTCATGGTCAATTACACTTCCTCACAGCTGGATTAAATCTAGATTTCTGACCAGGTGGCTCAGCACTATTGAAAAAACCAGCAGCATTGTTTGTTTTCACTTAGTATTTTGTACACATGAAATGCTGCTTTTGTAAAGCAAAAGTTAAAGAACAAAATACGTACCTTTTTATTTCATTCTTGTACAAAGAGAAAATAAATATTCTTGAAATGAACATGTACGCTCTAGCCAATGATCTGCTTACAAATCTGTAAATTCCTTGTAAAGATTCTTGTCGAGAAATTAGATTTCTGAAAGTGTTGCCTTTGACAGATTTTAGGGAGGAGCGGCCACTCAGAGGTCTGGAACGTGGGAAAATGAAGACAACAAATGGTTGTGCTTATGATTTTTTCCCCACTGGAGAATGAAGGATGAGAGGTCTTCAAGTTCTACATGACTTCCTCCAAGGGAGATTTTGAGTACCTTCATGAAGTTGACGTGGAATATATGGACTACTTAAATGCTTTTACTTAGTATCTCTCTTAAAGCATAGGATTTATTGTCAATTATTTTCAAGGTACTTGTACCACAACGCAGGGACTCTGTAGCCATCACGATGATGTAAAACAGCAGCACAGCTGGTATTTTTCACATAAAAGCACAGAGCCAGTTCTAAATGAGAACTGTGAGGACAAATTAAATATCCTTTCAACTTTTAAAGGCCTGCTAATAAGAAACACAGGATTCTTGAAAGTTTATTTGCCCTCAGGTTATGAATAGACTTTTGACAATTACATACCAGAAGTCAGGACTTTTATTATACAAGGCATTGTGGGCAGAACTCAATAATTTTCTTGCTTTTATCCTAGCTCCCATAACTGATCAAGTCTCAATAGCAATTCTCTTCCCATACTTCCTATCAGTACAATGTATTACTTGGTAGGAGAAAGCATTTGTAAAAAAGACTTCTGGAAAAGAAGCAATAGCCAAACAAAAACCATTTACCTTTAAACAGACAAAAGACGTGCTTTCTGTGAGCAATGCAACGAGAGCCTTTCTTCCTGTATACCCTAACTGCTGCTTTCTGACCAAGACTACCAAAAATGCTTCAAGTGAAAGTTTTAGTACCATGACAAGTGTTTGCAACTCACAGCGCTCTTTGTAAGTACAGAAACCCCTTAAAAAAAAAAAAAAAAAAGGAGGAAAGAAAGAAGTTACACCAAGAGTAGGGATTCATTGCAAGTAAGTTACACCAAAGAAGAATAGAAGTTATTATGAATGTATTTACACAATTGTTAAAGTACACAAATACAGTGGTAGTACAAATGAAGTGCTCTGAAATACTGGTTTCCAATACACAGGTTTATACAGACAGTCTATTTTCCGCATGATGGAATTTAACTATTATGAAGGACAAAAATTGCCCACATTGAGTACAATTCTAGAAGTCTGCAGTCAACTTTTAAGTATAGTACAGCAATCTAATGTTCCAGATACAGAGAAAGAGGCTGCCTTTGTGAGTCCCTCTAACAGTACATTATTAACCACAGATATTTACAAGGAAAGCACAGTGAAGTGTAGAACTGTTCACATGGTAGTGCACAAGCCTAAAATACTGAAGTTTATAGTAACTGAGGAAATAATTCTCTTATGCAAACTTATCCATGGATCAAACTCTTAAGCTTTTCCACTATACTCTCCCCAAACACAGGTTTTCCCCAGTCAAGACCCAGAGTACACACAAGCAAGTAGCTAATGTTCTGAAAGCATTCAAAGAAGAGCGACTAATACTTAATACGTGGACTTTTGAGAGGGGCAAATCTGAATTTGTAAACACCAAAACAATAAAAATTACTCTTCGTAAAACTTTGAAGACCAATAGGCCTTTAAAAAAAAAAAATCTGTTTTCAAGCAAGGAAGAATTTCTCAAAATAGCTAACTGTTCAAACAAAATCTCTGTATATACTTTTCATTTCCAACATGGAACTTCCCATTATTTCAGTCATACTAGTATAAACAGTACTTCTGATAATGTTCCAAGTACTATGAGGACAGCATACCTACTTTTATTTTATGAGACCGTTTACAGTAACAAACAATATGAAGAATCTCCCATATTCCATAACCAACAGGTGTTAGCAGCACCTGCAATAGTTTTTGGACAACCTAAGCATCTTGAGTCATTCATTCCTAGCTAATGATTCTGGGCATACTCAGGTTCAATACAGTTGAGAATTAAATATGGTATGCACCCGAATTGTAAAAATTCTCACAGCAAGAATAGGCTGTTCTGTTGTTTGTTTGTTTTTTTAAGAAGAATTCCTTTTTTGAGTCTTGGCATGAAACAGAAGGCCTGAATCTATTTATTTCTTTCTTTTTAAATGTGTAGATGCTGAATGAAACATTCAAATTCACTGAAGATTCAGAAGCAATGTGTATTTTCCACTTGCAATACCCTCCAAGCTAACCAGCCTCAGAGTGCAGGAAACAAAATTTTACCAATAAAACCAATGTTTTAAACTATCCATTTACCCAAACTAAGCAGAGAGATAGGACAATCTTTCAAATTCTAAATCCCTCAAATGCCAGTCTTCCACTTTGTCCCGCATATTCTTTACAAAGAAAGAAATCCATTATCACCATCTCTACTATACTTAGACTCTCCTGCAGGGTATTTAGTTTTCCTCTTTTATGAAAAAGAACTAGCATTAAAAATTCTTTTTGTTACATGGAAAGTTAAATGTTAAGTGTGAATGAAGACAGCAAACAGCAAAGTAAAATTCTAGCAGTTTTAAAAATTTCATGAGAAAACCGTCTCAGTCAGAATGGGACCATACAAATAAGTAAACATTTTAAATAAAGTCAGATGGTTTTGATTCACTTAGATGTTCCCTGCCAAACTAATTTTTTTTAAACAAGAAATTACGAGTCAATGTCTGTAGTTTAGGTTTGTTTATATACTACATTTTTAAATCAGACAAAATCAAGAGTTCTTTACAGAGAATTAAGCCAATAATTTTAGCAAAATGATACAAAAAACTTTCTTAAACCAAGTAAAAGATTTATAGTTACAGTAGAATAATAAAAAGGGGGTAAAGTCTGCCGCCTGTGGAGGGAAAACTGAAATGGCCATCCGATAACAGGCGGTCAACTCTGTAAACCATCTTTCTTTTCCAGCCCTGTTACCACAGGGTTCTCTTAAGGTCATTGGGTTTCTGGCAAAAGCGTCCTGGAATGGCAGCTGCTGGAGTCTGTCCATGTTCCTCCAAGTGCCTTTTAAGTCACATGGAGAACTCCAATTGTAATGGTTCCGCTCTAGTTTAGGGTATTTTTGCTAGTAAAGCCATTGGTAACATAGGAGATCAGCCATGCATTATCTGCCCTCCATGGCAAAATAATTTTCATCGGTGCACAGCAGACTGGAGAACACTGGTAGTTACCCGAGCAGGAATCTACCAAAGCCAAAAAACAAGACAACATCAGCACATATCCTTCTAGTTAACATACTAGTGGCTCTCAATGTACTTTTAAATAAATCATTGCCAAAAGTGCATGAATTTAAAATCCAATGAACTATACAATGTTTTGCACCCACCTGTAGCTACACGAAGTTCCCTGTATTTTCCTCCTTTATTAGAAGTTAACATGGAAAATTCACCTTTCCAGCCAGAGGGGATGTTTTGAAGAAAAGTAAACAGAGCATAAACATGCACAGAAGAAAGAACAAACCAGATGAAAACACTACCAATGTGTAGAAATAGAATCAGTGGATAATTTGGGGGGGCGGGGGGGGGGGGGGGGGGGGAATCCCATTAAGAAGTTTAGAAAAAATATAATTATTTTCAATAGCTTTTAATTTTTCATGGGACACTGTGTTAAAAGACACTTCATTAATTTCCATAGCTTGACCTATTTCCGTAACAGTGTAACATTATTTCAATAACACTTTCACTGTGAAAGTGAAAAACCACCACACATCACTGCAATTTAAGAAACGAGAAATGTCTAAGTAGCTGAATCAGTATTCTGTATTAATTTGTTGTAAACAGCTACGAATAGTAAGGCATACAGTAAAGGCCAACCAATGCAACCCTGAGCAGACCAGAATCTACATATCTCACACGCACAAGCTTTCCAATGCAAAGCTTTAGGTTTGGCTTTTCAAAAATTTTTTTATACATTTTTTTATTTTTGACTAAGGTCTGATAATTGGACTTTAAAGTGTTAAGCTGCCATTTACAGTTGAATGTCTTTAATGTTACAAACTGTTTACAAAGCAGCTTGTGCACAGTCAGCCAAGCACACAAAGCGGGAGGAGAAAACAGAAGAGGAATAGCAGGATTCTTCACCAACTAGAGATACAGGATTAGTGCAAGCTTAGGCTTTATAGAGAAAGTGAGGCAGCAGACGGAGTTATACAACAGAATTTATTAAGGAACAGAAAAATCTCACAGCCTTTTTTTAATAAGAAGCAAAGCAAAGAAGCTCCTGAAATACTTAAGAAAGCATCCTTCAGCCATCAAGGTTCAGATTCCAACTGAAACTTGTTATTTCCCTGATGAAACCTGTTATTGCCAAAGCAGAACAGACTAAAAAGCCAAAAGCTGCACACAGAAAGGCAGAAACTTCTACTGTACTGAACAGTGGAAAGAAGTTCTAAAAACCCAAATCCAAGTCTGTCTACCTCCAAGATGCTCATGTTCAAACTATTCTCATTAGCATGTGAACATTTTTTCAATATAGATCTGAATATTTTTAAAATGACAGATCATAAGGAATAAAGAAGAATATAAAACAGTGAAAAATGGATACGGCTGTAGCAGGACATTCCATTCACGACAAGACAGAGCCTCATTTGAGTAATATAGTCAATTAAGTCTTCATGCTAGTATTTTGGATTTACAATTCTGAAGCAGATCTGGTTTTGAATGGATGACACACTGATGCATGAACATCCCTGGAAAGACATGTAATTCTCAAACAGCTAAAATTTAGACTTGGTTATTTTATTTTATTGTTGATGCTTGAACAATTTTAGGGACTTTTTAAGTCACTATTTTTGTCAATTCTGCTTGAGAGTCCAAGTGGAACAACAGCAATAATTCAACTTTTGGAAGGACGTTTACTTTTAAGCTAGAAAAAAAATCAATGCTCCATCAAGCATCTGACCGGAAGGCACAAGTACAACTATGAGATAATGTGAGGAGAAGAAGCAAAGTTGGATGTTTCCAAAGATTTTTTTCCCCATCCCATACAAAGTTTTGGTGTCTAATGAGAAGCACTCACCCAGTGCTGCCTTCCAACGAAAGGAGACGAGCAGCTACTTGCCATGGTGTTCGAAAGGAATGCTATTCTGAGGTAGGGGAAAAGACAGCAATTTGTAACAGTTCCACTGCCCCAATATATAAAGATGTCTAACAAATATTCAACCTAAACTTGCAGTAGCAAATGTATCTTTTGAGGAGCTCTGACTTCAGACTTCTATAAGACATTTCTATCATATTAAGAGATACGTAAAAGGAACAAAGCATTATTCCTCAAAGAAAGCTGACAGGGTCAGAAGAACAACGCAGAGTATGATGCCTATTAAGATGGATATATGGAGAAAGATTTGCTCATGAGGAGATGGAAAATGCAGAGGCATTGGAAGTATGTCGCTTTTCCCCCCAGGGAAGCAGCACAACACTTAAGTTGGTCATTGGCAGTGTTGGCTACAATCTTCTGAGAACTTCTCCTTTCAAAGAGACTTAATCAAGTATTTATTTGTGCAGCATTCCAATCTTTTCTTCCAACTATGGAGAGAACACCTCTATTACCAGTAGGAATTATGCACAGTTTTGACTGTTGAGTGCTGAACATGCTACATTCAGGAAGAAAAATTAAACAACTTACTGTATACCATGAGCAGTCGGATCGAACCTTCTGTGAAAGGAAATGAAGGCTACTCACCCATAACTAGACTCTTTGAGATGATCACTGCTTTTAGGATGTAGTCTGTGCAACGTGGATCAACAGAACTGATTCAAAGCAGTGTTTACTGGAATGCTCATGACCTCCTTTACTAACTCCTTTACTATGTTTCTTAAAGACTGACTATGTAAAGGAGACTTAGTGAACAATTCACTCATAGAGCTTAAGAGCAGAAGGATTTTTTTAACAGCTGGTATGATTTTCTGTTCAGCACAGATCACAACTCTTCACTCCACAGAGACCTGTAATTTAGGCTTGCTTTAGACCCAAATACACCACCTAGAAATGAATCCAGTTTTGATGCAAAGGGGACAGATGATCTACTTCTTTTAGAAGCTGTTTCAGTGGCTAACTGCCTTCACTTAGATCCCTGTTTCGCTTTTCTTTAAATGTGTGTGGTTTTAATTTTAAGCAATAGGTTCTTCACATTTTTCGCATAAACGTCAGTTCCTGTTAAAGTCATTGTCTCTAAAATGCTACACCAACTAACTCAAGATGATCTCTTACCTTTCAGACAAACTGAAAGATGCTAATCTGAAACACTTGCATTGTACAATCTCTTTCCCTAAGCTCAATTTTTATGGCTCTTCTCTGTTTTCCAACAATTGAAGATACTGAGAACTGAACTAAGCATAATATTCCAGCATCCGTCTCATTAATGACATGAAATAACCTCTCAATTTCTGTTCATTACTGTATCATATAGATTCAAGGATGAAATGACGCCCTTTCATTATGACATCACACTAACCTCTCCAACATTACGCTTAAAGCCTCCTCAGTTGTTGCTTACCACAGATACAGTTCCCACATGTAAGACAATGGGATTCACTCCTTCATCCTAATCAGGTTTTGGAGTACTGCAGTAATACACATTTTAGTTGAATAGGCTTTACCTGACTGCTCAGCTCTCACTAATGTTTATCGCTGTCAAACATCTCATAACTTTCAGGTTTTTAGTTGTTGCATTCACTTCCATATAATCGAGAAAAGTACTGAATAATATGTGTCATAGAATTTACGTAATTTCATTAGAAACACAAGCTTCACAAACCGTTTTGTAGACATGCTAGTTGTTACTTAAGTGTTACAAAGTGTTAGTCCTTCTAATGAGAATGATTTAGGTACTATGTGGACAATACCTTGAAGGTGGGGAATACACACGATTTCTATCCTGCTATCCTTACCAATTACCATTTTTCCATGAGTGTTAAATTTTTCTGAGAAGACCTATTTTCCATAAGAGAGTTTTGGTTCATATTACCTACATCCCCAGCCTTAGTTTTCAGTTTCAGACTGAACTGATCAGAACTCATTTTGGAAAAAAGAAAGATTGAAAACGCGGAGTCATCTTTAAGAACTCTACTTAGAGGTAAGTAGCTTTCATTATTTCTTTGAGTAACTAACCTCTGCACATTTCCATTGCCCAGAGTTTAACAAGCAGTAGTCCTTCCTCTAGATGATGAGAGGTGGAGATTACAGATGCAGGGTTGCCTTGCCAAACCAAGGCATCCAAATAAATTAAAATAACAAAACGAATTTGTTATTTATATCAACTCTAACAAATGTAGTTCTTAACATAAGACATCTGTAGATCTGCACTGCAAACTTTAAAAGCTGCTTTCTACCACGAGTATGGTCTAAACGTTTCCTGAAAAAGGAACACCGAGCATATTTACTTAAGCCTTACAAAGGAAACTAACACACTCGGAATGAACATGGACAAATCATTGCTGTTCTTTACTGTTCTCCTGATAAGAAGTGGTATGGACGATCTTCTCTATTCTTACACCTAGCCAATCAAAATTCTCCTTAATCACCTTGCCATGCAAGTTGGATACTTTCGGTTTTCCTGACTAAGAACAAGGTATAAAGATAACGGGAAACACACGGCTTTAATTATTAATCTGGTTAACATCTAAGGATAAACTTTGATCATGGAAGAACTACTTTAAAGTTATGAAGACAGTTAAGAGCATAAGGTATGAAAACTTGTAACTTGAGCCACCTTGCCTGCTACAGAGTAAGCGACAACTGGGAAAATGAAAAGCGAATTTTCTCTAACAAGCTCAAGGGGAAATGTTACAAGGTAAAGTCTAAGTCAATCTCTCTTGCCTTCCAAACCCGAAAGGCCCATGGGAAGCTGTTTAACTTATACTACAGTCCCACACTGTTACTCAGCCACCATGAGAGGAGAACAGCAGTGGTTCACTGCCTTGATAAGATCTAAATGAAGACAACAGATGATGAATGATTAATTCTAACAAACACAGAGAAGATCTCAACTAGGCTGCTACTGGGATTATAAAGAAGTCAACTGAATGATCCCACACTTGGAGCAGAGTGTTAAAAAGAGCGGGTATGAAAATGTGTCATTAAGTCAGACTCTACTCTTGGCCCACACCACAAATTATACATCTGGATATTCAAAGACTACTCAAAAAACCCCCACAGTCCTACACAATCTCAGGGTATTCCCATTTTACAATGGGAACTCAAATGTATCTGCAAACCCAACTGGATTACTCATACCTTACAATGTTTAGAAGTGTCACATGCACGCTGAGCTACATAGCAGTAACATAGCAAAAGAATGAAAGATACACTCTCTTCTAGCATAGTCAAATAACAGAACTGCACTTATTTCTGTTACTTCCATCAATCGTTTATCTGACTGGTAACAGAGACAAGCCATCCGAGATTTGCTCGGAATCCCAGAGACACACCCTGGGCATACTCACTGTACCAGGAAAACATCTTTACATTTGAGTAAATGTTCAGGGGGAACTCAGCATCACAGCCTCACAGAACAGCCAAGGTCAGAAGGGACCCCTGGAGATCATCTAGTCCAATCCCACTACCCAAAGTGCAGTGAACTAGAGCAGGCCACTCAGTACAATGTCCAACTGGGTTCTGAGTAATGTGGAAGAGGGAGACTCCACAACCTCTTAGGGCAACCTGTTCCAGTCCTTGCCCACCCTCACAGTAAAAAAGTTTTTTCTTATGTCTAAATGGAATTTGTTAAATTTCAGTTTGTGTCCACTGTCTGTTGTCCATTCACTGCATACTGCTGAGAAGAGTCTGGCTGCACCTTCTTTACACCCTTCTATCAGGCATTTATGCATATTTACAAGATCTGTAACTATGCACAGTTCTACCGTCTTTGTTTTCATACTGCTTACAAACTTCAGCCATAAAATATTTCAATGTGAGAAATTCTGGTGGCAATAATTGTAGTTCAGTGAACAATTTAAGCTGCCAAAAACTGCCACCAACAGAGAAAACCTCACCCATCTCCTATTCTCGTCCAGTCATTTCCTGCTCCCGAACTGTTCATCCCTTGCGCAAGCATAAACATTTGTGCAGTTACATGGTGAAATAATTGATTCAAACTGAAAACCAACCCAGAAAAACCCACTTTTGTTACAGCAGAATTGTTTCTCCAATCCAGTTCACCCTCAGTCTTCTTTAGAGATACCCACCTGGCCTCCATCTAAAAGAGCATTCTCTTTAGCAGTAATATTTTAAATATAAAACCACTTACTAGCCAAAATAATTAATTCTGTCAATTAAATGATGAAGCCAAAAGGAATGGAGTTAATTTTTATCAATAATATGCTCTGTCAACAAGGAATAAAATGAGTCCACGGCAAAAATCATGCAGTTAGAACTCCAAGACAGTGTTGAGGCGTGATGGAAAAACCCCTAGGCATCTGCAGCAGTCCACCTAACAGACCGCCCGCCCTGTAGTGTTGCAGTATGTCTACAGTACAGGTGATTCCCCATTCTGTGAGTAAGACTCAAGTTAAGCTGTACAAAGCCAGGCCACACACTACTCAGAACAAGTCTGTGTGAACACCCTGAAAAAGGAATGTTTCAGCTATAGCATAAACAGTTAAAAATATATTTAAACATTGTTTGTCAGTCTTAAAAAGAAGCATTCCTAAAATCTCTTTGCTAAGTCACTGTGACCACTGAGGATGATTTCAGTGCTGACTATGGCTATGAATCACTTTATCTTTCAACCTCCTGCCATCCTCTTCAGATGACCCTTCTGCAACCTATCCATTATCCATGTATGTGGCTTCTTATCTGCTCTGAATTACAGTACTGCACTACAACATGTCCTCACTTTTGCGCTTTTCTGTTCTTCACCAACTACTTCTTGTCTATTCTGCACCAATATTCTCTGCTCTACTGATTTGGAAACATAACTCACAACTGCCTCTAAGTTACTCTGCTTCCTCACTGAAAACAGATGATTTTGCATCATCTCATACACAAATGACTGTGTATTACTTTGAGTATTTTACTTATTGCTGCCAAGGTAAAAAAGAAAAAAATAAATTATTTTTTCCTTAACAGTAGTCTACAGCCACATCACAAACATCCAGTTAAAATGTCAAGTATTTATGAGTTAACATCATCTGTAAAAATCATCAACTAGCTGATATGCTCTTTTGGCAAATTAACTTTATCAAATCACCCTCATTTCTCCATTACAAGAAATGTTTTTTTACCTGCGAAGTTGACATGCGAGAGGTATCTTGTCGGCCTGTTAAGTCAGATGATGAGATATTGACTGGGGCACCACGATGCAATCTCATGCTCACTTTCCTTTCTCGTTCCATACCAGACACTGGCCGAGGAGAGGTGTTGGCTGTAAGAAAAAACACATTAGAGTCTCATAATGAGAAACGGGATTACAACATGGTCACTGGAAAAATCAGACCCTCACTGTTTGCATATAAAACTTCCACAGTCAAACAAGAGAAATCAAGGCCTCTGTTTTACATTAACAGAAATCTAAGTAGCAGTTGGCAGGTAATAATTGATAACAATTACCCTCAATCTACCGAAAAGCAAGCCGGGGGGGTGGAGCCGGGGGGGTGGGGTCCCAAACAAAAACCCCCAGACCCTGACCACTCAGGTATCCTAATTCGAATTTTGAATTTCCAATGACCAGGAACAAACTCCAAATTAGTCTACAACATGCATCTAACCAGGTATTTGCTAACTTACCAGCATGTGAAGTTGGGGTAAGAGGAGTAGGAGAAGCTACATCTTGCGTCCCTCTCAGCCTGCCAGAAGCAGTGGAGGGTAATCCACGCACAGCTGGATTTCGTGTATGTCTCAATCTTTCCTCTCGTTCTCGCCTTTCACGTTCAGCGTCTTCAGCCGCTCTGCTTGCACCCTGCGGGTCAAGACTAGTGAACAACCTGGGAGATTATTGAGCTTACAACTATAGATTCGGATAAAAATACTGAAAATAAAGAACCGGATAACCCGTGAATTGAAGCTTGATAGAGCATTAATTATTTTGGTAAAATTTCTTGAGAACTGCCATAAATTTCATTCATACAACTGCTGGGATAGTCTTCAAGATGCTAATGTACACACATACTGTTATGGCAGCTGGACACCTCCTCAACAGTTGCAAATGATCTGTGCTGAAGATCAAGATGGGAGAAGATAATAATTCCACAACCTAGCCTGGTGACTGCCCTGAAGGAAGTATCTCAGAAGCCTTACACATTTAAAACCCTGTAATTTCAACTTAGTTGTCTTTCAACCCCCATCTCATGGCTCCTGGATCTCCTGCCTCTCCTCATTTCCTGACCCTTCTTTCTAGACAATAGAGCTTCCAGGAGGAAAAAGGTAAGACAATCTTACAGTATCAGTTAAGATACTCAAAACTGACAATGTAGTATAAAAAAAAAAAAAAAAAGTTTTAGAAAGCTATGTCAGCTACTCACAAATTTCAGCATGTTCCAGTCAAACACATAGTCATAGGAGAACCCTTGTCGGTGGAAGAGGTTCCTAAATAATTGTCTTAGATAAGAATAGTCCGGTTTGTCATCAAAACGCAAAGAACGGCAGAAATTCAAGTATGTGGCAAATTCAGCTGTAATAAAAGAAAGCCTGTTTTTTCCTTCAGCTTCACATTTGCTTTTCTTAATTCTGAATCACAAAAAAAAAAAACAAAACAACCACCCCAAGCCCAAACAGGGAATCTCCTAAACATAAGAAAAAGAATAATAACCTAATACTAGAAATCTACTGAAGACAACACTACAGCCCATCTATCCAGTCAACCCCGAAAAGGAAATTATTTGTCTATCATAGGGTAGGCAAAGATCTCATCTGTCAACAGCAGAGAAGGCTCAATATTAGTGTGCTTTAATGAACAGCTGGGGGAGGAGGGAGGGGAGGACAGGTTTAAAACTACAGTTGAGCAAAGAAAAGAGATTTTTTTTGCCTTTCTTTGTTTTGAATATATTTAAATGCAATTTCTTGCATGATGTGGAATAGCATCTATTCGTTGTTAAGTCACATAAAGATTCATGTCTGCTACCACACAAAACATGCAAAAAATAGGAGATCCATATAAATTTCCTATGCAAGTCATGCTAGAATTTTAGATTTGCAATAGTCTGAACACCTGTTTTTATATGGCACATGAAATATTAAACAGCAAAAAAAAGAATATTGTTGTGAATTCAATGTGCCAGAGATAATAGCAGTATCAAAATACCAGCTTTTAAGTTCAAGTCTTTCTGGTTGAGATAATGTATTAATAATTTACATTAAGAAAGAAATTCTAACAAACATCACAAGAAAAGTTGATTAGTCTTCCCTGCCTTAACCCCAGAGAAAAAAAACATAGCGAATGTAAATGAACACATATGAAGCAGCATTTGAAACAGATCGAAGACAATAAACTTTCATACAACTCTAACAAAAACTATAGTTCTCATTACCATACCTAGCTGCTGAAGCCAAGAGCGTGGAAAAAACAGAGACAGAATTTTTCATGAAAGATCAACAGTATTCTCTGGTGGCAGCTAATGTTAACAAGTTTTAAAACAGATTTAGGTATCATTATGCAGGGCTCAAAAATGCCTAGTTATTGCTGTGGTATAAATACCAAATTGAGAAACAGAACAGCTTTGAGACATAATGCTAGGATATAGGAGGGTTTCTTATGCCTCTCACAGATGCTGTCCATCAACAGGCCAAACTGATGAACCTGGAATGATAATTCCCAAGTGAACTGCAATGAGTAAGAGGTGCATCTGACTATACAATCCAGATTCATCCAAGAAATAGTACCCACACATCTGAAGAAATGGGTAGTTTCTCAAAAAACTATTTGTCTGTTAGAGTTATCCAGCCAGCACAGACACATACACACAAAATACAGCACAAATAAATCAGATGTACGAAGCTACCCTTCAACTTGAGGGCACCCCAACAATTGTTTACTAATAGTTAAGACAAGGGATAATTAGAAATGGTCTACAAACACAAAGATTGCAGTCTTGAAAGCACAGTATCTTTATCACAGATGTGCCCAATCATGGTGGGGGGTGGGGGGGAAAGGAAAAAAAAAAAAGAGAGAGAGAAAAGAAAAAAGACCTGTAGAACTCAGTGTAAAGAAAAAAGAAATACCACTGAAACATGAACATGTAGGCCTAGTGCCACAAAAGAGTAACTTACAAGGATATCCTTTACACAAAACCTCAATGGGTGTAGACATTTTCTTTTCACTGATACGTTCATATTTCTGCCTCTTTGTTGCTGCTTTCAGTCCCTGCCAGGGGAGGGAGCCCAGGTTAAAATACATCAGTACATAGCCCAAGGACTCCAAGTCATCTCTGCGAGATTGCTCTACAACAGCATAAAAAAGTGGACTCATTAGGTTTCATTTTGTACTGGAAAAACAAAAGACTGTGCAACAAGACTGTCATAAAAACCCTTAGAAAAACAAGAGATAGCTGAGACTTACTGTGCCTATGATAAACTAATCCAGTACAATAAAAAGTCTATCATCATTGCAGTTATTAAAAAAAAATGTGCTAATTCCTGAGAATTACAAACTGACCAAATCCCACCCAAACAAGAGATACAAGGCCAAGCATGCTGCCAGAAATAGGGACTGTCTTCTATGCCTCCCTAAAGCAACATCTACTTGCACTAAAATTATGTGCATTGACACTTTTACAATTTCTATTTATTGCTTTCCCCAGCTCACCAATTCCAAGATGAGTGTTGATGGATGCGTAACGAGCAGTTCCTGTTAAGTTTTTATTTTCACGATATGGAATATGTTGGTGAGTTCGAGCATCTCGATACTTCTTTGCTAATCCAAAATCTATTATGTAGACAAGATTGCCTTTCTTCCCCAGACCCATTAAGAAATTATCCGGCTTCACATCTCGGTGGATGAAGTTCTTAGAGTGAATATACTCAATTCGACTAATCTAAATAAAGAGAGAGAAAAAAAAAAAAAATCATCATCGAGAGACTGGGCATATACTTTTTTTCTTATAAAAACACTAGCAACCCTGTCTTAATGATAAAAGAGGTAAAGAAACTTTTTATTCTAAAACGTAAGGACGTTAAAGAGAACATAATTTAGATGACAATAGATAAAACCTTCTCTCCAGCTCTTTCCCTGCATCTATTTTATATTTGTTTCCAAAAACTTTCTTGGGGGAATTTCTTTGTCTTTGAACAGTGCAACACCTGGTTTGCAAATAGCACAGGTTCAGTTTTTAAAAATCAAATTAAGACTCTGTAATTGCTTTTGATGGGACACTTTGTATTTACAGAAACAGACTTACTTTGAGTCTTTTCTCTAATGATACAGCCTATTCACCTCTGAATTACAGAAATAAAATGTAGTTAGTTATGATCTCTCAAGAAATTTTAATATCCCAACACACTGCACTATCAAGATCAACAAAGCAGTTTCCTACCATTTGGTCAGCAAGTAATAGGACTGTCTTGAGACTAAATTTCCTTGAACAAAAATTGAAGAGATCTTCAAGACTCGGTCCCAACAGCTCCATCACCATTACATTGTAGTCCCCTTCAGCTCCGCACCACTTAATTGTGGGAATACCCACTAGAAAGGAGGATACAGTTTATTCAGTATAACAATTTGATTTATACAGTTCATAACACAAATCGTCAAGGCTCTTAAGATGAATTCTAGGAGGGTCATTACTGTGAATGTTTGTATTCACAGTGAAGCTTAGTATTTTATGCTACCTTCAGCCATTCCAAAATTAAAAGTTTGGTAATTTCACAGCAGAACCAATATAAAATTATGGCAACAGAGGTCTAAAAATAGCCTTTTTTTCCTCTTCCCCAGAAACACCCCAGTCTTTGTGCTTCGCTTGTAACTTGAAAGTATTTAACCTTTTTGCTGGATTTGAACCTTAAGTATTTTACAAGTATTAATACTCATGTAGTCTCCTAGATGGCAATAAGGAGCAAAATGGAAGTCTGAAAATAAAGACACTGACAAACCACTAATATTATTACTGAAGGCCTTAGAAATTAACTTCTTAGTTTCAAAGCCTACAAGATCACTATAAAATACCTCTCTCTTCCATTTCAATTTGCAATGAACTTTCACCCTTGCTTCATACTCTTGTCTTTCCTCTAGTTCCACTGCATTTGCTGTTTGATGAATCTACCAAAGCAGCATTGTTTATGAGATGTGTTATACATTCAGCTTGAGAGCGCCAAAATTAGCCCTGCTTTATTGAGAAACTCAGGAAAGTTATTTCACACAAAACTGCAGAATTGCTCAAATGTTTTGAATTAAACCTGCACATAGGTAGCCTCATTCAGAATGCCAAATGCCTTTACTTTGAGCTATTTTTGTGCGTTCTGGAAGTGAAATGATATAATTCACCGATTTCAAACTTTTGCCTTCACTTGATATGCATTATGTTTTCCTGAATTCCCTTCACAGAGAAACCCTTATTCAGATGGAAACTTAACCTTCCACCACCTGCTTCCACAGCAATCATCCTCAGAAAGAACCCACCATCATAAGGGAAGCATTTTCCTCTGTGAAGGCTACTCTGGTTACACGCAGAGAGCGACTGAATGAGGCAGGAATTTAAAAGTAACTAAATGCAAATACACATTATCATCCGTTTCCAGATGTATGATTACTGTATTTTGCATTTGAGATACAGTGTGGAATGTAGTCTTCATGAAAAGTACAGCCTCATTAGGAAGAATTCAAGGGACTATGAAACAAAAGCAAAACTCAACTACACCGAGTTTATATCCCAGAACTGCATGGGAATCTTACATTTGCAGAATTCCAATATATGAGTGAGTTACCATAGCAGAGTACCACACAGTAGCTACAAAGTTGCTTCACTCCTGTTCTCTACTACTAACGTCATTTTGTCTTAGAATTCCCACAGCAAGGAAATATTTTTAACTCAGAAGAAAGAATACTAACATACTTAACAAAAATTAACCCAAGTTTACTAAGTTCAGAATTGTGCTACTATAATAAGCAAGTCAGGTTAAATGCTCCACAACAGTGGTTACCGTCTTTCATTGACCCATGAGAAACAAAAGTCAATCAGTGTACTGCCAGATGGGACCAAACTTTGTTCCACATTGCTCAAGGTTTTCACATTTTAATATCCTGGAACCGTGAGCAACATTGGAGGATCTTAATGGTTACCATGAATTTTGGTAGTCATGCACTTGGAACTGCTACTCTACATCGCTCACAAAAGAGCTGACGTACCTCTTTACCTACCCCGTCACCTTTCTCACCTTCTCCTTTTATGTCAAAAGAGATCTTAACTATTAAATACTTTCAGGTGGCAGATACATCAAAGACATAAAACCAGTTAAATCACTGAAGAAGGAAAATAATTTGCTTGCCTCCACCCTGCATCATTTTGTAGATTTTACTCTCGATGTGGAGCTGAGGATGTTTGGTTTTCACACATTCCAACTTAATTGCAACCTCCTCTCCAGCAGCAATATCAGTTCCTAAAACCAGAAGAATTTAAAACATTGGTCAAAATATGTTTTAAGATGCATTTTCTTTGTCAAGACTGAAACAAAACAAATATTGACAAACTACTTCTCAATGGTAAACATACAGAGATTATTGAGTACTTTCAGCCACAATTACCTAAAAATTCTTCTGAAGCCTTACCAATTCTCTCCAACAGACTAGCAGTTTAAGAGACACTGTAGCACAGGAAGTCAAAACTGCTGCTATTCCATTCCAAAAAAAACAAACGACTGCATCTTCTGAGGGCTGTCTTTCCACTTCCAGTTTGTGGAGAAAGTGCTCAGAATGGATGTTTACAGGTGTGACATGTATCCCTACCAACCTAAGAAACGGTAGGAATTCAGACCACCTCCTCTTATGCCTTGGAAACAGAGACTACAACTTCCCAAAGCCTCAACATACTCCAGATGTATGCTGACACCTTATGATTTTATCCAAATGGGAGGCAGGTTATCTAGAATCAATAATCTGTTCTCTCAAAAACTCTTTAAAAAAATCTCATTAAATTCTTGTTTCAGGAATCAAATGACTGAAAAACTGGCTTACCTGTTCACTTTCAAAGTTTAAACGTATGTAGGGAAAAACTGACATTCTTAAAAAGAAACAGAGTCAAGAAAATATGCACTCTCACAGCCAACCAACTTAGGAACTACAGGGAAACAGGAATTGGCAAAAGGTGACACTTTTTAGACATATCGCTGAGTCTCTCTACTTGTAGAATTTGGCTTTCCCTTTTCTGCATTACCTCATGGTTTAGGATCACATGAAGTACATCACCTAGTGTTTGCTCTGATCCCCACTCATTTAAACTGAGATCTGCTAGTTTTTGTTTGGAAAGAAACAGTAAACAGTGACCTTCTACTCCCTTTCTCCATGATGTTCAGGATTTCATAGACTTCTACCCTACCTCACTTTCCCTTAACTCTTCTCAGAGTTCAAAACCTCTTGTCATTATTTGTATAGAAGTCACTTTTAATCACTCCTAATCATTCCCCATTTTACTTATCTGTACCTTTTCCAGTTCCATAATGCCCTTTTTGAGAGTCACACAAAGCAATTAAGACAGAAATGCACTATTATAATTTTTTCTGCTTACCTGTTTTTCCATATGCTTTTCTTCTACCACTACACAGTACTGAGCTAATGTATTCACCTAACTATTATAACTGCAGAACCTTGTTCCTGAGATTAAGGAGCTACTTCAGTGCTTTACAGCCTTTTGTCTATAAAGCCAGACTAACCAAGGCTACAAAGACAGGCTAACACCCCACACCTCAAAGTGGTCGTCATAACTCTTCACAAGGAAGCGATGGTGCATGGAATTATCTGAGTTCACACAAGACTGTTTTAATTTTTGTTAGGTTAATAAAATCTCTTTTTGTGTGCGTGCACATGCATATTAAGGCAGTGTTGCTGGGACAGTGAGCTGTTCTAAGTGGACACCAGTGTCGATATTTATTAGGCATTTCACAATGCACTTCAAGAAAACAAATCACTTGAAGCTCACTCTAGGTATAATAAGCATACCTCAACGTGAACAACTGGAAGACACAAAGAAAAATAAGGCTCATATGACTCCTTTTTAACTGGCATAATAGATGGCAAGATCTCCGATGGCTACTTTGATCATCATGCAGTAGAAGCAACTGGAAACTTCAATCTGTAATCTAAGGTTTTCACCATTTATGAATATATTATTTTGGTGGACTTTAAATGAGTTATGGGGCACATCAATCCAGAAATGTGAAAGGACAGATCAACAATACAACAATGAAGGCATTATCTTCTGATCTAATACTGACCTTCCCACCCCAAACAAATAAAAAACTTAATTTTGAACTACAGAACTCGGGACCTTTCTTGCTTATCCCTAAATTCACTACCTGTTCTCCCCAATCCTGCAGCAGCCAAGATCAGGAAAATGTGGACTGAAGACAGTTTCTTATCAGCCACAGATGCAGTTGTTTTGGGGTTTTGGTTTGGGGTTTTTTTTTTTTTCCCCCTTCAACTTTTCCTATCCAAAACAGACACAAATTGCTGTTTGAGTATGATAAAAGACACATCTCTTCACAGAGAGCTGCAGATTTCTGTGTTTGATTAGGGCAAAAACTGCAGAGGAGGACCTGTATTATTGGTATCAGACGCCGCTCAACACAGTATTAAACCACTACTTGACCACGGTCTCAACCTAGTAGGCCATTTCTTCGGACAGTTGCTCCTCCCAAGAAGTCTTTATCACCTAAGATAGCCAAGATCCTTAGCCTGAACTCTGCTTCTGCATAAACCCTCTCCTTCAAGACAAGCGTTTTCATATTAAAACAATGAAATTAAAATATCTGAGTTCAGCAAAACCAATGAGAGATGGTGAAAAATAGAAATAATTCTTCCAAGCAATCTCGTGCTTGTCTCCAAGTAGGGACTTTTGTTCCCACTTAAACCCTGGGACAAAATTTCTAAAATAACTCTGTAACCACCAAAAGCTTAGCTTCCTTTAAGGAAAATATAATATTTGAGAAGTAGTGAGAAGCAGTATTATGAGAAGAACCAACAATTAAATAGTACTAACAAGCAGTATAATGAGAAATCACCATTTGTAAGTGAAAAAAGAGTCTAGAGCTGTGAAAGTATTTTCTTTTAAACTGCAAAATTCCCATTTACTTGGAATTGCAAAATCCTCTACCATAAGGAAAGCCTTGGAAATTATTTTAACTAGTTTACAACCCAAGATTCATTCTTAAGAAAAATATATACGTTAATGCAAAAATCATGAAAACACAGTAACTGCAATGCCTTCATGACTCGTATCTATTTGACCTCATGGACGGAGCAACAAAACAAGTGCTTGCTCTGACTCTTCCCCACCCCTCCTTGTCCCTTGTCCATATTTTATGCTATTTAGCATATCTGGGAATCCATTCCTTTCATATCTCCCTCTTGAGGGTAATTTCAAAAGATGCAGCTACACTAAATTCCTAAATTTTAAGTTGTCTGCACTCCTTCATTTACAAGTGCCTTACACTTCAAAATTCTGTCTGACAGACCCTGCCATTCTAAGCAAACAATTTTTTGCTGGGGCCATTCCAAATTCCAGAAGACATATTTTGAGGTATGAGGCAGAACAGGAAAGAATATGAAAGAACTATGATAATAACAACAGAGTCATTGGCTCCATATTCCAAAGAACTGATTAAAAGAAAGAAGGTCCCTCCCCTCTACTCTGGAAAGTCTTCAACACCCTTGTAGCCGCATTAAAAAAAAAAAATACAGGGGGACTGGAAATGGGCAAAAATAATCAAATCTTCCTTTTCAAAGCATAAAACCGAGCTGGAAATCTACATTGAGATAATCTACAAACTCACTAACAGCTATCAAAAGGCATGTGTAATTAAAAAAAAATTAATGGCTTCCAAAAGAATTTCAGAAGCTATTTTAAGGCACTTATATCCTACTGTACAGTTTGAACAACCAAGTAGAAACTTGTTTTTTAAAAAAAAACACACCACATTTCATGATCGCAAAAAGCATAGATCTCTGTTTTAACAGATAGGTAAACCAAATGGAGGTCTACAAAAGGCTTCAGTTCGTGAAAGACAGTAATTTCCCCTGGAAAAAGGGAACCCATGACATTAGCTGGATCTTCCAAGCATATAGCTCTCTGCTAGTTACTGGCTCAGGCAAGACATTCGCAGCAAGCCCTAAAAGGAAATCCATAATGGCTACTTAGAGATAAAAAGAAGAGGTCAAAAACTGAGGATGAGTAATTCTTGTGCAAAATGCAGCATGGCAACAGTACAAAGAACTATTATTTCCGTGCAACTTCACAGGTGTGAGCTGTACACATAAAGATAAAAGTGACAAATAAAAAAATGTTTATTTTACTTGCACTTTAAATTTATACCATATAGACAATATGAACCGATTTACCTGAGCAGTAGTCAAATGCTAAAGTAGGTGTTTCTCAATTATCTAAGATTTTTCAGATTTTAACCGCTGTCTTAATCTCTACCCCAAAATCCCAATGGTAGTAGCTAATGAGGACTTTTGCACAAGCGTTACCACCATCTTTCTCACAATAGATTTCAATCTTTTATGCAAGCACTGCAGAGAAAGAATAATGTTCTCTGCTTTTAGACAACCACACGCCTTCAGCTAGAAAAACGGATTTTTCATTAGGCATATGATCTATATTACGGATAACCCGTATTTCATTATCTGTAAACAAGCAGCTTTAGCTAACAAATTATTTTGGAATGCCAGCTGTGCGCTGCAACACGAAGCACTGCTGTCTGGGAAGAAAAAACACCACTCACACTGCATACACTGTCGAACATATCACATACGTTACCTAGTGACACTGTTTTTACCATCCAGGCATATGCAGTTAACATACCTTAGCTCCTGCAAGTTCCACCTCCCCCTGCTTTTTGACTCCCTTTTCTAAGTTACCACACTTTTCAAATCCGGGATACTCGTTTCTATATGGCAGGATATAAAATTTATATTTCTCTCGATTTAACCTATTTCTTATGGTTTGAGAGTTTGGAGAATGTAGTGATATTTTAAAAATACTTGCTTTCAAAACTTGTACCCACCACTGCTTGTCATAATCAGAAGCAGTGAGCCATTATGATAGAGCTACATAAACGGACAGGCAAAGATAATGCTAATCTGCAAATTTTACAACTGCGTAGAAATCACAGTAGCAGAATGAGATATATGGAATAAGGTGTTAGGGCAACATTCAAGCAACAGGACAGCCGAACTATGATGATTTTTTGAAGGATTTGAGGGTTTTTTTAGCTGCAAACTAATCATTCATAGTTGTGTAATTTCTTTAGGCCTTGCAAGAGAAACAAACATCCTTGTGACAGCAATTTTTTCTAGTCCACTGCAGTGCCATCTAACCCTGAGGCACCTCTCTTTGCAAAAACATTTTTCTGAACGTGGTGGGTTCTTTTGGTTTTTTTTTTTTTTTTCCAAATAAGGGGATTTACACCCTTATCCCCATTTTACAGATGAGATTAATGGTGCCCAAGGTCACAAGACAACAATGGGAAGAAGCAGCTAAAAAAGCCAGAATTCCCGATTTCTACACAAATTAGGACATGATGCCAACGACATATTAAATTGCCATTGCTGTGCCCCGAGCAAGGTACTTCATTCCAAAGGGCATTTCTTGGACAGGAGCGCTGCCTGAGCTCCAGCCGGGGTAAAATGAGGTCCCGGGGGTTACGCCAGCCCAACCGCGCCGGGGGCTGGGAGCGGGCACGGCAACGAGCAGCGCCCACCCCAGCCCGACCGGGATGTCCCCCACAGAGTCCCAGACCCGCCAGGAACGTACCCAGCAACCCACTCTCCTTACCCAGGTAGATGTCCCCGAAGGAGCCGCTCCCGATCTTCCGGCCCAGCCGGTACCGGTTCCCAACTCTCAGCTCCATGGCGGCAGCTCGGTTCGTCCGCGACCCGGTTCTGCCGCTCTACCCACCCTGCCAGCTCACGCTCTGCTGCCTCACAGCCCTGCGGTTCCTGCGGCCATCGCGGCTTTGGTTCCGCCGCTCGATACTAGCGAGACCGGCAGCACCGTCGCTGTAGCTCCCGGGAAGGATGGACGCGGATTCCCCGCAAGACCACCCCTCACCCACTTCGCCTCCGCGCCGCCATACTGCGTGACCTCACTTCCCTGGCAACGGGGGCGGGGCGCAGGCCCGTGGGGACGGGCGCGGGGCCTGGCGGGACTGGCCGTGGCGCGCGGGTGCGCTCGCGGCCCCCCCCCCCCGTGTCGTGTCCAGACGTCGCTGCCGGCCGCGCGGCCCCGGTGAGGAAGACACCTGTGGTAACAAACCGCCTATTCGAATGGAAAAAGTGGAAGTATTGAAGCCTGAGCAACAGGCCCTGAGCCGAAGCTGCTAACTCAGTATGTAATCATTAGTGAGATACGTATGGAAGACATAGGTATCTTGAATGTACATTTATCTTTCTTTGTGTGTGGATAAAATAACAGGGTCATGGAGACCGTTGTCTGTCGCTGTGGCCTGATGCGAGACCTTGCACCTAATCCAATTAGATAAGCAGAGGAACTCCCTTAGCTTCTCCCCTGAGCCCTGGCCAGGCTCTGGGGGAATCTAATGTGAGATTGAAACCAGTTATTTCCGCTCAACTCAAAGGTGCCAGCTATTCTGGCTTGCTGATTTTTGGGTATATAAGGCTGGACCCGCTCACAGCGACTTTGGAAGCCTCACCTACGGGTGGACACACCGTGTAGGACTTCCCACTTGCCTGGAAAGGCTCTCCAAATCCTCGCTGTAACCGGGGCTGCCCAGCGCCTGCGGGTCTGGATGATGGGAACGGGTGCAAGTGGTGATGGGTCTTTCTTAATCGCTATTCCCTCTCTCTTGGGTAGTAATGATTTTATGCATTACCCTGTATTTTCCCATTTGTTTGAGTGCACTATTCTGTCTTTTCTTACTGTATGTTTTCTGTATTATCCTGATATATTATTTAGTTATTTCTAGTAAAAGACGCCTGCGCTTTTCACTCTGGTGTCCGAGTTTAATTGATACCCCTAATCAGCAAAACAGGGAGAGATCAGGTGGCGGTTTCCAGAGACGAGGTTGGTGGTGGGGCGGTGTCGCCGTAGGAGCAATTTTATGTTGGTTTGGCTTTGGGCTGAGCTGTAGCCGGTGGTGCGCTAGTTCCTGGCAAGGGGATAGAAGGGTGAGCTGTCAGGGCCAGCCAGAGCCGCGGCTGCGCGTGTTCTGCAACGAGACTGGTATGCAGAGCAAACTGGGGAGGGTTTCTGAGAGCGGACAAGGCCCCGGCCCTCCCTGACTGTCTCGGTCTCCATCCTTCTGCATCTCGAGGCTGAGGAGGGCTGTCAATAACTGCAGTGTTCCCATCTGCTTCCAAGAAGCGCTGCAAACCTGCGCCTTAGGAAAGTCAAAAGAAAGCGTCACCGCCGCGAACTTGTGAGTTTGAGTGCCGCTTCCACAGCAAAGGTGTTCGTTGGAGTGGACTGGGGTAAAATTGCTCCCCAGTGGGGGCAAAAGCAGGAAAGGTTCCTTTTGAGAAATGCAAGGTGCTGCTACCGGTAAAGGTGTAAATGATCGGCACAACCACTTCACTTCTTAACCTTCTCTTTTAATGCCGTTAAAGTTGAGACAGACCCTGGAACGTGCCTGAGCGAATTGCCAAGAAGTGCAGCACACCCGTGAGCTCCACAACCATGGAGAGTTTTCCTCCACTCCCTCCCCTTCTCCTGAACTTTCTCTAATAAAACCTGAGCGGTTCAGGAAGGGTTTGCCCTGCCTGTGCCCGAACTTGAGGCAATGGAGCCCCGTTGTGCTCATCTGCAGCTCAGAAGTTGTGTTGGCAGGTGAGTGCTGGCGAGTGGGAGTGGAGGTGGCCGGGGGCAGTACCGGGGCCAGAAGTATCCCTCTCGGGGGGCAACTCTCAGAGAATGGCCAGGAACCAACAACAATCACGTGTCAGGCTAACACTTTCTTTCCCTAAAAGGCTGCAGAGCCTGGCTGGCTTTTTTACTTTTTCTTTTCCTTCTTTCCCTAAAGCCTTGCAGGTGTGAGTGATGGGCCGCCGCCTGAGCACCTCATGTCAAATGCAATGGAGAAGTAGCTTGCACTTCCACCGGGATCAGTCTTTCTCCAAGAGTTTCTTCAGATCTTGTATGTAGCTAAAAATCCCAGGTGAAGACTCAATTACCCTTCGGAAATACTAATTACGATTCGTATTGTGGTAGCGCTGAGGAAACCGGTGCCACATTCCATTTGACATGGACTCACCTACAGAGATCATCCCTGTGCTAAGTCCTTAAAGACATATATGCACAAGACCCAGACAAGGGTCGTTAAACCCTTTTGACAGCTGGGGAGCCAAGGCAGAAAGGCGCGTGTGCCGGTACTAGTGCTCCCGTGGTAAAGGTTACACTGCTCCGACCAGCTCTTCAGTATTCTCTGGTCCCTTCCTCTGCCCCTTGCAGGTGTTCGACAGTGTCCTTTATCCCTGAGGTAACCCCTTGGGTTCCCCATGTTTGTTGTATTTCTGTTTAAGCATTTTCTCAGGTTCATGCACTCGTGGTCGCCACACACTAGTTCTGGGGTCTTCTCTGCCCGGTTAAAATCACCTGCTCGTATGGCTTCTTGTCGTGTTACTGACAACAGTGGAGGCGGTTCAGCCTGAGCAGCGACTGTCCTCGTTAGTTGGCAGTGCTCACGATCTTCATACTATGTCTGCGTTTCATTCTCTTTTGGGGAAAAAAAAAAGTCCAGTTAATCAGTTTTACTGACTGCGCATGCGCCGCGGCGGCCCCGGGACTGGAGGACTGGCAGCTCCTAGAGCGCGAGTTCGGGGGACTGAGGGGCACTTCAGGCGGTTAATCCCGGTGCTGGTCGCTATAGTTACCGCGGGGGGGGTGGGGTGTAGCGTGGGCCGGGCTGGAGGAGCCCCCGGGGCGGGCAGTGAGGCTGCGGGCAGCGGCCCCTCCCTGTCCGGGGCGGTGCTGGAGGAGGAGCCGGTGCGAGCCGAGGGAGCAGCAGAGAGAAGGGGAGCGGGGCCGCGCGGTCGGTCGTCTGGCGGCTGCCGGGGAAAGCCGCGACGGGGGGGGCCGCGCGGTGCGGCGGGACCGGGGGCAGAAGCCGCTCATTCTGTCCTCTCTTCCCTCTAGCCGTGCCTCTGTTCGTTCCCTGGCCCTCTGATGACGTGTTTACTTGGTTCAGATCCCCTCGGGATTTAATCTTCGTGTCCCCAATCCTTTTTCTGTCTCTCTGGCTCCCTCGGGACAGTTCTCCTCCCAGTCACAATGCCTCCCAAGACCTTCCTTGTGGTCCAGTTGCGTCCTGTAGCACTTTGTGGGGCCATCTTTGAGCCACAAACGAACTCATTTGTTCCTCTGTGCTAGCCAGGATTCCCGTGTTTAGTTCCCAGCCACCCAAGACCACCTGTACTCTGCTCAGGTGATCACCCGAGTTCCTCCTGGTTGTCCCTCAGCCTTCGTTTATCCATCAGCCCCACCCCCACGATCCCTCTCCTCACAGTCGCAGTGCCTGCTGAGACCTCCCTCGATCTCCGCAGCCCCTTGAGGCACTCGATCTCCTTTTCTCTCTCTCGTACTGTCAGAGCCTCCCTCCTTTCTTTGCTGTGCAGTGCTCCTTTTTCTCTCTGCCATCGAGGGTGTCTCCGTTTGGTTGTTCTCTGTCATCTGTAGTTTGCCCAGCTGCCCTCCTGAGACTCCAGGGCCCTCGCTGTGTCTGCAAGGCTTCTTTTCTTATCCTGCCCCCTCCTAACTGCTCTACTCTCTATAACAATGTCTTCCGAGTCCTTTTGCGTACTCCACCTCACTGTTGTGGCACTTCAGCTCCCTTTGGATTTTGGTTCTTGGCACTCTTCAGAGCACTCTTCTCTTACTCTCTGGTGTGTCAGCCTGCACACGTATGTGGGTTGGAACTGCCCTGCCTGGGGGCACAGCGATGAAGGTCAGGGTAAGAATAGCACTAAGAGTCTAGTTAATGTTGATTTGCCTGGACTGATTAGGTACAGCCCCCTCAGAGCAAGTAGCCCTGAGCAGCAGGCAAGGATGTCACGGGGATGACCGGAGCTATCTGGGAGAGGCTGCGGGAGTGGTAGTTGAACAGATGGAGTCTCAAAGGTGTTAAGGCTTGTGTGTGTAGGGCTTAATGCTGTTTTGTTTTTATGTTTTTTTTAATGGCAGGCTGTAATGAGAGCCTAGACAGTGTTCCTACATGGAGTCAAGAACTCTGGAATTGTTAAGCTGTCACTCAGCATCCTAAAAATTTTTTTCAGATCCAGAGGGACAATATATGCACCAAGGAGTGACAGAGGCAGCGAGCAGAGCACTGTAAGAAGGTGGGTCAGCGTGTGATGTCGGAGGAGTAGATGTGACTGTTTGCTACATGACTAGCTTATCGGTTTGTTTTTTTTTTTTTTTTATTTTGAAGGTGCAAAGCAATGAGCAAAGCAGGATATCGGCACTGGAGGTGTCTCGGGCAAGGTGAGACGAGTGGGCTGAAGTAGCAGTTATTTTTCAGGTGTCGTACTATTGGTGAAGCTAGAAGCATCTCCTGTTGTCTGTGTCTAACAGGTGGTACCCAGGCCTCGACGTGGCGACTGGTAAATTGTCAGAGGCAGGGTGGGTGAGCGGCTAAGGTAACGGGGCAGGAGATGGCAGTTGGTGTGGGCAGGCTGCAGGTTCAGCTTGTGCCTCTCACTTTGGTTTTTGCAGGTGCCACATGTAGGCTGGGAGGGGCGAAGCCACGTGCCGCTGAGCAGTCCAGGACAGTGAGGCGGTTGTCGGCTGGGTCAGGGTTTTCGTGCAGAGAATCACGTGGCAGCTCGATGAAGCATTTCTCTTTGGTTTTGCAGGTGCTGTGCAGGCTGCCTTTGGAATCGGATGAGTGTTTGAGGTGAGCTGGGTAGTAGAGAGGAGGAGCACGGGACTGGTGATTTCTCACAAGCACAGTGGTAGCTCTCTGTCTTTTGGTATCGTAGGTACCACGGGCCACGCTGGCCGCAGCGTCCGACACTGGACTCTGCGCAGAGCAGCTGAGCGGAAAGCCCCGTGGCTGTTGAGGTGGAGGGTGTTGTGGCAGAGGTGTGTCAGCTGACGTGATGCTGACTGCTGGCACTGTTTTTTTTTTTTTAGATGATGAAGAGGAACCTGGCAGCTGCAGGAATATCCTGGTTAGCTGATGCGGTTTTTGTTGAGGATGGATTCAGACCCCCGGCCCTCTGACAGCTGAGTTGAGGGATCAGGGACCGCTGCCCTACAGTGTCTAATCTTGACTTCAGCTAGAAAGAGACTTTACAAAATGGAAACCTTTCTCAAGGAAGTTTCATTTTATGAACTTCCCATCAGAATGGATCTTCAGAGATGATGTATTTGGCAGTAGTACTCTTGGGCGGTGCAGCTGGCCCGATGTCCCTGCTAATTATGGAACACACCAAATCCCCCTCCCCTCGTCAAGTTGTACGTGTGTATTTTGGAGATAGACAGTCTAATGGTATCAGCTCACAGCTGGGCGAGTTCAGGGAATGCAAAAGGAAAATCAAATACTTACACATCTAATAAAAACGCTTCTATAAGCATATGCCCACCTTGACACTAAAGAGTGAAGGACTGAGCTTTATTCTTTATTCTTTGTTTTACCCTCTGATTTTATTGACCCAGCAAGCAGAGTGTGCAGCAGCAGCAGCAGCACAAGGGTCGCGGCGGATCCGTCAGCCGTAGGTTGTGATGATGGTGTGACCTCGTCCTGCAGCCTCGCAGGGTTCCCTCCCTGCAGCCCTGCTGTAAGGACGGGATGAGACATTCTGATACCAGCAAGAGCGTTTGCTTTTATGGGCAGGATGTGCTCGGGATCGTATCGATCGGCCTTGCTGGTGATTTCAGGAGTTGAAATTGCTCTGGCCTTGCCAGGGTGTGTTGTATGTGGAGCTGACCTCTTCCCAGAGCGTCCTCCCCGAGCTCCACTGCTATCCTGTCCCTTATTCTGATGGAACTTTCTTCTGTGTTATTTTTTCAAGATGCCGGAATAGGATTTGGGCTTTCTGTTTTTCAGGTATGTTGTCAGTGTCTCCTGATGCTTGGCCAGGTTTGCCTGGCGGCCGTTAACCCCTTGACAGCAGGGACAGCCCTCTGTCACTGCCACGGCACAAAAATGCCCCAAGCACCCTGATTCTGGGTCTGCAATGGGAGGAAAAAACCCTTAAATTTGGGGCTACTGGGAAAGCCAAACCTGCCTGGATTGGTGCAGCTGGAGAGCAGAAAACCCATTTTCATGCACAAAACCAAAAATCACCAATTTTGATGTGGAAAAGTGCTGAAAAAAACCGGAGTGGAGTATTTCGGAAAAGCACAAAACCCCCAGGTTTTGTATTACAGAAATAAAAAAAAAAACAAAACCAGACCCAATTTGAGGAAAATCTGGGGTGAGATGCCGGCTGTTTGAGGGCATTGCGGGGGGTTCTCTGGTGAGGATTATCCGGTACGGGTCAGTTTTCCAGAGTGGATCATCTGTTGGGGTTGACCCAGGTGAGTGGTTAAAAATCTCTTATTCCAGCCCGGCGATCGGTCGTGCCCGTTGCTGCCACGGTGTGGCAAAAAGCGGGTATTGCAGACCGGAATTCTCTCCTTCCCCCCCCCCCTCGCGCCCAGCACGCATGCGCGGCTCCTGGCTACGCTCCCACCCCCGCTGGCTCCGCCCCCGCCCAGCGCGCATGCGCGGCTCCTGGCTCCGCCCCGTCCACGCTGGCTCTGCCCCCCGCCCAGCGCGCATGCGTGGCTCCTGGGTCCGCCCCTGCCCCCACTGGCTCCGCCCTCGCCCACGCTGGCTCCGCCCCCGCCCAGCGCGCATGCGCGGCTCCTGGGTCCGCCCCCCGCCCCCGCTGGCTCCGCCCCCGCCCACGCTGACTCCGCCCCCGCCCAGCACGCACGCGCGGCTCCTGGCTCCGCCCCGCCCCCCCGCCCACGCTGGCTCCGCCCCCACGGTGGCTCCGCCCCCCCGCAGACTCTGGCTCCGCCCCCCACCCAGCGCGCACGCGTGGCTCCTGGCTCCGCCCTGTCCACGCTGGCTCCGCCCACCACCCGGCACGCATGCGCGGCTTCTGGCTCCGCCCCGTCCACGCTGGCTCCGCCCCCCGCCCCCGATGGCTCCGCCCCCGCACAGCGCGCATGTGCGGCTACTGGCTCCGCCCCCCACTCACTATGGCTCCCCCCCCGCCCAGCGCGCATGCGCGACTCCTGGCCCCGCCTCGCCCCCCCGCCCACGCTGGCTCCGCCCCCCACCCAGCGCGCATGCGCAGATATTGGCCCCGCCCCCCCGCCCACGCCAACCCGTCCCCGCCCAGCGCGCATGCGCGGCTCCTGGCTCCGCCCCCCGCCCAGGCTGGCTCCGCCCCCCCGTCCAACGCGCATGCGCGCCTCCTGGCTCCGCCCCCCCGCCCATGCTGGCCCCGCCCACCACCCGACACGCATGTGCGGCTTCTGGCCCCGCCCCGTCCACGCTGGCTCCGCCCCCCGCCCACGCTGGCTCCGCCCCCGCCCAGCGCGCATGCGCGACTCCTGGCTCCGCCCCCGCTGGCTCCGCCCCCGCCCAGCGTGCATGCGCGGCTCCTGGTTCCGCCCCCATCCACGCTGGCTCCGCCCCCCGCCCCCCACCGGCTCCGCCCCCGCCCAGTGCGCATGCCTGGCTCCTGGCTCCGCCCCCCCGCAGACGCTGGCTCCGCCCCCACCCAGCGCGCATGCGCGGCTCATAGTTCCGCCCCATCCACGCTGGCTCCGCCCCCCGCCGGCTCCGCCCCCCGCCCAGCGCGCATGCGCGTCTCCTGGCTCCGCCCCCCGCAGACGCTTGCTCCCCCCACCCAGTGCGCACGCGCGGCTCCTAGTCCCGCCCCCATCCACGCTGGCTCCGCCCCCCGCCCCCGCTGGCTCCGCCCCCGCCCAGCGCGCATGCGTGGCTCCTGGCTCCGCCCCCCGCCCACTCTGGCTCCGCCCCTCCACCCAGCGCGCACGCGCGGCTCCTGGCTCCGCCCCATCAACGCTGGCTCCTCCCCCCGCCCAGCGCGCATGCGCGGCTCTTGGCCCCGCCCCCTCCCCCGGCTCCGCCCTCGCCCCGCTGGCTCCGCGCCCCACCCGGCGCGCATGCGCAGCTGCGTCCCCGGGACTGAGGGGCACTTTAGGCGTTTAATAACGGTCTTGGTCGCTATAGTTACCGGGGGGGGCGTAGCGTGGGCCGGGCTGGAGGAGCCCCCGGGGCGGGCAGTGAGGCTGCGGGCAGCGGCCCATCCCTGTCCGTGGCGGTGCTGGAGGAGGAGCCGGTGCGCGCCGGGGGAGCAGCAGAGAGAAGTTGAGCGGGGTCGCGCGGTCGGTCGCCTGGCGGCTGCCGGGAAAACCGCGACAGGGCGGGGGCCGCGCGGTGCGGCGGGACCGGGGGCAGAAGCCCCTCCGCGGCCGGGCCGGGCGGTGGCGGCGCTGCCCAGAGCCGCGCTGTGGCGCGCGGGGCTGCGTTCGGCCGGGCTTGTAAGAGCTGAGAGACACCCGCGTACTCTTTTAGGGGGAGGACTGGAGCTACAGAAGAAGAAGGGAGGAGAGAAGGAGAAAGAAGGGTCTGAAGTGGTAAATTTCCCTGGCAGCGCTGAGAGCGAGAGCTGTGGTGAGTCCTGGGACCACGGGGTCCTGTTGCCCCCTGAGTGCATGTGAGCCCTCCCCTGTTGCCCTCTCTATCCCACACTGATGTGATTTTTTCTTTTTGCTTCCCTTTACCTCTGCTCTCCCTCTTTCTCTCTCTTCTTCTAGCTCTGCCTTTTTCTTTTTCTCTCCATGATATTGTCCTGCTTCTTCTCCTTTTTTTTTTTTTTCATTCTCTGTCTCGCTCCTGTAACCTAGCGCTGGTTTTTTCCTTTTGTCCATTCTTTGTCCTGATTGGCATCGATCCCTTTTCTCCCACAACTTCTCTGGCCTGTTCCCACTCATTCTTTTTCTCTCTGTGCCTGCACGTGCCGCTATGTGTCCTTGACTGTCTATTGCCCTCCCCCCTTCTCCATCTCTATCTCTTTGTCTTGCTCACTGACGCCCACCCCCCTAATTCTCCCTGTCCCCGTCCTCCACCCTCTTCACCTCACCCTCGCTCGGACCCTTTGTGCTGCTCCCTGCCTCGGCTATTGATTGCTTCATGTGTCCCTGCCTTTTCTCACGCTCCACCTCTTTGTCATTCTCTTTGTTGCTTTTGTTGGTTCCAGGCCAGCATCCTGCTCTGTGTCCCTCTCCCTTCCGCAATCATCTCCTGCTCTCTGGCTCCCTGTCCCTCACCTCTCTTCTAGATGCCTCTGTCCTGCCTCCTCTGTTTTCTGATCCCTCTGGCCTGCTACCCATAGCTGGCTTGGCGTTCTTTCTCCACCTCTCTGCCTCGGTCCTATCCCTCTCCTCATCTCTCGGTTGCTGCTGTTCCTTTCTCCATCACTGCCTTGCTGCCTGTCCCTTTTCTCTTCTTCTCTCTGTCCTCCATCCTCTCCCAAACATTTTGCCTGTAGAGCTCCATACCACTGCCCATCCCATTGTTTCTTGCTATATCCCCCTGCCCAGCTCAGTGTCCCGTTATTTCTTGTGTTGTGCTCCCTGGCTTTTTTCAAATCCTGCAGCCCAGCCATGGTTTTAATCTCTCCCTCTAGTTGTCCTGATCTGTGTGGGTTTTTCTCTCTCTTATTTCCTCAACCACTCCAGCTTGTTCTGTACCTTTTGTACCGCTCTCGCTCCTCTTTTCAGTCCATTTCTCTCTCGATCCATCTGTTCTGCTCCTTGCTTATCAGTTTCTCTCTCTTTCCTCTGTCCTACTCCTGCACATAGTGTGTGATTGAGTGAGGTTCCATGTCTAGCAGGCCTCATCTCGTAAGAGCTGTGAGACGCCTACATATTCTCTGAAGTGGAGGACAGCCAGGCAACTGGAGCTACAGAAGAGGAAGGGAGAAGACAAAGAGAAGGAAGAGTCTGACCTGTCAAATTCTCCCAGCAGCACTGAGAACTGTGGTAAGTCCCAAGCGCTCGGGGCCCTCTCATCCCTCTTGTGTGTCCTGGTCCCTCCCTGTCTTTCTCCTAGACTCCTCTCTTTCTGATGCTGCTCAGTTTTTTTTGCTCACCTGTATCTTCCTTCTCCATCTTGCTTGGAGCAGCTCCCTGTCCCCATCTTGTAGGTCATCCCTCTCTCTGCCCTGTACCCTGCCACTATTGTTGCCTTTCTCGATCTCTCTCTGTCCAGCTCCCTGTCCCTATTGATTAATTCCTCCCTCTTCTTCTTGCACCTGCTGCTATTCCCTGCGATCTCCATCTCTCTCTGTTCGACTCCCTGTCCCCAGTTTTTCATTCCTACCTCCACCCCTCATAGCCTGTATGGCCTTTTTCCTCGGTGTCTTTCTCTCTGGCTGACTCCCTTCTGCTATTTTTTATTTCCTCCCTATCCATCTTGTTGCCCATCGCTCTTTTGTCTTCTCTCTCCATGTCTCTCTGTCTGTCTTCCAGTCACTGTTCTTTAATTCCTCCCTCTTCCCTGTAGCTTGCTGCTATTTTTTTTCCCATTCTCCATCATGCTCTGTCTGATGCCCTGTCCCTATTTATCAATTCCTCCCCCTCTGCCTTGCAGCCTGTCTCTTTTCCCCATTTAATTTTTGCGTGTGTCTCTGGCTCCTTGTCCCTGGTTTTTTAATTCCTTCCTCTGTGCCCCATACCCTGTGTGATCTTTTCTCTTGTGTGGTCTGTTTCTGGCTGGCGCTCTGTTTCTATTCAGTAATTCCTCTCTTGACGCCTTGTAGTCTGTTGCTTTTGTCCTTTCTCCATCTCACTGTCTCTGTTTCCTCTGTTTTAGAATTCCCCCCCTCTTCTTTCTGTATGCATTGGTATTAGTTTTTGTCTCCAGGTCTGTTTTTTACTGTCTCTGTCCCTGTTTCCTAATTCTTCCTTCTCTGCCCTGTAACATGTAGCTCTGGTTTGATTTGTGTTCCTCCCCTGCCCTTTCCCTCCATTGTTTTCTGTCCTGACTCCCCATCGCTGTTGCTTTTTCCTCCCTCTGTGCCCTGTTCTTTGTAGCTTTGTCCTTTGCCATCTCTCGGTCTAGCTCCCTGCCCCTATTCTTTTTTCCTCCGTGTCTGTTGTGCTGCCCATCCCAGGTTTTTTTTCTGCATCTCTGTCCTGCTCCTCATCCTTCTTTGTTGGTCTCTGTCCTGCTCCTTCTTCCTCTTTCTGCTGCCTCTTTTCTTCTCTCCCTGTTGCTTCTTTCTCCGTATCCGTGTCAGGCTCCCTGTCCCCATCCTCTCCCCACCCCATTCCTTGCCTCTTGTTTTCTCGCTACCCCCATACTGGCCAGCTGGCTGCCCCTTTTCTCCTGTCTTCTAGTGTCCTGCACCCTGCTCCTCATTTTTGGCAGTCTCCAGCTGTGCCCAGCAGCCTGTTGCTCCAGGAGCTGACTGACTGACTGTTCCCTGCTGGCCTGAGGAGTGTGGCTCTGGGAACAAGCGCCCAGGTGTGCCAGGGTCAGGGGGAGCATTAGGGGCCCTGAGCCCAGGAGCAGACTCCCTTCTGGGACTTGTTATGTGTGTGACTGAATAAACACTTGCTGTCTGCTGGCTGCCTTTTGTGCTTCCTTTGCCCCAGGCAAGGGGCTGTGAGGGAGCCCAGGGGAGGGGTGATGATGCACTGTGGGGGTGGGAGGATGGCCTCCAGCTGTGGGCTGGAGCTGGAGGGGCCCCAGGTGTGGGCAATGAGGCTGATGGCAGTGGCCCCTCCCTGTAAAGGGGTTGCTCCAGGTGGAGGGGTGGGTGCTGCTGTTGAAAGCAGGAGAGCCCTCAGAGGGGTCAGTGTAAACCAAGGGAGGAGCAGAGCAGTCACTGAGTGTTGCTTGGCTGTGGCTGCACCAAGGGAGAAGGTGAGTGGAGCTGTGCAATCAACTGGCAGCTCCTGGGGAAGGAGCTCATGGAGAGGATGGTGGTGTCTGCAAGGTGGCAATGGGGTGGCACAGAGCAATGGGGGGACACTGCTCGGTGTTGAAGCTGGTGGCGGGGACACTGTGGGGCAGGCTGTCCAGGGCTGCGCCTGGTGGGGCTTTTGGGTGTATTGGTGGGGGTTGGGAGGGGTGAACAATGGTGTCCCTGCAGGGTCAGAAAGTAGGGAAAGCTGCCTCTCACAACATAGCAGGAGCTGTAGTCCTGGTGTATGGGGTTTCTGGTCAGCCACGTTGGTTCCCTGGGGCGTGCTGGGACATGTGGTCTTCCAGCACTTGACTTGCAGGTGGCCATGCCGTGTTTGCCAGCACGTGCCAGGAGCTGTAGGTTTTGCAGACTTGGCTGCCAGGCAGCTGCATTGCTCATGGGCGTGCATAGCACAGCATAGTCCTTGCTAACACTACGGCCCCTGTAACGCAGCACGAGGGATGGTTTTGTTACTGCTTTCATGTGGTTTCCTGCGGGCTTCTGGCTGCTCCCCAAAAAGCTTTGTGCCCATACCTCGAGAGTGCGTGCGCAGTGGCTCACCGCCCCACATCCAACGAACAGTACTGCCGCTCGGCCGCTGCTCGTGTGGGGTGTGGCGCTTGCCTGTGCTCACTGCTGCTGTCTGGCAAACGCAACATGGTACTGCAGGTGGGCGACGCAGAGGTGCCCCCATGCCCCATGCTGCCACCCACCAGTAACATCAACGTGATGCTCCAATGCCTGTGGGGTGGTGCGGCCACACTTGGTGCTGCCTCCTGGTAAGGAAATGCTGCCGCCACCCCACGTGCATGCTGTCGGTGGGCGCTCGGCGTGCAAAGTGCAGGACTGCAGTGCCAGCACTGCACGGGTGCACAGCACTGCCAGAGCTGGCTTTCCTGCTGCCGCAGTATGATGACTTGCTGGGTGTGATTCCTGGTGGTGGGTGAGGGCCAAGGCCACCGCTGAGGCCAGCAAGCCCCTTTGGCAGGTGTGGGGGCACCTCCTGCCTGCTGGCCACATGGCAGTGGTGGGACAGGAAGCTTCACACCGCCTGCTGTGTCATGCCTCCACTCTGCTGGAGGTGATCTGGGCCGGCGGAGCCCCAGAGAGTTACCTGAGAGCTGGTAGAAAGGAAGAGGGGAAGAAGATGGGTGTCCCTGCCAGGGGTTGGTGCTGGGTGCCTCCCCAGCTTGCCAGAGCTCCCCTTGAGCTGGTACTGGCCTCACCCACACCGTGCAGCTGGCCCCAGCTCTCGCACCTCCCCTGAAGCCTGTCCCATAGCCCCAGGTCACCCCCAAGCCCTGTGGGGATGGCAGCAAGCTGGCCCTTGGTGCATCTGCAGAAGCCCCTGTGGAAGGAGGGCTCCGGCCAGGGGTGATCTATGGTAATAATGGTAGTCGCTTCATCTTTCCTTCTCCCAGAGGCCGCACTGAGGCTGTGCTTGCCTGTTCCTTCCCTGGGGATGCTGCTGACTGGACCCACCTCAGAACTGTGTGGGGTGTCTCTGCCTGGCCTTGTGCTCCTCTCAGCATAGAGGTGAAAAGGGACAGGCCCCTGGGATGTTTTCTGGATATGGACAGGAGCTGCCACAGCTGAAGCTGGAGAGGCCGGAGAAAGGGAATGAAGAAGGAAATCAAGGCCATCTGGGCAGCACCCGCCTCCCACTGCAGGAAGAGAGAACCTGCCTCTCTGGATGAGGAAGCAGCCCTCTTCATAGTCCACAGCAAGCCAGACTGCCAACGTGCACCATAGGGTCTGTGTGCGTCACCCCAAGTGCGGTACGGCCGCAGTGAGTGAGGCTGCATGAACAGGAAGCCGTGTCTCGTAAGAACTGAGAGACACCCACGTATTCTTTTAGGGGGAGGACAGCCAAGCGACTGGAGCTACAAAAGAGGAAGGGAGGAGAGAAGGAGAAAGAAGGCTCTGAACTGGCAAATTTTCCTGGCAGCGCTGAGAGCGACGGCTGGGGTGAGTCGCAGACCCTCAGGGCCCTGTCGCCCCTCTTGTGCGTTTTGGGCTCTCCCCTGGCCCCCTCTCTATCCCACACTGCTGTGATGTTTTTGCTTCCCTTTATCTCTACTCTCCTTCTTCTCTCCTGCTCCCACTCCCTCTTGTTGTGTCTTTTTCTAGCTCTCCCTTTTTCTTTTTCTCTAGATGCCTTTGTTCCTCTCCCTCTCCTTCCTTTTTTTCATCCTCCACCTCTCTCCTGTAGCCTAGTGCTGGTTTTTTCCTTTTCCAGTTCTTGGTCCTGATCGGCATTGGTCTGTTTTTGCCCACAACTTCTCTGACCTGTTCCCTGGCGTTCTTTTCCTCTCCGTGCCTGTCTGTGCCGCTCCATGTCTCTGAGTTGCTCTCTCTCCTTCCTCCCCTGGCATTCTGTATCCCTTTACCTTGGTCATTGATGCCCACCCTCCTTATTCTATATCTTGCTGTCCCTCTTTTCCTCCCTGTTTATCTCATCCTTTCTCTGACCCTTTGTGCTTCTCCCTGTCTCAATTATTTATTGCTTCATCTCTCTGTCCTGTTCTCTGTCTCTGTTCTTTGTCGTACTCCACCTCTCTGTCATTCTCTGTTGCTCTTTGCTCTCTAATCCAGCATCCTGCTCTGTGTCCCTCTCTCTTCTGCAGTGGTCTCCTGCTCTCTGGCTCCCTGTCCCTCACCTGTCTTCTAGATCTCTGTCTCTTCTCTCTCTTCTTGATTCTCTAGTTTCCTATCTTGCACTGTCCTTTGCTTTTCTATCTCTCTGACTCTGTCCAGTCACTCTATCCATTTCTCTAATGTTTCTTTCTCCATCTCTGCCTCACCCCCTTTCTTCTTTGTCTTAGTTACTCCATCCTCTCCCTAACCATTTGAATGTGTATCTCCATATCATGGCTTGTCCCATCACTATATCCCCCTGTCAAGCTCCCTGTCCCATTATTCCCCTCTGTCCTTCTCTCTGCCCCTTTTTCCTCATCCTGCAGCGTACCACAGTTTTCTTGTTGTCCCTCTCTTTGCCCTGATCTGTCTGTCTTTCTCTTACTCTATCAACCCTTCTGGCTTCTTCTCCATCTATTTCTCTCCTCTCCTCCCACCTTCCTTATTCCCCTCATTTAATTTCTCTCTCTTTCTGTCCTTTTTGCTCCCCTCTCATCACTTTCTCTCTATTTCCATCTCTCTTGCTCCCTGACCCTGTTTTTCTTCCACCATGCCCCAGCAGGACTCCTCATCCCTTTTATAGTGATTTCTCCATCTCACTGTGCTTTGTTCTTTACTCCTATCCAGAACACGGTTCTGTTAGAAGTTAGGTAGCATGCGTGGTCTTGCTAGAAAAGAAGCGTAACCCCGTAGCATTTCATTTTTTTCATAGGAAACTAAAGCACATCCTTTTGGATAATAATATTGTTATTGCATTTAGCTGATTGGTTAGTACAGGTTAGTACAGTTAGTATTGGTTATTTAGCTGATAGCTTAGTACAATATCTGTCTTTTTCTATCTATACCACCTCAGAAAAGCTAATTTTAATTCCCTACCCAGTCACATCGTTGATGCAATAGATGTAGCGAGAGAGCAGATATTGTCATTTCCAGTAAGGGTCACTTTCTTCAAACAGCACTTTCCATTCAGTAAACTTAAGGCAGGTGAGAAAACTTGCTTCTGCTCCCCTGGCTGCTTTTGTGCCTTCTGGTGGTTCACCCCTCCCCTTTCCCAGGTGATTGTGGTCAGGGTGGTGGGTGGGGCCTGGGGTATATAAACCACAGCCTCTCCTCAGGGTGGTCATTCTGCTCTTGGGCCTCTCTGAGGTCAGTGCTCTAGTGGTCCTTGTGTAAATAGCAGCTTTTGAGCTGTCAAAGCTCTTTGGGCAGGTGGGTTTTGATAACCACAGAAATAGAGCTACCCAAGGTAAGAGTTTCAGGATCAGTCAAGGTTCAGCAGCATATATAAGAGGAGGTGCAGTGGCATGTAGTGGTTTATTTTCAGGTAAGTAATTTTGTATTAAGTGGTGGTGGGTGTGTGTGTGTTTAAGATGGCTTAATAGCATATGTGTTGTATTTTCCTGGCTTTTCTAACTTTATTGAAGATGGGAGCTTGTTTTTTTCCCTAGTATTACTGTACACATTGTAAGTTGTTGATATCATCTGTCTAAATAGGACCAAAGATGAGATAATGTAGCAAGGGTTAGAATGAGCATCTTGTGTGCATTTGTATATGGAATTTTAGCATTTCTCAGAAAAGGGGCAGGGATGTGAGGCGCAGGGTCTTTCAGGGTACAGGATGGCTCATTGCCTTTCCTAATTCCCTGCAGAGAACCATGTTGTTTTGCAGGTGCTGTGTAGGCAGCCTTTGGAATAGGATGAGCATTTGAAATGAGCTGGGGTAGTAGAGAGGAGGAGCACGGCCCCAGTGTTTTCACACAAGCACAACTACGATGTTTTGTCTTTTGATGTCATAGGTGCCACAAGCGATGATCGCTGTAGTGTCCAACACTGAAACCGGTACGGAGCAGGTGAGCAGAAAGTCTGATGCTTTTGAGAAGGAGCGTGTTGCAGAAGAGGGCTGTGTCAGCTAACACGGTGCTGACTCCTGGTGCTGTTTTTGTGCAGATGATGAAGAGGAACTGTGGCAACTGAGGCATGGACTCCCGAAGAAATCCAGAGAGAAAAAGAGAGAGAGTTTATTGTTACAATGATACATGCTTATGCTCTCGGATGCTGTCGGTAAAGCTCTTACTTCATAGTTAACAAATCAGCAATTAGACAGCTATCAACCTTTTCTCCTATCAGCATAAGACCACTCTGACACGCGCTGTGCTGACCAATCACCCTCTCGTTCACGCGCTGTTCTCGCGGTAGCATCTTCTCACAGTCCAGTACTTTTCCACAGTTTAGTGTTGCAGCTTGAAGTGCTAAGGCTTGGACAATAAGCCCAAGCCAGAGTTGACCTATAGATGAATCCTGTACATTTTATAACTGATAACCATTGTGCTAATAGGTATTATACTAAGTTATAGCAAACCAACTATTCTGATGTAAAAGGTGGGAATACTGAAGCCTGAGCAACAGGCCCTGAACTGAAACTGCTAACTCTGTATGTAGTCATTAGTGAAATATGCATAGAAGATGTAGCTTAAACATCATAAAACATGCCTATCTTGAATGTATCCTTACATTTCTTTATGTGTGAGCAAGATAACAAGGCCACAGAAACAGTTGTCTGGCCTTGTGACCTTGCTCGTAAATTAACTAGCTAAGCAGGGCAACTCCCTTAGCTTCTCCCTTAAGCCCTGGCAAGGCTCTGGGGTGGAACCTAACGTGAGATGAAAACCAGCTATTTCTGCTTAAAACAAAGGTGCCAGCTATTCTGGCTTGCTGATTTTTGGGTATATAAGGCTGGACCCGCTCACAGCGACTTTGGAAGCCTCACCTACGGGTGGACGCACTGCGTAGGACTTCCCACTTGCAGGGAAAGGTTCTCCAAATCCTCGCTGTAAGCGGGGCTTCCCAGCGACTGCGGATCTGGATGATGGTAAAGTATGCAAGTGGTGATGGATCTTTCTTAATCACTATTCTCTCTCTCAAGTAGTAATGATTTGATGCATTACCCTGTATTTTCCTAACTGTTTAAGTGCACTATTCTGTCTTTTCTTACTGTATGTTTTCTGTATTATTCTGTTATATTATTTAGTTATTTCTTGTAAAATACACCTGCTCTTTTCACTCTGGTGTCTGAGTTTAATTGATATCCCTAATCAGCAAAACACAGCTGTCTGTTGTTTTTCCCTGCCACCTTGGCATAACTCAACAGTCTCTTATCTTTCATCCAAGGCCTGTTTTTCATCAAAGACTAGCACTTTCTGAGAGGCTGTGCAAGGCTGGCAGGCCAATGCCTCCCACAAGGAACCTGGTGTCCATAGGAATATCCAGGTTAGCTGATGTGGTTGTTTGGAAAAAGGGCTTCAGACTCCCAGCCCCCAGATAAGGTGAGGGACAGGTGTTTGGGAGAGGCAAAAACTGGAGGCTGAAACAGGGTGGGGGGGCCCAAAATGTGGTAGGAGGCCAGAGGAAAGTAGAGGCAGGAAAAAGTGGAGGCCTAAATGGGGTGGGAGGCTGGAGAGTATTAGAGGCCAGAAAAAATGGGAGGCCAAAAAGGGGTGGGAGGCCAAAAAGGGTGGGAGGCTGGAGAGAAGTAGAGGCCAGAAAAAATTGGAGGCCAAAAATGAGTGGGAGGCCAAAAAGGGATGGGAGGCCAAAAAATGGTGGAGGCTGGAGAGAAGTGGAGGCCAGAAAAATAGGAGGCCAAAAAGGGGTGGGAGGCCAAAAAATGGTGGAGACTGGAGAGAAGTGGAGGCCGAAAATGTGTGGGAGGCCAAAAAAGGGTGGGAGGCTGGAGAGAAGTAGAGGCCAGAAAAAATTGGAGGCCGAAAAGGGGTGGGAGGCCAAAAAAAGGTGGGAGGCTGGAGAGAAGTAGAGGCCAGAAAAAATTAGAGGCCGAAAAGGAGTGGGAGGCCAAAAAATGGTGGGAGGCTGGTAAGAAGTAGAGGCCAGAAAAAATTGGAGGCCAAAAGGTGTGGGAGACCAGAAAATGGTGGAGGCTGTTGATAAGAAGAGGCCAGAAAAAATTGGAGGCCGAGAAGGTGTGGGAGGCCAAAACAGGGTGGGAGACTGGAGAGAAGTAGAGGCCAGAAAAAATTGGTGGCCAAAATGAGTGGGAGGCCAAAAAGGGGTTGGGGACTGCTGAATACTAGAGGCCAGAAAAAATTGGAGGCCGAAAAAGGGTGGGAAGCCAAAAAGGAGTGAGACGCCAAAAAAGTGTGGGAGGCTGGAGAGAAGTAGAGGCCAGAAAAAATTGGAGGCCCAGAAGGGGTGGGAGGCCAGAAAGGGGTGGGAGGCTGGAGGGAAGTAGAGGCAAGAAGAAATTGGAGGCCGAAAATGAGTGGGAGGCCAAAAAGGGGTGGGAGGCTGGAGAGAAGTAGAGACCAGAAAAAATTGGAGGCCAAAAATGAGCGGGAGGCCGGTGAATAGTAGAGGCCAGAAAAAATTAGAGGCCAAAAAGCAGTGCGAGGCCAAAAAGCGGTGGGAGGCCAAAAAAGGGTGGGAGGCCAAAAAAGTGTGGGTGGCTGGAGAGAAGTAGAGGCTAGAAAAAATTGGAGGCCCAAAATGAGTGGGTGGCCAAAAAGGGGTGGGAGGCTGGAGAGAAGTAGAGGTCAGAAAAAACTGGAGGCCAAAAAGGAGTGGGAGTCCAAAAAGGAGTGTGAGAGCGGTGAATAGTAGAGGCCAGAAAAAATTAGAAGCCGAAAAGGGGTGGGAGACCAAAAAAGTGTGGGAGTCTGGAGAGGAGTAGAGGCCAGAAAATATTGGCGGCCAAAATGAGTGGGAGGCCAAACACGGGTGGGAGGCCAAAAAGGGGTGGGAGGCCGAAAAATGGTGGGATGCTGGAGAGAAGTAGAGGCCAGAAAAAATTAGAGGTCGAAAAGGGGTGGGAGGCCCAAAAAGGGTGCGAGCCTGGAGAGGAGTAGAGGCTTGAAAAAATTGGCGGCCAAAATGAGTGGGGGGGCCAAAAAGGGGTGGGAGGCCAAAAAGGGGTGGGAGGCCGAAAAATGGTGGGAGGCCGGAGAGAAGTAGAGGCCAGAAAAAAATTGGCGGCCAAAATGAGTGGGAGGCCAAAAAGGATTGGGAGGCCGAGAAATGGTGGGAGGCTGGAGAGAAGTAGAGGCCAGAAAAAATTGGAGGCGGAAAAGGTGTGGGAGGCCAAAAAAGGGTGGGAGGCTGGAGAGAAATACAGTCCAGAAAAAATTGGAGGCTGAGAAGGATTGGGAGGCCAAAAAGGAGTGGGAGAACGGTGAATAGTAGAGGCGAGAAGAAATTGGAAGCCGAAAAGGAGTGGGAGGCCAAAAAGGGGTGGGAGGCTGGAGAGAAGTAGAGGCCAGAAAAAATTGGAGGCCGAAAAGAAGTGGGAGGCCAAAAAGGGGTGGGAGGCTGGAGAGAAGTAGAGGCCAGAAAAAATTGGAGGCCAAAAATGAGTGGGACGCCAAAAAGGGGTGGGAGGACGAAAAATGGTGGGAGGCTGGTGAGAAGTAGAGGTCAGAAAAAATTGGACACTGAAAAGGGGTGGGAGGCCGATAAATGGTGGGAGGCTGGAGAGAAATACAGGCTAGAAAAAATTGGAGTCCAAAAATGAGTGGGACGCCAAAAAGGGGTGGGAGGACCAAAAATGTTGGGAGGCTGGAGAGAAGTAGAGGCTAGAAAAAATTGGAGGCCGAAAAGGGGTGGGAGGCCAAAAAAGGGTGGGAGGCTGGAGAGGAGTAGAGGCTTGAAAAGATTGGCGGCCAAAATGAGTGGGAGGCCAAACATGGGTGGGAGGACAAAAAGGGGTGGGAGGCCGAAAAAGGGTGGGAGGCTGGAGAGAAGTAGAGGCCAGAAAAAATTGGACGCGAAAAGGGGTGGGAGGCCGAAAAAGGGTGGGAGGCTGGAGAGAAGTAGAGGCTAGAAAAAATTGGCGGCCAAAATGAGTGGGAGGCTAAAAAGGATTGGGAGGCCGAAAAATGGTGGGAGGCTGGAGAGAAGTAGAGGCTAGAAAAAATTGGTGGCCAAAAAGGAGTGGGAGGCCAAAAAGTTGTGGGAGACCGGTGAATAGTAGAGGCCAGAAAAAATTAGAAGCCGAAAAGGGGTGGGAGGCCAAAAAGGGGTGGAAGGCCAAAAAAAGGGTGGGAGGCTGGAGAGAAGTAGAGGCTAGAAAAAAGTGGAGGCTGAAAAGGAGTGGGAGGCCAAAAAGGAGTGTGAGAGCGATGAATAGTAGAGGCCAGAAAAAATTAGCAGCCGAAAAGGGGTGGGAGGCCAAAAAGGGGTGGGAGTCTGGAGAGGAATAGAGGCCAGAAAAAATTGGCGGCCAAAATGAGTGGGAGGCCAAATGCGGGTGGGAGGCCAAAAAGAGGTGGGAGGCCGAAAAATGGTGGGATGCTGGAGAGAAGTAGAGGCTAGAACAAATTGGACGCCGAAAAGGGATGGGAGGCCGATAAATGCTGGGAGGCTGGAGAGAAGTAGAGGCCAGAAAAAATTAGAGGTCGAAAAGGGGTGGGAGGTCCAAAAAGGGTGCGAGGCTGTTGAGAAATACAGTCCAGAAAAAATTGGAGGCTGAGAAGGATTGGGAGGCCAAAAAGGAGTGGGAGACCGGTGAATAGTAGAGGCGAGAAGAAATTGGAAGCCGAAAAGGGGTGGGAGGCCAAAAAGGGGTGGGAGGCTGGAGAGAAGTAGAGGCCAGAAAAAATTGGAGGTCGAAAAGAAGTGGGAGGCCAAAAAGGGGTGGGAGGCTGGAGAGAAGTAGAGGCCAGAAAAAATTGGACACTGAAAAGGGGTGGGAGGCCGATAAACGGTGGGAGGCTGGAGAGAAGTACAGGCTAGAAAATATTGGAGGCCAAAAAGGGGTTGGAGGCCAAAAAAGGGTGGGAGGCTGGAGAGGAGTAGAGGCTTGAAAAAATTGGCGGCCAAAATGAGTGGGAGGCCAAAAAGGGGTGGGAGGCCAAAAAGGGGTGGGAGGCCGAAAAATGGTGGGAGGCTGGAGAGAAGTAGAGGCTAGAAAAAATTGGAGGCCGAAAAGGGGTGGGAGGCCAAAAAAGGGTGGGAGACTGGAGAGGAGTAGAGGCTTGAAAAAATTGGCGGCCAAAATGAGTGGGAGGCCAAAAAGAGGTGGGAGGGCAAAAAAGGGTGGGAGGACGAAAAATGGTGGGAGGCCGGAGAGAAGTAGAGGCTAGAAAAAATTGGAGGCCGAAAAGGAGTGGGAGGCCAAAAAAGGGTGGGAGGCTGGAGAGAAGTAGAGGCCAGAAAAAATTGGAGGCCAAAAAGGAGTGGGAGGCCAAAAAAGGGTGGGAGGCTGGAGAGAAGTAGAGGCCAGAAAAAATTGGAGGCCAAAAAGGAGTGGGAGGCCAAAATGGAGTGTGAGAGCGGTGAATAGTAGAGGCCAGAAAAAATCAGAAGCCGAAAAGGGGTGGGACGTCAAAAAGGTGTGGGGGGCCATAAAAGGGTGGGAGGCTGGAGAGAAGTAGAGGTGAGAAAAACTTGGAGGCCGAAAAGGAGTGGGAGGCCAAAAAGGAGTGGGCGACCGGTGAATAGTAGAGGTCCGAAAAAATTAGCAGCCGAAAAGGGGTGGGAGGCCAAAAAGGGATTGGAGGCGAAAAAAGTTGGGAACCTGGAGAGGAGTAGAAGCTTGAAAAAATTGGCGGCCAAAATGAGTGGGAGGCCAAAAAGGGGTGGGAGGCTGGAGAGAAGTAGAGGACAGAAAAAATTGGAGGCCAAAAATGAGTGGGACGCCAAAAAGGGGTGGGAGGACGAAAAATGGTTGGAGGCTGGTGAGAAGTAGAGGCCAGAAAAAATTGGACATTGAAAAGGGGTGGGAGGCCGATAAATGGTGGGAGGCTGGAGGGAAGTACAGGCTAGAAAATATTGGAGGCCAAAAAGGGGTTGGAGGCCAAAAAAGGGTGGGAGGCTGGAGAGGAGTAGAGGCTTGAAAAAATTGGCGGCCAAAATGAGTGGGAGGCCAAAAAGGGGTGGGTGGCCAAAAAGGGGTGGGAGGACGAAAAATGGTGGGAGGCCGGAGAGAAGTAGAGGCTAGAAAAAATTGGAGGCCGAAAAGGAGTGGGAGGCCAAAAAAGGGTGGGAGGCTGGAGAGAAGTAGAGGCCAGAAAAAATTGGAGGCCGAAAAGGGGTGGGAGGCCAAAAAAGGGTGGGAGGCTGGAGAGAAGTAGAGGCCAGAAAAAATTGTAGGCCGAAAAGGGGTGGGAGGCCAAAAAGGTGTGGGGGGCCATAAAAGGGTGGGAGGCTGGTGAGAAGTAGAGACCAGAAAAACTTGGAGGCCGAAAAGAAGTGGGAGGCCAAAAAGGAGTGGGAGAGCGGTGAATAGTAGAGGCCAGAAAAAATTAGAAGCCGAAAAGGTGTGGGAAGCCGATAAAAGGGGTGGGAGGCTGGAGAGGGGTAGAGGCCAGAAAAAATTGGCGGCCAAAATGAGTGGGAGGCCAAACACGGGTGGGAGGCCAAAAAGGGGTGGGAGGCCAAAAAATGGTGGGAAGCTGGAGAGAATTAGAGACCAGAAAAAATTGGCGGCCAAAATGAGTGGGAGGCCAAAAAGGGTTGGGATGCCAAAAAGGGGTGGGAGGCCGAAAAATGGTGGGAGGCTGGAGAGAAGTAGAGGCTAGAAAAAATTGGAGGCCGAAAAGGGGTGGGAGGCCAAAAAATGAGTGTGAGAGCGGTGAATAGTACAGGTCCGAAAAAATTAGCCACCGAAAAGGAGTGGGAGGCCAAAAAGGGGTTGGAGGCCAAAAAAGGGTGGGAGGCTGGAGAGAAGTAGAGGCCAGAAAAAATTGGACGCAAAAAGGGGTGGGAGGCCGAAAAAGGGTGGGAGGCTGGAGAGAAGTAGAGGCTAGAAAAAATTGGCGGCCAAAATGAGTGGGAGGCCAAAAAGGAGTGGGAGACCGGTGAATAGTAGAGGCTAGAAAAAATTAGAAGCCGAACAGGGGTGGGAAGCCGATAAAAGGGGTGGGAGGCTGGAGAGGAGTAAAGGCCAGAAAAAATTGGCGGCCAAAATGAGTGGGAGGCTAAAAAGGATTGGGAGGCCAAAAAATGGTGGGAGGCTGGAGAGAAGTAGAGGCCAGAAAATAATGGAGGCTGAAAAGAAGTGGGAGGCCAAAAAGGAGTGGGAGACCGGTGAATAGTAAAGGCCAGAAAAAATTAGCAGCCGAAAAGGGGTGGGAAGCTGATAAAAGGGGTGAGAGGCTGGAGAGGGGTAGAGGCCAGAAAAAATTGGCGGCCAAAATGAGTGGGAGGCCAAAAAGGAGTGGCAGACCGGTGAATAGTAGAGGCCAGAAAAAATTAGAAGCTGAACAGGGTTGGGAAGCCGATAAAAGGGGTGGGAGGCTGGAGAGGAGTAGAGGCCAGAAAAAATTGGCGGCCAAAATGAGTGGGAGGCCAAAAAGGATTGGGAGGCCGAAAAATGGTGGGAGGCTGGTGAGAAGTAGAGGCTAGAAAAAATTGGATGCCGAAAAGGGGTGGGAGGCCAAAAAAGGGTGGGAGGCTGGAGAGAAGTAGAGGCCAGAAAAAATTAGAGGCCGAAAAGGGGTGGGAGGCCAAAACGGGGTGGGAGGCTGTTGAGAAATACAGTCCAGAAAAAATTGGAGGCTGAGAAGGATTGGGAGGCCAAAAAGGAGTGGGATACCAGTGAATAGTAGAGGCGAGAAGAAATTGGAAGCCGAAAAGGGGTGGGAGGCCAAAAAGGGGTGGGAGGCTGGAGAGAAGTAGAGGCTAGAAAAAATTGGAGGCCAAAAAGAAGTGGGAGGCCAAAAAGGGGTGGGAGGCTGGAGAGAAGTAGAGGACAGAAAAAATTGGAGGCCAAAAATGAGTGGGACGCCAAAAAGGGGTGGGAGGACGAAAAATGGTTGGAGGCTGGTGAGAAGTAGAGGCCAGAAAAAATTGGACATTGAAAAGGGGTGGGAGGCCGATAAATGGTGGGAGGCTGGAGGGAAGTACAGGCTAGAAAATATTGGAGGCCAAAAAGGGGTTGGAGGCCAAAAAAGGGTGGGAGGCTGGAGAGGAGTAGAGGCTTGAAAAAATTGGCGGCCAAAATGAGTGGGAGGCCAAAAAGAGGTGGGAGGGCAAAAAAGGGTGGGAGGACGAAAAATGGTGGGAGGCCGGAGAGAAGTAGAGGCTAGAAAAAATTGGAGGCCGAAAAGGAGTGGGAGGCCAAAAAAGGGTGGGAGGCTGGAGAGAAGTAGAGGCCAGAAAAAATTGGAGGCCGAAAAGGAGTGGGAGGCCAAAAAAGGGTGGGAGGCTGGAGAGAAGTAGAGGCCAGAAAAAATTGGAGGCCAAAAAGGAGTGGGAGGCCAAAATGGAGTGTGAGAGCGGTGAATAGTAGAGGCCAGAAAAAATCAGAAGCCGAAAAGGGGTGGGAGGTCAAAAAGGTGTGGGGGGCCATAAAAGGGTGGGAGGCTGGAGAGAAGTAGAGGCGAGAAAAACTTGGAGGCCGAAAAGGAGTGGGAGGCCAAAAAGGAGTGGGCGACCGGTGAATAGTAGAGGTCCGAAAAAATTAGCAGCCGAAAAGGGGTGGGAGGCCAAAAAGGGATTGGAGGCGAAAAAAGTTGGGAACCTGGAGAGGAGTAGAAGCTTGAAAAAATTGGCGGCCAAAATGAGTGGGAGGCCAAAAAGGGGTGGGAGGCAATAAAGGGGTGGGAGGCCGAAGAATGGTGGGAGGCTGGAGAGAAGTAGAGGCCAGAAAAAATTGGATGTCGAAAAGGTGTGAGAGGACGAAAAATGGTGGGAGGCTGGTGAGAAGTAGAGGCCAGAAAAAATTGCAGGCCGAAAACGAGTGGGAGGCCAAAAAGTTGTGGGAGACCGGTCAATAGTTAGAGGCCAGAAAAAATTAACAGCCGAAAAGGGGTGGGAGGCCAAAAAGGGGTGGGAGGCCAGAAAAGTGTGGGAGGCTGGTGAGAAGTAGAGGCCAGAAAAAAATGGAGGCCGAAAAGAAGTGGGAAGCCAAAAAGGAGTGGGAGACCGGTGAATAGTGGAGGCCAGAAAAAATTAGAAGCGGAAAAGGGTTGGGAAGCCGATAAAAGGGGTGGGAGGCTGGAGAGGGGTAGAGGCCAGAAAAAATTGGCGGCCAAAATGAGTGGGAGGCCAAAAAGGATTGGGAGGCCGAAAAATGGTGGGAGGCTGGAGAGAAGTAGAGGCCAGAAAAAATTGGCGGACAAAATGAGTGGGAGGCCAAAAAGTTGTGGGAGACTGGTGAATAGTGGAGGCCAGAAAAAATTAGAAGCCGAAAAGGGTTGGGAAGCCGATAAAAGGGGTGGGAGGCTGGAGAAGAGTAGAGGATTGAAAAAATTGGCGGCCACAATGAGTGGGAGGCCTGACACGGGTGGGAGGCCTAAAAGGGGTGGGAGGACGAAAAATGGTTGGAGGCTGGTGAGAAGTAGAGGCCAGAAAAAATTGACGGCCAAAATGAGTGGGAGGCCAAAAAGGGTTGGGACACCAAAAACGGGTGGGAGGCCGAAACATGGTGGGAGGCTGGAGAGAAGTAGAGGCCAGAAAAAATTGGAGGTCGAAAAAGTGTGGGTGGCCAAAAAGGAGTGGGAGACCGGTGAATACTAGAGGCCAGAAAAAATTAGAAGCCGAAAAGGGGTGGGAAGCCGATAAAAGGGGTGGGAGGCCGGAGAGGAGTAGAGGCCAGAAAAAATTGGTGGCCAAAATGAGTGGGAGGCCAAACACGGGTGGGAGGCCAAAAAGGGGTTGGAGGCCAAAAAAGGGTGGGAGGCTGGAGAGAAGTAGAGGCCAGAAAAAATTGGACGCAAAAAGGGGTGGGAGGCCGAAAAATGGTGGGAGGCTGGAGAGAAGTAGAGGCTAGAAAAAATTGGCGGCCAAAATGAGTGGGAGGCCAAAAAGGAGTGGGAGACCGGTGAATAGTAGAGGCTAGAAAAAATTAGAAGCCGAACAGGGGTGGGAAGCCGATAAAAGGGGTGGGAGGCTGGAGAGGAGTAAAGGCCAGAAAAAATTGGCGGCCAAAATGAGTGGGAGGCCAATAAGGATTGGGAGGCCAAAAAATGGTGGGAGGCTGGTGAGAAGTAGAGGCCAGAAAAAATTGGACGCCGAAAAGGGGTGGGAGGCCGAAAAATGGTGGTAGGCTGGAGAGAAGTAGAGGCCAGAAAAAATTAGAGGCCGAAAAGGGGTGGGAGGTCAAAAAGGGGTGGGAGGCTGTTGAGAAATACAGTCCAGAAAAAATTGGAGGCTGAGAAGGATTGGGAGGCCAAAAACGAGTGGGATACCAGTGAATAGTAGAGGCGAGAAGAAATTGGAAGCCGAAAAGGGGTGGGAGGCCAAAAAGGGGTGGGAGGCTGGAGAGAAGTAGAGGCTAGAAAAAATTGGAGGCCGAAAAGAAGTGGCAGGCCAAAAAGGGGTGGGAGGCTGGAGAGAAGTAGAGGACAGAAAAAATTGGAGGCCAAAAATGAGTGGGACGCCAAAAAGGGGTGGGAGGACGAAAAATGGTTGGAGGCTGGTGAGAAGTAGAGGCCAGAAAAAAATGGACATTGAAAAGGGGTGGGAGGCCGATAAATGGTGGGAGGCTGGAGGGAAGTACAGGCTAGAAAATATTGGAGGCCAAAAAGGGGTTGGAGGCCAAAAAAGGGTGGGAGGCTGGAGAGGAGTAGAGGCTTGAAAAAATTGGCGGCCAAAATGAGTGGGAGGCCAAAAAGGGGTGGGTGGCCAAAAAGGGGTGGGAGGACGAAAAATGGTGGGAGGCCGGAGAGAAGTAGAGGCTAGAAAAAATTGGAGGCCGAAAAGGAGTGGGAGGCCAAAAAAGGGTGGGAGGCTGGAGAGAAGTAGAGGCCAGAAAAAATTGGAGGCCGAAAAGGGGTGGGAGGCCAAAAAAGGGTGGGAGGCTGGAGAGAAGTAGAGGCCAGAAAAAATTGTAGGCCGAAAAGGGGTGGGAGGCCAAAAAGGTGTGGGGGGCCATAAAAGGGTGGGAGGCTGGTGAGAAGTAGAGACCAGAAAAACTTGGAGGCCGAAAAGAAGTGGGAGGCCAAAAAGGAGTGGGAGAGCGGTGAATAGTAGAGGCCAGAAAAAATTAGAAGCCGAAAAGGTGTGGGAAGCCGATAAAAGGGGTGGGAGGCTGGAGAGGGGTAGAGGCCAGAAAAAATTGGCGGCCAAAATGAGTGGGAGGCCAAACACGGGTGGGAGGCCAAAAAGGGGTGGGAGGCCAAAAAATGGTGGGAAGCTGGAGAGAATTAGAGACCAGAAAAAATTGGCGGCCAAAATGAGTGGGAGGCCAAAAAGGGTTGGGATGCCAAAAAGGGGTGGGAGGCCGAAAAATGGTGGGAGGCTGGAGAGAAGTAGAGGCTAGAAAAAATTGGAGGCCGAAAAGGGGTGGGAGGCCAAAAAATGAGTGTGAGAGCGGTGAATAGTACAGGTCCGAAAAAATTAGCCACCGAAAAGGAGTGGGAGGCCAAAAAGGGGTTGGAGGCCAAAAAAGGGTGGGAGGCTGGAGAGAAGTAGAGGCCAGAAAAAATTGGACGCAAAAAGGGGTGGGAGGCCGAAAAAGGGTGGGAGGCTGGAGAGAAGTAGAGGCTAGAAAAAATTGGCGGCCAAAATGAGTGGGAGGCCAAAAAGGAGTGGGAGACCGGTGAATAGTAGAGGCTAGAAAAAATTAGAAGCCGAACAGGGGTGGGAAGCCGATAAAAGGGGTGGGAGGCTGGAGAGGAGTAAAGGCCAGAAAAAATTGGCGGCCAAAATGAGTGGGAGGCTAAAAAGGATTGGGAGGCCGAAAAATGGTGGGAGGCTGGAGAGAAGTAGAGGCCAGAAAATAATGGAGGCTGAAAAGAAGTGGGAGGCCAAAAAGGAGTGGGAGACCGGTGAATAGTAAAGGCCAGAAAAAATTAGCAGCCGAAAAGGGGTGGGAAGCTGATAAAAGGGGTGAGAGGCTGGAGAGGAGTAGAGGCCAGAAAAAATTGGCGGCCAAAATGAGTGGGAGGCCAATAAGGATTGGGAGGCCAAAAAGTGGTGGGAGGCTGGTGAGAATTAGAGACCAGAAAAAATTGGACGCCGAAAAGGGGTGGGAGGCCGAAAAATGGTGGTAGGCTGGAGAGAAGTAGAGGCCAGAAAAAATTGGCGGCCAAAATGAGTGGGAGGCCAAAAAGGAGTGGCAGACCGGTGAATAGTAGAGGCCAGAAAAAATTAGAAGCTGAACAGGGTTGGGAAGCCGATAAAAGGGGTGGGAGGCTGGAGAGGAGTAGAGGCCAGAAAAAATTGGCGGCCAAAATGAGTGGGAGGCCAAAAAGGATTGGGAGGCCGAAAAATGGTGGGAGGCTGGTGAGAAGTAGAGGCTAGAAAAAATTGGATGCCGAAAAGGGGTGGGAGGCCAAAAAAGGGTGGTAGGCTGGAGAGAAGTAGAGGCCAGAAAAAATTAGAGGCCGAAAAGGGGTGGGAGGCCAAAACGGGGTGGGAGGCTGTTGAGAAATACAGTCCAGAAAAAATTGGAGGCTGAGAAGGATTGGGAGGCCAAAAAGGAGTGGGATACCAGTGAATAGTAGAGGCGAGAAGAAATTGGAAGCCGAAAAGGGGTGGGAGGCCAAAAAGGGGTGGGAGGCTGGAGAGAAGTAGAGGACAGAAAAAATTGGAGGCCAAAAATGAGTGGGACGCCAAAAAGGGGTGGGAGGACGAAAAATGGTTGGAGGCTGGTGAGAAGTAGAGGCCAGAAAAAAATGGACATTGAAAAGGGGTGGGAGGCCGATAAATGGTGGGAGGCTGGAGGGAAGTACAGGCTAGAAAATATTGGAGGCCAAAAAGGGGTTGGAGGCCAAAAAAGGGTGGGAGACTGGAGAGGAGTAGAGGCTTGAAAAAATTGGCGGCCAAAATGAGTGGGAGGCCAAAAAGAGGTGGGAGGGCAAAAAAGGGTGGGAGGACGAAAAATGGTGGGAGGCCGGAGAGAAGTAGAGGCTAGAAAAAATTGGAGGCCGAAAAGGAGTGGGAGGCCAAAAAAGGGTGGGAGGCTGGAGAGAAGTAGAGGCCAGAAAAAATTGGAGGCCAAAAAGGAGTGGGAGGCCAAAATGGAGTGTGAGAGCGGTGAATAGTAGAGGCCAGAAAAAATCAGAAGCCGAAAAGGGGTGGGAGGTCAAAAAGGTGTGGGGGGCCATAAAAGGGTGGGAGGCTGGAGAGAAGTAGAGGCGAGAAAAACTTGGAGGCCGAAAAGGAGTGGGAGGCCAAAAAGGAGTGGGCGACCGGTGAATAGTAGAGGTCCGAAAAAATTAGCAGCCGAAAAGGGGTGGGAGGCCAAAAAGGGATTGGAGGCGAAAAAAGTTGGGAACCTGGAGAGGAGTAGAAGCTTGAAAAAATTGGCGGCCAAAATGAGTGGGAGGCCAAAAAGGGGTGGGAGGCAATAAAGGGGTGGGAGGCCGAAGAATGGTGGGAGGCTGGAGAGAAGTAGAGGCCAGAAAAAATTGGATGTCGAAAAGGTGTGAGAGGACGAAAAATGGTGGGAGGCTGGTGAGAAGTAGAGGCCAGAAAAAATTGCAGGCCGAAAACGAGTGGGAGGCCAAAAAGTTGTGGGAGACCGGTCAATAGTTAGAGGCCAGAAAAAATTAACAGCCGAAAAGGGGTGGGAGGCCAAAAAGGGGTGGGAGGCCAAAAAAGGGTGGGAGTAAGGAGAGAAGTAGAGGCCAGAAAAAATTGGAGGCCAAAAAGGAGTGGGAGGCCAAAATGGAGTGTGAGAGCGGTGAATAGTAGAGGCCAGAAAAAATCAGAAGCCGAAAAGGGGTGGGAGGTCAAAAAGGTGTGGGGGGCCATAAAAGGGTGGGAGGCTGGAGAGAAGTAGAGGCGAGAAAAACTTGGAGGCCGAAAAGGAGTGGGAGGCCAAAAAGGAGTGGGCGACCGGTGAATAGTAGAGGTCCGAAAAAATTAGCAGCCGAAAAGGGGTGGGAGGCCAAAAAGGGATTGGAGGCGAAAAAAGTTGGGAACCTGGAGAGGAGTAGAAGCTTGAAAAAATTGGCGGCCAAAATGAGTGGGAGGCCAAAAAGGGGTGGGAGGCAATAAAGGGGTGGGAGGCCGAAGAATGGTGGGAGGCTGGAGAGAAGTAGAGGCCAGAAAAAATTGGATGTCGAAAAGGTGTGAGAGGACGAAAAATGGTGGGAGGCTGGTGAGAAGTAGAGGCCAGAAAAAATTGCAGGCCGAAAACGAGTGGGAGGCCAAAAAGTTGTGGGAGACCGGTCAATAGTTAGAGGCCAGAAAAAATTAACAGCCGAAAAGGGGTGGGAGGCCAAAAAGGGGTGGGAGGCCAAAAAAGGGTGGGAGTAAGGAGAGAAGTAGAGGCCAGAAAAAATTGGAGGCCAAAAAGGAGTGGGAGGCCAAAATGGAGTGTGAGAGCGGTGAATAGTAGAGGCCAGAAAAAATCAGAAGCCGAAAAGGGGTGGGAGGTCAAAAAGGTGTGGGGGGCCATAAAAGGGTGGGAGGCTGGAGAGAAGTAGAGGCGAGAAAAACTTGGAGGCCGAAAAGGAGTGGGAGGCCAAAAAGGAGTGGGCGACCGGTGAATAGTAGAGGTCCGAAAAAATTAGCAGCCGAAAAGGGGTGGGAGGCCAAAAAGGGATTGGAGGCGAAAAAAGTTGGGAACCTGGAGAGGAGTAGAAGCTTGAAAAAATTGGCGGCCAAAATGAGTGGGAGGCCAAAAAGGGGTGGGAGGCAATAAAGGGGTGGGAGGCCGAAGAATGGTGGGAGGCTGGAGAGAAGTAGAGGCCAGAAAAAATTGGATGTCGAAAAGGTGTGAGAGGACGAAAAATGGTGGGAGGCTGGTGAGAAGTAGAGGCCAGAAAAAATTGCAGGCCGAAAACGAGTGGGAGGCCAAAAAGTTGTGGGAGACCGGTCAATAGTTAGAGGCCAGAAAAAATTAACAGCCGAAAAGGGGTGGGAGGCCAAAAAGGGGTGGGAGGCCAAAAAAGGGTGGGAGTAAGGAGAGAAGTAGAGGCCAGAAAAAATTGGAGGCCAAAAAGGAGTGGGAGGCCAAAATGGAGTGTGAGAGCGGTGAATAGTAGAGGCCAGAAAAAATCAGAAGCCGAAAAGGGGTGGGAGGTCAAAAAGGTGTGGGGGGCCATAAAAGGGTGGGAGGCTGGAGAGAAGTAGAGGCGAGAAAAACTTGGAGGCCGAAAAGGAGTGGGAGGCCAAAAAGGAGTGGGCGACCGGTGAATAGTAGAGGTCCGAAAAAATTAGCAGCCGAAAAGGGGTGGGAGGCCAAAAAGGGATTGGAGGCGAAAAAAGTTGGGAACCTGGAGAGGAGTAGAAGCTTGAAAAAATTGGCGGCCAAAATGAGTGGGAGGCCAAAAAGGGGTGGGAGGCAATAAAGGGGTGGGAGGCCGAAGAATGGTGGGAGGCTGGAGAGAAGTAGAGGCCAGAAAAAATTGGATGTCGAAAAGGTGTGAGAGGACGAAAAATGGTGGGAGGCTGGTGAGAAGTAGAGGCCAGAAAAAATTGCAGGCCGAAAACGAGTGGGAGGCCAAAAAGTTGTGGGAGACCGGTCAATAGTTAGAGGCCAGAAAAAATTAACAGCCAAAAAGGGGTGGGAGGCCAAAAAGGGGTGGGAGGCCAAAAAAGGGTGGGAGTAAGGAGAGAAGTAGAGGCCAGAAAAAATTGGAGGCCGAAAAGGGGTGGGAGGCCAGAAAAGTGTGGGAGGCTGGTGAGAAGTAGAGGCCAGAAAAAAATGGAGGCCGAAAAGAAGTGGGAAGCCAAAAAGGAGTGGGAGACCGGTGAATAGTGGAGGCCAGAAAAAATTAGAAGCGGAAAAGGGTTGGGAAGCCGATAAAAGGGGTGGGAGGCTGGAGAGGGGTAGAGGCCAGAAAAAATTGGCGGCCAAAATGAGTGGGAGGCCAAAAAGGATTGGGAGGCCGAAAAATGGTGGGAGGCTGGAGAGAAGTAGAGGCCAGAAAAAATTGGCGGACAAAATGAGTGGGAGGCCAAAAAGTTGTGGGAGACTGGTGAATAGTGGAGGCCAGAAAAAATTAGAAGCCGAAAAGGGTTGGGAAGCCGATAAAAGGGGTGGGAGGCTGGAGAAGAGTAGAGGATTGAAAAAATTGGCGGCCACAATGAGTGGGAGGCCTGACACGGGTGGGAGGCCTAAAAGGGGTGGGAGGACGAAAAATGGTTGGAGGCTGGTGAGAAGTAGAGGCCAGAAAAAATTGACGGCCAAAATGAGTGGGAGGCCAAAAAGGGTTGGGACACCAAAAACGGGTGGGAGGCCGAAACATGGTGGGAGGCTGGAGAGAAGTAGAGGCCAGAAAAAATTGGAGGTCGAAAAAGTGTGGGTGGCCAAAAAGGAGTGGGAGACCGGTGAATACTAGAGGCCAGAAAAAATTAGAAGCCGAAAAGGGGTGGGAAGCCGATAAAAGGGGTGGGAGGCCGGAGAGGAGTAGAGGCCAGAAAAAATTGGTGGCCAAAATGAGTGGGAGGCCAAACACGGGTGGGAGGCCAAAAAGGGGTTGGAGGCCAAAAAAGGGTGGGAGGCTGGAGAGAAGTAGAGGCCAGAAAAAATTGGACGCAAAAAGGGGTGGGAGGCCGAAAAAGGGTGGGAGGCTGGAGAGAAGTAGAGGCTAGAAAAAATTGGCGGCCAAAATGAGTGGGAGGCCAAAAAGGAGTGGGAGACCGGTGAATAGTAGAGGCTAGAAAAAATTAGAAGCCGAACAGGGGTGGGAAGCCGATAAAAGGGGTGGGAGGCTGGAGAGGAGTAAAGGCCAGAAAAAATTGGCGGCCAAAATGAGTGGGAGGCCAATAAGGATTGGGAGGCCAAAAAGTGGTGGGAGGCTGGTGAGAATTAGAGACCAGAAAAAATTGGACGCCGAAAAGGGGTGGGAGGCCGAAAAATGGTGGTAGGCTGGAGAGAAGTAGAGGCCAGAAAAAATTAGAGGCCGAAAAGGGGTGGGAGGTCAAAAAGGGGTGGGAGGCTGTTGAGAAATACAGTCCAGAAAAAATTGGAGGCTGAGAAGGATTGGGAGGCCAAAAACGAGTGGGATACCAGTGAATAGTAGAGGCGAGAAGAAATTGGAAGCCGAAAAGGGGTGGGAGGCCAAAAAGGGGTGGGAGGCTGGAGAGAAGTAGAGGCTAGAAAAAATTGGAGGCCGAAAAGAAGTGGCAGGCCAAAAAGGGGTGGGAGGCTGGAGAGAAGTAGAGGACAGAAAAAATTGGAGGCCAAAAATGAGTGGGACGCCAAAAAGGGGTGGGAGGACGAAAAATGGTTGGAGGCTGGTGAGAAGTAGAGGCCAGAAAAAAATGGACATTGAAAAGGGGTGGGAGGCCGATAAATGGTGGGAGGCTGGAGGGAAGGACAGGCTAGAAAATATTGGAGGCCAAAAAGGGGTTGGAGGCCAAAAAAGGGTGGGAGGCTGGAGAGGAGTAGAGGCTTGAAAAAATTGGCGGCCAAAATGAGTGGGAGGCCAAAAAGGGGTGGGTGGCCAAAAAGGGGTGGGAGGACGAAAAATGGTGGGAGGCCGGAGAGAAGTAGAGGCTAGAAAAAATTGGAGGCCGAAAAGGAGTGGGAGGCCAAAAAAGGGTGGGAGGCTGGAGAGAAGTAGAGGCCAGAAAAAATTGGAGGCCGAAAAGGGGTGGGAGGCCAAAAAAGGGTGGGAGGCTGGAGAGAAGTAGAGGCCAGAAAAAATTGTAGGCCGAAAAGGGGTGGGAGGCCAAAAAGGTGTGGGGGGCCATAAAAGGGTGGGAGGCTGGTGAGAAGTAGAGACCAGAAAAACTTGGAGGCCGAAAAAAAGTGGGAGGCCAAAAAGGAGTGGGAGAGCGGTGAATAGTAGAGGCCAGAAAAAATTAGAAGCCGAAAAGGTGTGGGAAGCCGATAAAAGGGGTGGGAGGCTGGAGAGGGGTAGAGGCCAGAAAAAATTGGCGGCCAAAATGAGTGGGAGGCCAAACACGGGTGGGAGGCCAAAAAGGGGTGGGAGGCCAAAAAATGGTGGGAAGCTGGAGAGAATTAGAGACCAGAAAAAATTGGCGGCCAAAATGAGTGGGAGGCCAAAAAGGGTTGGGATGCCAAAAAGGGGTGGGAGGCCGAAAAATGGTGGGAGGCTGGAGAGAAGTAGAGGCTAGAAAAAATTGGAGGCCGAAAAGGGGTGGGAGGCCAAAAAATGAGTGTGAGAGCGGTGAATAGTACAGGTCCGAAAAAATTAGCCACCGAAAAGGAGTGGGAGGCCAAAAAGGGGTTGGAGGCCAAAAAAGGGTGGGAGGCTGGAGAGAAGTAGAGGCCAGAAAAAATTGGACGCGAAAAGGGGTGGGAGGCCGAAAAAGGGTGGGAGGCTGGAGAGAAGTAGAGGCTAGAAAAAATTGGCGGCCAAAATGAGTGGGAGGCCAAAAAGGAGTGGGAGACCGGTGAATAGTAGAGGCTAGAAAAAATTAGAAGCCGAACAGGGGTGGGAAGCCGATAAAAGGGGTGGGAGGCTGGAGAGGAGTAAAGGCCAGAAAAAATTGGCGGCCAAAATGAGTGGGAGGCTAAAAAGGATTGGGAGGCCGAAAAATGGTGGGAGGCTGGAGAGAAGTAGAGGCCAGAAAATAATGGAGGCTGAAAAGAAGTGGGAGGCCAAAAAGGAGTGGGAGACCGGTGAATAGTAAAGGCCAGAAAAAATTAGCAGCCGAAAAGGGGTGGGAAGCTGATAAAAGGGGTGAGAGGCTGGAGAGGAGTAGAGGCCAGAAAAAATTGGCGGCCAAAATGAGTGGGAGGCCAATAAGGATTGGGAGGCCAAAAAGTGGTGGGAGGCTGGTGAGAATTAGAGACCAGAAAAAATTGGACGCCGAAAAGGGGTGGGAGGCCGAAAAATGGTGGTAGGCTGGAGAGAAGTAGAGGCCAGAAAAAATTGGCGGCCAAAATGAGTGGGAGGCCAAAAAGGAGTGGCAGACCGGTGAATAGTAGAGGCCAGAAAAAATTAGAAGCTGAACAGGGTTGGGAAGCCGATAAAAGGGGTGGGAGGCTGGAGAGGAGTAGAGGCCAGAAAAAATTGGCGGCCAAAATGAGTGGGAGGCCAAAAAGGATTGGGAGGCCGAAAAATGGTGGGAGGCTGGTGAGAAGTAGAGGCTAGAAAAAATTGGATGCCGAAAAGGGGTGGGAGGCCAAAAAAGGGTGGGAGGCTGGAGAGAAGTAGAGGCCAGAAAAAATTAGAGGCCGAAAAGGGGTGGGAGGCCAAAACGGGGTGGGAGGCTGTTGAGAAATACAGTCCAGAAAAAATTGGAGGCTGAGAAGGATTGGGAGGCCAAAAAGGAGTGGGATACCAGTGAATAGTAGAGGCGAGAAGAAATTGGAAGCCGAAAAGGGGTGGGAGGCCAAAAAGGGGTGGGAGGCTGGAGAGAAGTAGAGGACAGAAAAAATTGGAGGCCAAAAATGAGTGGGACGCCAAAAAGGGGTGGGAGGACGAAAAATGGTTGGAGGCTGGTGAGAAGTAGAGGCCAGAAAAAAATGGACATTGAAAAGGGGTGGGAGGCCGATAAATGGTGGGAGGCTGGAGGGAAGTACAGGCTAGAAAATATTGGAGGCCAAAAAGGGGTTGGAGGCCAAAAAAGGGTGGGAGACTGGAGAGGAGTAGAGGCTTGAAAAAATTGGCGGCCAAAATGAGTGGGAGGCCAAAAAGAGGTGGGAGGGCAAAAAAGGGTGGGAGGACGAAAAATGGTGGGAGGCCGGAGAGAAGTAGAGGCTAGAAAAAATTGGAGGCCGAAAAGGAGTGGGAGGCCAAAAAAGGGTGGGAGGCTGGAGAGAAGTAGAGGCCAGAAAAAATTGGAGGCCAAAAAGGAGTGGGAGGCCAAAATGGAGTGTGAGAGCGGTGAATAGTAGAGGCCAGAAAAAATCAGAAGCCGAAAAGGGGTGGGAGGTCAAAAAGGTGTGGGGGGCCATAAAAGGGTGGGAGGCTGGAGAGAAGTAGAGGCGAGAAAAACTTGGAGGCCGAAAAGGAGTGGGAGGCCAAAAAGGAGTGGGCGACCGGTGAATAGTAGAGGTCCGAAAAAATTAGCAGCCGAAAAGGGGTGGGAGGCCAAAAAGGGATTGGAGGCGAAAAAAGTTGGGAACCTGGAGAGGAGTAGAAGCTTGAAAAAATTGGCGGCCAAAATGAGTGGGAGGCCAAAAAGGGGTGGGAGGCAATAAAGGGGTGGGAGGCCGAAGAATGGTGGGAGGCTGGAGAGAAGTAGAGGCCAGAAAAAATTGGATGTCGAAAAGGTGTGAGAGGACGAAAAATGGTGGGAGGCTGGTGAGAAGTAGAGGCCAGAAAAAATTGCAGGCCGAAAACGAGTGGGAGGCCAAAAAGTTGTGGGAGACCGGTCAATAGTTAGAGGCCAGAAAAAATTAACAGCCGAAAAGGGGTGGGAGGCCAAAAAGGGGTGGGAGGCCAAAAAAGGGTGGGAGTAAGGAGAGAAGTAGAGGCCAGAAAAAATTGGAGGCCAAAAAGGAGTGGGAGGCCAAAATGGAGTGTGAGAGCGGTGAATAGTAGAGGCCAGAAAAAATCAGAAGCCGAAAAGGGGTGGGAGGTCAAAAAGGTGTGGGGGGCCATAAAAGGGTGGGAGGCTGGAGAGAAGTAGAGGCGAGAAAAACTTGGAGGCCGAAAAGGAGTGGGAGGCCAAAAAGGAGTGGGCGACCGGTGAATAGTAGAGGTCCGAAAAAATTAGCAGCCGAAAAGGGGTGGGAGGCCAAAAAGGGATTGGAGGCGAAAAAAGTTGGGAACCTGGAGAGGAGTAGAAGCTTGAAAAAATTGGCGGCCAAAATGAGTGGGAGGCCAAAAAGGGGTGGGAGGCAATAAAGGGGTGGGAGGCCGAAGAATGGTGGGAGGCTGGAGAGAAGTAGAGGCCAGAAAAAATTGGATGTCGAAAAGGTGTGAGAGGACGAAAAATGGTGGGAGGCTGGTGAGAAGTAGAGGCCAGAAAAAATTGCAGGCCGAAAACGAGTGGGAGGCCAAAAAGTTGTGGGAGACCGGTCAATAGTTAGAGGCCAGAAAAAATTAACAGCCGAAAAGGGGTGGGAGGCCAAAAAGGGGTGGGAGGCCAAAAAAGGGTGGGAGTAAGGAGAGAAGTAGAGGCCAGAAAAAATTGGAGGCCAAAAAGGAGTGGGAGGCCAAAATGGAGTGTGAGAGCGGTGAATAGTAGAGGCCAGAAAAAATCAGAAGCCGAAAAGGGGTGGGAGGTCAAAAAGGTGTGGGGGGCCATAAAAGGGTGGGAGGCTGGAGAGAAGTAGAGGCGAGAAAAACTTGGAGGCCGAAAAGGAGTGGGAGGCCAAAAAGGAGTGGGCGACCGGTGAATAGTAGAGGTCCGAAAAAATTAGCAGCCGAAAAGGGGTGGGAGGCCAAAAAGGGATTGGAGGCGAAAAAAGTTGGGAACCTGGAGAGGAGTAGAAGCTTGAAAAAATTGGCGGCCAAAATGAGTGGGAGGCCAAAAAGGGGTGGGAGGCAATAAAGGGGTGGGAGGCCGAAGAATGGTGGGAGGCTGGAGAGAAGTAGAGGCCAGAAAAAATTGGATGTCGAAAAGGTGTGAGAGGACGAAAAATGGTGGGAGGCTGGTGAGAAGTAGAGGCCAGAAAAAATTGCAGGCCGAAAACGAGTGGGAGGCCAAAAAGTTGTGGGAGACCGGTCAATAGTTAGAGGCCAGAAAAAATTAACAGCCAAAAAGGGGTGGGAGGCCAAAAAGGGGTGGGAGGCCAAAAAAGGGTGGGAGTAAGGAGAGAAGTAGAGGCCAGAAAAAATTGGAGGCCGAAAAGGGGTGGGAGGCCAGAAAAGTGTGGGAGGCTGGTGAGAAGTAGAGGCCAGAAAAAAATGGAGGCCGAAAAGAAGTGGGAAGCCAAAAAGGAGTGGGAGACCGGTGAATAGTGGAGGCCAGAAAAAATTAGAAGCGGAAAAGGGTTGGGAAGCCGATAAAAGGGGTGGGAGGCTGGAGAGGGGTAGAGGCCAGAAAAAATTGGCGGCCAAAATGAGTGGGAGGCCAAAAAGGATTGGGAGGCCGAAAAATGGTGGGAGGCTGGAGAGAAGTAGAGGCCAGAAAAAATTGGCGGACAAAATGAGTGGGAGGCCAAAAAGTTGTGGGAGACTGGTGAATAGTGGAGGCCAGAAAAAATTAGAAGCCGAAAAGGGTTGGGAAGCCGATAAAAGGGGTGGGAGGCTGGAGAAGAGTAGAGGATTGAAAAAATTGGCGGCCACAATGAGTGGGAGGCCTGACACGGGTGGGAGGCCTAAAAGGGGTGGGAGGACGAAAAATGGTTGGAGGCTGGTGAGAAGTAGAGGCCAGAAAAAATTGACGGCCAAAATGAGTGGGAGGCCAAAAAGGGTTGGGACACCAAAAACGGGTGGGAGGCCGAAACATGGTGGGAGGCTGGAGAGAAGTAGAGGCCAGAAAAAATTGGAGGTCGAAAAAGTGTGGGTGGCCAAAAAGGAGTGGGAGACCGGTGAATACTAGAGGCCAGAAAAAATTAGAAGCCGAAAAGGGGTGGGAAGCCGATAAAAGGGGTGGGAGGCCGGAGAGGAGTAGAGGCCAGAAAAAATTGGTGGCCAAAATGAGTGGGAGGCCAAACACGGGTGGGAGGCCAAAAAGGGGTTGGAGGCCAAAAAAGGGTGGGAGGCTGGAGAGAAGTAGAGGCCAGAAAAAATTGGACGCAAAAAGGGGTGGGAGGCCGAAAAAGGGTGGGAGGCTGGAGAGAAGTAGAGGCTAGAAAAAATTGGCGGCCAAAATGAGTGGGAGGCCAAAAAGGAGTGGGAGACCGGTGAATAGTAGAGGCTAGAAAAAATTAGAAGCCGAACAGGGGTGGGAAGCCGATAAAAGGGGTGGGAGGCTGGAGAGGAGTAAAGGCCAGAAAAAATTGGCGGCCAAAATGAGTGGGAGGCCAATAAGGATTGGGAGGCCAAAAAGTGGTGGGAGGCTGGTGAGAATTAGAGACCAGAAAAAATTGGACGCCGAAAAGGGGTGGGAGGCCGAAAAATGGTGGTAGGCTGGAGAGAAGTAGAGGCCAGAAAAAATTAGAGGCCGAAAAGGGGTGGGAGGTCAAAAAGGGGTGGGAGGCTGTTGAGAAATACAGTCCAGAAAAAATTGGAGGCTGAGAAGGATTGGGAGGCCAAAAAGGAGTGGGATACCAGTGAATAGTAGAGGCGAGAAGAAATTGGAAGCCGAAAAGGGGTGGGAGGCCAAAAAGGGGTGGGAGGCTGGAGAGAAGTAGAGGCTAGAAAAAATTGGAGGCCGAAAAGAAGTGGCAGGCCAAAAAGGGGTGGGAGGCTGGAGAGAAGTAGAGGACAGAAAAAATTGGAGGCCAAAAATGAGTGGGACGCCAAAAAGGGGTGGGAGGACGAAAAATGGTTGGAGGCTGGTGAGAAGTAGAGGCCAGAAAAAAATGGACATTGAAAAGGGGTGGGAGGCCGATAAATGGTGGGAGGCTGGAGGGAAGTACAGGCTAGAAAATATTGGAGGCCAAAAAGGGGTTGGAGGCCAAAAAAGGGTGGGAGGCTGGAGAGGAGTAGAGGCTTGAAAAAATTGGCGGCCAAAATGAGTGGGAGGCCAAAAAGGGGTGGGTGGCCAAAAAGGGGTGGGAGGACGAAAAATGGTGGGAGGCCGGAGAGAAGTAGAGGCTAGAAAAAATTGGAGGCCGAAAAGGAGTGGGAGGCCAAAAAAGGGTGGGAGGCTGGAGAGAAGTAGAGGCCAGAAAAAATTGGAGGCCGAAAAGGGGTGGGAGGCCAAAAAAGGGTGGGAGGCTGGAGAGAAGTAGAGGCCAGAAAAAATTGTAGGCCGAAAAGGGGTGGGAGGCCAAAAAGGTGTGGGGGGCCATAAAAGGGTGGGAGGCTGGTGAGAAGTAGAGACCAGAAAAACTTGGAGGCCGAAAAGAAGTGGGAGGCCAAAAAGGAGTGGGAGAGCGGTGAATAGTAGAGGCCAGAAAAAATTAGAAGCCGAAAAGGTGTGGGAAGCCGATAAAAGGGTGGGAGGCTGGAGAGGGGTAGAGGCCAGAAAAAATTGGCGGCCAAAATGAGTGGGAGGCCAAACACGGGTGGGAGGCCAAAAAGGGGTGGGAGGCCAAAAAATGGTGGGAAGCTGGAGAGAATTAGAGACCAGAAAAAATTGGCGGCCAAAATGAGTGGGAGGCCAAAAAGGGTTGGGATGCCAAAAAGGGGTGGGAGGCCGAAAAATGGTGGGAGGCTGGAGAGAAGTAGAGGCTAGAAAAAATTGGAGGCCGAAAAGGGGTGGGAGGCCAAAAAATGAGTGTGAGAGCGGTGAATAGTACAGGTCCGAAAAAATTAGCCACCGAAAAGGAGTGGGAGGCCAAAAAGGGGTTGGAGGCCAAAAAAGGGTGGGAGGCTGGAGAGAAGTAGAGGCCAGAAAAAATTGGACGCGAAAAGGGGTGGGAGGCCGAAAAAGGGTGGGAGGCTGGAGAGAAGTAGAGGCTAGAAAAAATTGGCGGCCAAAATGAGTGGGAGGCCAAAAAGGAGTGGGAGACCGGTGAATAGTAGAGGCTAGAAAAAATTAGAAGCCGAACAGGGGTGGGAAGCCGATAAAAGGGGTGGGAGGCTGGAGAGGAGTAAAGGCCAGAAAAAATTGGCGGCCAAAATGAGTGGGAGGCTAAAAAGGATTGGGAGGCCAAAAAATGGTGGGAGGCTGGAGAGAAGTAGAGGCCAGAAAATAATGGAGGCTGAAAAGAAGTGGGAGGCCAAAAAGGAGTGGGAGACCGGTGAATAGTAAAGGCCAGAAAAAATTAGCAGCCGAAAAGGGGTGGGAAGCTGATAAAAGGGGTGAGAGGCTGGAGAGGAGTAGAGGCCAGAAAAAATTGGCGGCCAAAATGAGTGGGAGGCCAATAAGGATTGGGAGGCCAAAAAGTGGTGGGAGGCTGGTGAGAATTAGAGACCAGAAAAAATTGGATGCCGAAAAGGGGTGGGAGGCCGAAAAATGGTGGTAGGCTGGAGAGAAGTAGAGGCCAGAAAAAATTGGCGGCCAAAATGAGTGGGAGGCCAAAAAGGAGTGGCAGACCGGTGAATAGTAGAGGCCAGAAAAAATTAGAAGCTGAACAGGGTTGGGAAGCCGATAAAAGGGGTGGGAGGCTGGAGAGGAGTAGAGGCCAGAAAAAATTGGCGGCCAAAATGAGTGGGAGGCCAAAAAGGATTGGGAGGCCGAAAAATGGTGGGAGGCTGGTGAGAAGTAGAGGCTAGAAAAAATTGGATGCCGAAAAGGGGTGGGAGGCCAAAAAAGGGTGGGAGGCTGGAGAGAAGTAGAGGCCAGAAAAAATTAGAGGCCGAAAAGGGGTGGGAGGCCAAAACGGGGTGGGAGGCTGTTGAGAAATACAGTCCAGAAAAAATTGGAGGCTGAGAAGGATTGGGAGGCCAAAAAGGAGTGGGATACCAGTGAATAGTAGAGGCGAGAAGAAATTGGAAGCCGAAAAGGGGTGGGAGGCCAAAAAGGGGTGGGAGGCTGGAGAGAAGTAGAGGACAGAAAAAATTGGAGGCCAAAAATGAGTGGGACGCCAAAAAGGGGTGGGAGGACGAAAAATGGTTGGAGGCTGGTGAGAAGTAGAGGCCAGAAAAAAATGGACATTGAAAAGGGGTGGGAGGCCGATAAATGGTGGGAGGCTGGAGGGAAGTACAGGCTAGAAAATATTGGAGGCCAAAAAGGGGTTGGAGGCCAAAAAAGGGTGGGAGACTGGAGAGGAGTAGAGGCTTGAAAAAATTGGCGGCCAAAATGAGTGGGAGGCCAAAAAGAGGTGGGAGGGCAAAAAAGGGTGGGAGGACGAAAAATGGTGGGAGGCCGGAGAGAAGTAGAGGCTAGAAAAAATTGGAGGCCGAAAAGGAGTGGGAGGCCAAAAAAGGGTGGGAGGCTGGAGAGAAGTAGAGGCCAGAAAAAATTGGAGGCCAAAAAGGAGTGGGAGGCCAAAATGGAGTGTGAGAGCGGTGAATAGTAGAGGCCAGAAAAAATCAGAAGCCGAAAAGGGGTGGGAGGTCAAAAAGGTGTGGGGGGCCATAAAAGGGTGGGAGGCTGGAGAGAAGTAGAGGCGAGAAAAACTTGGAGGCCGAAAAGGAGTGGGAGGCCAAAAAGGAGTGGGCGACCGGTGAATAGTAGAGGTCCGAAAAAATTAGCAGCCGAAAAGGGGTGGGAGGCCAAAAAGGGATTGGAGGCGAAAAAAGTTGGGAACCTGGAGAGGAGTAGAAGCTTGAAAAAATTGGCGGCCAAAATGAGTGGGAGGCCAAAAAGGGGTGGGAGGCAATAAAGGGGTGGGAGGCCGAAGAATGGTGGGAGGCTGGAGAGAAGTAGAGGCCAGAAAAAATTGGATGTCGAAAAGGTGTGAGAGGACGAAAAATGGTGGGAGGCTGGTGAGAAGTAGAGGCCAGAAAAAATTGCAGGCCGAAAACGAGTGGGAGGCCAAAAAGTTGTGGGAGACCGGTCAATAGTTAGAGGCCAGAAAAAATTAACAGCCGAAAAGGGGTGGGAGGCCAAAAAGGGGTGGGAGGCCAAAAAAGGGTGGGAGTAAGGAGAGAAGTAGAGGCCAGAAAAAATTGGAGGCCGAAAAGGGGTGGGAGGCCAGAAAAGTGTGGGAGGCTGGTGAGAAGTAGAGGCCAGAAAAAAATGGAGGCCGAAAAGAAGTGGGAAGCCAAAAAGGAGTGGGAGACCGGTGAATAGTGGAGGCCAGAAAAAATTAGAAGCGGAAAAGGGTTGGGAAGCCGATAAAAGGGGTGGGAGGCTGGAGAGGGGTAGAGGCCAGAAAAAATTGGCGGCCAAAATGAGTGGGAGGCCAAAAAGGATTGGGAGGCCGAAAAATGGTGGGAGGCTGGAGAGAAGTAGAGGCCAGAAAAAATTGGCGGACAAAATGAGTGGGAGGCCAAAAAGTTGTGGGAGACTGGTGAATAGTGGAGGCCAGAAAAAATTAGAAGCCGAAAAGGGTTGGGAAGCCGATAAAAGGGGTGGGAGGCTGGAGAAGAGTAGAGGATTGAAAAAATTGGCGGCCACAATGAGTGGGAGGCCTGACACGGGTGGGAGGCCTAAAAGGGGTGGGAGGACGAAAAATGGTTGGAGGCTGGTGAGAAGTAGAGGCCAGAAAAAATTGACGGCCAAAATGAGTGGGAGGCCAAAAAGGGTTGGGACACCAAAAACGGGTGGGAGGCCGAAACATGGTGGGAGGCTGGAGAGAAGTAGAGGCCAGAAAAAATTGGAGGTCGAAAAAGTGTGGGTGGCCAAAAAGGAGTGGGAGACCGGTGAATACTAGAGGCCAGAAAAAATTAGAAGCCGAAAAGGGGTGGGAAGCCGATAAAAGGGGTGGGAGGCCGGAGAGGAGTAGAGGCCAGAAAAAATTGGTGGCCAAAATGAGTGGGAGGCCAAACACGGGTGGGAGGCCAAAAAGGGGTTGGAGGCCAAAAAAGGGTGGGAGGCTGGAGAGAAGTAGAGGCCAGAAAAAATTGGACGCAAAAAGGGGTGGGAGGCCGAAAAAGGGTGGGAGGCTGGAGAGAAGTAGAGGCTAGAAAAAATTGGCGGCCAAAATGAGTGGGAGGCCAAAAAGGAGTGGGAGACCGGTGAATAGTAGAGGCTAGAAAAAATTAGAAGCCGAACAGGGGTGGGAAGCCGATAAAAGGGGTGGGAGGCTGGAGAGGAGTAAAGGCCAGAAAAAATTGGCGGCCAAAATGAGTGGGAGGCCAATAAGGATTGGGAGGCCAAAAAATGGTGGGAGGCTGGTGAGAAGTAGAGGCCAGAAAAAATTGGACGCCGAAAAGGGGTGGGAGGCCGAAAAATGGTGGTAGGCTGGAGAGAAGTAGAGGCCAGAAAAAATTAGAGGCCGAAAAGGGGTGGGAGGTCAAAAAGGGGTGGGAGGCTGTTGAGAAATACAGTCCAGAAAAAATTGGAGGCTGAGAAGGATTGGGAGGCCAAAAAGGAGTGGGATACCAGTGAATAGTAGAGGCGAGAAGAAATTGGAAGCCGAAAAGGGGTGGGAGGCCAAAAAGGGGTGGGAGGCTGGAGAGAAGTAGAGGCTAGAAAAAATTGGAGGCCGAAAAGAAGTGGCAGGCCAAAAAGGGGTGGGAGGCTGGAGAGAAGTAGAGGACAGAAAAAATTGGAGGCCAAAAATGAGTGGGACGCCAAAAAGGGGTGGGAGGACGAAAAATGGTTGGAGGCTGGTGAGAAGTAGAGGCCAGAAAAAAATGGACATTGAAAAGGGGTGGGAGGCCGATAAATGGTGGGAGGCTGGAGGGAAGTACAGGCTAGAAAATATTGGAGGCCAAAAAGGGGTTGGAGGCCAAAAAAGGGTGGGAGACTGGAGAGGAGTAGAGGCTTGAAAAAATTGGCGGCCAAAATGAGTGGGAGGCCAAAAAGAGGTGGGAGGGCAAAAAAGGGTGGGAGGACGAAAAATGGTGGGAGGCCGGAGAGAAGTAGAGGCTAGAAAAAATTGGAGGCCGAAAAGGAGTGGGAGGCCAAAAAAGGGTGGGAGGCTGGAGAGAAGTAGAGGCCAGAAAAAATTGGAGGCCAAAAAGGAGTGGGAGGCCAAAATGGAGTGTGAGAGCGGTGAATAGTAGAGGCCAGAAAAAATCAGAAGCCGAAAAGGGGTGGGAGGTCAAAAAGGTGTGGGGGGCCATAAAAGGGTGGGAGGCTGGAGAGAAGTAGAGGCGAGAAAAACTTGGAGGCCGAAAAGGAGTGGGAGGCCAAAAAGGAGTGGGCGACCGGTGAATAGTAGAGGTCCGAAAAAATTAGCAGCCGAAAAGGGGTGGGAGGCCAAAAAGGGATTGGAGGCGAAAAAAGTTGGGAACCTGGAGAGGAGTAGAAGCTTGAAAAAATTGGCGGCCAAAATGAGTGGGAGGCCAAAAAGGGGTGGGAGGCAATAAAGGGGTGGGAGGCCGAAGAATGGTGGGAGGCTGGAGAGAAGTAGAGGCCAGAAAAAATTGGATGTCGAAAAGGTGTGAGAGGACGAAAAATGGTGGGAGGCTGGTGAGAAGTAGAGGCCAGAAAAAATTGCAGGCCGAAAACGAGTGGGAGGCCAAAAAGTTGTGGGAGACCGGTCAATAGTTAGAGGCCAGAAAAAATTAACAGCCGAAAAGGGGTGGGAGGCCAAAAAGGGGTGGGAGGCCAAAAAAGGGTGGGAGTAAGGAGAGAAGTAGAGGCCAGAAAAAATTGGAGGCCAAAAAGGAGTGGGAGGCCAAAATGGAGTGTGAGAGCGGTGAATAGTAGAGGCCAGAAAAAATCAGAAGCCGAAAAGGGGTGGGAGGTCAAAAAGGTGTGGGGGGCCATAAAAGGGTGGGAGGCTGGAGAGAAGTAGAGGCGAGAAAAACTTGGAGGCCGAAAAGGAGTGGGAGGCCAAAAAGGAGTGGGCGACCGGTGAATAGTAGAGGTCCGAAAAAATTAGCAGCCGAAAAGGGGTGGGAGGCCAAAAAGGGATTGGAGGCGAAAAAAGTTGGGAACCTGGAGAGGAGTAGAAGCTTGAAAAAATTGGCGGCCAAAATGAGTGGGAGGCCAAAAAGGGGTGGGAGGCAATAAAGGGGTGGGAGGCCGAAGAATGGTGGGAGGCTGGAGAGAAGTAGAGGCCAGAAAAAATTGGATGTCGAAAAGGTGTGAGAGGACGAAAAATGGTGGGAGGCTGGTGAGAAGTAGAGGCCAGAAAAAATTGCAGGCCGAAAACGAGTGGGAGGCCAAAAAGTTGTGGGAGACCGGTCAATAGTTAGAGGCCAGAAAAAATTAACAGCCGAAAAGGGGTGGGAGGCCAAAAAGGGGTGGGAGGCCAAAAAAGGGTGGGAGTAAGGAGAGAAGTAGAGGCCAGAAAAAATTGGAGGCCGAAAAGGGGTGGGAGGCCAGAAAAGTGTGGGAGGCTGGTGAGAAGTAGAGGCCAGAAAAAAATGGAGGCCGAAAAGAAGTGGGAAGCCAAAAAGGAGTGGGAGACCGGTGAATAGTGGAGGCCAGAAAAAATTAGAAGCGGAAAAGGGTTGGGAAGCCGATAAAAGGGGTGGGAGGCTGGAGAGGGGTAGAGGCCAGAAAAAATTGGCGGCCAAAATGAGTGGGAGGCCAAAAAGGATTGGGAGGCCGAAAAATGGTGGGAGGCTGGAGAGAAGTAGAGGCCAGAAAAAATTGGCGGACAAAATGAGTGGGAGGCCAAAAAGTTGTGGGAGACTGGTGAATAGTGGAGGCCAGAAAAAATTAGAAGCCGAAAAGGGTTGGGAAGCCGATAAAAGGGGTGGGAGGCTGGAGAAGAGTAGAGGATTGAAAAAATTGGCGGCCACAATGAGTGGGAGGCCTGACACGGGTGGGAGGCCTAAAAGGGGTGGGAGGACGAAAAATGGTTGGAGGCTGGTGAGAAGTAGAGGCCAGAAAAAATTGACGGCCAAAATGAGTGGGAGGCCAAAAAGGGTTGGGACACCAAAAACGGGTGGGAGGCCGAAACATGGTGGGAGGCTGGAGAGAAGTAGAGGCCAGAAAAAATTGGAGGTCGAAAAAGTGTGGGTGGCCAAAAAGGAGTGGGAGACCGGTGAATACTAGAGGCCAGAAAAAATTAGAAGCCGAAAAGGGGTGGGAAGCCGATAAAAGGGGTGGGAGGCCGGAGAGGAGTAGAGGCCAGAAAAAATTGGTGGCCAAAATGAGTGGGAGGCCAAACACGGGTGGGAGGCCAAAAAGGGGTTGGAGGCCAAAAAAGGGTGGGAGGCTGGAGAGAAGTAGAGGCCAGAAAAAATTGGACGCAAAAAGGGGTGGGAGGCCGAAAAAGGGTGGGAGGCTGGAGAGAAGTAGAGGCTAGAAAAAATTGGCGGCCAAAATGAGTGGGAGGCCAAAAAGGAGTGGGAGACCGGTGAATAGTAGAGGCTAGAAAAAATTAGAAGCCGAACAGGGGTGGGAAGCCGATAAAAGGGGTGGGAGGCTGGAGAGGAGTAAAGGCCAGAAAAAATTGGCGGCCAAAATGAGTGGGAGGCCAATAAGGATTGGGAGGCCAAAAAGTGGTGGGAGGCTGGTGAGAATTAGAGACCAGAAAAAATTGGACGCCGAAAAGGGGTGGGAGGCCGAAAAATGGTGGTAGGCTGGAGAGAAGTAGAGGCCAGAAAAAATTAGAGGCCGAAAAGGGGTGGGAGGTCAAAAAGGGGTGGGAGGCTGTTGAGAAATACAGTCCAGAAAAAATTGGAGGCTGAGAAGGATTGGGAGGCCAAAAACGAGTGGGATACCAGTGAATAGTAGAGGCGAGAAGAAATTGGAAGCCGAAAAGGGGTGGGAGGCCAAAAAGGGGTGGGAGGCTGGAGAGAAGTAGAGGCTAGAAAAAATTGGAGGCCGAAAAGAAGTGGCAGGCCAAAAAGGGGTGGGAGGCTGGAGAGAAGTAGAGGACAGAAAAAATTGGAGGCCAAAAATGAGTGGGACGCCAAAAAGGGGTGGGAGGACGAAAAATGGTTGGAGGCTGGTGAGAAGTAGAGGCCAGAAAAAAATGGACATTGAAAAGGGGTGGGAGGCCGATAAATGGTGGGAGGCTGGAGGGAAGTACAGGCTAGAAAATATTGGAGGCCAAAAAGGGGTTGGAGGCCAAAAAAGGGTGGGAGGCTGGAGAGGAGTAGAGGCTTGAAAAAATTGGCGGCCAAAATGAGTGGGAGGCCAAAAAGGGGTGGGTGGCCAAAAAGGGGTGGGAGGACGAAAAATGGTGGGAGGCCGGAGAGAAGTAGAGGCTAGAAAAAATTGGAGGCCGAAAAGGAGTGGGAGGCCAAAAAAGGGTGGGAGGCTGGAGAGAAGTAGAGGCCAGAAAAAATTGGAGGCCGAAAAGGGGTGGGAGGCCAAAAAAGGGTGGGAGGCTGGAGAGAAGTAGAGGCCAGAAAAAATTGGAGGTCGAAAAAGTGTGGGTGGCCAAAAAGGAGTGGGAGACCGGTGAATACTAGAGGCCAGAAAAAATTAGAAGCCGAAAAGGGGTGGGAAGCCGATAAAAGGGTTGGGAGGCCGGAGAGGAGTAGAGGCCAGAAAAAATTGGTGGCCAAAATGAGTGGGAGGCCAAACACGGGTGGGAGGCCAAAAAGGGGTTGGAGGCCAAAAAAGGGTGGGAGGCTGGAGAGAAGTAGAGGCCAGAAAAAATTGGACGCAAAAAGGGGTGGGAGGCCGAAAAAGGGTGGGAGGCTGGAGAGAAGTAGAGGCTAGAAAAAATTGGCGGCCAAAATGAGTGGGAGGCCAAAAAGGAGTGGGAGACCGGTGAATAGTAGAGGCTAGAAAAAATTAGAAGCCGAACAGGGGTGGGAAGCCGATAAAAGGGGTGGGAGGCTGGAGAGGAGTAAAGGCCAGAAAAAATTGGCGGCCAAAATGAGTGGGAGGCCAATAAGGATTGGGAGGCCAAAAAGTGGTGGGAGGCTGGTGAGAATTAGAGACCAGAAAAAATTGGACGCCGAAAAGGGGTGGGAGGCCGAAAAATGGTGGTAGGCTGGAGAGAAGTAGAGGCCAGAAAAAATTAGAGGCCGAAAAGGGGTGGGAGGTCAAAAAGGGGTGGGAGGCTGTTGAGAAATACAGTCCAGAAAAAATTGGAGGCTGAGAAGGATTGGGAGGCCAAAAACGAGTGGGATACCAGTGAATAGTAGAGGCGAGAAGAAATTGGAAGCCGAAAAGGGGTGGGAGGCCAAAAAGGGGTGGGAGGCTGGAGAGAAGTAGAGGCTAGAAAAAATTGGAGGCCGAAAAGAAGTGGCAGGCCAAAAAGGGGTGGGAGGCTGGAGAGAAGTAGAGGACAGAAAAAATTGGAGGCCAAAAATGAGTGGGACGCCAAAAAGGGGTGGGAGGACGAAAAATGGTTGGAGGCTGGTGAGAAGTAGAGGCCAGAAAAAAATGGACATTGAAAAGGGGTGGGAGGCCGATAAATGGTGGGAGGCTGGAGGGAAGTACAGGCTAGAAAATATTGGAGGCCAAAAAGGGGTTGGAGGCCAAAAAAGGGTGGGAGGCTGGAGAGGAGTAGAGGCTTGAAAAAATTGGCGGCCAAAATGAGTGGGAGGCCAAAAAGGGGTGGGTGGCCAAAAAGGGGTGGGAGGACGAAAAATGGTGGGAGGCCGGAGAGAAGTAGAGGCTAGAAAAAATTGGAGGCCGAAAAGGAGTGGGAGGCCAAAAAAGGGTGGGAGGCTGGAGAGAAGTAGAGGCCAGAAAAAATTGGAGGCCGAAAAGGGGTGGGAGGCCAAAAAAGGGTGGGAGGCTGGAGAGAAGTAGAGGCCAGAAAAAATTGTAGGCCGAAAAGGGGTGGGAGGCCAAAAAGGTGTGGGGGGCCATAAAAGGGTGGGAGGCTGGTGAGAAGTAGAGACCAGAAAAACTTGGAGGCCGAAAAGAAGTGGGAGGCCAAAAAGGAGTGGGAGAGCGGTGAATAGTAGAGGCCAGAAAAAATTAGAAGCCGAAAAGGTGTGGGAAGCCGATAAAAGGGTGGGAGGCTGGAGAGGGGTAGAGGCCAGAAAAAATTGGCGGCCAAAATGAGTGGGAGGCCAAACACGGGTGGGAGGCCAAAAAGGGGTGGGAGGCCAAAAAATGGTGGGAAGCTGGAGAGAATTAGAGACCAGAAAAAATTGGCGGCCAAAATGAGTGGGAGGCCAAAAAGGGTTGGGATGCCAAAAAGGGGTGGGAGGCCGAAAAATGGTGGGAGGCTGGAGAGAAGTAGAGGCTAGAAAAAATTGGAGGCCGAAAAGGGGTGGGAGGCCAAAAAATGAGTGTGAGAGCGGTGAATAGTACAGGTCCAAAAAAATTAGCCACCGAAAAGGAGTGGGAGGCCAAAAAGGGGTTGGAGGCCAAAAAAGGGTGGGAGGCTGGAGAGAAGTAGAGGCCAGAAAAAATTGGACGCGAAAAGGGGTGGGAGGCCGAAAAAGGGTGGGAGGCTGGAGAGAAGTAGAGGCTAGAAAAAATTGGCGGCCAAAATGAGTGGGAGGCCAAAAAGGAGTGGGAGACCGGTGAATAGTAGAGGCTAGAAAAAATTAGAAGCCGAACAGGGGTGGGAAGCCGATAAAAGGGGTGGGAGGCTGGAGAGGAGTAAAGGCCAGAAAAAATTGGCGGCCAAAATGAGTGGGAGGCTAAAAAGGATTGGGAGGCCAAAAAATGGTGGGAGGCTGGAGAGAAGTAGAGGCCAGAAAATAATGGAGGCTGAAAAGAAGTGGGAGGCCAAAAAGGAGTGGGAGACCGGTGAATAGTAAAGGCCAGAAAAAATTAGCAGCCGAAAAGGGGTGGGAAGCTGATAAAAGGGGTGAGAGGCTGGAGAGGAGTAGAGGCCAGAAAAAATTGGCGGCCAAAATGAGTGGGAGGCCAATAAGGATTGGGAGGCCAAAAAGTGGTGGGAGGCTGGTGAGAATTAGAGACCAGAAAAAATTGGATGCCGAAAAGGGGTGGGAGGCCGAAAAATGGTGGTAGGCTGGAGAGAAGTAGAGGCCAGAAAAAATTGGCGGCCAAAATGAGTGGGAGGCCAAAAAGGAGTGGCAGACCGGTGAATAGTAGAGGCCAGAAAAAATTAGAAGCTGAACAGGGTTGGGAAGCCGATAAAAGGGGTGGGAGGCTGGAGAGGAGTAGAGGCCAGAAAAAATTGGCGGCCAAAATGAGTGGGAGGCCAAAAAGGATTGGGAGGCCGAAAAATGGTGGGAGGCTGGTGAGAAGTAGAGGCTAGAAAAAATTGGATGCCGAAAAGGGGTGGGAGGCCAAAAAAGGGTGGGAGGCTGGAGAGAAGTAGAGGCCAGAAAAAATTAGAGGCCGAAAAGGGGTGGGAGGCCAAAACGGGGTGGGAGGCTGTTGAGAAATACAGTCCAGAAAAAATTGGAGGCTGAGAAGGATTGGGAGGCCAAAAAGGAGTGGGATACCAGTGAATAGTAGAGGCGAGAAGAAATTGGAAGCCGAAAAGGGGTGGGAGGCCAAAAAGGGGTGGGAGGCTGGAGAGAAGTAGAGGACAGAAAAAATTGGAGGCCAAAAATGAGTGGGACGCCAAAAAGGGGTGGGAGGACGAAAAATGGTTGGAGGCTGGTGAGAAGTAGAGGCCAGAAAAAAATGGACATTGAAAAGGGGTGGGAGGCCGATAAATGGTGGGAGGCTGGAGGGAAGTACAGGCTAGAAAATATTGGAGGCCAAAAAGGGGTTGGAGGCCAAAAAAGGGTGGGAGACTGGAGAGGAGTAGAGGCTTGAAAAAATTGGCGGCCAAAATGAGTGGGAGGCCAAAAAGAGGTGGGAGGGCAAAAAAGGGTGGGAGGACGAAAAATGGTGGGAGGCCGGAGAGAAGTAGAGGCTAGAAAAAATTGGAGGCCGAAAAGGAGTGGGAGGCCAAAAAAGGGTGGGAGGCTGGAGAGAAGTAGAGGCCAGAAAAAATTGGAGGCCAAAAAGGAGTGGGAGGCCAAAATGGAGTGTGAGAGCGGTGAATAGTAGAGGCCAGAAAAAATCAGAAGCCGAAAAGGGGTGGGAGGTCAAAAAGGTGTGGGGGGCCATAAAAGGGTGGGAGGCTGGAGAGAAGTAGAGGCGAGAAAAACTTGGAGGCCGAAAAGGAGTGGGAGGCCAAAAAGGAGTGGGCGACCGGTGAATAGTAGAGGTCCGAAAAAATTAGCAGCCGAAAAGGGGTGGGATGCCAAAAAGGGATTGGAGGCGAAAAAAGTTGGGAACCTGGAGAGGAGTAGAAGCTTGAAAAAATTGGCGGCCAAAATGAGTGGGAGGCCAAAAAGGGGTGGGAGGCAATAAAGGGGTGGGAGGCCGAAGAATGGTGGGAGGCTGGAGAGAAGTAGAGGCCAGAAAAAATTGGATGTCGAAAAGGTGTGAGAGGACGAAAAATGGTGGGAGGCTGGTGAGAAGTAGAGGCCAGAAAAAATTGCAGGCCGAAAACGAGTGGGAGGCCAAAAAGTTGTGGGAGACCGGTCAATAGTTAGAGGCCAGAAAAAATTAACAGCCGAAAAGGGGTGGGAGGCCAAAAAGGGGTGGGAGGCCAAAAAAGGGTGGGAGTAAGGAGAGAAGTAGAGGCCAGAAAAAATTGGAGGCCGAAAAGGGGTGGGAGGCCAGAAAAGTGTGGGAGGCTGGTGAGAAGTAGAGGCCAGAAAAAAATGGAGGCCGAAAAGAAGTGGGAAGCCAAAAAGGAGTGGGAGACCGGTGAATAGTGGAGGCCAGAAAAAATTAGAAGCGGAAAAGGGTTGGGAAGCCGATAAAAGGGGTGGGAGGCTGGAGAGGGGTAGAGGCCAGAAAAAATTGGCGGCCAAAATGAGTGGGAGGCCAAAAAGGATTGGGAGGCCGAAAAATGGTGGGAGGCTGGAGAGAAGTAGAGGCCAGAAAAAATTGGCGGACAAAATGAGTGGGAGGCCAAAAAGTTGTGGGAGACTGGTGAATAGTGGAGGCCAGAAAAAATTAGAAGCCGAAAAGGGTTGGGAAGCCGATAAAAGGGGTGGGAGGCTGGAGAAGAGTAGAGGATTGAAAAAATTGGCGGCCACAATGAGTGGGAGGCCTGACACGGGTGGGAGGCCTAAAAGGGGTGGGAGGACGAAAAATGGTTGGAGGCTGGTGAGAAGTAGAGGCCAGAAAAAATTGACGGCCAAAATGAGTGGGAGGCCAAAAAGGGTTGGGACACCAAAAACGGGTGGGAGGCCGAAACATGGTGGGAGGCTGGAGAGAAGTAGAGGCCAGAAAAAATTGGAGGTCGAAAAAGTGTGGGTGGCCAAAAAGGAGTGGGAGACCGGTGAATACTAGAGGCCAGAAAAAATTAGAAGCCGAAAAGGGGTGGGAAGCCGATAAAAGGGGTGGGAGGCCGGAGAGGAGTAGAGGCCAGAAAAAATTGGTGGCCAAAATGAGTGGGAGGCCAAACACGGGTGGGAGGCCAAAAAGGGGTTGGAGGCCAAAAAAGGGTGGGAGGCTGGAGAGAAGTAGAGGCCAGAAAAAATTGGACGCAAAAAGGGGTGGGAGGCCGAAAAAGGGTGGGAGGCTGGAGAGAAGTAGAGGCTAGAAAAAATTGGCGGCCAAAATGAGTGGGAGGCCAAAAAGGAGTGGGAGACCGGTGAATAGTAGAGGCTAGAAAAAATTAGAAGCCGAACAGGGGTGGGAAGCCGATAAAAGGGGTGGGAGGCTGGAGAGGAGTAAAGGCCAGAAAAAATTGGCGGCCAAAATGAGTGGGAGGCCAATAAGGATTGGGAGGCCAAAAAATGGTGGGAGGCTGGTGAGAAGTAGAGGCCAGAAAAAATTGGACGCCGAAAAGGGGTGGGAGGCCGAAAAATGGTGGTAGGCTGGAGAGAAGTAGAGGCCAGAAAAAATTAGAGGCCGAAAAGGGGTGGGAGGTCAAAAAGGGGTGGGAGGCTGTTGAGAAATACAGTCCAGAAAAAATTGGAGGCTGAGAAGGATTGGGAGGCCAAAAACGAGTGGGATACCAGTGAATAGTAGAGGCGAGAAGAAATTGGAAGCCGAAAAGGGGTGGGAGGCCAAAAAGGGGTGGGAGGCTGGAGAGAAGTAGAGGCTAGAAAAAATTGGAGGCCGAAAAGAAGTGGCAGGCCAAAAAGGGGTGGGAGGCTGGAGAGAAGTAGAGGACAGAAAAAATTGGAGGCCAAAAATGAGTGGGACGCCAAAAAGGGGTGGGAGGACGAAAAATGGTTGGAGGCTGGTGAGAAGTAGAGGCCAGAAAAAAATGGACATTGAAAAGGGGTGGGAGGCCGATAAATGGTGGGAGGCTGGAGGGAAGTACAGGCTAGAAAATATTGGAGGCCAAAAAGGGGTTGGAGGCCAAAAAAGGGTGGGAGGCTGGAGAGGAGTAGAGGCTTGAAAAAATTGGCGGCCAAAATGAGTGGGAGGCCAAAAAGGGGTGGGTGGCCAAAAAGGGGTGGGAGGACGAAAAATGGTGGGAGGCCGGAGAGAAGTAGAGGCTAGAAAAAATTGGAGGCCGAAAAGGAGTGGGAGGCCAAAAAAGGGTGGGAGGCTGGAGAGAAGTAGAGGCCAGAAAAAATTGGAGGCCGAAAAGGGGTGGGAGGCCAAAAAAGGGTGGGAGGCTGGAGAGAAGTAGAGGCCAGAAAAAATTGTAGGCCGAAAAGGGGTGGGAGGCCAAAAAGGTGTGGGGGGCCATAAAAGGGTGGGAGGCTGGTGAGAAGTAGAGACCAGAAAAACTTGGAGGCCGAAAAGAAGTGGGAGGCCAAAAAGGAGTGGGAGAGCGGTGAATAGTAGAGGCCAGAAAAAATTAGAAGCCGAAAAGGTGTGGGAAGCCGATAAAAGGGGTGGGAGGCTGGAGAGGGGTAGAGGCCAGAAAAAATTGGCGGCCAAAATGAGTGGGAGGCCAAACACGGGTGGGAGGCCAAAAAGGGGTGGGAGGCCAAAAAATGGTGGGAAGCTGGAGAGAATTAGAGACCAGAAAAAATTGGCGGCCAAAATGAGTGGGAGGCCAAAAAGGGTTGGGATGCCAAAAAGGGGTGGGAGGCCGAAAAATGGTGGGAGGCTGGAGAGAAGTAGAGGCTAGAAAAAATTGGAGGCCGAAAAGGGGTGGGAGGCCAAAAAATGAGTGTGAGAGCGGTGAATAGTACAGGTCCGAAAAAATTAGCCACCGAAAAGGAGTGGGAGGCCAAAAAGGGGTTGGAGGCCAAAAAAGGGTGGGAGGCTGGAGAGAAGTAGAGGCCAGAAAAAATTGGACGCAAAAAGGGGTGGGAGGCCGAAAAAGGGTGGGAGGCTGGAGAGAAGTAGAGGCTAGAAAAAATTGGCGGCCAAAATGAGTGGGAGGCCAAAAAGGAGTGGGAGACCGGTGAATAGTAGAGGCTAGAAAAAATTAGAAGCCGAACAGGGGTGGGAAGCCGATAAAAGGGGTGGGAGGCTGGAGAGGAGTAAAGGCCAGAAAAAATTGGCGGCCAAAATGAGTGGGAGGCTAAAAAGGATTGGGAGGCCGAAAAATGGTGGGAGGCTGGAGAGAAGTAGAGGCCAGAAAATAATGGAGGCTGAAAAGAAGTGGGAGGCCAAAAAGGAGTGGGAGACCGGTGAATAGTAAAGGCCAGAAAAAATTAGCAGCCGAAAAGGGGTGGGAAGCTGATAAAAGGGGTGAGAGGCTGGAGAGGAGTAGAGGCCAGAAAAAATTGGCGGCCAAAATGAGTGGGAGGCCAATAAGGATTGGGAGGCCAAAAAGTGGTGGGAGGCTGGTGAGAATTAGAGACCAGAAAAAATTGGACGCCGAAAAGGGGTGGGAGGCCGAAAAATGGTGGTAGGCTGGAGAGAAGTAGAGGCCAGAAAAAATTGGCGGCCAAAATGAGTGGGAGGCCAAAAAGGAGTGGCAGACCGGTGAATAGTAGAGGCCAGAAAAAATTAGAAGCTGAACAGGGTTGGGAAGCCGATAAAAGGGGTGGGAGGCTGGAGAGGAGTAGAGGCCAGAAAAAATTGGCGGCCAAAATGAGTGGGAGGCCAAAAAGGATTGGGAGGCCGAAAAATGGTGGGAGGCTGGTGAGAAGTAGAGGCTAGAAAAAATTGGATGCCGAAAAGGGGTGGGAGGCCAAAAAAGGGTGGGAGGCTGGAGAGAAGTAGAGGCCAGAAAAAATTAGAGGCCGAAAAGGGGTGGGAGGCCAAAACGGGGTGGGAGGCTGTTGAGAAATACAGTCCAGAAAAAATTGGAGGCTGAGAAGGATTGGGAGGCCAAAAAGGAGTGGGATACCAGTGAATAGTAGAGGCAAGAAGAAATTGGAAGCCGAAAAGGGGTGGGAGGCCAAAAAGGGGTGGGAGGCTGGAGAGAAGTAGAGGACAGAAAAAATTGGAGGCCAAAAATGAGTGGGACGCCAAAAAGGGGTGGGAGGACGAAAAATGGTTGGAGGCTGGTGAGAAGTAGAGGCCAGAAAAAAATGGACATTGAAAAGGGGTGGGAGGCCGATAAATGGTGGGAGGCTGGAGGGAAGTACAGGCTAGAAAATATTGGAGGCCAAAAAGGGGTTGGAGGCCAAAAAAGGGTGGGAGACTGGAGAGGAGTAGAGGCTTGAAAAAATTGGCGGCCAAAATGAGTGGGAGGCCAAAAAGAGGTGGGAGGGCAAAAAAGGGTGGGAGGACGAAAAATGGTGGGAGGCCGGAGAGAAGTAGAGGCTAGAAAAAATTGGAGGCCGAAAAGGAGTGGGAGGCCAAAAAAGGGTGGGAGGCTGGAGAGAAGTAGAGGCCAGAAAAAATTGGAGGCCAAAAAGGAGTGGGAGGCCAAAATGGAGTGTGAGAGCGGTGAATAGTAGAGGCCAGAAAAAATCAGAAGCCGAAAAGGGGTGGGAGGTCAAAAAGGTGTGGGGGGCCATAAAAGGGTGGGAGGCTGGAGAGAAGTAGAGGCGAGAAAAACTTGGAGGCCGAAAAGGAGTGGGAGGCCAAAAAGGAGTGGGCGACCGGTGAATAGTAGAGGTCCGAAAAAATTAGCAGCCGAAAAGGGGTGGGAGGCCAAAAAGGGATTGGAGGCGAAAAAAGTTGGGAACCTGGAGAGGAGTAGAAGCTTGAAAAAATTGGCGGCCAAAATGAGTGGGAGGCCAAAAAGGGGTGGGAGGCAATAAAGGGGTGGGAGGCCGAAGAATGGTGGGAGGCTGGAGAGAAGTAGAGGCCAGAAAAAATTGGATGTCGAAAAGGTGTGAGAGGACGAAAAATGGTGGGAGGCTGGTGAGAAGTAGAGGCCAGAAAAAATTGCAGGCCGAAAACGAGTGGGAGGCCAAAAAGTTGTGGGAGACCGGTCAATAGTTAGAGGCCAGAAAAAATTAACAGCCGAAAAGGGGTGGGAGGCCAAAAAGGGGTGGGAGGCCAAAAAAGGGTGGGAGTAAGGAGAGAAGTAGAGGCCAGAAAAAATTGGAGGCCAAAAAGGAGTGGGAGGCCAAAATGGAGTGTGAGAGCGGTGAATAGTAGAGGCCAGAAAAAATCAGAAGCCGAAAAGGGGTGGGAGGTCAAAAAGGTGTGGGGGGCCATAAAAGGGTGGGAGGCTGGAGAGAAGTAGAGGCGAGAAAAACTTGGAGGCCGAAAAGGAGTGGGAGGCCAAAAAGGAGTGGGCGACCGGTGAATAGTAGAGGTCCGAAAAAATTAGCAGCCGAAAAGGGGTGGGAGGCCAAAAAGGGATTGGAGGCGAAAAAAGTTGGGAACCTGGAGAGGAGTAGAAGCTTGAAAAAATTGGCGGCCAAAATGAGTGGGAGGCCAAAAAGGGGTGGGAGGCAATAAAGGGGTGGGAGGCCGAAGAATGGTGGGAGGCTGGAGAGAAGTAGAGGCCAGAAAAAATTGGATGTCGAAAAGGTGTGAGAGGACGAAAAATGGTGGGAGGCTGGTGAGAAGTAGAGGCCAGAAAAAATTGCAGGCCGAAAACGAGTGGGAGGCCAAAAAGTTGTGGGAGACCGGTCAATAGTTAGAGGCCAGAAAAAATTAACAGCCAAAAAGGGGTGGGAGGCCAAAAAGGGGTGGGAGGCCAAAAAAGGGTGGGAGTAAGGAGAGAAGTAGAGGCCAGAAAAAATTGGAGGCCGAAAAGGGGTGGGAGGCCAGAAAAGTGTGGGAGGCTGGTGAGAAGTAGAGGCCAGAAAAAAATGGAGGCCGAAAAGAAGTGGGAAGCCAAAAAGGAGTGGGAGACCGGTGAATAGTGGAGGCCAGAAAAAATTAGAAGCGGAAAAGGGTTGGGAAGCCGATAAAAGGGGTGGGAGGCTGGAGAGGGGTAGAGGCCAGAAAAAATTGGCGGCCAAAATGAGTGGGAGGCCAAAAAGGATTGGGAGGCCGAAAAATGGTGGGAGGCTGGAGAGAAGTAGAGGCCAGAAAAAATTGGCGGACAAAATGAGTGGGAGGCCAAAAAGTTGTGGGAGACTGGTGAATAGTGGAGGCCAGAAAAAATTAGAAGCCGAAAAGGGTTGGGAAGCCGATAAAAGGGGTGGGAGGCTGGAGAAGAGTAGAGGATTGAAAAAATTGGCGGCCACAATGAGTGGGAGGCCTGACACGGGTGGGAGGCCTAAAAGGGGTGGGAGGACGAAAAATGGTTGGAGGCTGGTGAGAAGTAGAGGCCAGAAAAAATTGACGGCCAAAATGAGTGGGAGGCCAAAAAGGGTTGGGACACCAAAAACGGGTGGGAGGCCGAAACATGGTGGGAGGCTGGAGAGAAGTAGAGGCCAGAAAAAATTGGAGGTCGAAAAAGTGTGGGTGGCCAAAAAGGAGTGGGAGACCGGTGAATACTAGAGGCCAGAAAAAATTAGAAGCCGAAAAGGGGTGGGAAGCCGATAAAAGGGGTGGGAGGCCGGAGAGGAGTAGAGGCCAGAAAAAATTGGTGGCCAAAATGAGTGGGAGGCCAAACACGGGTGGGAGGCCAAAAAGGGGTTGGAGGCCAAAAAAGGGTGGGAGGCTGGAGAGAAGTAGAGGCCAGAAAAAATTGGACGCAAAAAGGGGTGGGAGGCCGAAAAAGGGTGGGAGGCTGGAGAGAAGTAGAGGCTAGAAAAAATTGGCGGCCAAAATGAGTGGGAGGCCAAAAAGGAGTGGGAGACCGGTGAATAGTAGAGGCTAGAAAAAATTAGAAGCCGAACAGGGGTGGGAAGCCGATAAAAGGGGTGGGAGGCTGGAGAGGAGTAAAGGCCAGAAAAAATTGGCGGCCAAAATGAGTGGGAGGCCAATAAGGATTGGGAGGCCAAAAAGTGGTGGGAGGCTGGTGAGAATTAGAGACCAGAAAAAATTGGACGCCGAAAAGGGGTGGGAGGCCGAAAAATGGTGGTAGGCTGGAGAGAAGTAGAGGCCAGAAAAAATTAGAGGCCGAAAAGGGGTGGGAGGTCAAAAAGGGGTGGGAGGCTGTTGAGAAATACAGTCCAGAAAAAATTGGAGGCTGAGAAGGATTGGGAGGCCAAAAACGAGTGGGATACCAGTGAATAGTAGAGGCGAGAAGAAATTGGAAGCCGAAAAGGGGTGGGAGGCCAAAAAGGGGTGGGAGGCTGGAGAGAAGTAGAGGCTAGAAAAAATTGGAGGCCGAAAAGAAGTGGCAGGCCAAAAAGGGGTGGGAGGCTGGAGAGAAGTAGAGGACAGAAAAAATTGGAGGCCAAAAATGAGTGGGACGCCAAAAAGGGGTGGGAGGACGAAAAATGGTTGGAGGCTGGTGAGAAGTAGAGGCCAGAAAAAAAATGGACATTGAAAAGGGGTGGGAGGCCGATAAATGGTGGGAGGCTGGAGGGAAGTACAGGCTAGAAAATATTGGAGGCCAAAAAGGGGTTGGAGGCCAAAAAAGGGTGGGAGGCTGGAGAGGAGTAGAGGCTTGAAAAAATTGGCGGCCAAAATGAGTGGGAGGCCAAAAAGGGGTGGGTGGCCAAAAAGGGGTGGGAGGACGAAAAATGGTGGGAGGCCGGAGAGAAGTAGAGGCTAGAAAAAATTGGAGGCCGAAAAGGAGTGGGAGGCCAAAAAAGGGTGGGAGGCTGGAGAGAAGTAGAGGCCAGAAAAAATTGGAGGCCGAAAAGGGGTGGGAGGCCAAAAAAGGGTGGGAGGCTGGAGAGAAGTAGAGGCCAGAAAAAATTGTAGGCCGAAAAGGGGTGGGAGGCCAAAAAGGTGTGGGGGGCCATAAAAGGGTGGGAGGCTGGTGAGAAGTAGAGACCAGAAAAACTTGGAGGCCGAAAAGAAGTGGGAGGCCAAAAAGGAGTGGGAGAGCGGTGAATAGTAGAGGCCAGAAAAAATTAGAAGCCGAAAAGGTGTGGGAAGCCGATAAAAGGGGTGGGAGGCTGGAGAGGGGTAGAGGCCAGAAAAAATTGGCGGCCAAAATGAGTGGGAGGCCAAACACGGGTGGGAGGCCAAAAAGGGGTGGGAGGCCAAAAAATGGTGGGAAGCTGGAGAGAATTAGAGACCAGAAAAAATTGGCGGCCAAAATGAGTGGGAGGCCAAAAAGGGTTGGGATGCCAAAAAGGGGTGGGAGGCCGAAAAATGGTGGGAGGCTGGAGAGAAGTAGAGGCTAGAAAAAATTGGAGGCCGAAAAGGGGTGGGAGGCCAAAAAATGAGTGTGAGAGCGGTGAATAGTACAGGTCCGAAAAAATTAGCCACCGAAAAGGAGTGGGAGGCCAAAAAGGGGTTGGAGGCCAAAAAAGGGTGGGAGGCTGGAGAGAAGTAGAGGCCAGAAAAAATTGGACGCGAAAAGGGGTGGGAGGCCGAAAAAGGGTGGGAGGCTGGAGAGAAGTAGAGGCTAGAAAAAATTGGCGGCCAAAATGAGTGGGAGGCCAAAAAGGAGTGGGAGACCGGTGAATAGTAGAGGCTAGAAAAAATTAGAAGCCGAACAGGGGTGGGAAGCCGATAAAAGGGGTGGGAGGCTGGAGAGGAGTAAAGGCCAGAAAAAATTGGCGGCCAAAATGAGTGGGAGGCTAAAAAGGATTGGGAGGCCAAAAAATGGTGGGAGGCTGGAGAGAAGTAGAGGCCAGAAAATAATGGAGGCTGAAAAGAAGTGGGAGGCCAAAAAGGAGTGGGAGACCGGTGAATAGTAAAGGCCAGAAAAAATTAGCAGCCGAAAAGGGGTGGGAAGCTGATAAAAGGGGTGAGAGGCTGGAGAGGAGTAGAGGCCAGAAAAAATTGGCGGCCAAAATGAGTGGGAGGCCAATAAGGATTGGGAGGCCAAAAAGTGGTGGGAGGCTGGTGAGAATTAGAGACCAGAAAAAATTGGATGCCGAAAAGGGGTGGGAGGCCGAAAAATGGTGGTAGGCTGGAGAGAAGTAGAGGCCAGAAAAAATTGGCGGCCAAAATGAGTGGGAGGCCAAAAAGGAGTGGCAGACCGGTGAATAGTAGAGGCCAGAAAAAATTAGAAGCTGAACAGGGTTGGGAAGCCGATAAAAGGGGTGGGAGGCTGGAGAGGAGTAGAGGCCAGAAAAAATTGGCGGCCAAAATGAGTGGGAGGCCAAAAAGGATTGGGAGGCCGAAAAATGGTGGGAGGCTGGTGAGAAGTAGAGGCTAGAAAAAATTGGATGCCGAAAAGGGGTGGGAGGCCAAAAAAGGGTGGGAGGCTGGAGAGAAGTAGAGGCCAGAAAAAATTAGAGGCCGAAAAGGGGTGGGAGGCCAAAACGGGGTGGGAGGCTGTTGAGAAATACAGTCCAGAAAAAATTGGAGGCTGAGAAGGATTGGGAGGCCAAAAAGGAGTGGGATACCAGTGAATAGTAGAGGCGAGAAGAAATTGGAAGCCGAAAAGGGGTGGGAGGCCAAAAAGGGGTGGGAGGCTGGAGAGAAGTAGAGGACAGAAAAAATTGGAGGCCAAAAATGAGTGGGACGCCAAAAAGGGGTGGGAGGACGAAAAATGGTTGGAGGCTGGTGAGAAGTAGAGGCCAGAAAAAAATGGACATTGAAAAGGGGTGGGAGGCCGATAAATGGTGGGAGGCTGGAGGGAAGTACAGGCTAGAAAATATTGGAGGCCAAAAAGGGGTTGGAGGCCAAAAAAGGGTGGGAGACTGGAGAGGAGTAGAGGCTTGAAAAAATTGGCGGCCAAAATGAGTGGGAGGCCAAAAAGAGGTGGGAGGGCAAAAAAGGGTGGGAGGACGAAAAATGGTGGGAGGCCGGAGAGAAGTAGAGGCTAGAAAAAATTGGAGGCCGAAAAGGAGTGGGAGGCCAAAAAAGGGTGGGAGGCTGGAGAGAAGTAGAGGCCAGAAAAAATTGGAGGCCAAAAAGGAGTGGGAGGCCAAAATGGAGTGTGAGAGCGGTGAATAGTAGAGGCCAGAAAAAATCAGAAGCCGAAAAGGGGTGGGAGGTCAAAAAGGTGTGGGGGGCCATAAAAGGGTGGGAGGCTGGAGAGAAGTAGAGGCGAGAAAAACTTGGAGGCCGAAAAGGAGTGGGAGGCCAAAAAGGAGTGGGCGACCGGTGAATAGTAGAGGTCCGAAAAAATTAGCAGCCGAAAAGGGGTGGGAGGCCAAAAAGGGATTGGAGGCGAAAAAAGTTGGGAACCTGGAGAGGAGTAGAAGCTTGAAAAAATTGGCGGCCAAAATGAGTGGGAGGCCAAAAAGGGGTGGGAGGCAATAAAGGGGTGGGAGGCCGAAGAATGGTGGGAGGCTGGAGAGAAGTAGAGGCCAGAAAAAATTGGATGTCGAAAAGGTGTGAGAGGACGAAAAATGGTGGGAGGCTGGTGAGAAGTAGAGGCCAGAAAAAATTGCAGGCCGAAAACGAGTGGGAGGCCAAAAAGTTGTGGGAGACCGGTCAATAGTTAGAGGCCAGAAAAAATTAACAGCCGAAAAGGGGTGGGAGGCCAAAAAGGGGTGGGAGGCCAAAAAAGGGTGGGAGTAAGGAGAGAAGTAGAGGCCAGAAAAAATTGGAGGCCGAAAAGGGGTGGGAGGCCAGAAAAGTGTGGGAGGCTGGTGAGAAGTAGAGGCCAGAAAAAAATGGAGGCCGAAAAGAAGTGGGAAGCCAAAAAGGAGTGGGAGACCGGTGAATAGTGGAGGCCAGAAAAAATTAGAAGCGGAAAAGGGTTGGGAAGCCGATAAAAGGGGTGGGAGGCTGGAGAGGGGTAGAGGCCAGAAAAAATTGGCGGCCAAAATGAGTGGGAGGCCAAAAAGGATTGGGAGGCCGAAAAATGGTGGGAGGCTGGAGAGAAGTAGAGGCCAGAAAAAATTGGCGGACAAAATGAGTGGGAGGCCAAAAAGTTGTGGGAGACTGGTGAATAGTGGAGGCCAGAAAAAATTAGAAGCCGAAAAGGGTTGGGAAGCCGATAAAAGGGGTGGGAGGCTGGAGAAGAGTAGAGGATTGAAAAAATTGGCGGCCACAATGAGTGGGAGGCCTGACACGGGTGGGAGGCCTAAAAGGGGTGGGAGGACGAAAAATGGTTGGAGGCTGGTGAGAAGTAGAGGCCAGAAAAAATTGACGGCCAAAATGAGTGGGAGGCCAAAAAGGGTTGGGACACCAAAAACGGGTGGGAGGCCGAAACATGGTGGGAGGCTGGAGAGAAGTAGAGGCCAGAAAAAATTGGAGGTCGAAAAAGTGTGGGTGGCCAAAAAGGAGTGGGAGACCGGTGAATACTAGAGGCCAGAAAAAATTAGAAGCCGAAAAGGGGTGGGAAGCCGATAAAAGGGGTGGGAGGCCGGAGAGGAGTAGAGGCCAGAAAAAATTGGTGGCCAAAATGAGTGGGAGGCCAAACACGGGTGGGAGGCCAAAAAGGGGTTGGAGGCCAAAAAAGGGTGGGAGGCTGGAGAGAAGTAGAGGCCAGAAAAAATTGGACGCAAAAAGGGGTGGGAGGCCGAAAAAGGGTGGGAGGCTGGAGAGAAGTAGAGGCTAGAAAAAATTGGCGGCCAAAATGAGTGGGAGGCCAAAAAGGAGTGGGAGACCGGTGAATAGTAGAGGCTAGAAAAAATTAGAAGCCGAACAGGGGTGGGAAGCCGATAAAAGGGGTGGGAGGCTGGAGAGGAGTAAAGGCCAGAAAAAATTGGCGGCCAAAATGAGTGGGAGGCCAATAAGGATTGGGAGGCCAAAAAATGGTGGGAGGCTGGTGAGAAGTAGAGGCCAGAAAAAATTGGACGCCGAAAAGGGGTGGGAGGCCGAAAAATGGTGGTAGGCTGGAGAGAAGTAGAGGCCAGAAAAAATTAGAGGCCGAAAAGGGGTGGGAGGTCAAAAAGGGGTGGGAGGCTGTTGAGAAATACAGTCCAGAAAAAATTGGAGGCTGAGAAGGATTGGGAGGCCAAAAACGAGTGGGATACCAGTGAATAGTAGAGGCGAGAAGAAATTGGAAGCCGAAAAGGGGTGGGAGGCCAAATAGGGGTGGGAGGCTGGAGAGAAGTAGAGGCTAGAAAAAATTGGAGGCCGAAAAGAAGTGGCAGGCCAAAAAGGGGTGGGAGGCTGGAGAGAAGTAGAGGACAGAAAAAATTGGAGGCCAAAAATGAGTGGGACGCCAAAAAGGGGTGGGAGGACGAAAAATGGTTGGAGGCTGGTGAGAAGTAGAGGCCAGAAAAAAATGGACATTGAAAAGGGGTGGGAGGCCGATAAATGGTGGGAGGCTGGAGGGAAGTACAGGCTAGAAAATATTGGAGGCCAAAAAGGGGTTGGAGGCCAAAAAAGGGTGGGAGGCTGGAGAGGAGTAGAGGCTTGAAAAAATTGGCGGCCAAAATGAGTGGGAGGCCAAAAAGGGGTGGGTGGCCAAAAAGGGGTGGGAGGACGAAAAATGGTGGGAGGCCGGAGAGAAGTAGAGGCTAGAAAAAATTGGAGGCCGAAAAGGAGTGGGAGGCCAAAAAAGGGTGGGAGGCTGGAGAGAAGTAGAGGCCAGAAAAAATTGGAGGCCGAAAAGGGGTGGGAGGCCAAAAAAGGGTGGGAGGCTGGAGAGAAGTAGAGGCCAGAAAAAATTGTAGGCCGAAAAGGGGTGGGAGGCCAAAAAGGTGTGGGGGGCCATAAAAGGGTGGGAGGCTGGTGAGAAGTAGAGACCAGAAAAACTTGGAGGCCGAAAAGAAGTGGGAGGCCAAAAAGGAGTGGGAGAGCGGTGAATAGTAGAGGCCAGAAAAAATTAGAAGCCGAAAAGGTGTGGGAAGCCGATAAAAGGGGTGGGAGGCTGGAGAGGGGTAGAGGCCAGAAAAAATTGGCGGCCAAAATGAGTGGGAGGCCAAACACGGGTGGGAGGCCAAAAAGGGGTGGGAGGCCAAAAAATGGTGGGAAGCTGGAGAGAATTAGAGACCAGAAAAAATTGGCGGCCAAAATGAGTGGGAGGCCAAAAAGGGTTGGGATGCCAAAAAGGGGTGGGAGGCCGAAAAATGGTGGGAGGCTGGAGAGAAGTAGAGGCTAGAAAAAATTGGAGGCCGAAAAGGGGTGGGAGGCCAAAAAATGAGTGTGAGAGCGGTGAATAGTACAGGTCCGAAAAAATTAGCCACCGAAAAGGAGTGGGAGGCCAAAAAGGGGTTGGAGGCCAAAAAAGGGTGGGAGGCTGGAGAGAAGTAGAGGCCAGAAAAAATTGGACGCGAAAAGGGGTGGGAGGCCGAAAAAGGGTGGGAGGCTGGAGAGAAGTAGAGGCTAGAAAAAATTGGCGGCCAAAATGAGTGGGAGGCCAAAAAGGAGTGGGAGACCGGTGAATAGTAGAGGCTAGAAAAAATTAGAAGCCGAACAGGGGTGGGAAGCCGATAAAAGGGGTGGGAGGCTGGAGAGGAGTAAAGGCCAGAAAAAATTGGCGGCCAAAATGAGTGGGAGGCTAAAAAGGATTGGGAGGCCAAAAAATGGTGGGAGGCTGGAGAGAAGTAGAGGCCAGAAAATAATGGAGGCTGAAAAGAAGTGGGAGGCCAAAAAGGAGTGGGAGACCGGTGAATAGTAAAGGCCAGAAAAAATTAGCAGCCGAAAAGGGGTGGGAAGCTGATAAAAGGGGTGAGAGGCTGGAGAGGAGTAGAGGCCAGAAAAAATTGGCGGCCAAAATGAGTGGGAGGCCAATAAGGATTGGGAGGCCAAAAAGTGGTGGGAGGCTGGTGAGAATTAGAGACCAGAAAAAATTGGATGCCGAAAAGGGGTGGGAGGCCGAAAAATGGTGGTAGGCTGGAGAGAAGTAGAGGCCAGAAAAAATTGGCGGCCAAAATGAGTGGGAGGCCAAAAAGGAGTGGCAGACCGGTGAATAGTAGAGGCCAGAAAAAATTAGAAGCTGAACAGGGTTGGGAAGCCGATAAAAGGGGTGGGAGGCTGGAGAGGAGTAGAGGCCAGAAAAAATTGGCGGCCAAAATGAGTGGGAGGCCAAAAAGGATTGGGAGGCCGAAAAATGGTGGGAGGCTGGTGAGAAGTAGAGGCTAGAAAAAATTGGATGCCGAAAAGGGGTGGGAGGCCAAAAAAGGGTGGGAGGCTGGAGAGAAGTAGAGGCCAGAAAAAATTAGAGGCCGAAAAGGGGTGGGAGGCCAAAACGGGGTGGGAGGCTGTTGAGAAATACAGTCCAGAAAAAATTGGAGGCTGAGAAGGATTGGGAGGCCAAAAAGGAGTGGGATACCAGTGAATAGTAGAGGCGAGAAGAAATTGGAAGCCGAAAAGGGGTGGGAGGCCAAAAAGGGGTGGGAGGCTGGAGAGAAGTAGAGGACAGAAAAAATTGGAGGCCAAAAATGAGTGGGACGCCAAAAAGGGGTGGGAGGACGAAAAATGGTTGGAGGCTGGTGAGAAGTAGAGGCCAGAAAAAAATGGACATTGAAAAGGGGTGGGAGGCCGATAAATGGTGGGAGGCTGGAGGGAAGTACAGGCTAGAAAATATTGGAGGCCAAAAAGGGGTTGGAGGCCAAAAAAGGGTGGGAGACTGGAGAGGAGTAGAGGCTTGAAAAAATTGGCGGCCAAAATGAGTGGGAGGCCAAAAAGAGGTGGGAGGGCAAAAAAGGGTGGGAGGACGAAAAATGGTGGGAGGCCGGAGAGAAGTAGAGGCTAGAAAAAATTGGAGGCCGAAAAGGAGTGGGAGGCCAAAAAAGGGTGGGAGGCTGGAGAGAAGTAGAGGCCAGAAAAAATTGGAGGCCAAAAAGGAGTGGGAGGCCAAAATGGAGTGTGAGAGCGGTGAATAGTAGAGGCCAGAAAAAATCAGAAGCCGAAAAGGGGTGGGAGGTCAAAAAGGTGTGGGGGGCCATAAAAGGGTGGGAGGCTGGAGAGAAGTAGAGGCGAGAAAAACTTGGAGGCCGAAAAGGAGTGGGAGGCCAAAAAGGAGTGGGCGACCGGTGAATAGTAGAGGTCCGAAAAAATTAGCAGCCGAAAAGGGGTGGGAGGCCAAAAAGGGATTGGAGGCGAAAAAAGTTGGGAACCTGGAGAGGAGTAGAAGCTTGAAAAAATTGGCGGCCAAAATGAGTGGGAGGCCAAAAAGGGGTGGGAGGCAATAAAGGGGTGGGAGGCCGAAGAATGGTGGGAGGCTGGAGAGAAGTAGAGGCCAGAAAAAATTGGATGTCGAAAAGGTGTGAGAGGACGAAAAATGGTGGGAGGCTGGTGAGAAGTAGAGGCCAGAAAAAATTGCAGGCCGAAAACGAGTGGGAGGCCAAAAAGTTGTGGGAGACCGGTCAATAGTTAGAGGCCAGAAAAAATTAACAGCCGAAAAGGGGTGGGAGGCCAAAAAGGGGTGGGAGGCCAAAAAAGGGTGGGAGTAAGGAGAGAAGTAGAGGCCAGAAAAAATTGGAGGCCGAAAAGGGGTGGGAGGCCAGAAAAGTGTGGGAGGCTGGTGAGAAGTAGAGGCCAGAAAAAAATGGAGGCCGAAAAGAAGTGGGAAGCCAAAAAGGAGTGGGAGACCGGTGAATAGTGGAGGCCAGAAAAAATTAGAAGCGGAAAAGGGTTGGGAAGCCGATAAAAGGGGTGGGAGGCTGGAGAGGGGTAGAGGCCAGAAAAAATTGGCGGCCAAAATGAGTGGGAGGCCAAAAAGGATTGGGAGGCCGAAAAATGGTGGGAGGCTGGAGAGAAGTAGAGGCCAGAAAAAATTGGCGGACAAAATGAGTGGGAGGCCAAAAAGTTGTGGGAGACTGGTGAATAGTGGAGGCCAGAAAAAATTAGAAGCCGAAAAGGGTTGGGAAGCCGATAAAAGGGGTGGGAGGCTGGAGAAGAGTAGAGGATTGAAAAAATTGGCGGCCACAATGAGTGGGAGGCCTGACACGGGTGGGAGGCCTAAAAGGGGTGGGAGGACGAAAAATGGTTGGAGGCTGGTGAGAAGTAGAGGCCAGAAAAAATTGACGGCCAAAATGAGTGGGAGGCCAAAAAGGGTTGGGACACCAAAAACGGGTGGGAGGCCGAAACATGGTGGGAGGCTGGAGAGAAGTAGAGGCCAGAAAAAATTGGAGGTCGAAAAAGTGTGGGTGGCCAAAAAGGAGTGGGAGACCGGTGAATACTAGAGGCCAGAAAAAATTAGAAGCCGAAAAGGGGTGGGAAGCCGATAAAAGGGGTGGGAGGCCGGAGAGGAGTAGAGGCCAGAAAAAATTGGTGGCCAAAATGAGTGGGAGGCCAAACACGGGTGGGAGGCCAAAAAGGGGTTGGAGGCCAAAAAAGGGTGGGAGGCTGGAGAGAAGTAGAGGCCAGAAAAAATTGGACGCAAAAAGGGGTGGGAGGCCGAAAAAGGGTGGGAGGCTGGAGAGAAGTAGAGGCTAGAAAAAATTGGCGGCCAAAATGAGTGGGAGGCCAAAAAGGAGTGGGAGACCGGTGAATAGTAGAGGCTAGAAAAAATTAGAAGCCGAACAGGGGTGGGAAGCCGATAAAAGGGGTGGGAGGCTGGAGAGGAGTAAAGGCCAGAAAAAATTGGCGGCCAAAATGAGTGGGAGGCCAATAAGGATTGGGAGGCCAAAAAATGGTGGGAGGCTGGTGAGAAGTAGAGGCCAGAAAAAATTGGACGCCGAAAAGGGGTGGGAGGCCGAAAAATGGTGGTAGGCTGGAGAGAAGTAGAGGCCAGAAAAAATTAGAGGCCGAAAAGGGGTGGGAGGTCAAAAAGGGGTGGGAGGCTGTTGAGAAATACAGTCCAGAAAAAATTGGAGGCTGAGAAGGATTGGGAGGCCAAAAACGAGTGGGATACCAGTGAATAGTAGAGGCGAGAAGAAATTGGAAGCCGAAAAGGGGTGGGAGGCCAAATAGGGGTGGGAGGCTGGAGAGAAGTAGAGGCTAGAAAAAATTGGAGGCCGAAAAGAAGTGGCAGGCCAAAAAGGGGTGGGAGGCTGGAGAGAAGTAGAGGACAGAAAAAATTGGAGGCCAAAAATGAGTGGGACGCCAAAAAGGGGTGGGAGGACGAAAAATGGTTGGAGGCTGGTGAGAAGTAGAGGCCAGAAAAAAATGGACATTGAAAAGGGGTGGGAGGCCGATAAATGGTGGGAGGCTGGAGGGAAGTACAGGCTAGAAAATATTGGAGGCCAAAAAGGGGTTGGAGGCCAAAAAAGGGTGGGAGGCTGGAGAGGAGTAGAGGCTTGAAAAAATTGGCGGCCAAAATGAGTGGGAGGCCAAAAAGGGGTGGGTGGCCAAAAAGGGGTGGGAGGACGAAAAATGGTGGGAGGCCGGAGAGAAGTAGAGGCTAGAAAAAATTGGAGGCCGAAAAGGAGTGGGAGGCCAAAAAAGGGTGGGAGGCTGGAGAGAAGTAGAGGCCAGAAAAAATTGGAGGCCGAAAAGGGGTGGGAGGCCAAAAAAGGGTGGGAGGCTGGAGAGAAGTAGAGGCCAGAAAAAATTGTAGGCCGAAAAGGGGTGGGAGGCCAAAAAGGTGTGGGGGGCCATAAAAGGGTGGGAGGCTGGTGAGAAGTAGAGACCAGAAAAACTTGGAGGCCGAAAAGAAGTGGGAGGCCAAAAAGGAGTGGGAGAGCGGTGAATAGTAGAGGCCAGAAAAAATTAGAAGCCGAAAAGGTGTGGGAAGCCGATAAAAGGGGTGGGAGGCTGGAGAGGGGTAGAGGCCAGAAAAAATTGGCGGCCAAAATGAGTGGGAGGCCAAACACGGGTGGGAGGCCAAAAAGGGGTGGGAGGCCAAAAAATGGTGGGAAGCTGGAGAGAATTAGAGACCAGAAAAAATTGGCGGCCAAAATGAGTGGGAGGCCAAAAAGGGTTGGGATGCCAAAAAGGGGTGGGAGGCCGAAAAATGGTGGGAGGCTGGAGAGAAGTAGAGGCTAGAAAAAATTGGAGGCCGAAAAGGGGTGGGAGGCCAAAAAATGAGTGTGAGAGCGGTGAATAGTACAGGTCCGAAAAAATTAGCCACCGAAAAGGAGTGGGAGGCCAAAAAGGGGTTGGAGGCCAAAAAAGGGTGGGAGGCTGGAGAGAAGTAGAGGCCAGAAAAAATTGGACGCAAAAAGGGGTGGGAGGCCGAAAAAGGGTGGGAGGCTGGAGAGAAGTAGAGGCTAGAAAAAATTGGCGGCCAAAATGAGTGGGAGGCCAAAAAGGAGTGGGAGACCGGTGAATAGTAGAGGCTAGAAAAAATTAGAAGCCGAACAGGGGTGGGAAGCCGATAAAAGGGGTGGGAGGCTGGAGAGGAGTAAAGGCCAGAAAAAATTGGCGGCCAAAATGAGTGGGAGGCTAAAAAGGATTGGGAGGCCAAAAAATGGTGGGAGGCTGGAGAGAAGTAGAGGCCAGAAAATAATGGAGGCTGAAAAGAAGTGGGAGGCCAAAAAGGAGTGGGAGACCGGTGAATAGTAAAGGCCAGAAAAAATTAGCAGCCGAAAAGGGGTGGGAAGCTGATAAAAGGGGTGAGAGGCTGGAGAGGAGTAGAGGCCAGAAAAAATTGGCGGCCAAAATGAGTGGGAGGCCAATAAGGATTGGGAGGCCAAAAAGTGGTGGGAGGCTGGTGAGAATTAGAGACCAGAAAAAATTGGACGCCGAAAAGGGGTGGGAGGCCGAAAAATGGTGGTAGGCTGGAGAGAAGTAGAGGCCAGAAAAAATTGGCGGCCAAAATGAGTGGGAGGCCAAAAAGGAGTGGCAGACCGGTGAATAGTAGAGGCCAGAAAAAATTAGAAGCTGAACAGGGTTGGGAAGCCGATAAAAGGGGTGGGAGGCTGGAGAGGAGTAGAGGCCAGAAAAAATTGGCGGCCAAAATGAGTGGGAGGCCAAAAAGGATTGGGAGGCCGAAAAATGGTGGGAGGCTGGTGAGAAGTAGAGGCTAGAAAAAATTGGATGCCGAAAAGGGGTGGGAGGCCAAAAAAGGGTGGTAGGCTGGAGAGAAGTAGAGGCCAGAAAAAATTAGAGGCCGAAAAGGGGTGGGAGGCCAAAACGGGGTGGGAGGCTGTTGAGAAATACAGTCCAGAAAAAATTGGAGGCTGAGAAGGATTGGGAGGCCAAAAAGGAGTGGGATACCAGTGAATAGTAGAGGCGAGAAGAAATTGGAAGCCGAAAAGGGGTGGGAGGCCAAAAAGGGGTGGGAGGCTGGAGAGAAGTAGAGGACAGAAAAAATTGGAGGCCAAAAATGAGTGGGACGCCAAAAAGGGGTGGGAGGACGAAAAATGGTTGGAGGCTGGTGAGAAGTAGAGGCCAGAAAAAAATGGACATTGAAAAGGGGTGGGAGGCCGATAAATGGTGGGAGGCTGGAGGGAAGTACAGGCTAGAAAATATTGGAGGCCAAAAAGGGGTTGGAGGCCAAAAAAGGGTGGGAGACTGGAGAGGAGTAGAGGCTTGAAAAAATTGGCGGCCAAAATGAGTGGGAGGCCAAAAAGAGGTGGGAGGGCAAAAAAGGGTGGGAGGACGAAAAATGGTGGGAGGCCGGAGAGAAGTAGAGGCTAGAAAAAATTGGAGGCCGAAAAGGAGTGGGAGGCCAAAAAAGGGTGGGAGGCTGGAGAGAAGTAGAGGCCAGAAAAAATTGGAGGCCAAAAAGGAGTGGGAGGCCAAAATGGAGTGTGAGAGCGGTGAATAGTAGAGGCCAGAAAAAATCAGAAGCCGAAAAGGGGTGGGAGGTCAAAAAGGTGTGGGGGGCCATAAAAGGGTGGGAGGCTGGAGAGAAGTAGAGGCGAGAAAAACTTGGAGGCCGAAAAGGAGTGGGAGGCCAAAAAGGAGTGGGCGACCGGTGAATAGTAGAGGTCCGAAAAAATTAGCAGCCGAAAAGGGGTGGGAGGCCAAAAAGGGATTGGAGGCGAAAAAAGTTGGGAACCTCGAGAGGAGTAGAAGCTTGAAAAAATTGGCGGCCAAAATGAGTGGGAGGCCAAAAAGGGGTGGGAGGCAATAAAGGGGTGGGAGGCCGAAGAATGGTGGGAGGCTGGAGAGAAGTAGAGGCCAGAAAAAATTGGATGTCGAAAAGGTGTGAGAGGACGAAAAATGGTGGGAGGCTGGTGAGAAGTAGAGGCCAGAAAAAATTGCAGGCCGAAAACGAGTGGGAGGCCAAAAAGTTGTGGGAGACCGGTCAATAGTTAGAGGCCAGAAAAAATTAACAGCCGAAAAGGGGTGGGAGGCCAAAAAGGGGTGGGAGGCCAAAAAAGGGTGGGAGTAAGGAGAGAAGTAGAGGCCAGAAAAAATTGGAGGCCAAAAAGGAGTGGGAGGCCAAAATGGAGTGTGAGAGCGGTGAATAGTAGAGGCCAGAAAAAATCAGAAGCCGAAAAGGGGTGGGAGGTCAAAAAGGTGTGGGGGGCCATAAAAGGGTGGGAGGCTGGAGAGAAGTAGAGGCGAGAAAAACTTGGAGGCCGAAAAGGAGTGGGAGGCCAAAAAGGAGTGGGCGACCGGTGAATAGTAGAGGTCCGAAAAAATTAGCAGCCGAAAAGGGGTGGGAGGCCAAAAAGGGATTGGAGGCGAAAAAAGTTGGGAACCTGGAGAGGAGTAGAAGCTTGAAAAAATTGGCGGCCAAAATGAGTGGGAGGCCAAAAAGGGGTGGGAGGCAATAAAGGGGTGGGAGGCCGAAGAATGGTGGGAGGCTGGAGAGAAGTAGAGGCCAGAAAAAATTGGATGTCGAAAAGGTGTGAGAGGACGAAAAATGGTGGGAGGCTGGTGAGAAGTAGAGGCCAGAAAAAATTGCAGGCCGAAAACGAGTGGGAGGCCAAAAAGTTGTGGGAGACCGGTCAATAGTTAGAGGCCAGAAAAAATTAACAGCCAAAAAGGGGTGGGAGGCCAAAAAGGGGTGGGAGGCCAAAAAAGGGTGGGAGTAAGGAGAGAAGTAGAGGCCAGAAAAAATTGGAGGCCGAAAAGGGGTGGGAGGCCAGAAAAGTGTGGGAGGCTGGTGAGAAGTAGAGGCCAGAAAAAAATGGAGGCCGAAAAGAAGTGGGAAGCCAAAAAGGAGTGGGAGACCGGTGAATAGTGGAGGCCAGAAAAAATTAGAAGCGGAAAAGGGTTGGGAAGCCGATAAAAGGGGTGGGAGGCTGGAGAGGGGTAGAGGCCAGAAAAAATTGGCGGCCAAAATGAGTGGGAGGCCAAAAAGGATTGGGAGGCCAAAAATGGTGGGAGGCTGGAGAGAAGTAGAGGCCAGAAAAAATTGGCGGACAAAATGAGTGGGAGGCCAAAAAGTTGTGGGAGACTGGTGAATAGTGGAGGCCAGAAAAAATTAGAAGCCGAAAAGGGTTGGGAAGCCGATAAAAGGGGTGGGAGGCTGGAGAAGAGTAGAGGATTGAAAAAATTGGCGGCCACAATGAGTGGGAGGCCTGACACGGGTGGGAGGCCTAAAAGGGGTGGGAGGACGAAAAATGGTTGGAGGCTGGTGAGAAGTAGAGGCCAGAAAAAATTGACGGCCAAAATGAGTGGGAGGCCAAAAAGGGTTGGGACACCAAAAACGGGTGGGAGGCCGAAACATGGTGGGAGGCTGGAGAGAAGTAGAGGCCAGAAAAAATTGGAGGTCGAAAAAGTGTGGGTGGCCAAAAAGGAGTGGGAGACCGGTGAATACTAGAGGCCAGAAAAAATTAGAAGCCGAAAAGGGGTGGGAAGCCGATAAAAGGGGTGGGAGGCCGGAGAGGAGTAGAGGCCAGAAAAAATTGGTGGCCAAAATGAGTGGGAGGCCAAACACGGGTGGGAGGCCAAAAAGGGGTTGGAGGCCAAAAAAGGGTGGGAGGCTGGAGAGAAGTAGAGGCCAGAAAAAATTGGACGCAAAAAGGGGTGGGAGGCCGAAAAAGGGTGGGAGGCTGGAGAGAAGTAGAGGCTAGAAAAAATTGGCAGCCAAAATGAGTGGGAGGCCAAAAAGGAGTGGGAGACCGGTGAATAGTAGAGGCTAGAAAAAATTAGAAGCCGAACAGGGGTGGGAAGCCGATAAAAGGGGTGGGAGGCTGGAGAGGAGTAAAGGCCAGAAAAAATTGGCGGCCAAAATGAATGGGAGGCCAATAAGGATTGGGAGGCCAAAAAATGGTGGGAGGCTGGTGAGAAGTAGAGGCCAGAAAAAATTGGACGCCGAAAAGGGGTGGGAGGCCGAAAAAGGGTGGGAGGCTGGAGAGAAGTAGAGGCCAGAAAAAATTAGAGGCCGAAAAGGGGTGGGAGGTCAAAAAGGGGTGGGAGGCTGTTGAGAAATACAGTCCAGAAAAAATTGGAGGCTGAGAAGGATTGGGAGGCCAAAAACGAGTGGGATACCAGTGAATAGTAGAGGCGAGAAGAAATTGGAAGCCGAAAAGGGGTGGGAGGCCAAAAAGGGGTGGGAGGCTGGAGAGAAGTAGAGGCTAGAAAAAATTGGAGGCCGAAAAGAAGTGGCAGGCCAAAAAGGGGTGGGAGGCTGGAGAGAAGTAGAGGACAGAAAAAATTGGAGGCCAAAAATGAGTGGGACGCCAAAAAGGGGTGGGAGGACGAAAAATGGTTGGAGGCTGGTGAGAAGTAGAGGCCAGAAAAAAATGGACATTGAAAAGGGGTGGGAGGCCGATAAATGGTGGGAGGCTGGAGGGAAGTACAGGCTAGAAAATATTGGAGGCCAAAAAGGGGTTGGAGGCCAAAAAAGGGTGGGAGGCTGGAGAGGAGTAGAGGCTTGAAAAAATTGGCGGCCAAAATGAGTGGGAGGCCAAAAAGGGGTGGGTGGCCAAAAAGGGGTGGGAGGACGAAAAATGGTGGGAGGCCGGAGAGAAGTAGAGGCTAGAAAAAATTGGAGGCCGAAAAGGAGTGGGAGGCCAAAAAAGGGTGGGAGGCTGGAGAGAAGTAGAGGCCAGAAAAAATTGGAGGCCGAAAAGGGGTGGGAGGCCAAAAAAGGGTGGGAGGCTGGAGAGAAGTAGAGGCCAGAAAAAATTGTAGGCCGAAAAGGGGTGGGAGGCCAAAAAGGTGTGGGGGGCCATAAAAGGGTGGGAGGCTGGTGAGAAGTAGAGACCAGAAAAACTTGGAGGCCGAAAAGAAGTGGGAGGCCAAAAAGGAGTGGGAGAGCGGTGAATAGTAGAGGCCAGAAAAAATTAGAAGCCGAAAAGGTGTGGGAAGCCGATAAAAGGGGTGGGAGGCTGGAGAGGGGTAGAGGCCAGAAAAAATTGGCGGCCAAAATGAGTGGGAGGCCAAACACGGGTGGGAGGCCAAAAAGGGGTGGGAGGCCAAAAAATGGTGGGAAGCTGGAGAGAATTAGAGACCAGAAAAAATTGGCGGCCAAAATGAGTGGGAGGCCAAAAAGGGTTGGGATGCCAAAAAGGGGTGGGAGGCCGAAAAATGGTGGGAGGCTGGAGAGAAGTAGAGGCTAGAAAAAATTGGAGGCCGAAAAGGGGTGGGAGGCCAAAAAATGAGTGTGAGAGCGGTGAATAGTACAGGTCCGAAAAAATTAGCCACCGAAAAGGAGTGGGAGGCCAAAAAGGGGTTGGAGGCCAAAAAAGGGTGGGAGGCTGGAGAGAAGTAGAGGCCAGAAAAAATTGGACGCGAAAAGGGGTGGGAGGCCGAAAAAGGGTGGGAGGCTGGAGAGAAGTAGAGGCTAGAAAAAATTGGCGGCCAAAATGAGTGGGAGGCCAAAAAGGAGTGGGAGACCGGTGAATAGTAGAGGCTAGAAAAAATCAGAAGCCGAACAGGGGTGGGAAGCCGATAAAAGGGGTGGGAGGCTGGAGAGGAGTAAAGGCCAGAAAAAATTGGCGGCCAAAATGAGTGGGAGGCTAAAAAGGATTGGGAGGCCAAAAAATGGTGGGAGGCTGGAGAGAAGTAGAGGCCAGAAAATAATGGAGGCTGAAAAGAAGTGGGAGGCCAAAAAGGAGTGGGAGACCGGTGAATAGTAAAGGCCAGAAAAAATTAGCAGCCGAAAAGGGGTGGGAAGCTGATAAAAGGGGTGAGAGGCTGGAGAGGAGTAGAGGCCAGAAAAAATTGGCGGCCAAAATGAGTGGGAGGCCAAAAAGGAGTGGGAGGCCAAAAAGTGGTGGGAGGCTGGTGAGAATTAGAGACCAGAAAAAATTGGACGCCGAAAAGGGGTGGGAGGCCGAAAAATGGTGGTAGGCTGGAGAGAAGTAGAGGCCAGAAAAAATTGGCGGCCAAAATGAGTGGGAGGCCAAAAAGGAGTGGCAGACCGGTGAATAGTAGAGGCCAGAAAAAATTAGAAGCTGAACAGGGTTGGGAAGCCGATAAAAGGGGTGGGAGGCTGGAGAGGAGTAGAGGCCAGAAAAAATTGGCGGCCAAAATGAGTGGGAGGCCAAAAAGGATTGGGAGGCCGAAAAATGGTGGGAGGCTGGTGAGAAGTAGAGGCTAGAAAAAATTGGATGCCGAAAAGGGGTGGGAGGCCAAAAAAGGGTGGGAGGCTGGAGAGAAGTAGAGGCCAGAAAAAATTAGAGGCCGAAAAGGGGTGGGAGGCCAAAACGGGGTGGGAGGCTGTTGAGAAATACAGTCCAGAAAAAATTGGAGGCTGAGAAGGATTGGGAGGCCAAAAAGGAGTGGGATACCAGTGAATAGTAGAGGCGAGAAGAAATTGGAAGCCGAAAAGGGGTGGGAGGCCAAAAAGGGGTGGGAGGCTGGAGAGAAGTAGAGGACAGAAAAAATTGGAGGCCAAAAATGAGTGGGACGCCAAAAAGGGGTGGGAGGACGAAAAATGGTTGGAGGCTGGTGAGAAGTAGAGGCCAGAAAAAAATGGACATTGAAAAGGGGTGGGACGCCGATAAATGGTGGGAGGCTGGAGGGAAGTACAGGCTAGAAAATATTGGAGGCCAAAAAGGGGTTGGAGGCCAAAAAAGGGTGGGAGACTGGAGAGGAGTAGAGGCTTGAAAAAATTGGCGGCCAAAATGAGTGGGAGGCCAAAAAGAGGTGGGAGGGCAAAAAAGGGTGGGAGGATGAAAAATGGTGGGAGGCCGGAGAGAAGTAGAGGCTAGAAAAAATTGGAGGCCGAAAAGGAGTGGGAGGCCAAAAAAGGGTGGGAGGCTGGAGAGAAGTAGAGGCCAGAAAAAATTGGAGGCCAAAAAGGAGTGGGAGGCCAAAATGGAGTGTGAGAGCGGTGAATAGTAGAGGCCAGAAAAAATCAGAAGCCGAAAAGGGGTGGGAGGTCAAAAAGGTGTGGGGGGCCATAAAAGGGTGGGAGGCTGGAGAGAAGTAGAGGCGAGAAAAACTTGGAGGCCGAAAAGGAGTGGGAGGCCAAAAAGGAGTGGGCGACCGGTGAATAGTAGAGGTCCGAAAAAATTAGCAGCCGAAAAGGGGTGGGAGGCCAAAAAGGGATTGGAGGCGAAAAAAGTTGGGAACCTGGAGAGGAGTAGAAGCTTGAAAAAATTGGCGGCCAAAATGAGTGGGAGGCCAAAAAGGGGTGGGAGGCAATAAAGGGGTGGGAGGCCGAAGAATGGTGGGAGGCTGGAGAGAAGTAGAGGCCAGAAAAAATTGGATGTCGAAAAGGTGTGAGAGGACGAAAAATGGTGGGAGGCTGGTGAGAAGTAGAGGCCAGAAAAAATTGCAGGCCGAAAACGAGTGGGAGGCCAAAAAGTTGTGGGAGACCGGTCAATAGTTAGAGGCCAGAAAAAATTAACAGCCGAAAAGGGGTGGGAGGCCAAAAAGGGGTGGGAGGCCAAAAAAGGGTGGGAGTAAGGAGAGAAGTAGAGGCCAGAAAAAATTGGAGGCCGAAAAGGGGTGGGAGGCCAGAAAAGTGTGGGAGGCTGGTGAGAAGTAGAGGCCAGAAAAAAATGGAGGCCGAAAAGAAGTGGGAAGCCAAAAAGGAGTGGGAGACCGGTGAATAGTGGAGGCCAGAAAAAATTAGAAGCGGAAAAGGGTTGGGAAGCCGATAAAAGGGGTGGGAGGCTGGAGAGGGGTAGAGGCCAGAAAAAATTGGCGGCCAAAATGAGTGGGAGGCCAAAAAGGATTGGGAGGCCGAAAAATGGTGGGAGGCTGGAGAGAAGTAGAGGCCAGAAAAAATTGGCGGACAAAATGAGTGGGAGGCCAAAAAGTTGTGGGAGACTGGTGAATAGTGGAGGCCAGAAAAAATTAGAAGCCGAAAAGGGTTGGGAAGCCGATAAAAGGGGTGGGAGGCTGGAGAAGAGTAGAGGATTGAAAAAATTGGCGGCCACAATGAGTGGGAGGCCTGACACGGGTGGGAGGCCTAAAAGGGGTGGGAGGACGAAAAATGGTTGGAGGCTGGTGAGAAGTAGAGGCCAGAAAAAATTGACGGCCAAAATGAGTGGGAGGCCAAAAAGGGTTGGGACACCAAAAACGGGTGGGAGGCCGAAACATGGTGGGAGGCTGGAGAGAAGTAGAGGCCAGAAAAAATTGGAGGTCGAAAAAGTGTGGGTGGCCAAAAAGGAGTGGGAGACCGGTGAATACTAGAGGCCAGAAAAAATTAGAAGCCGAAAAGGGGTGGGAAGCCGATAAAAGGGGTGGGAGGCCGGAGAGGAGTAGAGGCCAGAAAAAATTGGTGGCCAAAATGAGTGGGAGGCCAAACACGGGTGGGAGGCCAAAAAGGGGTTGGAGGCCAAAAAAGGGTGGGAGGCTGGAGAGAAGTAGAGGCCAGAAAAAATTGGACGCCGAAAAGGGGTGGGAGGCCGAAAAATGGTGGGAGGCTGGAGAGAAGTAGAGGCTAGAAAAAATTGGCAGCCAAAATGAGTGGGAGGCCAAAAAGGAGTGGGAGACCGGTGAATAGTAGAGGCTAGAAAAAATTAGAAGCCGAACAGGGGTGGGAAGCCGATAAAAGGGGTGGGAGGCTGGAGAGGAGTAAAGGCCAGAAAAAATTGGCGGCCAAAATGAGTGGGAGGCCAATAAGGATTGGGAGGCCAAAAAATGGTGGGAGGCTGGTGAGAAGTAGAGGCCAGAAAAAATTGGACGCCGAAAAGGGGTGGGAGGCCGAAAAAGGGTGGGAGGCTGGAGAGAAGTAGAGGCCAGAAAAAATTAGAGGCCGAAAAGGGGTGGGAGGTCAAAAAGGGGTGGGAGGCTGTTGAGAAATACAGTCCAGAAAAAATTGGAGGCTGAGAAGGATTGGGAGGCCAAAAACGAGTGGGATACCAGTGAATAGTAGAGGCGAGAAGAAATTGGAAGCCGAAAAGGGGTGGGAGGCCAAAAAGGGGTGGGAGGCTGGAGAGAAGTAGAGGCTAGAAAAAATTGGAGGCCGAAAAGAAGTGGCAGGCCAAAAAGGGTTGGGAGGCTGGAGAGAAGTAGAGGACAGAAAAAATTGGAGGCCAAAAATGAGTGGGACGCCAAAAAGGGGTGGGAGGACGAAAAATGGTTGGAGGCTGGTGAGAAGTAGAGGCCAGAAAAAAATGGACATTGAAAAGGGGTGGGAGGCCGATAAATGGTGGGAGGCTGGAGGGAAGTACAGGCTAGAAAATATTGGAGGCCAAAAAGGGGTTGGAGGCCAAAAAAGGGTGGGAGGCTGGAGAGGAGTAGAGGCTTGAAAAAATTGGCGGCCAAAATGAGTGGGAGGCCAAAAAGGGGTGGGTGGCCAAAAAGGGGTGGGAGGACGAAAAATGGTGGGAGGCCGGAGAGAAGTAGAGGCTAGAAAAAATTGGAGGCCGAAAAGGAGTGGGAGGCCAAAAAAGGGTGGGAGGCTGGAGAGAAGTAGAGGCCAGAAAAAATTGGAGGCCGAAAAGGGGTGGGAGGCCAAAAAAGGGTGGGAGGCTGGAGAGAAGTAGAGGCCAGAAAAAATTGTAGGCCGAAAAGGGGTGGGAGGCCAAAAAGGTGTGGGGGGCCATAAAAGGGTGGGAGGCTGGTGAGAAGTAGAGACCAGAAAAACTTGGAGGCCGAAAAGAAGTGGGAGGCCAAAAAGGAGTGGGAGAGCGGTGAATAGTAGAGGCCAGAAAAAATTAGAAGCCGAAAAGGTGTGGGAAGCCGATAAAAGGGGTGGGAGGCTGGAGAGGGGTAGAGGCCAGAAAAAATTGGCGGCCAAAATGAGTGGGAGGCCAAACACGGGTGGGAGGCCAAAAAGGGGTGGGAGGCCAAAAAATGGTGGGAAGCTGGAGAGAATTAGAGACCAGAAAAAATTGGCGGCCAAAATGAGTGGGAGGCCAAAAAGGGTTGGGATGCCAAAAAGGGGTGGGAGGCCGAAAAATGGTGGGAGGCTGGAGAGAAGTAGAGGCTAGAAAAAATTGGAGGCCGAAAAGGGGTGGGAGGCCAAAAAATGAGTGTGAGAGCGGTGAATAGTACAGGTCCGAAAAAATTAGCCACCGAAAAGGAGTGGGAGGCCAAAAAGGGGTTGGAGGCCAAAAAAGGGTGGGAGGCTGGAGAGAAGTAGAGGCCAGAAAAAATTGGACGCAAAAAGGGGTGGGAGGCCGAAAAAGGGTGGGAGGCTGGAGAGAAGTAGAGGCTAGAAAAAATTGGCGGCCAAAATGAGTGGGAGGCCAAAAAGGAGTGGGAGACCGGTGAATAGTAGAGGCTAGAAAAAATCAGAAGCCGAACAGGGGTGGGAAGCCGATAAAAGGGGTGGGAGGCTGGAGAGGAGTAAAGGCCAGAAAAAATTGGCGGCCAAAATGAGTGGGAGGCTAAAAAGGATTGGGAGGCCAAAAAATGGTGGGAGGCTGGAGAGAAGTAGAGGCCAGAAAATAATGGAGGCTGAAAAGAAGTGGGAGGCCAAAAAGGAGTGGGAGACCGGTGAATAGTAAAGGCCAGAAAAAATTAGCAGCCGAAAAGGGGTGGGAAGCTGATAAAAGGGGTGAGAGGCTGGAGAGGAGTAGAGGCCAGAAAAAATTGGCGGCCAAAATGAGTGGGAGGCCAATAAGGATTGGGAGGCCAAAAAGTGGTGGGAGGCTGGTGAGAATTAGAGACCAGAAAAAATTGGACGCCGAAAAGGGGTGGGAGGCCGAAAAATGGTGGTAGGCTGGAGAGAAGTAGAGGCCAGAAAAAATTGGCGGCCAAAATGAGTGGGAGGCCAAAAAGGAGTGGCAGACCGGTGAATAGTAGAGGCCAGAAAAAATTAGAAGCTGAACAGGGTTGGGAAGCCGATAAAAGGGGTGGGAGGCTGGAGAGGAGTAGAGGCCAGAAAAAATTGGCGGCCAAAATGAGTGGGAGGCCAAAAAGGATTGGGAGGCCGAAAAATGGTGGGAGGCTGGTGAGAAGTAGAGGCTAGAAAAAATTGGATGCCGAAAAGGGGTGGGAGGCCAAAAAAGGGTGGGAGGCTGGAGAGAAGTAGAGGCCAGAAAAAATTAGAGGCCGAAAAGGGGTGGGAGGCCAAAACGGGGTGGGAGGCTGTTGAGAAATACAGTCCAGAAAAAATTGGAGGCTGAGAAGGATTGGGAGGCCAAAAAGGAGTGGGATACCAGTGAATAGTAGAGGCGAGAAGAAATTGGAAGCCGAAAAGGGGTGGGAGGCCAAAAAGGGGTGGGAGGCTGGAGAGAAGTAGAGGACAGAAAAAATTGGAGGCCAAAAATGAGTGGGACGCCAAAAAGGGGTGGGAGGACGAAAAATGGTTGGAGGCTGGTGAGAAGTAGAGGCCAGAAAAAAATGGACATTGAAAAGGGGTGGGAGGCCGATAAATGGTGGGAGGCTGGAGGGAAGTACAGGCTAGAAAATATTGGAGGCCAAAAAGGGGTTGGAGGCCAAAAAAGGGTGGGAGACTGGAGAGGAGTAGAGGCTTGAAAAAATTGGCGGCCAAAATGAGTGGGAGGCCAAAAAGAGGTGGGAGGGCAAAAAAGGGTGGGAGGACGAAAAATGGTGGGAGGCCGGAGAGAAGTAGAGGCTAGAAAAAATTGGAGGCCGAAAAGGAGTGGGAGGCCAAAAAAGGGTGGGAGGCTGGAGAGAAGTAGAGGCCAGAAAAAATTGGAGGCCAAAAAGGAGTGGGAGGCCAAAATGGAGTGTGAGAGCGGTGAATAGTAGAGGCCAGAAAAAATCAGAAGCCGAAAAGGGGTGGGAGGTCAAAAAGGTGTGGGGGGCCATAAAAGGGTGGGAGGCTGGAGAGAAGTAGAGGCGAGAAAAACTTGGAGGCCGAAAAGGAGTGGGAGGCCAAAAAGGAGTGGGCGACCGGTGAATAGTAGAGGTCCGAAAAAATTAGCAGCCGAAAAGGGGTGGGAGGCCAAAAAGGGATTGGAGGCGAAAAAAGTTGGGAACCTGGAGAGGAGTAGAAGCTTGAAAAAATTGGCGGCCAAAATGAGTGGGAGGCCAAAAAGGGGTGGGAGGCAATAAAGGGGTGGGAGGCCGAAGAATGGTGGGAGGCTGGAGAGAAGTAGAGGCCAGAAAAAATTGGATGTCGAAAAGGTGTGAGAGGACGAAAAATGGTGGGAGGCTGGTGAGAAGTAGAGGCCAGAAAAAATTGCAGGCCGAAAACGAGTGGGAGGCCAAAAAGTTGTGGGAGACCGGTCAATAGTTAGAGGCCAGAAAAAATTAACAGCCGAAAAGGGGTGGGAGGCCAAAAAGGGGTGGGAGGCCAAAAAAGGGTGGGAGTAAGGAGAGAAGTAGAGGCCAGAAAAAATTGGAGGCCGAAAAGGGGTGGGAGGCCAGAAAAGTGTGGGAGGCTGGTGAGAAGTAGAGGCCAGAAAAAAATGGAGGCCGAAAAGAAGTGGGAAGCCAAAAAGGAGTGGGAGACCGGTGAATAGTGGAGGCCAGAAAAAATTAGAAGCGGAAAAGGGTTGGGAAGCCGATAAAAGGGGTGGGAGGCTGGAGAGGGGTAGAGGCCAGAAAAAATTGGCGGCCAAAATGAGTGGGAGGCCAAAAAGGATTGGGAGGCCGAAAAATGGTGGGAGGCTGGAGAGAAGTAGAGGCCAGAAAAAATTGGCGGACAAAATGAGTGGGAGGCCAAAAAGTTGTGGGAGACTGGTGAATAGTGGAGGCCAGAAAAAATTAGAAGCCGAAAAGGGTTGGGAAGCCGATAAAAGGGGTGGGAGGCTGGAGAAGAGTAGAGGATTGAAAAAATTGGCGGCCACAATGAGTGGGAGGCCTGACACGGGTGGGAGGCCTAAAAGGGGTGGGAGGACGAAAAATGGTTGGAGGCTGGTGAGAAGTAGAGGCCAGAAAAAATTGACGGCCAAAATGAGTGGGAGGCCAAAAAGGGTTGGGACACCAAAAACGGGTGGGAGGCCGAAACATGGTGGGAGGCTGGAGAGAAGTAGAGGCCAGAAAAAATTGGAGGTCGAAAAAGTGTGGGTGGCCAAAAAGGAGTGGGAGACCGGTGAATACTAGAGGCCAGAAAAAATTAGAAGCCGAAAAGGGGTGGGAAGCCGATAAAAGGGGTGGGAGGCCGGAGAGGAGTAGAGGCCAGAAAAAATTGGTGGCCAAAATGAGTGGGAGGCCAAACACGGGTGGGAGGCCAAAAAGGGGTTGGAGGCCAAAAAAGGGTGGGAGGCTGGAGAGAAGTAGAGGCCAGAAAAAATTGGACGCCGAAAAGGGGTGGGAGGCCGAAAAATGGTGGTAGGCTGGAGAGAAGTAGAGGCCAGAAAAAATTAGAGGCCGAAAAGGGGTGGGAGGTCAAAAAGGGGTGGGAGGCTGTTGAGAAATACAGTCCAGAAAAAATTGGAGGCTGAGAAGGATTGGGAGGCCAAAAAGGAGTGGGATACCAGTGAATAGTAGAGGCGAGAAGAAATTGGAAGCCGAAAAGGGGTGGGAGGCCAAAAAGGGGTGGGAGGCTGGAGAGAAGTAGAGGCTAGAAAAAATTGGAGGCCGAAAAGAAGTGGCAGGCCAAAAAGGGGTGGGAGGCTGGAGAGAAGTAGAGGACAGAAAAAATTGGAGGCCAAAAATGAGTGGGACGCCAAAAAGGGGTGGGAGGACGAAAAATGGTTGGAGGCTGGTGAGAAGTAGAGGCCAGAAAAAAATGGACATTGAAAAGGGGTGGGAGGCCGATAAATGGTGGGAGGCTGGAGGGAAGTACAGGCTAGAAAATATTGGAGGCCAAAAAGGGGTTGGAGGCCAAAAAAGGGTGGGAGACTGGAGAGGAGTAGAGGCTTGAAAAAATTGGCGGCCAAAATGAGTGGGAGGCCAAAAAGAGGTGGGAGGGCAAAAAAGGGTGGGAGGACGAAAAATGGTGGGAGGCCGGAGAGAAGTAGAGGCTAGAAAAAATTGGAGGCCGAAAAGGAGTGGGAGGCCAAAAAAGGGTGGGAGGCTGGAGAGAAGTAGAGGCCAGAAAAAATTGGAGGCCGAAAAGGGGTGGGAGGCCAAAAAAGGGTGGGAGGCTGGAGAGAAGTAGAGGCGAGAAAAAATTGTAGGCCGAAAAGGGGTGGGAGGCCAAAAAGGTGTGGGGGGCCATAAAAGGGTGGGAGGCTGGTGAGAAGTAGAGACCAGAAAAACTTGGAGGCCGAAAAGAAGTGGGAGGCCAAAAAGGAGTGGGAGAGCGGTGAATAGTAGAGGCCAGAAAAAATTAGAAGCCGAAAAGGTGTGGGAAGCCGATAAAAGGGGTGGGAGGCTGGAGAGGGGTAGAGGCCAGAAAAAATTGGCGGCCAAAATGAGTGGGAGGCCAAACACGGGTGGGAGGCCAAAAAGGGGTGGGAGGCCAAAAAATGGTGGGAAGCTGGAGAGAATTAGAGACCAGAAAAAATTGGCGGCCAAAATGAGTGGGAGGCCAAAAAGGGTTGGGATGCCAAAAAGGGGTGGGAGGCCGAAAAATGGTGGGAGGCTGGAGAGAAGTAGAGGCTAGAAAAAATTGGAGGCCGAAAAGGGGTGGGAGGCCAAAAAATGAGTGTGAGAGCGGTGAATAGTACAGGTCCGAAAAAATTAGCCACCGAAAAGGAGTGGGAGGCCAAAAAGGGGTTGGAGGCCAAAAAAGGGTGGGAGGCTGGAGAGAAGTAGAGGCCAGAAAAAATTGGACGCGAAAAGGGGTGGGAGGCCGAAAAAGGGTGGGAGGCTGGAGAGAAGTAGAGGCTAGAAAAAATTGGCGGCCAAAATGAGTGGGAGGCCAAAAAGGAGTGGGAGACCGGTGAATAGTAGAGGCTAGAAAAAATTAGAAGCCGAACAGGGGTGGGAAGCCGATAAAAGGGGTGGGAGGCTGGAGAGGAGTAAAGGCCAGAAAAAATTGGCGGCCAAAATGAGTGGGAGGCTAAAAAGGATTGGGAGGCCAAAAAATGGTGGGAGGCTGGAGAGAAGTAGAGGCCAGAAAATAATGGAGGCTGAAAAGAAGTGGGAGGCCAAAAAGGAGTGGGAGACCGGTGAATAGTAAAGGCCAGAAAAAATTAGCAGCCGAAAAGGGGTGGGAAGCTGATAAAAGGGGTGAGAGGCTGGAGAGGAGTAGAGGCCAGAAAAAATTGGCGGCCAAAATGAGTGGGAGGCCAATAAGGATTGGGAGGCCAAAAAGTGGTGGGAGGCTGGTGAGAATTAGAGACCAGAAAAAATTGGACGCCGAAAAGGGGTGGGAGGCCGAAAAATGGTGGTAGGCTGGAGAGAAGTAGAGGCCAGAAAAAATTGGCGGCCAAAATGAGTGGGAGGCCAAAAAGGAGTGGCAGACCGGTGAATAGTAGAGGCCAGAAAAAATTAGAAGCTGAACAGGGTTGGGAAGCCGATAAAAGGGGTGGGAGGCTGGAGAGGAGTAGAGGCCAGAAAAAATTGGCGGCCAAAATGAGTGGGAGGCCAAAAAGGATTGGGAGGCCGAAAAATGGTGGGAGGCTGGTGAGAAGTAGAGGCTAGAAAAAATTGGATGCCGAAAAGGGGTGGGAGGCCAAAAAAGGGTGGGAGGCTGGAGAGAAGTAGAGGCCAGAAAAAATTAGAGGCCGAAAAGGGGTGGGAGGCCAAAACGGGGTGGGAGGCTGTTGAGAAATACAGTCCAGAAAAAATTGGAGGCTGAGAAGGATTGGGAGGCCAAAAAGGAGTGGGATACCAGTGAATAGTAGAGGCGAGAAGAAATTGGAAGCCGAAAAGGGGTGGGAGGCCAAAAAGGGGTGGGAGGCTGGAGAGAAGTAGAGGACAGAAAAAATTGGAGGCCAAAAATGAGTGGGACGCCAAAAAGGGGTGGGAGGACGAAAAATGGTTGGAGGCTGGTGAGAAGTAGAGGCCAGAAAAAAATGGACATTGAAAAGGGGTGGGAGGCCGATAAATGGTGGGAGGCTGGAGGGAAGTACAGGCTAGAAAATATTGGAGGCCAAAAAGGGGTTGGAGGCCAAAAAAGGGTGGGAGGCTGGAGAGGAGTAGAGGCTTGAAAAAATTGGCGGCCAAAATGAGTGGGAGGCCAAAAAGAGGTGGGAGGGCAAAAAAGGGTGGGAGGACGAAAAATGGTGGGAGGCCGGAGAGAAGTAGAGGCTAGAAAAAATTGGAGGCCGAAAAGGAGTGGGAGGCCAAAAAAGGGTGGGAGGCTGGAGAGAAGTAGAGGCCAGAAAAAATTGGAGGCCAAAAAGGAGTGGGAGGCCAAAATGGAGTGTGAGAGCGGTGAATAGTAGAGGCCAGAAAAAATCAGAAGCCGAAAAGGGGTGGGAGGTCAAAAAGGTGTGGGGGGCCATAAAAGGGTGGGAGGCTGGAGAGAAGTAGAGGCGAGAAAAACTTGGCGGCCGAAAAGGAGTGGGAGGCCAAAAAGGAGTGGCAGACCGGTGAATAGTAGAGGTCCGAAAAAATTAGCAGCCGAAAAGGGGTGGGAGGCCAAAAAGGGATTGGAGGCGAAAAAAGTTGGGAACCTGGAGAGGAGTAGAAGCTTGAAAAAATTGGCGGCCAAAATGAGTGGGAGGCCAAAAAGGGGTGGGAGGCAATAAAGGGGTGGGAGGCCGAAGAATGGTGGGAGGCTGGAGAGAAGTAGAGGCCAGAAAAAATTGCAGGCCGAAAACGAGTGGGAGGCCAAAAAGTTGTGGGAGACCGGTCAATAGTTAGAGGCCAGAAAAAATTAACAGCCGAAAAGGGGTGGGAGGCCAAAAAGGGGTGGGAGGCCAAAAAAGGGTGGGAGTAAGGAGAGAAGTAGAGGCCAGAAAAAATTGGAGGCCAAAAAGGAGTGGGAGGCCAAAATGGAGTGTGAGAGCGGTGAATAGTAGAGGCCAGAAAAAATCAGAAGCCGAAAAGGGGTGGGAGGTCAAAAAGGTGTGGGGGGCCATAAAAGGGTGGGAGGCTGGAGAGAAGTAGAGGCGAGAAAAACTTGGAGGCCGAAAAGGAGTGGGAGGCCAAAAAGGAGTGGGCGACCGGTGAATAGTAGAGGTCCGAAAAAATTAGCAGCCGAAAAGGGGTGGGAGGCCAAAAAGGGATTGGAGGCGAAAAAAGTTGGGAACCTGGAGAGGAGTAGAAGCTTGAAAAAATTGGCGGCCAAAATGAGTGGGAGGCCAAAAAGGGGTGGGAGGCAATAAAGGGGTGGGAGGCCGAAGAATGGTGGGAGGCTGGAGAGAAGTAGAGGCCAGAAAAAATTGGATGTCGAAAAGGTGTGAGAGGACGAAAAATGGTGGGAGGCTGGTGAGAAGTAGAGGCCAGAAAAAATTGCAGGCCGAAAACGAGTGGGAGGCCAAAAAGTTGTGGGAGACCGGTCAATAGTTAGAGGCCAGAAAAAATTAACAGCCGAAAAGGGGTGGGAGGCCAAAAAGGGGTGGGAGGCCAAAAAAGGGTGGGAGTAAGGAGAGAAGTAGAGGCCAGAAAAAATTGGAGGCCGAAAAGGGGTGGGAGGCCAGAAAAGTGTGGGAGGCTGGTGAGAAGTAGAGGCCAGAAAAAAATGGAGGCCAAAATGAGTGGGAGGCCAAAAAGGATTGGGAGGCCGAAAAATGGTGGGAGGCTGGAGAGAAGTAGAGGCCAGAAAAAATTGGCGGACAAAATGAGTGGGAGGCCAAAAAGTTGTGGGAGACTGGTGAATAGTGGAGGCCAGAAAAAATTAGAAGCCGAAAAGGGTTGGGAAGCCGATAAAAGGGGTGGGAGGCTGGAGAAGAGTAGAGGATTGAAAAAATTGGCGGCCACAATGAGTGGGAGGCCTGACACGGGTGGGAGGCCTAAAAGGGGTGGGAGGACGAAAAATGGTTGGAGGCTGGTGAGAAGTAGAGGCCAGAAAAAATTGACGGCCAAAATGAGTGGGAGGCCAAAAAGGGTTGGGACACCAAAAACGGGTGGGAGGCCGAAACATGGTGGGAGGCTGGAGAGAAGTAGAGGCCAGAAAAAATTGGAGGTCGAAAAAGTGTGGGTGGCCAAAAAGGAGTGGGAGACCGGTGAATACTATAGGCCAGAAAAAATTAGAAGCCGAAAAGGGGTGGGAAGCCGATAAAAGGGGTGGGAGGCCGGAGAGGAGTAGAGGCCAGAAAAAATTGGTGGCCAAAATGAGTGGGAGGCCAAACACGGGTGGGAGGCCAAAAAGGGGTTGGAGGCCAAAAAAGGGTGGGAGGCTGGAGAGAAGTAGAGGCCAGAAAAAATTGGACGCCGAAAAGGGGTGGGAGGCCGAAAAATGGTGGTAGGCTGGAGAGAAGTAGAGGCCAGAAAAAATTAGAGGCCGAAAAGGGGTGGGAGGTCAAAAAGGGGTGGGAGGCTGTTGAGAAATACAGTCCAGAAAAAATTGGAGGCTGAGAAGGATTGGGAGGCCAAAAAGGAGTGGGATACCAGTGAATAGTAGAGGCGAGAAGAAATTGGAAGCCGAAAAGGGGTGGGAGGCCAAAAAGGGGTGGGAGGCTGGAGAGAAGTAGAGGCTAGAAAAAATTGGAGGCCGAAAAGAAGTGGCAGGCCAAAAAGGGGTGGGAGGCTGGAGAGAAGTAGAGGACAGAAAAAATTGGAGGCCAAAAATGAGTGGGACGCCAAAAAGGGGTGGGAGGACGAAAAATGGTTGGAGGCTGGTGAGAAGTAGAGGCCAGAAAAAAATGGACATTGAAAAGGGGTGGGAGGCCGATAAATGGTGGGAGGCTGGAGGGAAGTACAGGCTAGAAAATATTGGAGGCCAAAAAGGGGTTGGAGGCCAAAAAAGGGTGGGAGGCTGGAGAGGAGTAGAGGCTTGAAAAAATTGGCGGCCAAAATGAGTGGGAGGCCAAAAAGGGGTGGGTGGCCAAAAAGGGGTGGGAGGACGAAAAATGGTGGGAGGCCGGAGAGAAGTAGAGGCTAGAAAAAATTGGAGGCCGAAAAGGAGTGGGAGGCCAAAAAAGGGTGGGAGGCTGGAGAGAAGTAGAGGCCAGAAAAAATTGGAGGCCGAAAAGGGGTGGGAGGCCAAAAAAGGGTGGGAGGCTGGAGAGAAGTAGAGGCCAGAAAAAATTGTAGGCCGAAAAGGGGTGGGAGGCCAAAAAGGTGTGGGGGGCCATAAAAGGGTGGGAGGCTGGTGAGAAGTAGAGACCAGAAAAACTTGGAGGCCGAAAAGAAGTGGGAGGCCAAAAAGGAGTGGGAGAGCGGTGAATAGTAGAGGCCAGAAAAAATTAGAAGCCGAAAAGGTGTGGGAAGCCGATAAAAGGGGTGGGAGGCTGGAGAGGGGTAGAGGCCAGAAAAAATTGGCGGCCAAAATGAGTGGGAGGCCAAACACGGGTGGGAGGCCAAAAAGGGGTGGGAGGCCAAAAAATGGTGGGAAGCTGGAGAGAATTAGAGACCAGAAAAAATTGGCGGCCAAAATGAGTGGGAGGCCAAAAAGGGTTGGGATGCCAAAAAGGGGTGGGAGGCCGAAAAATGGTGGGAGGCTGGAGAGAAGTAGAGGCTAGAAAAAATTGGAGGCCGAAAAGGGGTGGGAGGCCAAAAAATGAGTGTGAGAGCGGTGAATAGTACAGGTCCGAAAAAATTAGCCACCGAAAAGGAGTGGGAGGCCAAAAAGGGGTTGGAGGCCAAAAAAGGGTGGGAGGCTGGAGAGAAGTAGAGGCCAGAAAAAATTGGACGCGAAAAGGGGTGGGAGGCCGAAAAAGGGTGGGAGGCTGGAGAGAAGTAGAGGCTAGAAAAAATTGGCGGCCAAAATGAGTGGGAGGCCAAAAAGGAGTGGGAGACCGGTGAATAGTAGAGGCTAGAAAAAATTAGAAGCCGAACAGGGGTGGGAAGCCGATAAAAGGGGTGGGAGGCTGGAGAGGAGTAAAGGCCAGAAAAAATTGGCGGCCAAAATGAGTGGGAGGCTAAAAAGGATTGGGAGGCCAAAAAATGGTGGGAGGCTGGAGAGAAGTAGAGGCCAGAAAATAATGGAGGCTGAAAAGAAGTGGGAGGCCAAAAAGGAGTGGGAGACCGGTGAATAGTAAAGGCCAGAAAAAATTAGCAGCCGAAAAGGGGTGGGAAGCTGATAAAAGGGGTGAGAGGCTGGAGAGGAGTAGAGGCCAGAAAAAATTGGCGGCCAAAATGAGTGGGAGGCCAATAAGGATTGGGAGGCCAAAAAGTGGTGGGAGGCTGGTGAGAATTAGAGACCAGAAAAAATTGGACGCCGAAAAGGGGTGGGAGGCCGAAAAATGGTGGTAGGCTGGAGAGAAGTAGAGGCCAGAAAAAATTGGCGGCCAAAATGAGTGGGAGGCCAAAAAGGAGTGGCAGACCGGTGAATAGTAGAGGCCAGAAAAAATTAGAAGCTGAACAGGGTTGGGAAGCCGATAAAAGGGGTGGGAGGCTGGAGAGGAGTAGAGGCCAGAAAAAATTGGCGGCCAAAATGAGTGGGAGGCCAAAAAGGATTGGGAGGCCGAAAAATGGTGGGAGGCTGGTGAGAAGTAGAGGCTAGAAAAAATTGGATGCCGAAAAGGGGTGGGAGGCCAAAAAAGGGTGGGAGGCTGGAGAGAAGTAGAGGCCAGAAAAAATTAGAGGCCGAAAAGGGGTGGGAGGCCAAAACGGGGTGGGAGGCTGTTGAGAAATACAGTCCAGAAAAAATTGGAGGCTGAGAAGGATTGGGAGGCCAAAAAGGAGTGGGATACCAGTGAATAGTAGAGGCGAGAAGAAATTGGAAGCCGAAAAGGGGTGGGAGGCCAAAAAGGGGTGGGAGGCTGGAGAGAAGTAGAGGACAGAAAAAATTGGAGGCCAAAAATGAGTGGGACGCCAAAAAGGGGTGGGAGGACGAAAAATGGTTGGAGGCTGGTGAGAAGTAGAGGCCAGAAAAAAATGGACATTGAAAAGGGGTGGGAGGCCGATAAATGGTGGGAGGCTGGAGGGAAGTACAGGCTAGAAAATATTGGAGGCCAAAAAGGGGTTGGAGGCCAAAAAAGGGTGGGAGGCTGGAGAGGAGTAGAGGCTTGAAAAAATTGGCGGCCAAAATGAGTGGGAGGCCAAAAAGAGGTGGGAGGGCAAAAAAGGGTGGGAGGACGAAAAATGGTGGGAGGCCGGAGAGAAGTAGAGGCTAGAAAAAATTGGAGGCCGAAAAGGAGTGGGAGGCCAAAAAAGGGTGGGAGGCTGGAGAGAAGTAGAGGCCAGAAAAAATTGGAGGCCAAAAAGGAGTGGGAGGCCAAAATGGAGTGTGAGAGCGGTGAATAGTAGAGGCCAGAAAAAATCAGAAGCCGAAAAGGGGTGGGAGGTCAAAAAGGTGTGGGGGGCCATAAAAGGGTGGGAGGCTGGAGAGAAGTAGAGGCGAGAAAAACTTGGCGGCCGAAAAGGAGTGGGAGGCCAAAAAGGAGTGGCAGACCGGTGAATAGTAGAGGTCCGAAAAAATTAGCAGCCGAAAAGGGGTGGGAGGCCAAAAAGGGATTGGAGGCGAAAAAAGTTGGGAACCTGGAGAGGAGTAGAAGCTTGAAAAAATTGGCGGCCAAAATGAGTGGGAGGCCAAAAAGGGGTGGGAGGCAATAAAGGGGTGGGAGGCCGAAGAATGGTGGGAGGCTGGAGAGAAGTAGAGGCCAGAAAAAATTGCAGGCCGAAAACGAGTGGGAGGCCAAAAAGTTGTGGGAGACCGGTCAATAGTTAGAGGCCAGAAAAAATTAACAGCCGAAAAGGGGTGGGAGGCCAAAAAGGGGTGGGAGGCCAAAAAAGGGTGGGAGTAAGGAGAGAAGTAGAGGCCAGAAAAAATTGGAGGCCAAAAAGGAGTGGGAGGCCAAAATGGAGTGTGAGAGCGGTGAATAGTAGAGGCCAGAAAAAATCAGAAGCCGAAAAGGGGTGGGAGGTCAAAAAGGTGTGGGGGGCCATAAAAGGGTGGGAGGCTGGAGAGAAGTAGAGGCGAGAAAAACTTGGAGGCCGAAAAGGAGTGGGAGGCCAAAAAGGAGTGGGCGACCGGTGAATAGTAGAGGTCCGAAAAAATTAGCAGCCGAAAAGGGGTGGGAGGCCAAAAAGGGATTGGAGGCGAAAAAAGTTGGGAACCTGGAGAGGAGTAGAAGCTTGAAAAAATTGGCGGCCAAAATGAGTGGGAGGCCAAAAAGGGGTGGGAGGCAATAAAGGGGTGGGAGGCCGAAGAATGGTGGGAGGCTGGAGAGAAGTAGAGGCCAGAAAAAATTGGATGTCGAAAAGGTGTGAGAGGACGAAAAATGGTGGGAGGCTGGTGAGAAGTAGAGGCCAGAAAAAATTGCAGGCCGAAAACGAGTGGGAGGCCAAAAAGTTGTGGGAGACCGGTCAATAGTTAGAGGCCAGAAAAAATTAACAGCCGAAAAGGGGTGGGAGGCCAAAAAGGGGTGGGAGGCCAAAAAAGGGTGGGAGTAAGGAGAGAAGTAGAGGCCAGAAAAAATTGGAGGCCGAAAAGGGGTGGGAGGCCAGAAAAGTGTGGGAGGCTGGTGAGAAGTAGAGGCCAGAAAAAAATGGAGGCCAAAATGAGTGGGAGGCCAAAAAGGATTGGGAGGCCGAAAAATGGTGGGAGGCTGGAGAGAAGTAGAGGCCAGAAAAAATTGGCGGACAAAATGAGTGGGAGGCCAAAAAGTTGTGGGAGACTGGTGAATAGTGGAGGCCAGAAAAAATTAGAAGCCGAAAAGGGTTGGGAAGCCGATAAAAGGGGTGGGAGGCTGGAGAAGAGTAGAGGATTGAAAAAATTGGCGGCCACAATGAGTGGGAGGCCTGACACGGGTGGGAGGCCTAAAAGGGGTGGGAGGACGAAAAATGGTTGGAGGCTGGTGAGAAGTAGAGGCCAGAAAAAATTGACGGCCAAAATGAGTGGGAGGCCAAAAAGGGTTGGGACACCAAAAACGGGTGGGAGGCCGAAACATGGTGGGAGGCTGGAGAGAAGTAGAGGCCAGAAAAAATTGGAGGTCGAAAAAGTGTGGGTGGCCAAAAAGGAGTGGGAGACCGGTGAATACTAGAGGCCAGAAAAAATTAGAAGCCGAAAAGGGGTGGGAAGCCGATAAAAGGGGTGGGAGGCCGGAGAGGAGTAGAGGCCAGAAAAAATTGGTGGCCAAAATGAGTGGGAGGCCAAACACGGGTGGGAGGCCAAAAAGGGGTGGGAGGCCAAAAAAGGGTGGGAGGCTGGAGAGAAGTAGAGGCCAGAAAAAATTGGCGGCGAAAATGAGTGGGAGGCCAAAAAGTATTGGGAGGCCGAAAAATGGTGGGATGCTGGAGAGAAGTAGAGGCCAGAAAAAATTGGATGCCAAAAATGGGTGGGAGGCTGATAAATGGTGGGAGGCTGGAGAGAAGTAGAGGCCAGAAAAAATTGGAGGCGGAAAAGGGGTGGGAGGCCAAAAAGGGGTGAGAGGCCGAAAAATGGTGGGAGGCTGGAGAGAAGTAGAGGCCAGAAAAAATTAGAGGTCGAAAAGTTGTGGGAGGCCGAAAAATGGTGGGAGGCTGGAGAGAAGTAGAGGCTAGAAAAAATTGGAGGCCGAAAAGGGGTGGGAGGCCAGAAAAGGGTGGGAGGCTGGAGAGAAGTAGAGGCCAGAAAAAATTGGAGGCTGAAAAGAAGTGGGAGGCCAAAAAGGAGCGGGAGACCGATGAATAGTAGAGGCCAGAAAAAATTAGAAGCCGAAAAGGGGTGGCAGGCCGATAAAAGGGATGGGAGGCTGGAGAGGAGTAGAGGCCAGAAAAAATTGGCGGCCAAAATGAGTGGGAGGCCAAACACGTGTGGGAGGCCAAAAAGGGGTGGGAGGACGAAAAATGGTGGGAGGCTGGAGAGAAGTAGAGGCCAGAAAAAATTGGACATTGAAAAGGGGTGGGAGGCCGATAAACGGTGGGAGGCTGGGGAGAAGTACAGGCTTGAAAATATTGGAGGCCAAAAAGGGGTTGGAGGCCGAAAAATGGTGGGAGGCTGGAGAGAAGTAGAGGCCAGAAAAAATTGGAGGCCGAAAAAGGGTGGGGGGTCAAAAAGGGGTGGGAGGCCAAAAAAGGGTGGGAGGCTGGAGAGAAGTAGAGGCCAGAAAAAATTGGAGGCCGAAAAGGGATGGGAGGCCAAAAAGGGGTGGGAGGCTGGAGAGAAGTAGAGGCCAGAAAAAATTGGAGGCCGAAAAGGAGTGGGAGGCCGAAAAATGGTGGGAGGCTGGTGGTAAATAGAGGCCAGAAAAAAATTGAAGGCCAAATGTTAGTGGGAGGTGAGAAGGGGTGGGAGGCCAAAAAGGGGTGAGAGGCCAAAAAAGGGTGGGAGGCTGGAGAGAAGTAGAGGCCAGAAAAAATAAAAGGTCGTAAAGGCATGGGAGGCCAAAAGGTGTAGGAGGCCAAAAAAAGGTGGGAGGCTGGAGAGAAGTAGATGCCAGAAATAAGTGGAGGCCGAAAACGGGTGGGAGGCCCAAAAGGCGTAAGAGGCTGGAGAGAAGTAGAGGGTAGAAAAAATTGGAGGCTGAAAAGGGGTGGGAGGCCAAAAACGGGTGGGAGGCCGAAGAGGAGTGAGAGACCGGTGAACACTGGAGGCTAGAAACAATTAGAAGGCGAAAAGGAGTGGGAGGTCAAAAAAACGTGGGAGGCTGGAGAGAACTAGAGACTGTTTCCACCCGGACCCTAGTGGCGGTTGCACCTGCCGCGGATCACTGTTTCCACTCGGACACTCTTCGCGGTTGCACCTGCCCCGGGTCACTGTTTTCACCCGGACACTATTCCGTGTTGCACCTCTTCCCTGTCACTGTTTCCACCCGGACCCTATTCGCGGTTTCACCTGCCGCGGGTCACTGTTTCCACCCGGACCCTATTCGCGGTTGCACCTGCCGCGGGTCACTGTTTCCACCCGGACCCTATTTGCGGATGCACCTGCCGCGGGTCATTGTTTCCACCCGGACCCTATTCGCGGTTTCACCTGACGCGGGGTCACTGTTTCCACCCGGACCCTATTCGCGGTTGCACCTGTCGCAGGTCACTGTTTCCACCCGGACCCTATTCGCGGTTGCACCTGCCGCGGGTCACTGTTTCCACCCGGACAGTATTCGCGGTTGCACCTGCCGCGGGTCACTGTTCCCACCCGGACCCTATTCGTGGATGCACCTGCCTCGGGTCATTGTTTCCACCCGGACAGTATTCGGGGTTGCACCTGCCGCGGGTCACTGTTCCCACCCGGACACTATTCGCGGTTGCACCTGCCGCGGGTCACTGTTTCCACCCGGACACTACTCGGGGTTGCACCTGCCGCGGGTCACTGTTTCCACCCGGACACTATTCGGGGTTGCACCTGCCGCGGGTCACTGTTTCCACCCGGAACCTACTCGCGGTTTCACCTGCCGCGGGTCACTGTTTCCACCCGGACCCTATTCGCGGTTGCACCTGTCGCGGGTCACTGTTTCTACCCGGACCCTCTTCGCGGTTGCACCTGCCGCGGGTCACTGTTTCCACCCGGACACTATTCGCGGTTGCACCTGCCGCGGGTCACTGTTTGCACCCGGACAGTATTCGGGGTTGCACCTGCCTCGGGTCACTGTTTCCACCCGGACCCTATTCGCGGATGCACCTGCCGCGGGTCACTGTTCCCACCCGGACCCTATTCGCGGTTGCACCTGCCTCGGGTCACTGTTCCCACCCGGACCCTATTCGCGGTTGCACCTGCCGCGGGTCACTGTTCCCACCCGGACCCTATTCGCGGTTGCACCTGTCGCGGGTCACTGTTTCCACCCGGACGCTCTTCGCGGTTGCACCTGCCGCGGGTCACTGTTTCCACCCGGACCCTATTCGCGGTTGCACCTGCCGCGGGTCACTGTTTCCACCCGGACCCTATTCGCGGTTGCACCTGACGCGGGTCACTGTTTCCACCCGGACGCTCTTCGCGGTTGCACCTGCCGCGGGTCACTGTTTCCACCCGGACCCTATTCGCGGTTGCACATGCCGCGGGTCACTGTTTCCACCCGGACCCTATTCGCGGATGCACCTGCCGCGGGTCACTGTTCCCACCCGGACCCTATTCGCGGTTGCACCTGCCTCGGGTCATTGTTTCCACCCGGACCCTATTCGCGGTTGCACCTGCCGCGGGTCACTGTTTCCACCCGGACCCTATTCGCGGTTTCACCTGACGCGGGTCACTGTTTCCACCCGGACGCTCTTCGCGGTTGCACCTGCCGCGGGTCACTGTTTCCACCCGGACAGTATTCGGGGTTGCACCTGCCGCGGGTCACTGTTTGCACCCGGACAGTATTCGGGGTTGCACCTGCCGCGGGTCACTGTTTCCACCCGGACACTATTTGCGGTTGCACCTGCCGCGGGTCACTGTTTCCACCCGGACCCTATTCGCGGTTGCACCTGCCGCGGGTCACTGTTTCCACCCGGACCCTATTTGCGGATGCACCTGCCGCGGGTCATTGTTTCCACCCGGACCCTATTCGCGGTTTCACCTGACGCGGGGTCACTGTTTCCACCCGGACCCTATTCGCGGTTGCACCTGTCGCAGGTCACTGTTTCCACCCGGACCCTATTCGCGGTTTCACCTGCCGCGGGTCACTGTTTCCACCCGGACAGTATTCGCGGTTGCACCTGCCGCGGGTCACTGTTCCCACCCGGACCCTATTCGTGGATGCACCTGCCTCGGGTCATTGTTTCCACCCGGACAGTATTCGGGGTTGCACCTGCCGCGGGTCACTGTTCCCACCCGGACACTATTCGCGGTTGCACCTGCCGCGGGTCACTGTTTCCACCCGGACACTACTCGGGGTTGCACCTGCCGCGGGTCACTGTTTCCACCCGGACACTATTCGGGGTTGCACCTGCCGCGGGTCACTGTTTCCACCCGGAACCTACTCGCGGTTTCACCTGCCGCGGGTCACTGTTTCCACCCGGACCCTATTCGCGGTTGCACCTGTCGCGGGTCACTGTTTCTACCCGGACCCTCTTCGCGGTTGCACCTGCCGCGGGTCACTGTTTCCACCCGGACACTATTCGCGGTTGCACCTGCCGCGGGTCACTGTTTGCACCCGGACAGTATTCGGGGTTGCACCTGCCTCGGGTCACTGTTTCCACCCGGACCCTATTCGCGGATGCACCTGCCGCGGGTCACTGTTCCCACCCGGACCCTATTCGCGGTTGCACCTGCCTCGGGTCATTTTTTCCACCCGGACCCTATTCGCGGTTGCACCTGCCGCGGGTCACTGTTCCCACCCGGACCCTATTCGCGGTTGCACCTGTCGCGGGTCACTGTTTCCACCCGGACGCTCTTCGCGGTTGCACCTGCCGCGGGTCACTGTTTCCACCCGGACCCTATTCGCGGTTGCACCTGCCGCGGGTCACTGTTTCCACCCGGACCCTATTCGCGGTTGCACCTGACGCGGGTCACTGTTTCCACCCGGACGCTCTTCGCGGTTGCACCTGCCGCGGGTCACAGTTTCCACCCGGACCCTATTCGCGGTTGCACATGCCGCGGGTCACTGTTTCCACCCGGACCCTATTCGCGGATGCACCTGCCGCGGGTCACTGTTCCCACCCGGACCCTATTCGCGGTTGCACCTGCCTCGGGTCATTGTTTCCACCCGGACCCTATTCGCGGTTGCACCTGCCGCGGGTCACTGTTTCCACCCGGACGCTCTTCGCGGTTGCACCTGTCGCGGGTCACTATTTCCACCCGGACCCTATTCGCGGTTTCACCTGACGCGGGGTCACTGTTTACACCCGGACCCTATTCGCGGTTTCACCTGACGCGGGGTCACTGTTCCCACCCGGACAGTATTCACGGTTGCACCTGCCGCGGGTCACTGTTTCCACCCGGACCCTATTCGCGGTTGCACCTGCCGCGGGTCACTGTTTCCGCCTGGACGATATTCGCGGTTGCACCTGCCGCGGGTCACTGTTTCCATCCTGACCGTATTCGCGGTTTCACCTGCCGCGGGTCACTGTTCCCACCCGGACCCTATTCGCGGTTGCACCTGCCGCGGGTCACTGTTTCCACCTGGACAGTATTCGCGGTTGCACCTGCCGCGGGTCACTGTTTCCACCCGGACACTATTCGCGGTTGCACCTGCCGCGGGTCACTGTTTCCACCCGGACCCTCTTCGCGGTTGCACCTGCCGCGGGTCACTGTTTCCACCCGGACCCTATTCGCGGTTGCACCTGCCGCGGGTCACTGTTTCCACCCGGACCCTCTTCGCGGTTGCACCTGGTGCCGGTCACAGTTTCCACCGGGACCCTATTCGCGGTTGCACCTGCCGCGGGTCACTGTTTCCACCCGGACACTATTCGCGGTTTCACCTGCCGCGGGTCACTGTTTCCACCCGGACACTATTCGGGGTTGCACCTACCGCGGGTCACTGTTTGCACCCGGACAGTATTCGGGGTTGCACCTGCCGCGGGTCACTGTTTCCACCCGGACACTATTCGGGGTTGCACCTGCCGCGGGTCACTGTTTCCACCCGGACACTATTTGCGGATGCACCTGCCGCGGGTCACTGTTTCCACCCGGACCCTATTCGCGGTTTCACATGCCGCGGGTCACTGTTTCCACCCGGACCCTATTCGCGGTTGCACCTGCCGCGGGTCACTGTTTCCACCCGGACCCTCTTCGCGGTTGCACCTGTCGCGGGTCACTGTTCCCACCCGGACACTATTCGCGGTTGCACCTGCCGCGGGTCACTGTTTCCACCCGGACACTATTCGCGGTTGCACCTGCCGCGGGTCACTGTTTGCACCCGGACAGTGTTCGGGGTTGCACCTGCCTCGGGTCATTGTTTTCACCCGGACCCTATTCGCGGTTGCACCTCCCCCGGGTCACTGTTTCCACCCGGACACTATTTGCGGATGCACCTGCCGCGGGTCACTGTTTCCACCCGGACCCTATTTGCGGTTGCACCTGCCGCGGGTCACTGTTTCCACCCGGACCCTATTCGCGGTTGCACCTGCCGCGGGTCACTGTTTCCACCCGGACCCTATTTGCGGTTGCACCTGCCGCGGGTCACTGTTTCCACCCGGACCCTATTCGCGGTTGCACCTGGCGCGGGTCACTGTTTCCACCCGGACCCTATTCGCGGTTGCACATGCCGCGGGTCACTGTTTCCACCCGGACCCTGTTCGCTCTTGCACCTGGTGCCGGTCACAGTTTCCACCCGTACACTATTCGCGGTTGCACCTGCCGCGGGTCACTGTTTCCACCCGGACCCTATTCGCGGTTGCACCTGCCGCGGGTCACTGTTTCCACCCGGACACTATTCGCGGTTGCACCTGCCGCGGGTCACTGTTTCCACCCGGACCCTATTCGCGGTTTCACATGCCGCGGGTCACTGTTTCCACCCGGACCCTCTTCGCGGATGCACCTGCCGCGGTCACTGTTTCCACCCGGACACTATTCGCGGTTGCACCTGCCGCGGGTCACTGTTTGCACCCGGACAGTATTCGGGGTTGCACCTACCGCGGGTCACTGTTTGCACCCGGACAGTATTCGCGGTTGCACCTGCCTCGGGTCATTGTTTCCACCCCGACCCTATTCGCGGTTGCACCTGCCTCGGGTCATTGTTTCCACCCGGACCCTATTCACGGATGCACCTGCCGCGGGTCACTGTTTCCACCCGGACCCTATTCGCGGTTGCACGTGCCGCGGGTCACTGTTTCCACCCGGACCCTATTCGCGGTTGCACCTGCCGCGGGTCACTGTTTCCACCCGGACCCTCTTCGCGGTTGCACCTGTCGCGGGTCACTGTTCCCACCCGGACACTATTCGCGGTTGCACCTGCCGCGGGTCACTGTTTCCACCCGGACACTATTCGGGGTTGCACCTGCCGCGGGTCACTGTTTGCACCCGGACAGTGTTCGGGGTTGCACCTGCCTCGGGTCACTGTTTTCACCCGGACCCTATTCGCGGTTGCACCTGCCGCGGGTCACTGTTTCCACCCGGACACTATTTGCGGATGCACCTGCCGCGGGTCACTGTTTCCACCCGGACCCTATTTGCGGTTGCACCTGCCGCGGGTCACTGTTTCCACCCGGACCCTATTCGCGGTTGCACATGCCGCGGGTCACTGTTTCCACCCGGACCCTATTCGCGGTTGCACATGCCGCGGGTCACTGTTTCCACCCGGACCCTGTTCGCTCTTGCACCTGGTGCCGGTCACAGTTTCCACCCGTACACTATTCGCGGTTGCACCTGCCGCGGGTCACTGTTTCCACCCGGACCCTATTCGCGGTTGCACCTGCCGCGGGTCACTGTTTCCACCCGGACACTATTCGGGGTTGCACCTGCCGCGGGTCACTGTTTCCACCCGGACCCTATTCGCGGTTTCACATGCCGCGGGTCACTGTTTCCACCCGGACCCTCTTCGCGGATGCACCTGCCGCGGGTCACTGTTTCCACCCGGACACTATTCGCGGTTGCACCTGCCGCGGGTCACTGTTTGCACCCGGACAGTATTCGGGGTTGCACCTACCGCGGGTCAGTGTTTGCACCCGGACAGTATTCGCGGTTGCACCTGCCTCGGGTCATTGTTTCCACCCCGACCCTATTCGCGGTTGCACCTGCCTCGGGTCATTGTTTCCACCCCGACCCTATTCACGGATGCACCTGCCGCGGGTCACTGTTTCCACCCGGACCCTATTCGCGGTTGCACGTGCCGCGGGTCACTGTTTCCACCCGGACCCTATTCGCGGTTGCACCTGCCGCGGGTCACTGTTTCCACCCGGACACTATTTGCGGATGCACCTGCCGCGGGTCACTGTTTCCACCCGGACCCTATTTGCGGTTGCACCTGCCGCGGGTCACTGTTTCCACCCGGACCCTATTCGCAGTTGCACATGCCGCGGGTCACTGTTTCCACCCGGACCCTATTTGCGGTTGCACCTGCCGCGGGTCACTGTTTGCACCCGGACCCTATTCGCGGTTGCACCTGCCGCGGGTCACTGTTTCCACCCGGACCCTATTCGCGGTTGCACCTGCCGCGGGTCACTGTTTCCACCCGGACCCTATTCGCGGTTGCACCTGACGCGGGTCACTGTTTCCACCCGGACACTATTTGCGGATGCACCTGCCGCGGGTCACTGTTTCCACCCGGAACCTATTTGCGGTTGCACCTGCCGCGGGTCACTGTTTCCACCCGGACCCTATTCGCAGTTGCACATGCCGCGGGTCACTGTTTCCACCCGGACCCTATTTGCGGTTGCACCTGCCGCGGGTCACTGTTTGCACCCGGACCCTATTCGCGGTTGCACCTGCCGCGGGTCACTGTTTCCACCCGGACCCTATTCGCGGTTGCACATGCCGCGGGTCACTGTTTCCACCCGGACCCTGTTCGCGGTTTCACCTGCCGCGGGTCACTGTTTCCACCCGGACACAATTCGGTGTTGCACCTGCCGCGGGTCACTGTTTCCAGCCGGACACTATTCGGGGTTGCACCTGCCGCGGGTCACTGTTTCCACCCGGACCCTATTCGCGGTTGCACATGCCGCGGGTCACTGTTTCCACCCGGACCCTGTTCGCTCTTGCACCTGGTGCCGGTCACAGTTTCCACCCGTACACTATTCGCGGTTGCACCTGCCGCGGGTCACTGTTTCCACCCGGACCCTATTCGCGGTTGCACCTGCCGCGGGTCACTGTTTCCACCCGGACCCTGTTCGCGGTTGCACCTGGTGCCGGTCACAGTTTCCACCCGTACACTATTCGCGGTTGCACCTGCCGCGGGTCACTGTTTCCACCCGGACCCTATTCGCGGTTTCACCTGCCGCGGGTCACTGTTTCCACCCGGACACAATTCGGGGTTGCACCTGCCTCGGGTCATTGTTTCCACCCCGACCCTATTCGCGGATGCACCTGCCGCGGGTCACTGTTTCCACCCGGACCCTATTCGCGGTTGCACCTGTCGCGGGTCACTGTTCCCACCCGGACCCTATTCGCGGTTGCACCTGCCGCGGGTCACTGTTTCCACCCGGACCCTATTCGCGGTTTCACCTGCCGCGGGTCACTGTTTCCACCCGGACACTATTCGCGGTTTCACCTGACGCGGGGTCACTGTTTACACCCGGAACCTATTCGCGGTTTCACCTGACGCGGGGTCACTGTTCCCACCCGGACAGTATTCACGGTTGCACCTGACGCGGGTCACTGTTTCCACCCGGACCCTATTTGCGGTTGCACCTGCCGCGGGTCACTGTTTCCACCCGGACCCTATTCGCGGTTGCACCTGCCGCGGGTCACTGTTTCCGCCTGGACGATATTCGCGGTTGCACCTGCCGCGGGTCACTGTTCCCACCCGGACCCTATTCGCGGATGCACCTGCCGCGGGTCACTGTTTCCACTGGGACCCTATTCGCGGTTGCACCTGCCGCGGGTCACTGTTTCCACCCGGACCCTCTTCGCGGTTGCACCTGCCGCGGGTCACTGTTTCCACCCGGACCCTATTTGCGGTTGCACCTGCCGCGGGTCACTGTTTCCACACAGACTGCACTCAAGGTTGCACCTGCTCCTGCACACTTTTTCCATACCTATTCTATTGCAGTTTAAAACCCACATTACACCTTACAGCTTAGTAACACCTTCCAATTACAACTGTAGGTTACAGCTTACGCTCACAGATTAGGGTTTACAGTTACAATGTACACCTTAGGTTTACAGGTTAGAGTTAGGGAGTGGACTCGGGGGTGGGCTCTAGGGTTAGGGGGTGGTGTCGGGGATGGACTTAGTGTTAGGAGGTGGACTTGGGGTGGGCTTAGAGTTAGGGGGTGGACTCAGGGGTGGGCTTAGATTTAGGGGGTGGACTCAGGGGTGGGCTTAGAGTTAGGGGGTGGCCTTGGGGGTTTGCTTAGGGTTAGGGGGTGGAATTGGGGATGGGCTTAGTGTTAGGCGGTTGACTCAGGGGTGGGCTTAGAGTTAGGGGGTGGAGTCGGGGATGGGCTTAGGGTTAAGAGGTGGACTCAGGGGTGGGTTTAGGGTTAGGGGGTGGACTCGGGGGTGGGCTTAGTGTTAGGGGGTGGAGTTAGGGGTGGTCTTAGAAGTACGGGGTGGACTCAGGGGTAGGCTTATGGTTAGGGGGTGAACTCAGGGGTGGGCTTAGACTTAGGGGTTGGGCTCAGGGGTGGGTTTAGGGTTAGGAGGTGGACTCAGGGGTGGGCTTAGTGTTAGGAGGTGGACTCGGGGGTGGGTTTAGAGGTAGGGGGTGGACTCGGGGGTGGTCTTAGGGTTAGGGGGTGGAGTTAGAGGTAGGGGGTGGACTCAGGGGTGGGCCTAGAGTTAGGGGGTGGACTCAGAGTTAGGGGGTGGAGTCGGGGGCGGGCTCTAGGGTTAGGGGGTGGAGTCAGGGGTGGGATCTAGGGTTAAGGGGCAGAATTGGGGGTGGACTCTAGGGTTAGGGGTTGGGGTTAGGGATTAGGGTCAGGGTCAGGGGTTAGGATTAGTGGTTGGGCGTGAGGGTTTAGGGTGATGGTGAGGGGTTAGGGGTTAGGGTGAGGGTGAAGGTGAGGGGTTAGGGTTTAAAAAAATAAAATTGGGGGCCAAAATGGGGTGGGAGGCCCAAAAGGGGTGGGAGACCAGAAAAAATTGGAGGCCGAAATGGGGTGGGAGGCCAAAAACGTGTGGGAGACCCGAGGGAAGGAGAGGCCAGAAAGAATTGGAGGCCGAAACGTGGTGGGAGGCCAAAACGTCGTGGTAGGCTGGATAGAAGTAGATGCCATTAAAAGTGGAGGTTGAAAAGGGGTGGGAGGCCAAAACAGGGTGGGAGGATGGAGGGATGTAGAGGCCTCCCACCCCCTATCGGTCTCCCACCATGATTCAGTTTGAAATTTCTTCTGGCCTCTACTTCTCTCCAGCTTCCCACCCCTTTTCGCCCTCCCACCCCATTTCCAACTCCACTTTTTCTGGCCTGTAGTTCCCTCTGGCCTCCACCCCATTTTGGCCTCACAGCATGATTTTGCATCCACCTTTTATGGCCTCTACTTCCTTCTGGCCTCCCACTATATTTTGGCCTTCCGCCCTGTTTCAGCATCCACTATTTTATGGCCTCTACTTTGCTCTAGCTCCCACCCTGTTTGGGCCTCCCACCATGGTTCTGCCTCTAATTTTTTCTGCCCTCTACTTCTGTCTGGCCACCCACCCCATTTTGGCCTCCCACCCCGTTTCGGCCTAAACCTTTCCCGGCGTCTACTTCCCTCCATCCTCCCACCCCGTTTTGGTCTCTCACTCCTTTTTGGCTTCCACATTTTTCTGGCCTCTATTTCCCTTCCAGCCTTCCATTTTGGCCTCCCGCAGCTTTTCCGCCCCCTCCTTTATTCAGGCTTTTACGTGCTCTTTGCACTTCTGACACTTTGTCGCCCACCGAGCCCTTTTGTTTCTCTCACCCCTTTTGGCACTTCACAGTTTTCTGCCTTGTACTTGCCCTTCAGCCTGTCACCTATTTTCGGTCTCCACTCTTTTCTGTCCTCCGAGTCCCCCCGGGACTCCTGGCATCAAAGGCCAAGGGTTCAACGGTAACCGGGCTCAAACATCCGGAGAGGCCCCACCACGGCCGAATCCAGAGAGGCCCCAGAAAGGGAAAGAAGAAGAAAATCACGGCCATCTCGGCAGCACCCGCCTCCCACCACAGGAAGAGAGACCCCGCTCTCCGGACGAGGAAGGAGCCCTCTTCACAGTCCGCAGCGGGCCAGAGCGTCAGCGAGCGCCGCAGGGTCCGCGCGCGTCACCCAGAGCACGGCACGGCCACGCGGCACACGAGGGAGCGCGACTACGCGTACGGGAAGCCGCGTCTTCCCTTCGGGGCCCCGTCGCCGCTCTCACGCGTTTCGGGCTCTCCCCTGGCCCCCTCTCTCTCCCGCACTGCCGTGATTTTTTTGCTTCCCTTTACCTCCGCTCTCCTTCTTCTCTCCCGCTCCCTCTTATTCTGTCTTCTGTTACCTCTCCCTTTTTCTTTTTCTCTAGACGCCTTTGTCCCGCTTCCTCTCCTTCCGTTTTTTCATCCTCCATCTCTCTCCCATACCCCAGCACCGGTTTTTTCCTTTTCCGGTTCTTCGTACCGTTCGGCATCGGCGTCTTTTCGCCCGCGGCGTCTATTCGTTCGGCATCTTATCGTACGTCTCTTTTCGGTATCCGGTATCCCAAAGACGTGCGTCGTCAGCTTAGATCTCTTCTCGAGTTTTTCAGAGAAGAGGATCGCTTTCATCTATCGTCTAGGCATCTCCTATGGTTTTTTCTGTTAAGTTTGCATTTTTTTTTTTTCATTCTAGCAATTTAGGCGTCAGGCCGCTTCGTACGCTTTCCGATACATTTCAGGGAATTCCACGTTTTTTTGGTGTTTTCCGTCCTTCGGGACTCTTAAGGGAGTCAGTCGGAGAGACGGTCAAGGTCACTCCGAATCGTCGGCGACGCACAGTAAATAATTTATATCGGAACCGGTGATATTTCCGAGAAGGAATTCTTATAGGATCTAGTTCCGCTTTGTTCTTTAGCGCTCTCGGGACACGGTTCCATTATCACAGAATCACAGAATCACAGAATCAACTAGGTTGGAAAGGACCTTGAAGATCATCCAGTCCAACCATTCACCTAACACTGCCAGTTCCCATGTACACCATATCTCTCAGCGCTATGTCAACCGTACTCTTAAACGCCTCCAGGGATGGGGACTCTACCGCCTCCCCGGGCAATCCATTCCGCTGCCTAATAACCCGTTCTGTAAAGAAATACTTCCCGACATCTAGTCTAAACCTTCTGTGGCACAGCTGGAGGCCACTCCCTCTCGTCCTATCGCTTGTTATTTCATTAAAGAGACTCATCCCCAGCTGTCTGCAACCTCCTTTCAGGTAGCTGTAGAGGGCCACGAGGTCTCCCCTCAGCCTCCTCTTCTCCAGACTAAACAACCCCAGTTCCCTCAGCCGCTCCCCGTACAACACGCGCTCCGGACCCTTCACCGGCTTCGTTGCCCTTCTCTGGACACGCTCGAGTAATTCAATGTCCTTTTTGTAGCGAGGGGCCCAAAACCGAACACAGCCATCGAGGTACGGCCTTACCAGCGCCGAGTACAGGGGCAAGATCACTTCCCTGTCCCTGCCGGCCACGCTATTTCTGATACAGGCCAGGACGCCACGGGCCTTGTCGGCCACCCGGGCACACTGCTGGTTCACGTTCAGCCGGCTGTCAATCAACACCCCCAGGTCCCTCTCTGACCGGCAGCTCTCCAGCCACTCCTCCCCAAGCCCGTAGCGCCACCGGGGGGGCTTAGGCAGCACGCGCGGTCTCGCCAGAAAAGACGAGTCACCCCGCAGCATTTCGGTTTTCACGTAGGAAACTAGAGCGCCTCATTTCGGATAACGATATCATTATCGCATTTAGCCGACTACTTCCCCACGTAGCTTAGCACGATATCTGTCTTTTTCTATCTATACCCCAGAAAAACTAGGTTTCATTCCCGTCCCGGTCACATCGCCGACACAATAGACTTAGCGAAAGAGCGGATATCGTCGTATCCGGTAAGGGTCGTTTTCTTCCTACGGCATTTTGCAGGTCACAAACTTAAGGCAGAGGAGAAAACTCCCAGCTGCTCCCACAGGTGCCTTTATGCCTTCCGGTGGTTCAGCCCTCCCCTTTCCCAGGTGATCGTGGTCAGGGTGGTGGGTGGGGCCTGGGGTATATGAGCCACAGCCTCTCATCAGGGAGCTCATTCTGCTCTCGGACCTCTCTGAGGTCAGTGCTCTGGTGTTCTTCAGAGTCAGCGGCAGATTTTGAGCCGAGGAAGATCTTCATTCTGCTCTCGGGCCTCTCTGAGGTCAGAGCTCTGGTGTTCTTCAGAGTCAGCGGCAGATTTTGAGCCGAGGAAGATCTTCATTGTGCTCTCGGGCCTCTCTGAGGTCAGTGCTCTGGTGTTCTTCAGAGTCAGCGGCAGATTTTGAGCCGAGGAAGATCTTCATTGTGCTCTCGGGCCTCTCTGAGGTCAGTGCTCTGGTGTTCTTCAGAGTCAGAGGCAGATTTTGAGCCGAGGCAGCTCTTTGGGCAGGTGTGTTTTAATAATCACAGAAATAGAGGTACCTGAGACAAGAGTTTCAGCATCAGTCAAGGTTCAGCAGTGTGTATAGTAGGAAGTAAACAGGTACATAGTGGGTTTTTTTCAGGTAAGTAATTTTGTATCCGTGGGGCGGGGCGGGTAAAACAGTTTAATAGCGTACAGTTACATTTTTTCTTTTCATTCTAGATACATTGCATTTTCCTGACTTCATCGAAGACAGGACCTCGTTTTTTTCCCTAGCGTCGGCGTATACATCGTAAGGCGTCGATATCATCCACATAAACGGGACCAAAGGGGAGAGGACGGAGCGAGGGTCAGAGCGAGCATCTCGTAAGCATCCGTATACAGAGTTTTAGCCTTTCTCAGAAAAACGGTGGGGACGTTTTAGCATTCGTCAGGAAAGAGACAGGGACGTAAGGCACGGAGTCTTTTGGGACGGCTCATCGCGTTTCCCGATCGCCCGCAGAGCGCCGTATCGTCTCGCGGGCGCAGCGTAGGCAGCCTTTGGAATAGGATGAGCATTTGAGGCGAACCGGGGCAGCGGAGAGGAGGGGCACGGGCCCGGTGTTTTCCCCTGAGCACAAATATAATATTCCATCTTTTGAAATCACAGGCGCCGCAAGCGACGACGGCCACGGCATCCGACGCCAAAACCGGCATGGAGCGGGCGAGCCGAAAGGGCCACGCTTTCGAGGAGGAGGGCGTCGCGGAAGAGGGCCGCATCGGCCGACACGACGCCGACTGGTCGCTCACTTCGCGGACGTTCGGCGGACGACGCGGAGGAACCCAGCGACTCGGGAGCGTCCCGGTCAGCCGATGCGGTCGTCACGGAAGACGGTCTGGCCTCTGGCCCTCTCAAAGCTAAGTCAAGGGTCCAGGGTGGGAAGGGTCTGGGAGGAAGGGACAGGGTCGGGAATCGCAGGGAGGGCTCTTCGAGGTAGCGTAGGGGAGAGGACTGTCCGGGAGCGGCGCCCCATGCGCCCGTAAAGGGAGCGAGTCACTTTTCAGCACCAGAGTACCGTGGTCAGGGCAGTTCCAGCCCGCGTCTGTGTCGTCGTGTACTTTGCGTGTTCTGCGTTCCGTATCTTATACCGTGCCATCCTCAGGTCTAGACGTCTCTGTAGGTCTTTGCGATCGTCAGGCATCTCGATAGCCCTCCCGAGAGTCTCGAGTACGTCCCCTCGTCGGCACGGCACCCGTCGAGCCCTTCTCGTCTCGCAATTATAACCGGAAGCGCGGATCCGTCCCGCGCGTGTCGCGTCGAGGACGTTCTCGAGCGGTCGTCTCTCGCAGGGGCGAGCTAGGCGGTGCCCCAGGCTGTGCTTTCGAGCGTCATTTTGGCACCCGGTAGTCTTCCGGGGTTTCGTCCCCACATCTTATGACTTAAAACATGGCTTCTCACGCATCCATCGTTCAGGTTTTGACGGTAACTTTGTCTCACGGGCCGCAGCGGTCGCCTCTCATTTTGGGGCCGCCATCGCGGCACCGTAGGCCTTCTCCACCGGCGGCATCTTCCCTACGGCCGTCGTTCTCGTCGCTCGCCGTCTTCTCGCGTCACTTGTGGCATCTGCGTTTGGCGTCTGTCTGCGTCCGGGTCGGACCCGTCCTGCCCAGGGGTTTAGCCATAGTAAAGATGAGGGGAGCGTGTAGTAACGCATCCATCCGCCCGGATGCTTTTGGCGAAGACCATGCAGTCCATCTCCGGGCGAGTAGCCGTAGAGAGCCTCCACGGTTATTTTCCTCGCGTTCAGCAGGCATCAGAGGGCGGACTCCGGGTCGCAGGGAGCGGGCGATCGAGCGGGTCAAACGAGCCTTAGCTTGCACGTGAGGCTCGGTACTTAGGATTTTGGGTATTTTAGCAGTAGTCAGAAGGGAGATGGAAAGGAAAGACAAACCTTTGGTCTCGTAAAAGTCTAGGTTAACACCCAGATGCCTTTCCTTACAGGGTTCGGGTCGTTTAAGTGCAAAGCGAGAAGCCGCTTCACGACGGGCGACGGAAGAGGTCAGAGGATCCGCGGGACCGGCGACTCCGAGGGGCTCACGCCATTCCGGTTTTATTTTCTAGGCACGAATCGATGCGTGAAGCGGGATACCCGCACCCTCGGACTTCGGCGAGGCGAGCGATGACCGGCGTGCCCGAGCGGCAGTTCTTCAGGTGTCTTAATAGTATCGTAGCTAAAGTCATACCCCGTTTGAATCGCACAGGCGGCGACCGGGCCTCGGCACAGCGGACGGAAGAATCCGTCTCCGAGCGGCCGAGGTAAACGAGCAGGGGAGAGGAAGCTCCGCGAGCGAGCCGAGGATCGGGGCGGCATCTCGCCGCGTGCTTTTACCTCTTTCTTTTGCAGGTGCCACGCTCCTTCCCGGAGCGTCGACGCCGCAGAGTCACGAGCGGTTTGAGAAAAGGCGAGAGAGTCGTTAAGCGGTCCGCCGGGACCCGAATCGCTGAGGATCGTGCAGCCATACGAACGACCATTCGCCTTCGCTTTTGCGGGCGTCGTGAGGTCTCCGCTCGAACGGCGGAGGCTTCGAGGCGAGTCGTCGGAAGAGAGGACCGGGATGCCAGGTGCCGCCGAGCGGGCGATCGCTTACGAGTAGGACGGCGGCTGCGTTTCTCCAGTTTCTAGGCTTCCACGGGAGACGGGGGGGCACAACGTACAGTTATCGGGAGCTGCGTGGTCATTCCGAGGAGGGCATCGCCGCGGTAGAGGTCGATACGTGTCAGCGTGTCGGTGACCGGAGACGTTCTGCATTACAGGTGATGAAGAGCAATGCGGTGACCGCAGGGAAACCCTGGTTAGATGACGTGCTCCCGATGAGGATGAGTTATGGACCATGCTCTCTGAAAGATAAGTCAAGGGGCCAAAGCAGTGGGTGGGGCGGGGCGGGGCTAGAAGAGGGGGTAGGACATCAGGGTCGGTGGGAGGGGTCTTTAGGTTTTGTGAATTCTGGAGGCAGATAGCGGGCCTCGGGCCCGTGCGGGGCGGTGGCACGTCTCTGGGCGGCGTCGGGCAGCAGCGCGTCTCTCGGCGTCTCTGGGCGGCGTCGGGCAGCAGCGCGTCTCTCGGCGTCTCTGGGCGGCGTCGGGCAGCAGCGCGTCTCTCGGCGTCTCTGGGCGGCGTCGGGCAGCAGTGCGTCTCTCGGCGTCTCTGGGCGGCGTCGGGCAGCAGTGCGTCTCTGGGTGTCATCGGGCGGCAATGCGTCTGTGGGCGTTGTGTTTGGTTGTGTCTGATCTGAGTCTTATGCTGTCTGGCATTAAAGCAGCAAGAGCGGCGCATAGCTCTATATCTGTATTTCGTGAGCTTGCGAAGCCAGCGTTCACGTGAGCGGGAGTCGAGCAGATCTCAAGCGAATTGAGAGGTAACACGAGGGAAGCCTGTAAGTCAGCTTTTGCATTGTTCTTGCAGGCAATTTGCAACAAGACTGTAGAAATGGTGAGTGATACTTCTCGTGAGATATGTGCCCTGGCAAAGCAGCTCCGGGCCGAGCGGGCAGAGCCATGCGGTACGCCTAGCGGGCGTTCCTTAGTTACGTGACGTGTCGATGTTTGTCTCGGCCTTCAGTGTTGAGGGGTCTCGGGTATACTCGCATCCCGGTCCGCATGCAGCAGCCGTCCGTCTCACTCTGTACCGCTAAGAAGCGTGACATAGAAGGTCAACGTTCCCGATCTAGTTTAGTCTTGTAGGTGGAATCGGTAGGTCTTTCATGCAGCTCTCGCTCAGGCTTAACTGGCAGGCGTAGTCTCTGTGATGCTCTGTCTCGTGAGGTCTTCTGAGGGATTGTTCCCTGCGTCATGACAGTCTTTTGTCTTTCCTAGCATTTTGTCTCTGTCAGTCACCGGGATGTTATCACCCATCTTTCATCCGGAGTTCCGGTTGTCTTGCACAGCAGGCCACGCCGGGGCATACGCGTCACATCGTCTTGGCGTCGTTGTGTGCGCCGTCGGGCCGTGTCTTTCGGTGCGGCGTTAACTCTACCCCGTGCGGCACTCTCGCGTCCTCGGGTCACATTTATGGAGCACGTAGATGCCCGTGTTAGCGGCGGAGCCGCTTTGCGCGTTTGTAGCCATTCCGTATGGGGCGGAACGGTCCCAGGAAGGGACGCTAACGTGCCGGTGAGCGTGGCGAGTGGTCTCTAGAGTTCCTTCTTTTGTCTTTTGCAGGTACCACGGGGCTACCGGCATTCCAGAAGCGAATCCTTCCGTGAAGTTTGCCAGAGCGTATGACAGGAAGAAAAGAAGGACTGGGAGCGACGCACAGAGGGAAACGTATTCCTCTTCTTCTGAGGACGAGGGCCCGTGGCACGGATCGAGCGGAGCGGCGGTGACGGCTCGAGGCGCACGATTGTGCAATTCTGGGCACGGTTACAGAATCGGGGCCATCCGCCACTCTGGCGGGTGACGGTTGGATAGAGTAGATGTTGAATGAGCGTTAGTTTTGGAAGGTGTTTATCATTGTACGTGAGGATGTTTTTCACTTCAGGGTATATTGATGTAGAAAGAGTTAAGGTGTCTTTTAAAAATAGTAAAGAAACTGTTGAGCAGGGGGATTTCTTAATCTCTTTGAACAGGTTTAAGTCACTTAGTCCCACCCGCTCCATCTGGCGACGTTCACAGCCGGCGTTCAGGGGGAGGTCGGGCTCAGGCCATGGCGTTAGCGGGCGGGGTGAATTTCGAGGCCTTTGGGAACCACGTTCTGAGGAGCCACGGGGTGAGGGCCGGCGGCGGCGATCGGGTAGTGGGATGGGTTTGCCGGGAGCAGGGGGTGGTTGGCACGGTAGCCGAGCGAGCGGGGTGCTTAGAATGTGTCTGCTTGTGCGTGACTGTTTAAATTAATGTTGTTTTTGTTGCAGGTGGAGTTGAGTTTTTTGAGTAGTTAGGCAAAAACAATAAAATAGAATAAAAAAACCCCAGCCGGGGGATTTTTTTTTTTTCCCCCGGCTGGGTTTTTTTTTCCCCAGTCCCAGCCGGTCCGCGAGGTGACGATCGTCGCCAAAGTTTGGGCGCGGAGCGGTGCAGGGACAGGGTTTTCGCAGGCAGGGCGATCGGGGAGGCCCTGGGAGCGGCGTTCCCGAGGAGCCACGGGGCGAGGGCCGGTAGTAGCGGTTGGGTAGGGGGATGGGTTTGCTGAGAGTGGGGGGGTGGTTAGTGGGGTAGCTGAATGAGTGGTGTGTTTGGAATGTGTGTGTGTGTGTGCATGGTTGTTTAATGTAATTTTTTTTTTTTCTTGCAGGTGGAGTCTAGTTAGGCAAAAACCAATATAGAATAAAAAAACCCCAGCCGGGGGATTTTTTTTTTTCCCCCCGGCTGGGTTTTTTTTCCCCGGTCCCGGCCGGTCCGCGAGGCGACGATCGTCGCCAAAGTTTGGGCGCGGAGCGGTGCAGGGACGGGGTTTTCGCAGGCAGGGCCATCCGGGAGGCTCCTGGGAATGGCGTTCCCGAGGAGCCACGGGGTGAGGGCCTGTAATGGCGGTGGGGTAGCGGGATGGGTTTGCTGAGAGCTGGGGGGGTGGTTAGTGGGGTAGCTGAATGAGCGGTGTGTTTGGAATGTGTGTGTGCATGGTTGTTTAATGTAATATTTTTTCTCCTTGCAGGTGGAGTATAGTTAGGCAAAAAACCAATATAGAATAAAAAAACCCCAGCCGGGGGATTTTTTTTTTTTTCCCCCGGCTGGGTTTTTTTTCCCCGGTCCCGGCCGGTCCGCGAGGCGACGATCGTCGCCAAAGTTTGGGCGCGGAGCGGTGCAGGGACGGGGTTTTCGCAGGCAGGGCGATCGGGGAGGCCCCGGGAACGGCGTTCCCGAGGAGCCACGGGGCGAGGGCTGGTAGTAGCGGTTGGGTAGGGGGATGGGTTTGCTGAGAGCGGGGGGGGCAGTTAGTGGGGTAGCTGAACGAGCGGTGTGTTTGGAATGTGTGTGTGTGTGCATGGCTGTTTAATGTAATTTTTTTTTTTCTTGCAGGTGGAGTCTAGTTAGGCAAAAACCAATATAGAATAAAAAAACCCCAGTCGGGGGATTTTTTTTTTTTTCCCCCGGCTGGGTTTTTTTTCCCCGGTCCCGGCCGGTCCGCGAGGCGACGATCGTCGCCAAAGTTTGGGCGCGGAGCGGTGCAGGGACGGGGTTTTCGCAGGCAGGGCCATCCGGGAGGCTCCTGGGAATGGCGTTCCCGAGGAGCCACGGGGTGAGGGCCTGTAATGGCGGTGGGGTAGCGGGATGGGTTTGCTGAGAGCTGGGTGTGGTTAGCAGAGTAGCTGAATGAGAGGTGTGTTTGGAATGTGTGTGTGTGTATGGTTGTTTAATGTAATATTTTTTCTTCTTGCAGGTGGTGTATAGTTAAGCAAAAAAACAATTTAGAATAAAAAAACCCCAGCTGGGTGTTTTTTTTTTCCCCCCCCAGTCCCGGCAAGTCCGTGAGGCGATGATTGTTGCCAAAGTTTGAGTGGGAATGGTCCAGGGACGGGGATTTTGCAGGCAGGGCCATCCAGGAGGCCTCTGGGAACGGTGTTCCTGGGGAGCCATGGTGAGAGGGCTGGATGTAGTGGTGGGATAGTGGGATGGGTTTTCTGAGAGTGGGGGGTGGTCATTGTGGTAGCTGAATGAGTGGGATGCTTAGAATGTGTCTGTGAGAATGACTGTGTAATGTAATGTCGGGTTTTTTGTTGCAGGTGGGGTAGAGTTTTTGGAGTAGTAAGGCAAGAAAACAATATGGAATAAAAAAATCCCAGCTGGGTTTCCCCCCCCCCCCCGTTGCTCCTCGCAGCGATGATCGTTGCCAAGGTTCAGGCATGGAGTGGTCCAGGGATGGAGTTTTCACAGGTGGGGTGATTTGGGAGGCTGACGGGAGTGGTGTTCTTGGCATCATGTATATCATAGTAGTCTCTGAACAGTTATGAATATATTTAGTAAAGATCTGATGGTAATATAGATGTGTGGAATGACCCTAAATGTCGGCAGGTGAAGCACCCCTTAGGGTTTTAGGGTTTATGAAGTCCATAAGTGTGTTTGTGTAATGTAGGTTCAATGAAGGTGTATTTGTTGGTTTTTTTTAAGGTTTAATTAGTAAGTAAAAGCTGGTTTGTAATGTGGCCGTAGCAAAGGCACATTTGCCACGCTCGTAAGGTTTACTAAGGAAAGAAAGGTTTTGTGTGGCGTAGGCTCCTCGAAGGGGTATTTGCTGTTGGTTGTTCTGTTATTAAGTAAAAGCTATTCTGTAATGTAGCATTAATAAAGGAGTGTATGTCGGGGTCGGCTCCCGTGCATTTTTTGGGGGGGGAGGGGGGGGTAATAAAGGTGTGTACGTTGGGGTCGGTTCCTGTGTGGTTTTTTTGTATGTCTGAATTTGTTTCTCTCCCTGCCTGACTTTGTCTCCCTTTGTGTTAGCCGTCATCTGACTTTGCCCCTCCGTCTCCATCTTCGTGTCCGTCTTTGTCCCTTTGCCTTTGACCGTGCGTGTTGGACTTTGACTGTGAGAGTTGGGGTTGGACATTGCCTTTGACTGTGTGCATTTGACTTGGACTTTGATTGTGTGCGTTGGACTCTGAGTGACTGTGTTGGATTTTGTCTTGGACTGTGAGTGACTGTCTTGGACTGTGAGTGACTGTCTTGGACTGTGAGTGACTGTCTTGGACTGTGAGTGACTGTCTTGGACTTTGTCTTGGACTCTGAGTGACTGTCTTGGACTCTGAGTGACTGTGTTGGACTTTGTCTTGGACTGTGAGTGACTGTGTTGGACTTTGTCTTGGACTCTGAGTGAGTGTGTTGGATTCTGAGTGACTGTGTTGGACTTTGTCTTGGACTCTGAGTGAGTGTGTTGGATTCTGAGTGACTGTGTTGGACTTTGTCTTGGACTCTGAGTGACTGTCTTGGACTTTGTCTTGAACTCTGAGTGACTGTGTTGGATTCTGAGTGACTGTGTTGGACTTTGTCTTGGACTCTGAGTGACTGTCTTGGACTCTGAGTGACTGTCTTGGACTCTGAGTGACTGTCTTGGACTCTGAGTGACTGTCTTGGACCGTGTCTTGGACTTTGTCTTGGACTCTGAGTGACTGTGTTGGATTCTGAGTGACTGTGTTGGACTTTGTCTTGGACTCTGAGTGACTGTCTTGGACTCTGAGTGACTGTCTTGGACTCTGAGTGACTGTCTTGGACCGTGTCTTGGACTGTGTCTTGGACTCTGAGTGACTGTGTTGGACTTTGTCTTGGACTCTGAGTGACTGTCTTGGATTCTGAGTGACTGTGTTGGACTTTGTCTTGGACTCTGAGTGACTGTCTTGGACCGTGTCTTGGACTGTGTCTTGGACTCTGAGTGACTGTGTTGGACTTTGTCTTGGACTCTGAGTGACTGTCTTGGACTCTGAGTGACTGTCTTGGACCGTGTCTTGGACTGTGTCTTGGACTCTGAGTGACTGTGTTGGACCGTGTCTTGGACTGTGTCTTGGACTGTGTCTTGGACTGTGTCTTGGACTGTGTCTTGCACTCTGAGTGACTGTGTTGGACTTTGTCTTGGACTTTGACTGTGAGTGTTGGAGTGTGTGTGTCTGTCACTTTGTGGCTTTCTGTCTGTATTGGGCTTTGTCAGTGGGTCTGACTTTGTCTCTTGGTTGCATTGTGTCTCTGACTCTGTCTTCCTCTCTGTATTGCTCTCTTTGTGTCTTTACTTGGGTGGGAACTAGCAGCACTGGAACACACCTGTTGCCTGGGAGTAATAAAAAGAAAAAAAACAAATTCCAAAATTAATAATAAATTACTCCCAGGCAATGAGGCAATGTTCCAGTGCTGCACCACACTTATTATTTTTATAGTTTTCCTATACACTACCACTACTAAAACACACCTGATACCCATCAATAAACCACTAATCACTCCCCCCTGCACACAATGCAACCCAACAACACAGTATTGTGGGAGGAGCCAAGGGCAGGACCTAGGGTTAGGGGATGGTCCCTACAGTTAGGGGAGGAGCTGGGGGCAGGGCCTAGGGTTAGGGGATGGGGCCACAAGCAGGGCTTAGGGGGCATGCCTTAGGGTTACGGGAGGAGCCATGGGCAGGGCCTAGGGTTAGGGGATGGTCCCTACAGTTAGGGGAGGAGCTGGGGGCAGGGCCTAGGGTTAGGGGAGGGGCCACAGGCAGGGCTTAGGGTTAGTGGGCAGGCCTTAGGGTTAGGGGAGGGGCCAGGGGCAGGCCTTAGGGTTAGGGGAGGAGCCATGGGCGGGGCGTAGGGTTAGGGGGCGTGCCTTAGGGTTAGGGGAGGAGCCACGGGCGGGGCATAGGGTTAGGGGGCGTGCCTTACGGTTAGGGGAGGAGCCATGGGCGGGGCGTAGGGTTAGGGGGCGTGCCTTAGGGTCAGGGGAGGAGCCATGGGCGGGGCGTAGGGTTAGGGGGCGGGCCTTAGGGTTAGGGGAGGGGCCACAGGCAGGGCTTAGGGTTAGTGGGCAGGCCTTAGGGTTAGGGGAGGGGCCAGGGGCAGGCCTTAGGGTTAGGGGAGGAGCCATGGGCGGGGCGTAGGGTTAGGGGGCGTGCCTTAGGGTTAGGGGAGGAGCCACGGGCGGGGCGTAGGGTTAGGGGGCGTGCCTTAGGG